>NC_136426.1:106312553-107512553 GCF_052849685.1 Lactuca virosa | reverse complement strand
GTGATGCATTAGAAGTGATTCGGGTGTTCGGTTTGTATTTTGGAGTGTAAGGGTATTTCGGTAAAGTGTCAGTTCGGGCTTTTGTGGAAAATGGATTCTTGTTCAGAAGGTCTTAAGAAAGGTTTGAGTTGTTAGAAGTGTAGCTCTTCTCGTTACCTTTCCGTTGATATAAGGATCGTCGGAATCGAGCTTATAACGAAGAAGTTATGGCCTTCGGAAGTTTCGTGGGTTTCAGGCTTAGCCGAGTACGCGGGGAGTACTAGTGAAGAAGGCAGTACACGGGGCGTAACTTGGAGTATGCTGGTCATACCTTGGAGTACGTTGGGCGTACTGACCAGGATGATCGCGAATGTTCCTCGGAGTACGTTGGGCGTACCATATGTACGTTGGGCATACACCAATCAGATCAAAACCCTATTTTAGGGTCTTGGACCCTATTTAAGCTCCTTATCTCATAACCTAACCCTAATACCTTCAGCCTCCAACCCTCTAAAACCTAGAAATCGTCCTTAATCATTCATGGTGGCATTTTGAGCTTATGGAGTCCATTTTTGGAGTGTTTAACCCATTTTCAAGAAGGTGGAGTTTGATGTAAAGATGGGGATCAAGAAGATGCTTATGGATCTGGCTTTTGTGACTCATTGTCAGCTTGATGAAGGTATAAAGCTCTGAACTTGACCGTGGATATCTTAGATCTCTTATTTGTGAGTTTTAGTTCATTTTGGTCCCAAGGATGAAGCTTTATGGTTCAAATCTGATTCTTAGGCTTAAGCTTGCCACCCTTGGTGCTAACTGAGTCCCTAAGGCAGAAAGTTGCCATCTTGGAGGTCTTAATGGGTTCATGGAAGAGTTATAGTCATTTTCATGGAAGTAGATTGCTATACTTTGAGTTTGGGTTCATGTGGGTCATATAAAGTCACCAAGTCAGTGACTTTATGGATTAAGACGTTAAGTAGAGCTCAGATCTATAATTTGGTCCCTTAGTTTGAAGCATTAAGTGCTTAATAGGAAAAAGGACTTAACAGAGGAGTACGCTGGGCGTACAAGCTGGTACACACAACGTACAAGTCACGAACCTAGTACGCGCTGCGTACAGCTGAGTACGCCCTGCGTACTCAGTCAGAATGGGTTCTCGCATATTAGGCTTTGGTATGGGCCAGCTGTTGGGCTTGTTTATTTTGGGCCCATTGAGCCATCAGGTTGTGGGCTGTTAGTGATGTTGGAAAAGGCCCCGGAAGGATTTGGGCCTCATGGCAAGACCCATGTAGAGGTTTGGGCCCAATTTGGAAAATTGGGTCATTTATGGATTTATAGACATTATAGTGTTGGGCTTTTGTTTTAGGTTTGGGCCTTAGTTTTGGATCATACTGGGCCAGGGGTAGAATGGTCATTTTACCTCATGTATGGATTAAGGATTATAGTATCGGACCCAATTATTAATTGGGTATTGTTTGATGTTGGCAGTTCGGGAATCTGTCAACCAGCGGCTGGAGTTTTATCCGCGGGACTTCAGCGGTGCCAGGTGAGTTATCCTCACTATACTATGGGGTCTAAGGCACCGAGGCCGGACCATTGGATATGATATCCTAGCAGTTGGTAGTATGTTGAGTATGAGTTAGTGTTGCATGCTAGTTGTTATGCTAGTTAGGTAGATCTATAGGACTACCTATGTTATTATGTGATTATCTGTATGTGCATTAGTTGTGTTATATGTCGACATATTATGTGGGGTGGGTTGAGGTGATACTGCTCTGTGCGGTAACCAACAAACCCGGGAGCATTCCAAATAAGAGCTGAGGGCCAAGTGGGGCATGCCAGACTCGTACTGTGGGCTCGGGAGCATTCCAGATACGAGCTGAGGGAGACTCGTATTGTGGGCTCGGTGGCAATCCAGATGTGAGCTGTGGGCCCGGAAGGCAATCCAGACTCACACTGTGGGCCCAGGGGTAATCCAGTCTGTAAAGCTGTGGACACAGTACATGCTGTTATTTTGTATATGCGTTATGTGTAGTGTATCGGTATTTTGGGGGAACTCACTAAGCTTTCGTGCTTATAGTTTCAGTTTATTGTTTCAGGTACATTAGGGGATCGCGGCAAGGCAAAGGCGTGATCGTACAGCTCCTCATGTTTTATTTATGTTTCTGGGAAAAACTCTGATATTAGACTATTTTGAAAACAAATCTGTAATAACTGCTGGTTTTAAATGTTTTGAAAAGTTTTAAATTGGCTTGAATTTTATGGGTGTTACAGCAACGCACACACACTCGTGTTTCCGCAATATATGACTTTAGGACGAACTCTCATAAATGTTTTTTAACTAGTCATGTTTTTGGAATGTTGGATTTAGAAGATATCTGTGTTTTGACTATATTGAAAAATGAAATTTTTACCCTTGATTTTTGGGTCATTACAAGATTGATTTTGGTCAACAAGTCAATCTGTTACACTTTGTTGAGTATTTTGAGATATTAAAACTGATTTGACATTTTTGGTTATTTAGGAAAGCCTTTTTAGGGTTTTATATTTTTGGTAAATATTTTATGTTCCCTATAAATAATCATTAGGTTAGCTTTTAATGTAAGCTTTTTCCTTATTAGGCTTTTCTTTATACGTTCATATCAATATCAATATAAACAAAACCTTTGATAGATTACTTGTTGGATTAGGTGTCTAAGCCCATAACTATAATTGTTATGTACTTGAATTGATAGTAGCAATGTCCTTTTGGGTTGCCTTCAAACCTGGCAATTGAATAGGATCATTGTTGGAGAGAGAAGAATGATTTATTAATTTATTGCTTGGTTAATAAATTAATAATCAAGATAAATGATTTATTAATGTATTATGGATATAATATATTAATTAAAAATCATATTGTTTAATTAATATTTAATCCGAAATTAATTTGGAATTAATTTTGGGATTAAAGGAATTAATTGAAACTGCAGGGACTAAAGGTGACAATGTTCAAAAGTTGTGCATTGAGCATTCTAGAACCTCCCTTAGAGGTGGGGAATGAAATCTAGAGTGTCCTAGGGTTTCCTTGGGCTCTAAGGGTGCCTTGGAAGCCTTAGGGAGGAAGTTAAGGGATTAGGGTTATCTAAGATACACCTGTCTTATCCTAAACCTTCCTTATCACCTATATAAACCCCTATAGGGTTGGATTTCGTCCAAGGCACTCCAAGAAAGTCTAAGGGCCAAAATTCTACTCTACTTCTCTCTCTCCATAGTAATCCTTGGTTGCTAGGTTTGTTTGTGAGCCATTAGAGGCGCGACACTTGTGGGGCTTGCTACCAAAGTTCAAGATCTTCAAGGATTTGATTGTTATTACAATATAACAATCAAGGTATGTATCCTAACCCTAATTATATGTTAATTTCGAAAATTACATGTGCCTCCTAGGGTTTCTAGTTTTTGTGTTCAATGCTTGTATGTCTAATAGTGAAAACATAGATTCTCACCTTAGGGTTGCATGCACACATAGGATTGTTTGTTATGTACAAAACCCATCAGTGGTATCAGAGCTTATGGTTTTTGTTTTCAATTAGATTTGGTACAATTGATTGAACTAGACAAAATTAGGGTTAATGGATATTAAACCCTAAGGCCTTTAAATTTTTGCAAATTAGGGTTTAAGAACCCTATTTTTCGAAAATCCCTAAGGGTTTTCAAACCCTTTCCTTTGGCCACCTTGGAGTCGAAATCTAGGGTTTCCTAACCCTAGGGTTTTTGATTTTTATGCAAGTTTGAAAGCCTTGCCTTCCACTCCAAGCAGAAGATTTCGAAATCTAAGGAATCTGTTAGTAGGTTGTTATTTTTGGTAATTATCTTGTTAATTGTTTAATTGTATAATTAAAGATATCCCTGCCTAAATTTTGAAATCCATGGATATAGGATTAAATTAAGTTAATATATTTAATTTAAATTGGTAATCCTTATTTGATTTAATAATTTAATTAATTGTTTAATTTTTGAATAATTATTAAATCAAAATAGTTCAAATTACACCCTTATGGTTTTATTAAGTTAATTAAAAGTTTAATTAAAAGAGAAAATTAATAAAACCACCTAGTATTTTAAAAGTGTAAAATACACCCTTATACTATATATATATATATATATATATATATATATATATATATATATATATATATATATAATTAAAAGTCTAATATTATATATGTATAACTTAAACTGCTAGTCTTACCGTTAGTAGGCCTCATTCACGAAGCCGATCTATAAGGGGGGTATAAGGTTATGGCCTATAAAATGGCCGTTTAATGGGTGTCCACTCTCATCCACCGCTTCCTTGATTGGTGGAGGGTCGTTAGCCGAACGGGTAGGATAGGGCAAACCCTCTCCTCATTAAAAGTATAATGAATAAAGTAACTAAATGTTTTTACCAAATTCCCAATCTTAGTTACTTTAGGAAAAAGTGAAATCGATGCAATTCCATGGAATTACACTTTGCACCCTTGTTGAGACGTTAGTGGAGCGTGTGTGGTTAACCGGCACACTAAATGGGTTCTAAGCAAAGGTAGCGAAGGGTGACTCAGTGTTTGTCATAGTTCGATGGAGCGTGTGTGGTTAACCGGCACATCGAATAGGTGACTGTAACATTGGGGGCACCATGTAAGTTTGCATGGTTATTCACACCCTGTTTTGTGATCCTCGGCATCCCAGTCACAAATCGAGGGGCATATCGAGATTTAAACATGCCATTGAAAAGTTCAATGAATCTCAAAAGATCTAGGAGTTTTCAATACATTTAAAACTTAATCTCCTTTTCGTTTTTCATGGTGGAAAATTAGTGAATCGTCATTCACTTACCTTCAAATGTTCTGCAAGTTGGATTACGGCATCCCTCTTCCAAATTGTAGAATATTGTGTTGGATCCTAGCCTTAATATCTCATTTGGGTGTTTTATTAAGGACTCAATCAACTAACTTGAATTTTCTCCCGTTTTATAGATGTCAAAGTCTGACAACTATGGTCTTCCTAAATCCGTTGGAAAAAGTTTTCCACGTGAAGATGATGTTCCACGATTGTATTGTGGAAATAGAAATTATGCTTCATTTCCTCCACCTCCTCCAATAATTCTCCCTGACCCACATGTTCTAAGACTTGAAATGTTCAAGGTCACTTAAGCCCTATTGGCAAAAGACACGAAAATGGAAAGTCTATATGTGCTCATGTCTTGGATAAAAGGTTACATATTGATAAACTGGGATTGTTGGGTGTCGATGTTTAAAGGAAGTTAGTTGTCGATGTTTAAAGGAAGTTGGCTGTTGACTTGGTTCTTCAGTCACTTCCCGAATCATATGGTAAGTTCATTAGAGAGTACTATATGATGGACCACGACATGGCCCTTATTGATTTGACTTATTTGCTTATTGCTGCTGAATCAGAAATGATTTGGCGCACTGGTCAGCAAATTTGCCTGGTAAATCAATATCCCAACCCTCTATGGGCAATGGTAACATTGGAAGTCCAGAAAAGTTTTCTCTACGCAAGAGAAAGGCTGAGTTTGAGATAGTCCCGTGTGCCATTCCAGAGAGTCCATAAGTTTCTACTGCCAAAAACAAGGGGCATTGGTTACGAAGCTGCCCTGACTACCTGAGAGATCTAAGAGATGGGAGAGTGAAGATGTATGACTCTGCTTCAGGTAAAAATCCACTATCTAACTCTATTAAGTTCCTATTTGGAGATTCTTAATACATGATGTGATAAGATTACATTTCGATGTTTTGAAGGATCGAAGAAAGGAAAGGAAGCTTAAAGGAAGGAGCAAGCTGAGTCTGATCGCGAAGAAATGGATTTCGATCGCATGATTCAAGGATCAGATATTTAAGCTACTACTTTAGAGTTAGGATAGATTGCTAAGTAATATTTACATAGTTTTCATTAGTAATTGCATTGTAAGGACAATATTTTTCCGCAATAAAATAAATTTTGATTTATCTTATTTATGTTTCCTTGCGATGGATTTTATGAAAATTGGTGTTTGAATGGTTCTATTGTTAGCAATATTGTGAATGGATTTGATTCTTAGTTATGTTATTTGTGGTAATGTCAGAAATTTACCAAATGAGGAAAGATTCTCATCGCCCAAGTTTCAATTGGACAGAAACTTGGAATCATACAACTGGTATTGTGTGACAAATGAGAACCTTCGTATTTGGAAAATTAAGACTAATTCCTTGTTCACATAAGTATGTGAGTCAAGTGAAGGACTAGGAGATTAGGTACACTTGGTTGTGCGCTGGTCAAGTCCACCACAAAGAACAATAGAATTATACGTCATGATTTACTATAGTTTAGTAAATATGGTTATACTTATAAGATTAAGTGTAATTCTGAGTTGTTGAAAAAGTTTCAATGAATAGCGGTACGAATAAGAAGAATCAATTAGGCAGAAAGATAAAAGGTTCTCCAATCTAAGAAGAAGGGAGAGTACTTTTGTATCATGTTCTATGATCGTCTTAAGAACCATATTACAATTCATCCTCTAAGAACACCTTAGTGCACTAGTATGGCTAAGAAGAGGAGTCGGGAATTGTCAAAATGGGTTAAGTCAATAAGATGAATCGTACTTCGTTCCAAAAATCAAGTCTTAGAGTCAAACTCGAAGATTGTGACTTGAGTGACATAATCTTAAGTAGGAATGTTCTTACATTTGCATATTTTGGTAAGTTGTGATGTCTTGAATAAGACATAGACCAACTAGTACCAAATTGCGCGTAGTTTTGTCTTGATATAGACACACACTAACTCTTGGATATTTGTTTTGTCAAGAAATGTTTCTTGATAAGAGAATCTAATATGTCAAGAGGTCAGTGGGAGTCTAAAGATCTTGAAAAGTTTCAAGAACAAATCAAGAAGTAAACCTATTAAACACTAGCACACGACTTGAGGATTGTAACCTATCGTGTTGACAAAATTTTATTTTTGTGCCAATCCAGTTGAGGGATTATGCATATGAGTTCTACGAGTTCTCATCTGAATGCATAAGGGCAAACACCTTGATGAATGAAAGTACATTGACTGGCGTAGGTGAGCTGCTAAATAACTTGGAAGCAATGGTGGGACCCTTGATGGCAAGAAATTAAGAATGAACAAGTTCTGTCCATAAGAGTTTGAATTTGTCACAAACATTATCTTTCGATTATGGTTATGGAAAATTCACATGGATAGGAACACATACACCATAAAATCTAAGTGTCATAAGGTTTCTCTCCTTCATGAAAATGATTGTGAGAAAACGCTTTCACTAAGAGAGATTTTAAGGAGATAGAAGTTGTGTAAATTGCATGCTCAAATTCGATTATGATTACGACATCCCTCTTCATAGTTCGAATTGTGAGATTTGACAATTGGTTTGAACAATTAAGACTTATTGCTATAAGTTTTGAAATTGTTTAGACACACATGTGAGCTTTCTAAAAGGTGGATGAGCTTAGATAAAAGCTTATCGAAGCATCTCGTATCAGAAATATGAACTTCGGTAAGAAAGTCAATAAGTATTGATTTCTAGAAGTCCAACTGATTTCTGAATACATGTCAAAGCTAGTGGGAGCATAAATGTTATGCTGGTAAGAAGATAATTATCATGTTAGTGGGAGCATGATTATTATGATTTGCGAGTTGACAATAGTAATTATAGAAAACAAGAATTTCAATTTGCAAAGTTGCAAGGGATGAAGAGTTGTTTTGCTATAATTAAGGGAGAGAATATTATACTTCATTTCAAATCTAAAAGCTTAGATTGTGAGTTTTTAGTCAAATTTAGTCAAATATATATGAATGTTATGTTGGAATGGTTCAACATAAGGAAATTCTATATATGGAAAGGATAATTGCATTCTCAAAATTTGGTTATGATTACGGCATCCCTTTTCATAATCAAAATTTTGAGAACATGGCAATTAGAAATATTATAGCAGAGGGCTAGTCTAGTATCACGTCTTTATGTGAGACATTATGAATCGTGTCCCATACGCTTCGGGTATAGGATCGATTGCATATGCTATAATATTTGACCGTTCTAAAATTTTCCAAATGCCTAGAGCATTAAGAGGGAAAATGGACTAGAACCGGATTTGACTAAAATGATTAAACAACTGTCAAAGGACTATCTAAGATTTCCTAAGGATTTGTCGCTTGTGAGTAGTTGGAAGTATAGTATTGGATGGACCATATCGACATTATTATGAATAGATAAGATTCTATTTAGAATGAGTTGTCATATGGCAAATATGGAATGTTTCCATAAATGGGAGTTGGATATTAAGAATCTATGTCGAGATTAGGAACTTTTATGCAAGAAGGATGTTCAAAGGAATATACTTTGAATATGAGACTTCACGTCTATGGAATTGTCTTGAAACAATCTCCGATAGAGAACTTTGTAATTTCATTGGCTGAGACTTGGTGACTTTTGTGCAGTGACATTACGAAAGGATCGTTGCATAAAATGTTAGAATCTAACATATTCTAATAGTGGCAAGAATTTTATATTCTTACACTAACAATGAGTTTTGGGGATTGTGAAATAAGTTTCATTGGAAATGTTTTCCAATTGATCTATTTCACAAAGAAAGGATCATAGGTAAACATAGTGTGCATGTTTGGTGCATGGGACAACTATTGTTATAATTCAAGTGTCAAGTTGATTATCTGAAACAGTATACAATGAATAATGAGTAATCAATATGGTGACTAAATAAAAGGTGTTTTATTTATACTCAAAAGTTTTGGGGTCATATAGGATTAAGTATTATTATTGTGTTTCACTTTGCATATTTTGACTTCCAGAATAACTAGGTTATTCAAACATCCACAGTCGCTCATACATTGGGAGTAGGTATGAAGCAAGACTGTCATGAGTCCGTCTGTAGATTGTCTAAAGTGTTTAGACATAGAAAAAGTTTGTTGCAGAGTTCATGAGTGCTTTAATAAGATTAGAGTGTTGGATTAAACCCACGATCACTTGAATCACTTCATGGATTTTATCACGAGTGATTGTGAGACGATAATATCTTATATTCTTGAAACAAAGATATATGAGTTACAGTTTGCAAATCGGTTGCACATTGATAATACGTAAACGCACCAGTAACTTGGTGTTATAAAACATATTATTGTGTGTGATTTGATGAGTAAATAGAGCAAGCATATGAGTCGATGTTTATCCGTTCCTTTTACCCAAAGTTGGATAAAAGCGATATCTGTGGGCCCCTCGATGATTTAGTGATGACACGATAAAGTGCTTGGCCAAGCCGGGACTGATTTGATTTATTCAATTAGTCAGTTGTCATAAATCGGAAATCGGGAAACAGAACATAGACAGAGAGAATGAGTAAAATCCATGTCTCGTGTCTATACGATATCTAGAATGGAGGAATATATGATCCCTTATCTAAGGACACGTCAGTGACTAGGTCAGAGTTCGACAACGGCTTTTGGTAGCTAAAATTTGCTAGTCAATTTTTGAAGTTATACTTGCAATTATAGTTATTAAACTTATCCAAGTGAGAGACTGTTGGATTAGGTGTCTAAGCCCATAACTATAATTGTTATGTACTTGAATTGATAGTAGCAATGTCCTTTTGGGTTGCCTTCAAACCTGGCAATTGAATAGGATAATTGTTGGAGAGAGAAGAATGATTTATTAATTTATTGCTTGGTTAATAAATTAATAATCAAGATAAATGATTTATTAATGTATTATGGATATAATATATTAATTAGAAATCATATTGTTTAATTAATATTTAATCAGAAATTAATTTGGAATTAATTTTGGGATTAAAGGAATTAATTGAAACTGTAGGGACTAAAGGTGACAATGTTCAAAAGTTGTGCATTGAGCATTCTAGAACCTCCCTTAGAGGTGGGGAACGAAATCTAGAGTGTCCTAGGGTTTCCTTGGGCTCTAAGGGTGCCTTGGAAGTCTTAGGGAGGAAGTTAAGGGATTCGGGTTATCTAAGATACACCTGCCTTATCCTAAACCTTCCTTATCACCTATATAAACCCCTATAAGGTTGGATTTCGTCCAAGGCACTCCAAGAAAGTCTAAGGGCCGAAATTCTACTCTACTTCTCTCTCTCCATAGTAATCCTTGGTTGCTAGGTTTGTTTGTGAGCCATTAGAGGCGCGACACTTGTGGCGCTTGCTACCAAAGTTCAAGATATTCAAGGATTTGATTGTTATTACAATATAACAATCAAGGTATGTATCCTAACCCTAATTATATGTTAATTTCGAAAATTACATGTGCCTCCTAGGGTTTCTAGTTTTTGTGTTCAATGCTTGTATGTCTAATAGTGAAAACATAGATTCTCACCTTAGGGTTGCATGCACACATATGATTGTTTGTTATGTACAAAACCCATCATTACTTGCATATTATGGTGATTGATTCATGATTGTTCTTCAGATTTCGCATTCGGCATCTCGTTATTATTACCAACAAGTGGTATCAGAGCGGGTTCTTGTAGATGTCAGCGATTATTGCAAGAATCGATCTTGTTTAGGGTTATATTTTATCATGAATCTCACTCTGTTCTTCAAGTTTTGTAAGTTTTATGAAAAGAAAAAGTGAAATACCTCGTTTTTTTATTGCAAAACCCATCTCAGATTTGTTATTTTACTTCATTTTTTCTTGATTCGTGTTTTGGAAGAGAAATAGAAGAAGAATTTTGTGTTTATTCTCATATTTGTGTTCAGATCTACTTTATCATTCTAAAAATCGTCTCAGATCTGTTTTCTCTCTCTAGAAACCATCTCAGATCCGTTTTCTCTCTCTAGAATTCTTATCATATATACTTTCTCTCTCTTCAAGTTCAGTTTCTTGTTGAAGATCCAATGGATTATTTGTTGTTTCAATCCATTTTAGAACTTGGATTAAAGGTTACTAAACCAATCTATGGTGTTAATAAAGTAACTATGTGGCATATTCTTGGTCAATCTACATTGAAGGATGCTACTGAGTTGTATAATCTTTTTGTTGATAAGAAAATATTTGAATACTCATGTGTTGATATGGGTGAGTTACAAAAGAATGAAAAAATAGTAGAGCAATTTCGTATTATCCATAGACACTTAGATTGAGAAAATAAACAATAGATTTTGGAGATGAAAAGAGGTGAAAAGAAAAAGGAAGATGTTCTTGATGTTATTAACGTTCTTGGTGAAGTTCATAATGTTCTTCATGTTTCTGAAGAAAAGGTGACTCCAGATGCTTTTGTTGAGGGGGAGTCAGATGTTCATACAAAGTTTTGTGATTCTGAAGTCATTAACTCCAAATACGGTGTTTCAAATAGTGAATCGCA
This sequence comes from Lactuca virosa, assembly GCF_052849685.1. Taxonomy (NCBI): domain Eukaryota; kingdom Viridiplantae; phylum Streptophyta; class Magnoliopsida; order Asterales; family Asteraceae; genus Lactuca; species Lactuca virosa. The sequence continues at coordinate 107,501,220 of NC_136426.1, read as the reverse complement.
AATCAAGTCTTCTGAAATAGGAAAACAAAGGTATTTTGTTCTATTGGAACTACAACAAATGATTTTTCTTGTTCTGATGATATTTTTGAAGGAATGGTTCCTTACAGAAAGCCAATAATTCAAGATGTTCAGATTTACCAAACTCCAAAAGTTTGTGTACCAAAGGCTTGTGATGTTTAGATTCTAAAATGTAATGAACATGTTCAGATCTGAAAATCATATTTGAAGCCTCATAATCTGAAAAGAAAGAAGAAGAAGAAGAAGAAGAAGAAGAAGAAGAAGAAGAAGAAGAAGAAGAAGAAAAAGTAAAATGAAGAAGGTTTGGATGCCCAAGGTACAAGTCCTTCAAGCTTGTGAAAAAGTTCAGAAAGTTGAAGTCAAGCATGTTTAAAGAAACTTCAATTCTCATTTTATTCAGATAAAGATGTTAGAAGTTGGAGAAAAGAGAAAAGAGTATTTGGTTGGTTTAATGAAATTTTTGGAAAATTTTGTTTTCCAACTAAAAAACGGATATCGTTCTCAGAAGATGATCGTTTTTCTTCAAAGAAGTGGGTATGCAAAAAGTCTTCATCAATCTTGAATCTTAAATGGGTCCCAAATGTTTCATAAAAGTTGAAAAAAAAAAGTTGTCGAAAATACAGTAAAAGGGGTGAAATTTTGTTGAATAAATCAATTTTCATTAATTTTTAATGGCTGGAAATGACAAAAAGCTGAAAAAGTTGAAAAAGTGGGCGAAAATTAACTTTTTCTGCAAAAAATAAAAGTGCTGTAATCTGACAATTCTGCAAAAGGGGGTGCAAGTTGTCACACTTTTCTGAAATAAGGGTCAGATTCGGAATTTTTGGTTTTACTGGGGTCTGATTCGGAATTATTGACAAAAAGAAGTTAGTTTCGGAACTTTGGGTGAAATCTGCCATTTCTTTAGAACATCAAGGGTTGATTTCGGAATTTGTTAGAAACTCTCTTGAGTTACGGAAGTCTCTCAAATTGGACTCGTATTTGGACGTCAACATTCGCAAACAGAAATCGGAATCGGAAGAACATGATATCGGAATTAATCGCACGAAATTTATCGCAAATCAGGAATTGCTTTCGGAATTGTATTCAGTAATCAAAATCGGAATTTGATGATCGCTATATTCAGAAATCAATTTCCGAAATCGGTTCTTCAAAATCTTGGTCGAAATTTATTAGACGCCGAAATTGATTTCTGAACTTGAATTCGGAATCTACTGTTCCTATTCCGAGCATTCGGAACCATTCGGAATCGGAATTTAGTGGCACACATCGGAATCGCATGTTCAAAGCCGTTCGGAATCGGAGTTTCAAGCCTCAAAGCTTTCAGAATCGGTATTGCAAAAACTGCATTCGGAATTAAACAGGTCCCGGTTTCGGAAATTGATATCAGCATCTCAAAAGGAAGGGCATTATCGTATCATTGGCAATCGGATGTCTTTGGATCACTTTCGGAATTGAAATTTGATCGGCGATTTTTCATCCAATAATCTGATTTTGACTTTTTTTAAGTAAACAAATGTTAATACGAGATGGTTTCACTTTTACTTATCATATGTGTCTATGAAAAGAATAGTTTACCACCTTACACTGGTTTTTAGTGTTATCTCCGTTCTTGTTTTCGATTATTCTCAATGTAAGATTAAAGCTAATAGTACTATCCGATTTAACAAGTTCGATGATATTATTATTACACTAGTTGATGTTCATTACATTCCCAAGATGAAGAGAAACCTTATCTCTCTTAGTATTTTTGATGGAAGGGGATTTAAGTATTCTGGTGGAGGTGGAGACAGTGTTTAAAATATCATGAAAGGTTCTCGAGTTATGATAAAATCTTATTTGAGGAACTCTAATCTCATATACTATATATGAGACACTACAATTATTGGTTTTGTTACACTTGTAGTATTAATGACCTATCATCTTCTTCAACATGGCTAAATGTTGCTACGTGGCTTCCCGGATACGTTGCTAGCCGGCCTTTGGAGACCTCTTCTAATGAGCACTCAGGAAGTCACGCTGCACAAAGTCGACATGATCTAGGTTAGAAAGTCATACCGAGGGTCGGTGTAACGCCTGGATCCTGGTACGCATTTAATAATAATTTAATCACTTTTGTAGAGCTACTCGACGAGTTGGGAGCCCAAAACTCATCGAGTAGAAACCTGAATGGCCGCGGGATTTTAAGTCGCCTACTCGACGAGTTGAGAGTCTCGACTCGATGAGTACGGATGCCAAAATGAAACCCTAATTTCGGGTTTTTGCACCCTATTTAAGCATCCTAATCCCCACTTGCTGGCCTCATTTCCAGCCTCCAAGTCCCAAACCCTAATCCACGAAACCCTAGTGCCTTGTATGAGCTTGTGAGTTTTTTTTGAGTGAAGATTGTGTGTTTTGAAGCTTGTTGAAGATGGAGGAGCTTGGAGATTCAGAAGGAAGCTAGTAGATCCAGAAACAACATCTCATCCTCTTCATTTTCTGGTAATTAAGTCTCAACCTTGCTTAATGACTTGTTAGATATCCTTGTTATCATTTTTATGGGGTTTTTGGTTCAAGAAACATGATCTTTGGGACATGGACGCCCAGTGTGGATATACTTTCAGATCTATGACCTTGAAGGGCTCACATGGCATAAAGGTGCAAACTTTATGGCTATGGAAGCCCCATGCAAGCTATAAATTGCCATTTTAGCCTTTTAACCTTCAAAAGGCCATGCATGGGGAGAAAGTTAGGAACTTTACGTGTTCATGAAGTGCTTAGAGTCTGGATCTCAGTAAATATGCCTTAGTTTGGAGTATGGATGGCTTGTGGACCAAGATCTAGGTCCAAAAGGTTTCGGGTTTGAGCTAAACCCGTGAAGAAGGGCTATTAACGGGTAAAGTTGGAAACTTTACCCTTAAAAGGACGTTTTCAGTGTGCATGAGGAATAAGAAGCTGAGATCTGAAGAGTAGGGGCTTAATCCTTTAAGAAGACCCAAACAGACTGAAGAACTAGTCGAGTCCATGGAGGAACTCGACGAGTTGAGTCGTTTTGTCCCGATTTTGTACCTGATAGAACTCGACGAGTCAGGGAGATGACTCGGCGAGTTGGATCGTGATTTCAGGATGTCTGAGTTATAGAACTCGACGAGTTAATAGGTCAACTCGGCGAGTTGAGTCAACCCAGAATGTTGACTTTGACCAGGGTGTTGACTTTGACCAGGGGTAAAGTAGTCATTTTACCCTAAGAAATATTTTGGATATTGATTAAGTGTTATTGTGATGATGTTAGCTGGGGAGTCGCGGAAGCAGCTGATAGAGATTCCTTATCGAGAGATTCAGCAGCCAACTTTGTGAGGTGAGTTTTCCTCTAGTAGGAAGGGGTCGAAGGTACCAAGGTCGACCCGTTTATGTATGTTAGTATGTTCTGGATTAAGGTCTGATGCCGGGCGGGGCCCGATGTAGGTTTATATGTTTTTCCGGATTTCGGTCCGATGCCGGGGCGGTACCCAAAGAATGGATTAAGGTTCGATGTTGGGCGGGGCCCGATGTAGGTTTATATGTTTTTCCAGATTTCGGTCCGATGTCGGGGCAGTACCCGAAGAATGTTAGTATGCTTGATGTCTTTGTGATTCTTGCATGTGTTTGTTATTTGTAGTTTTCCGGACTACGGTCCGATGTCGGGGCGGTTCCCGAGGAATGCTTGTATGCTTCTGGATTTCGGTCCGATGCCGGGCGGGCTCGTACCACTGAAAGCAGAGGATCCGTACTCGAATCAAGGAAGGCTGAGATGAATCCAGCGAACTCGTAGTGTGTATGATCCCTCGATATATGATGAGTCTTCTGATGTTTGTTATGGTGTATTTTTAGTATGGTGACGCTACACACTAGACCAGTTGGCACTTCAGGCGCTGGTGAGGGATCAGGCTCGGGCTATGGAGCCGGATAGTTAGACGAGCAGACGAGAGAGATCATCTCGTCTGAGGTCACGCGCAACATTTTAGACCAGACTCCAGTGATCTTCGGTACGATCAAGGAGGTTATCTTGGAGCTTTTGGATGAGAGGCTAAGTGCATTTCGCACTGAGGTGGAAGCCATGATGGGGTCGCGCACGCTGACATTCAGGGAGTTCAGAGCCTGTGGAGCTCCCGACTATCATGGGGCTCAGGACCCCATTGCTAGCGGTAGATGGTTGGCAGATGTCGCCAACGCCTTTCGCACCAGCAGATGTCCCGGAGGGGACAAGGTTCGACTTGTGTTCCTACCTCCTGAAGGACAGGGCACGAGATTGGTGGGAGGAGGTTGGGAGAGCTATTGGTGATGATGTCGCTATTGATGCGACGACTTGGAGTGATTTCCCGGCCAGGTTCAGGGCCAAGTTTGCACCTGTGATTGAGGTGCAACAGCTGGCGAGGGAGTTCCAGGACCCCCAGCAGACTACGAAGACGGTTACCGAGATCACCGCTATGTTCAGGGAGAGGGCCCTTCTCGTTCCGTAGTACGTGGCGGACGAGGAGATGCAAAAGGCACGATATCATGAGATGCTGCAGAGTGATATCCGCCAGTTTGTGAGCCGATCCAGCTGCAAGACGCTGGAGGATATGATTGCTAGGGCTCGGGAGAGGGATCTTGATTTAGAGATAGAGAGGAAGAGGAAACTAGATGGGGTTCAGACAGGCAGTTCGGGCAAGAAGCCCAAGGTATCAGATCACAGATCGAGGAGCCAACATGGCTGTAGCCAGTGTGGCAAGTGCGGCAAGATGCACGAGGGGGCGTTCAGGGCGGGGATTTCGGGTTGCTTCAAGTGCGACCGAACTGGTCATATGAGCAGGGATTGTATTGCTACTGCCACCACCACAACAGTTTCAGATCTGATTTGCTTTCAGTGCAATCAGAGGGGCCACAAAAGGGCCCTGTGTCTGGGTTTAACAGCGGCAGGGCAGATGGCAGCGCCCGCTCCTGCTACATTGAGGATTACAGATGGCCGTCAGGGCCAGGCTGAGGCGTCTACGGCTAGGATCAGGGCTTTTCAGCTTACTGCAGAGGAGGCACCTGCAGCTCCCAATGTTGTGACGAGTATGTATTCTCTCCTTATATGTTTACTTGTATTGATTATCGCTTATGTTACTTGTTTTGTTATAGGATCGTTCTTAGTGAACGGTATATCAGCTCTGGTATTGTTCGATTCTGTGACAACCGTCAAATTTCGGTCAAGTCAAAGTCAAACAAAGGCAACAAGTCAAACCGGTCAACTCCAATAACCCTTGTATGTTAGGGTTTACGTTATGTAATCACTATATAATTCGCTATTTTAATGAGAAATCATCATTTGGAAAGTTCATGTGTTTGATTTTCCTTAGCCTTAACAGTGCTAAACAACGAACCAAAGCGATAAAACACTATTGCACAATCATCGGGATTGTGTACGACACTAAAACACGGTTTAACGGGGTTTACGAACCTTGCGTTGTGAAGCCGGACACTCAAATTAATCACAAACGAAACCTCTCTAAATCGTTTTCACTCTATCTCTTTCTATTTGAAATCTCTCCCAAATCTCTCCCAAATCTCTCTCAAAAAGTTACTTTAACTTTTTGTAATCATTTGGGTCATATCGACCCTTAACCGGGTCAAAAATCGCTTGAAACGGGGTAAAAACGGGTAAAATAGCCTTAAGGACCTGGAACTGAAGCTTCAAGACCGAAACCTCTCATCCGAGGCCTCGGATCCGAAGCCTCTCATCAGGACCGAAGCTGAAGCCTCTCAGGAGACCGAATCCGAAGCCCTCAGACAGCAGCCTCGCATGCGAGGGTCCGAAGTCTCGGCCCCCATCCGAGAGGCCTCGCAGACGGCCCCTTTTTACCGGTTTTTCGACTACGACTTCGTTTTAACTCCGTTTTTCATAATTTTAACGTGGGATTTTCACCCAAAACTTTATTTTATAAACTAAGGCCCCAAAATATATAAATCTCCAGGGTTTTATAAAAATATATTAAAAGAATTAGTGGTTGAACTAATTATTGAGGGAATATTTGCTTTTCCTTAATTTATGGCAAAAGCAAACCACCACCACCTCACTCTATGATCAGCCACTCTTTCCCACTACCCCTTGTCTCCTTAGTGGACCTTTACACCCAATCTCCAGCTCTTCCCACGTTCTAAGAGCTGGAGGATTGATCCTCTCTCCTCATTCTCCATAAAGTTCGTTCATTCTACACTTAGCAACCAAAGGACACTCTCCAAAATTCTCTCATCTTTTCTCTCAACTTCAAGAACTTCAAGGCTTTCTTCAGGGATTTATTTCTTCAATTAGTAAGTATCTTCATCATTCATATAATTATTACACTCCATTCTACTCAAATCATTGATATCTTACACAAATTCCATCTTATTCGATGTTAGATTCTCGAATCATCAAGACATCTTCTTAGTGTCTTTGGGTTGAACACTTCCTCTCTCTCACTTTCATCTACTGAAACCACATAGGGTGAGTTCATACCCCTACATTTACATGTTTTTCTTAAGTTTTAAGGGGGGAATACAAGTAAAATCATCAAGAACACAATTAAACTTTTTTCTATCAGATTACATCAGAAAAGATGAACTTCGATCACGGACTGTTTTGGTCAACTTAAATATTTTAGTTTTCAAAACTGTTACAGGTGCAAGTAGTTCAAACTCTTAGCTTTAAAATGGCTACTTGAACATCTCCATATGATTTTTCTACAATTTATGGTGATTTTTACAAAACTGCCTGTCATTTCAGAGGCAAACCCGGACCAGTATGTGATTATGAACATTTTCACCTCTGTTAGAGATCACTAAAAATCATGATAAAATTTACGAACAAACTAGACTCATATTCCAAACTCTCAGAATTTGCGGATTTGGATTTAGAGCTTTGATTATTTTTCTATAAATTTTCTAAGAACAGTAACAGAAACTGTATTCAACGAAAAGTTGCTGTCAACTTCATTTCACCTTGTAACATGTTGAGCAAGGTGTATATCTTTATGTGATTATATGTTATTGCAATATATGACATTTCATCTTAATATTTAGACACACATCAGTTTACAAATGGATTTGGACATATAAAATATAAAGAATAACAAGTGATTATAATCAAAGTACAACCGATACATTCAAACATTTAATAAACTATTTTGAATATAGTTTGCATACATTACTACGTACTACCCTTGGTGGATAAACTATAATAGGTATAGTTTATGATACATTACATAACACATACATTTAAAAAGGGTACATTTATACAAAGGATATTTTCATTAAGCAAGGTACGGCCATACGGTACCAAGTTTTCATAACACGTAATTCCGTTAATGACTTTGTGAGACATTTACTTCAAACTACCATTAAGTCCTGTATTGTAACCAGAGTCTCCTTGAGGGAGAGCGTGATAGTTGTGTATAGATCTATATTGGGTTTGACAAACCCACACCTAAACTGCATGCAACAGTTAGACCGATAGGTCTGGGGTGACAAATGTCATAACATTTCCGACGCCCGAAGAACGTCGTTTTAGGCAACCTTGGTCATAGCATGGTTATAATAAACTCACACAAAGTATTAATAAATATTGGAATTTACGGGAACTTCATTAAAATTAAACGAGTTTATGTCGATTTAAACTTACATTATTTATTATAAGTAAGAAAAGTTACTTATAAATTTCGGTCTTTGAATTTAAGACTACATATACATTTTAAGGAAAATATTGGATTTTCTAAAACAAATACTACTTTTACAAACGAAAGGCTTTTAATAATATCAAACAAAAGCTTATGAACTCACCAACCTTTGTGTTGACACTTTTTCAAACAACTTGTATTCTCAGGAAATCATTAAACAGGTAACCAAGTGCTTTTGAGGATGGGGCGCTAAGGCGTCTACTATTTCATATTTTGTCAACATATTGTAATTGATTCGTAAACATGTAATTCATACAATGATGTAACTTTTTCAAATATATATATGATGGTTGTGTTTGCTTGAATTACTATTACAATTGTTGTTATGATACTATACATGAAGTCCTCCACCCCCGGACGTTTCCGCCATCCTTGGTTTGGGGGTGTGACAGATTCGGGGGCTACCCGATCATTTGTGTCGCTCGCACTTAGCAAGCGATTTGTTGGAGCTTTGGGGGAGCTAGACGGTTCGCTGGATGTAGAGATAGCGGATGATAGGACCGTTCGGGTTGCGAGGGTGCATCGGGGATGTACACTACAGTTGTTCGACGAGCACTTTTCCATGGATTTGGTCCCCATTCCCCTGCGAGGGAATAAGGTTATAGTGGGTATGGACTGGTTGAGCCCCAATGAGGCAGTGATCGACTATGAGCAGCAGCTAGTGAGAGTTCGGACTCCTAGTGGGGGAGGGTTAGTGATTCAGGGCGAGAGGCCGCAGTATGGACCGACTCTATGTTCAGCAGCGAGAGCGAGGCACTACCTTCAGCAGGGTTGCGCGGGTTATGTCGCCTATGTTATGGATACCCGAGATAAGGGTAAGGAGACAGTGGATGATGTACCGATCGTGCGAGAGTATGCGAATGTATTCCTGGAGGATTTTTCTGGGATACCTCCGGAGAGGTAGGTCGAGTTCACGATTGACCTAGTCCCTAGTGCGACTTCGATAGCTAAGGCACCATATTGGTTGGTTCCTCCCGAGATGCAGGAGTTGTCTATGCAGCTGCAAGAGCTGTTAGACAAGGGATTTATCAGGCCGAGTAGTTCGCCATGGGGAGCCCCGACCCTGTTTGTGAAGAAGAAGTACGGGTCACATCGGATGTGCATAGACTACATGGAGCTGAATAAGGTAACGGTGAAGAACCATTATCTCCTCCCGAGGATTGATGATTTGTTTGACCAGCTACAGGGTGCATCTTGGTTCTCCTAGATTGATCTGCAATCGTGTCACACCCCCAAACCAGACGGCGGAAACGTCCGGGGGTGGAGGACTTTATTTGTAGTATCACAACACATGCATTATAGTAATTAGAGTACAAACAACCACTGTATTTATAAAGTATAAATATTTACATGTGTTTCATCATTTCATACTGAAATTAAATAGTTGTACAAAAGAAGAAGACAAAACATATATAGCTCCATCTTCTCAAAAGCTCAGGGTGTACCTGTCTACTGGTTCCCTGAGAATACAAGTAATTTGAAAAGAGAGTATCAACATAAAGTTGAGTGAGTGCATAAGTATTTTTGTTTAAAAGAATGTTTTCTATTTCTTGAATATATAAACTGTTTCTTGCAAATCCTATATTTTCTGTTATATAAGAAAAGTAGTTCCTGTTACATAAAACTGATAATGTAAATTAGAATGTAATACTGTAAACCATAACTTGTAAACTAGTACTTTGAATATGTACATAAGTTTAATTTATTATACACTAAAGTATTGTTAATATCTTTTATATGAGTTATTATAACCATACTGACTAGATGGCCTGACCCAACGCTATGAATGCGCTGAAAACATGATGATAACAATTTGTCACTCAGAGGCGTGTATGCCTGACTGTAGCTAGCAGTCCGAGTTCGGGTTGTCAATCCCAATATAGATCTATACACACATTGTTTCGATCCCCGGCTGGAGATTCTGGTTATAATGTCAGGGATTTACTATATTGTTTAAATGAATTAAACAACCTGTACTACTTGACTCATAAAAGCATATAAACGTTACATGTATAATAGTTATGAAAAACTTAACCATTCTGAAGTAAATGACTGATTTTATGTTCTTGAATTAGTATCCTTAACATATATCTGAAAGAATGTATACTCCTGACTAGTTTTGAATCAAACCTTTGTTTTTGTAATACAATGTACTCTAGTATACTTGAATCGTAAATTAATGTTTTGTGAATCATAAATTATACCTATTATAATTTATATGTACTTTCTGATTTGATAACGAGTATTCATGAATGTAACCCCTTGCTCAACATATTACAAAGGGTAATTGAAACTTAATGAACAAACTTTTATACTTGTATACATATACTAATATATATAAGTAAAATTTAAATGACACTCGGACAAATAACTGATACTTGTAATCCCACATCCAAACAAGGAAAAGGAACCAAAGTGGGTTATCAGTCCTAAACCTTTTAAATCTTATTTATATAAATATATGTATACTAGTATGATTTTTGGGGAAAATATAAGTTTATAAAAATACTTAAAAGAAGTTTAATATTTTGAAATCCATTTTGGGTGACTTGATGTCATTTAGAATCTATCATTTAAAACCATATGATTTGATAATAACTGAAATCCATTTTGATAAGATATTAGAAAATCACTTGTTTATTACACAAAAACTTGGTGTTAGACTTGTATTCCCCCCCCCCCCAAACAGTAAAAACTATGAAAATACGGGGGTATGAACTCACCTGTAGTAAGTTATTCAAATATACAACCGGTGTAGGATGCTAAGTGTCAAGTGAAATCTTGAACACAAACGATTCCTAATAGCATATAATCACACAAATATGAATAGAATTAGTGTTTATACATCTAAATATGCTAAGAATTCATCTTAGGGACTAGGAATCACTTTATCCAAGTGTTAGAATCACATGTGATTCATCTAAGGGGAGTGTATGGTCGCTTTGAGGAGTGTGCGGCCATGGGTGTGCGGACAGGTACGCGCACTGGGATTCAGAAGATGGAGCAGTATAGCTTCATGCCTTTTTGTTATTTGATTTGTATTCTATGTTATGTGAATCACATACTTTGTAAACACTTTCTTTCTAATGAAATGGTTGGTTATTACTTTGCTTCCTATGATGCATGACTTGTGATACTAAACATGACGTCCTCCACCCCCGAACGTTTCCGCCGTTCCGGTTTTGGGGTGTAACAGATTATAAGTATATAGTGCCTAAAATACTCCTATAGTATTTTACTCTTTATGTTCTATTCTAGAGTTCTTTTGAATATGTATGGTAAGTTTTAGACATGCCACAACACTACTATCACTCCCAAACACATGTTGGTCATATCTCAAATCAATATAGTTGATCATGCTATATTAATCCCAGATATGCCCAGGTTTGACTGTAATGTTCAACATCCAAATACTTTTATGTTCTTAAGATTATGATATTGTACTTGTAGGTATGAGTGTTAGTATACTTCTTGTAAAAATACTTAAATTTTTAAAAGTGTACTTGTAGTCAGATCTCTTAGCCCCAAATATATTTATAGTTTGTATATCTTTTATGGATTGATATACTAAGTCTTATGCTGAAGAAGAAGTGTACTTGTAGTCAGCTCTTTCTAATTGAAGATATGCTGAAGACTTTTATGGTCCATGGATACTGTGCATTTCGTGCCATATAAGTAATGTCTCCAGATCTTCAGAGCAAATACTACTGCTCCTAGTTTAAGGTCATGTGTTGTATAATTGACTTCATGTGTCTTTAGCTGTCTTGAGGCATAGGATATCACCTTTCCTCTTTGCATAAGAACACATCCAAGCGCTTGATTAGAAGCATCACAGTACACTACAAAATCCTCTGTCCCTTCAGGGAGAGATAGGATTGGTGCACTACACAAGGCTCGTTTTAGTGTTTGGAACGCTGTTTCTTGTTTTTCTCTCCAGCTAAAAGTTATACCCTTTTATGTCAGAGTGGTAAGAGGTTTAGCTATTCGAGAGAAATTCTAGATGAATCTGCGATAATAGCCAGCAAGATCTAAGAATTGACGAATTTCTGTAGGTGTTTTGGGTGCTGACCAGTTTTCAATTGCCTTAATTTTGGAGGGGTCAACGTGTATTCCTTCTGAAATGACCACGTGACCTAGGAATTCAACCTTCCTGATCCAAAATTCATACTTTGAAAACTTCGCATAGAGTTTCTCCGATCTTAGAGTTTGTAGTACTTGACGAAGATGTTGGCCATGATGCTCTTCACTTCTTCAGTAGATAAGGATGTCGTCGATAAAGACTATGACGAATTTGTCCAGAAATGGACGACACACTCTGTTCATTAGATCCATGAACACAGAAGGTGCATTCATCAATCCGAATGGCATCACTACGAACTCATAATGACCATAACGAGTTCTGAACGTGGTTTTGGGAATGTCATCCTCCAATATCCGTAACTGGTGATACCCAAATCTTAAATATATTCTGGAAAAGTAGCTCTCACCTTGAAGTTGATCGAACAGATCGTCTATGCGAGGCAGAGGCTATCGATTCTTAATGGTAAGTTTATTCATTTCACGGTAGTCTATGCACATACGAAATGATTCATCTTTCTTCTTCACGAACAAGACCGGTGCTCCCTAGGGTGAGAAGCTTGGTCTTATGAAACCTTTGCTAAGGAGTTCGTTAAGCTGGCTGGATAATTCCTGCATTTCAGAAGGTTCAAGACGATAAGGAGATTTGGCTACTGGGGTAGCCCCTGGAATTAAGTCGATTCTGAACTCGACTTGTCGTTCAGGAGGCACTCCTGGAAGATCATCGGGAAAAATGTCGGGAAAGTTGCAGACTTCAGGAATGCTCGATATGTCTTTCACTTCTTGCTTCTTTTCTACCACGTGAGCTAAGAAAGCATAATACTCTTTACGAAGGTACTAATGTGCCTTGACGCAAGAAATGATCTGAAAGTTCGTTCCAGGTTTGTCGCCGTAAATAATAAGAGTTTTGTTAGTTAGCAAGTTCAGACGAATGACTCTTTCATAGCATAGAATGTCAGCATGGTTAGGACACAACCAATCCATACCTATTATGACGTCGAAACTTTTGATAGAGACCGGCATAAGGTCTATTGGGAATGAAAAGTTATTCAAGGTAAGAATACATACTATGCATATATCGTTGGTGGATTCAGATTTTCCATTAGCCATTTCGACTGTGAATGTTTCTTTTAATGGTTGGGAGTTTTGATTTAGCAAATGTTTGAAATTATGGCTCACAAAGCTCTTCTCAGCACCACAATCAAATAGAATGCATGCATAAGTGTTGTTGAGAAGGAACGTACCCGTGACTACAGCTGGGTTTGTCACTGCTTCCTCGTGACCCAAGGCTAAAATTCTCCCAACTCCACCAACATTTCCAGCCTTAGGACAATTTTTCTTAAAATGTCCTACTTCGCCACAATTGTAGCACGCTTGTCCTACTCCAGCGGCAGGTACTTGGTTAAGTGGTTGGGGTGGTGCTCTACAGAATCGGGCAGTATGCCCTTTTCTGTTGCAGTTACGACACTGCATTTCCCTTCAATTTCCATTATGGTGAAAATTTCACTTGTTGCACTTGGGGAAATTACCAGCATAAGGCTTAGCTGGTACTGGGTTAACAGGAACAGCAGCAGGTACAGTAGCAGCATTAGCTGTAACTAGCTGTTGTTTCTTTGAGGAATCTTGTGAAAATTTGCTCTTCCTCTTGTTCCTACCCTTCTTCTTGCTGTTGTTGTTGTCATTGTTGTTGTTGTTGTTTCCCTTCTGTTGTTCTGGCACAGCAACCACTGAGTTTTGATGGACTCCGTGGTCGATAAGAAATTGTGCCAACTCTTTGGAACTGTTAAAAGTAACAGGCCTCGAAGCTAAAACACTTGACTGAATTTGGGGCGACAGTCCCCAAATATATCTCTCAATCTTCTTGCTCTCCAGAGCAACCATATCCGGGCATAAAATTGCCAGATCACAGAATCTACTTGTATAGGTTGATATGTCAGATCCAACCATCGTAAGGCCCCAGAGCTCCTGCTCAAGTTTCAGAACTTCTCCTCGCGGACAATATTCCCGCATTAGCATAGCTTTGAAGTTCTCCCAGCTTATCGAATTAGCCACTACTAAAGTCAATGACTTAACATGGCCATTCCACCACGTTAAAGCTCTATCTGAAAAAGTACAAGCAACGAACTTGACTTTGCTGCCCTCAGGACAGGAGCAGATTTCGAAAATTGCTTCTGTCTTTTCTATCCACTGCCTTAATTCCATAACTCCTCCGGTTCCATTAAAGGTCCTGGGTTTGGCATTGGAAAAATCTTTATAAGTGCACTCTCGTGAGTGCCCATGACTCTCGCCATAGTTAGAAGGATGTGAACCAGCTCCCGACCCACTAGCGCCTAGAGTATTAATATGAGACATGGCAGACGCTACAGCCGCCGTGACCGCCGCTTGGAACATAGCGGAGTCGAACTGAGGAGGTGGTGGCGGAGGTGGCACCGGTGGTTCATTTACATTGTGACGTCTTGGATTTCTACGAGGAGGCATCTTTTTCTATAAAAGTCAAAAGATACAAGGATGGTAAGATATCAAGAGTGCATATAAATTTTTGAATATCTCTTGAACTAAAACATATAGTTCAATATGAATCTTGTAATGAATTGGAAATAGAAGTCTACGACAAGTACAACTTGTAACAGAATGATATGAAATTGAATGGTTATTTTTCAAATACTAAGAAAATGCATGTCGATTTAAATTGGCATATTTAGTACATAAAGTCTGGAAAACTTGACCTTAAACAGGTCTACAATACACCAAATTCTGGGAAAAACATCGACATCATACAGACCTACCGAAATTAAAATTTTTTGTGGTCTTGCTGAAGAACATGAAAAATAACACTAGTACCTATCCGTAGACTTAACTATAACTAAAAGAGTAATTAAGAAACGAGTAGAGCATCTCCTACTGGCGACAAGTATCTCTTGGATGAAACCTCAACTCAGCCAGTTGACGCTCCTTAGCAAGCAGATGTCTTTCATATACTGTCAGACGTGCTCGGAGTTCTATGACTTCAGCTCGAGTTTCACCTAACTCTTACAGTAAATACTCATTGTCTCTCGTAGCTCTCTCGCCAGCATATTCAAGACGACGAATACGGATTATATTAATTCTCGCATTAGCATCAACTTCCCTGATTTGGTTGATGGCTGTTCTACCCTGGATTTCATTTCGAGCAACCCTGCGAACTAAAATTGGCAGGACTCTGTCTACTGAGCCTCCTTCGTTCAGGTTATAGAAGCTTTTGTCTACATTGTATGGCATGGGTTTACTCTGTTCTTGACTCCATGTTTCTAAGCTTTCTACCCATGGAGGTGTCGGACCTTGGAAAGCCGGACGAGGGTTAGGATTTTGAGTTACTGGTGGTGGATTATAGGCTTCTGATTCGGAATCATTATTTTCAGGAAAATGTTCTGCAAAATCATCATCTAAGGGAATTTCTTGATTTTCTTCTGACTCTACATCTTGTTCTTGACCGGGGAAGTAAGGGTCTCCGGGTAAGTGAAATCCAGCCATTGTTAACTAAGCGAGAATAGGGATAAGAGATATAGAATATAAGTAGTAACGATTGATTAAGAATACAAGTATACTAGAGTACATTGTATTATAAAAACAAAGGTTTGATTCAAAACTAGTCAGGAGTATACATTCTTTCAGATATATAGAACTTAAAATCAGTCATTTACTTCAGAATGGTTAAGTTTTTCATAAATATTATACATGTAACGTTTATATTTTTTTATGAGTCAAGTAGTACATGTTTTTTAATTCATTTAAACAATATAGTAAAGCCCTGACATTATAACCAGAATCTCCAGCCGGGGATCGAAACAATGTGTGTATAGATCTATATTGGGATTGACAACCCCACACTCGGACTGCTAGCTACAGTCAGGCATACACTCCTGTGAGTGACAAATTGTTATCATCATGTTTTTCAGCGCATTCATAGCGTTGGGTCAGGCCATCTAGTCAGTATGGTTATAATAACTCATATAAAAGATATTAACAATACATTAGTGTATAATAAATTAAACTTATGTACATATTCAAAGTACTAGTTTACAAGTTATGGTTTACAGTATTACATTCTAATTTACATTATATGTTTTGTGTAACAGGAACTACTTTTCTTATATAACAGAAAATATAGGATTTGCATGAAACAGTTTATATATTCAAGAAATAGAAAACATTCTTTTAAACAAAAATACTTATGCACTCACTCAACTTTATGTTGATACTCTCTTTTCAAATTACTTGTATTCTCACGGAACCAGTAGACAGATACACCCCGAGCTTTTGAGAAGATGGATCTATATATGTTTTGTATTTTTCTTTTGTACAACTATTTAATTTCAGTATGAAATGATGAAACACATGTAAATATTTATACTTTATAAATACAGTGGTTGTTTGTACTCTGATTACTATAATGCATGTGTTGTGATACTAAAAATGAAGTCCTCTACCCCCGGACGTTTCCGCCGTCTGGTTTGGGGGTGTGACAGATTGGTATCGACGACGGAAACGTCCGAGGGTGGAGGTGTGACAAATCGGGTTGTCACCAGATGCGATTTAGAGACAAGGATGTGCAAAAGATAGCTTTCAGGACTCGTTATGGTCACTATGAGTTTGTGGTGATGTCGTTTGGGCTCACCAATGCTCCAACCGCATTCGTGGACCTCATGAACCGCGTGTGCATACCGATGTTGGACCAGTCTGTGATAGTCTTCATTGATGACATCTTGGTTTACTCCAAGACTCAGGAGCATCATGAGGAGCACCTGAGGGAGGTGCTGGAGACACTGAGGAGGGAGAGAATTTTCGTAAAGTTCTCCAAGTGTGAGTTCTGGTTGCGCGAGGTGCAGTTTCTGGGGCACCTTGTAAACCAGAAGGGTATTCTGGTCGATCCGACCAAGATAGAGGCCGTGATGCAGTGGGAGGTTCCGAGGTCTCCAACTCAGATTCGGAGTTTTCTTGGTCTAGCGGGTTATTACCGGATATTCATCCAGGATTTCTCCAAGATCGCTGTTCCTTTTACCTGATTGACCAAGAAGTCGGTGAAATTCCTCTGGGAGCCTGAGCAGCAGGTAGACTTCGAGACTCTCAGACAACGTTTATGCGAGGCACCGATTTTGACTTTGCTGAAGGAAGTCGATGACTTTGTGGTTTACTGTGATGCTTCGATCATAGGCATGGGCGCGGTATTGATGCAGCGGGGTCACGTGATAGCTTACGCTTCGAGGCAGTTGAAGCCTCACGAGGCGAACTATCCGACACATGATTTAGAGTTGGGGGCTGTGGTTTTTGCCCTCAAGATTTGGCGGCATTACCTCTATGGGGTCCGTTGTACCATTTACACAAACAACAAGAGTTTGAGGTTCCTCATGGATCAGTCGAATCGGAACATGGGGCAGCGTCGGTGCCTAGATGTGGTGAAGGACTACGACTATGAGATCCTTTACCACCCGTGAAAGGCCAATGTGGTTGCCGATGCCCTGAGACGCTAGGTAGTTGCAGCCCCGATTTGAGACATACGTCTGAGGATGACAGTGATCACCCCATTGCTAGAGCAGATCTGGGAGGCGCAGGTCGAGGGCTTGAAGGAAGAGCGCCAGAAGTGTGAGCGGATCATAGGCCAAGTGGCCTCCTTTGATTATGACAGTCATGGATTGTTGACCCTGCATGTGAGGGTTTGGGTTTCGTATTGGGGAGGAGTACGACATGTTCTGATGGATGAGGCCCACAATTCGAGGTTCTCTATCCATCCCGGGTTGACGAAGATGTATTGGGATCTCCGCCCTAATTACTGGTGGCCCTGCATGAAGCAGGACGTAGCATGGTATGTGGAGCAGTGCTTGACCTGCAGGAGGGTCAAGGCCGAGCACCAACGACCCCACGGCAAGATGCAGCCATTGGATATTCCCATATGGAAATGGGAGGATATCACCATGTATTTCATCACCATGCTTCCCAGGACCGCATGTGGAGTAGATTCGATATGGGTCATTGTGGATCGATATACCAAGAGTGCTCATTTCATCCCGATCCCGTAGAGTATATCGGTTGAGAAGCTAGCCGAGATCTACATTTGAGAGGTGGTGGCACGTCATGGTGTGCCCGTTTTTGTGGTGTCAGACCGAGATGTCCATTTCACTTCCAGGTTTTGGAAGCGGTTTCATGAGGAGATGGGTACTCGTCTCCACATCAGCGCCGCTTTCCACCCTCAGACGGATGGACAGGGCGAGAGGACGATACAGACTCTCGAGGACATGCTACGCGCATGTGTTTTGGATTTCGATGGGAGTTGGGATGCGTATCTTCTGTTAGCGGAATTTTCGTATAAAAACAGTTACCACGCCAGCATAGACCGACCTTCCTTCGAGATGCTCTACGAGAGGAAGTGTAGGACCCTAATCTGTTGGGGCGAGGTCGGTCAGAGACTCATGGGGAGTACTGAGGTAGTACCTAAGACCACTGAGAGGATCCAGTAGGTCCAGAGCAGGCTCCAGACTGCTCAGAGTCGGCAGAAAATCTATGCCGACAAGCGTCATTCAGACTTGGAGTTTCAGGTGGAGGACAAGGTCCTCCTGAAGGTGTCACCTTGGAAAGGTGTCATCCAGTTCAGGAAGCGGGGAAAGCTGGGCCCCAGCTACATCAGTCCGTTCAGGGTTTTGGCTCAGGTAGGCCGGGTTGCTTACCATTTAGATCTCTCAGCAGAGCTCAGCCAGATACACAACACTTTCCATATTTATTACCTACGGAAGTGCTTAGTGGATGACTCAGCGGTTGTGCCTCTAGAGGATATACAGGTTGATGATAACCTGAACTACATCGAGAGACCAGTAGCTATTCTTGACAAGAAGATGAAGGAGCTAAGGAACAAGAGGGTTGAGCTGGTGAAGGTGCAGTGGCAGCACCCCAACGGTTCTGAGTGAACTTGGGAGCCCGAGGAGGAGATGAGGGAGCACTACCCGGAGTTGTTTCCAGACGCAGCAGACTTCGAGGACGAAGTCTAAGACAAGTGGGGGAGAATTGTAACGCCTGGTTCCTGGTACGCATTTAATAATAATTTATTCACTTTTGTAGAACTACTCGATGAGTTAGGAGCCCCAAACTCGTCAAGTAGAAATCTGAATGGCCGCGGGATTTTAAGTCGCCTACTCGACGATTTGAGAGTCTCGACTCGATGAGTAGGGATACCAGAATGAAACCCTAATTTCGGGGTTTTGCACCCTATTTAAGCATCCTATTCCCCAATTGCTGGCCTCATTTCCAGCCTCCAACTGCCAAACCCTAATCTACGAAACCCTAGTGCCTTGTATGAGCTTGTGAGTTGTTTTTGAGTAAATATTGTGTGTTTTGAAGCTTGTTGAAGAAGGAGGAGCTTGGAGATTCAGAAGGAAGCTAGTAGATCCAGAAACAACATCTCATCCTCTTCATTTTCTGGTAATCAAGTCTCAACCTTGCTTAATGACTTGTTAGATCTCCTTGTTATCATTTTTATGGGGGTTTTGGTTCAAGAAACATGATCTTTGGGACATGGACGTCCCAAGTGGATATACTTTCAGATCTATGACCTTGAAGGGCTCACATGACATAAATGTGCAAACTTTATGGCTATGGAAGCCCCATGCAGGCTATAAGTTGCCATTTTAGCCTTTTAAGCTTCAAAAGGCCATGCATGGGGAGAAAGTTAGGAACTTTACGTGTTCATGGAGTGCTTAGAGTCTGGATCTTAGTGAATATGCCTTATTTTGGAGTATGGATTGCTTGTGGACCAAGATCTAGGTCCTAAAGGTTTAGGGTGTGAGCTAAACCCATGGATAAGGGCTATTAACGGGTAAAGTTGGAAACTTTACCCTTAAAAGGACGTTTTCAATGTGCATGAGGAATAAGAAGCTGAGATCTGAAGAGTAGGGGCTTAATCCTTTAAGAAGACCCAAACAGACTGAAGAAGTCGTCGAGTCCATGGAGGAAATCGACGAGTTGAGTCGTTTTATCCCGATGCTATACCAAATAGAACTCGGCGAGTTGGATCGCGATTTTAGGATTTCTGAGTTATAGAACTCGACGAGTTAATAGGTCAACTCGGCGAGTTGAGTCAACCCAGAATGTTGAGTTTGACCAGGGTGTTGACTTTGACGAGGGGTAAAATAGTCATTTTACCCTAAGAAAGATTTTGGATATTGATTAATTGTTATTGTGATGATGTTAGCTGGGGATTCGCGAAAGCAGTCGATAGAGATTCCTTACTGAGAGATTCGACAGCCAGCTTTATGAGGCGAGTTTTCCTCCAATAGGAATGGGTCAAAGGCACCAAGGCCGACCCATTTATGTATGTTAGTATGTTCTGGATTAAGGTCCGATGTCGGGCGGGGCCCGATGTAGGTTTGTATGTTTTTTCGGATTTCGGTCCGATGCCGGGGCGGTATCCGAAGAATGTTAGTATGTTTGATGTCTTTGTGATTCTTAGATGTGTTTGTTATTTGTATGTTTCCGGACTACGGTCTGATGCCGGGGCGTTTCCCGAGGAATTCTTGTATGCTTTCAGATTTCGGTCCGATGTCGGGCGGGGCCCGAGGAATCTTTATATGTTTATGATTAGGTGGTTACGCTCATGTTATGTGTATTTGTAGATATGCTAGTATGTATGCCAAGTTTTGCTCGATGCCGGGAAGGGCGCGATGCCGGATGGGGCCCGATGCCAGACAAGGCCGATGTCGGGCAGTGCTTGATGTAGCAGGGTGGGGCCCAATGTATGTTATATGTGATTATGTGTATGGTATGTGGTACTATGGGGAGACTCACAAAGCTTCGTGCTTACAGTTTTCAGTTTTGGTTTCAAGTACTTCCGGTAGCAAGGGGAATAGCTCGGGATGACTACATGGCACACACCTTTTATGTTTAGCCTGGGATATTTTAGTCTGATTTATTTGACATGTGATTGATATGGATACACTGTTTTGAAATTTGAGATATTATGGTTCATGTTTTGATAAATGATTTTTAGTAATTATGGTTTAATTAATGATTTAAGAATGAAAATTTTGGACCGTATTTATGCGATGTTTCAGTTGCACCCCGATATTGCTCTCTTATGACTAAGTTAGATGCCAATTGAGATTAAGTGGAAAAATGCTTGAGGTACTTGGGAAGGAAAAAGCGATGACACATGTTCCATGATTGCTTGATTCTTTTATAAATAGGATTTGGTCTAGTTTATTGCTTTTCTGTCGAGGTATTTATTTTGTCCAAAGGTCGTGAGGGTAGAACCCTTAAATAAAATAATGTTTCCTTTTCCATATTTCCTGGGATGTTTCTTAATCATCCATACGAATGATTTCCTTTATTTTTATTTTTGAGCGACACTGTCAAACTGGGCTTAGGTTGGACGTCAGTCTGTGTATGTAATTGGGCTTTGTTGGCGCTATGTGATCTGTGTTTTACCTTGTCGACCTGTTTTTGTGTATGGGTCAATACCCATACACCATTAACCCCCAACCTAATTGTTAAAAGTGGTTGTTAAACAAGTTTTAATGATTGGGATTAACAGTGCATTAAATTGTCTGGGTAGCAAGGAGTCTGATAGTGTGTGGCATGAGCCTTGGTGATCGTGTAGCCATTTTCTTGCTTGATCTGGTAGCGGTTGCTTTTCCTGCTTCTTGTCCCTAATAAATACATGTCACATCATATGGTCTTCCCCCCTTATATTTCAGTTATCTGATGTGTTTTCTTTCATTTAGTTTTATTCAAATTGGGGGTAACAAGGTCTCGCCCTTTGATGTCTGCTATTGTTTACAGAGTTTTGCATGAGCGTTTAGACCAAATTTCTTCGAATTATCATCTTATTGATGATGATGGTGCTGCCATTCCTAGTGCTATGGCGGTCATTGATCTCCCTGCCCTAGTAAGATCTGCTTTTATCTCTATTATTTCGAAGCGGGGTTACGAGTTCCTCCTTCCCCTTTCTCTGGGAAGATTATCGAAGCCTACAAGATTCATACTTTCCGGTTGAAATCTAACTCTGTTTCCAAAATTGTTTGCTTTGAGTTCTTGTGTAATGTTACCCTTGTCGTTACGACAATTGTTTTCTTTCAACACTTTTTCGGGATATGTAGTAGTGGTTCTTGGTTCTCTTTTTACTCTAGGGGAAAAGTTTTATTAAAGGTCTTTCGAGGTTGATAAGGAATTGGGAAAATGAATTCATTGAGTTGAATTCGTCTCGTTTCTATTATCCTAACACATTTCATCTTCCCGGTACAACTATTGATCAAAAACCATATAGGACTCCCAATCTTGCACATGATATAGATAAGATCGCTCGTTTAAATGTTCTGATGAAGAAATTCCCAAAAGCCGTACTAGGGAAAGGTGGTATGAGCCCACACTGGTTGTGCAAGGGTGTAGTGTCGTCGTAGTTTGTTTTGGGACCGAGTATTCTCCTTCATTCTTTGTTGTTCTTCTTCATATATATATATATATATATATATATATATATATATACATAGGTATATATATATATAAACCTATATATATATATATATATATATATATATATATATATATATATATATATATATATATATATATAATCTTCATTACTGCTCTTATTCTGGTGTTAGATAGAGACTAGTTGCCATTTATATTGGCCGATTTTGTGGAGGGTAAGGTTTTTCCCCAGATTTGGGGTCTGATGATTTTAAATTTCCCTTGTATGATGATAGCTTCAATGATGATGGAGATGAGGTTAGTAATTGATGTGGTGCAGATTATACCTATCTAGTTTTAAATTTATAACCTAACAAACTTAACTAGCCAGAATGCACCTAGGCAGTGTACCTAGTCAAATTATAGAATAGTTTAGGTAAGTCGGGTGTTGATCACAGGGAACAATATTTAATTAATAAAATAACTACTAAAAGCTAAACTAAGAAAAACAACTAAAATGAAGGTTTTTATCTGATTTTTCAAGTTCAGACAAACTTAATCACTCAACTAATATGGTTGTTATCAATATATCTAAAACACTTTCGTTTAGTTTCGAATCCACCTTTTTCCTATGGTTAGTTATTATTTATGGAATAATGAAGTTGGTTACCAAGTTATATGTAATTAGCAATTCAAGTCCAAATTTACTAATATTTTCACCAATTCAAGAATTACCTTGTATGGTCATACACAAGCAAAACACAAAATTAGTTATTCATTATATATGGGCTATGTAAGATTTATCTAAGCAAACACAATTATGGTCACATTTATGCTCTCCGGCATAACTAAATTTGTTACTTTTATTACTTATCTAAGATTTGGTCGATCCTAGCTCTAGCAATTTAATGGTCACTAAATCACTAGGTAATCAAGTTCATGTAATTTAATGGTCACTAAGCTACACTACACATGAAATTAAGCAACAAAGTTACAAACTTTAACATGCTAGATAATGATAATCAAACATATGCATAAAACAAATTCATATAATCCATAAAGTAAGAAACTAACTCATAGTTTTAGATTTCATCTAACTAAATGAAAGCAAGGGTTTTTAGCCCATAATCACAGCTGATGAACACATAAACATAAGGTAAACTAAGATAAACATCATTAAACTAAGCAAACAGAATGTGTAGATGCGAATCCTTGCTCCAATCGACTTCCTAGCTTCAAAATCGACCCCAAAGGGTTCTTAGAAGGGTTTTTGTCGCAATACTTCTCCAGAAAGTCACCTCAAAGTCCCCCAATTCGTCATAATGTTCGGATATATATACTTGTCTAAAATATGGCCACCACGACGTTGTAAAG
Source organism: Lactuca virosa (assembly GCF_052849685.1). Lineage (NCBI taxonomy): Eukaryota > Viridiplantae > Streptophyta > Magnoliopsida > Asterales > Asteraceae > Lactuca > Lactuca virosa. Next base: position 107,477,629 of record NC_136426.1, on the reverse strand, counting down.
GCACCACGTCGTGGTCTTCGTGTATATCCCGTATTCTCCAAGTCAGCGCCAAGAATCGTGAAGATTCCATTCACCACATCGTGGTTATCGAGAATCAGCATTTTCTCAAAACATTAAAGTTGTCCGAAGTTGTGTCTAGCTTTCAGATTATTTTGAATCACATCAATCGGAGTTACGAGTCATGAGATATGGCCAAAATACCGACGAGGGGTCAAGCTGTCCAACAACATTCTTTTTATGTCTTCTTCTTGCCTAAGCTCTTCATTCCTGCTTCCAGCTTCCATATAGCTTCCGAGAATGTATTTTATGCTTCATAAAAGATATTAAACATAATAAGTATCTTGTAACATTCTCCTCTGGCACGTATTATAATATTGTCCGCTCTGGGCTCCCGACACGAAAACTTCCCAGGGGCTCACCCATCCCTGGATTGCTCTCGCTCGAGCAAGCTTAACTGCAGAGTTCTTATGGGATCTGCTGCTCTCAGTGCTTTAAAACGCGCAGTGACAAGGAAGTTATCCACACTCCTTATAAGGAAATATTTTGTTCTCCTTCCAAGCTGATGTGGGATCAAGTACAACCACCTTTACCCCTCATTATAGGGTTTGACGTCCCCGTCGAACACATCGACCCGTGCCCCAGCTCTGATACCATTTGTAACATCCCCCTCTGGAAAGTATCACAATATTGTCCGCTTTGGGCTCCCGGCAAAAAAACTTCCCAGGGGGTCACCCATCCCTGAATTGTTCTTCCCCGGGCACACTTAACTGCAGAGTTCTTATGGGATCTGCTGCCCTCACGGCTTTAAAACATGTTGTGATAGAGAAGGTATCCACACCTATTATAAGGAGTGCTTAGTTCTCCTTCCCAATTGATGTGGGATCAGGTATAGCTCACTTGCCCGCCTTTGTAGCAGATCCCATAAGAACTCTGCAGTTAAGCGTGCTCGGGCAGGAGCAATCTAGGGATGGGTGACCCCCTGGGAAGTTTTCGTGTCGGGAGCCCAAAGCAGACAATATTGTGATACGTGCCAGAGGGAGATGTCACAAATGGTATCATAGCTAGGGCACGGGTCGGTGTGTTCGACAGGGATGTCGAACCCTATAATGGGGAGTGAATGTGGGTTTCACCTGATCCTGCATCGACTTGGAAGGAGAACGAATCATTTCCTTATAAGGGATGTGGATACCTTTCTTGTCGCAATGCATTTTAAAGTCGTGAGGGCAGCAAATCTCATAATATCTCTGCAGTTAAGCGTGCCCAGATGAGAGTAATCTAGGGATGGGTGACCCCCTGGGAAGTTTTCGTGCCGGGAGCCCAAAGCGGACAATATTGTGATACGTGCCAGAGGGGGATTTCACATCATAGTAACCCTAAACTGCACTTCATCAAAGAGACAGTCGAAATAATGGACAGAGAGGTCAAACGACTCAAGCAGAGTCAAATTCTCATTGCCAAAGTACGATGGAATTCTAAGCTAGGATCAGAGTACACATGGGAATGAGAGGACTAGATGAAGGACAAGTACCCTCACTTGTTCGAAGGAATCCCGACGACAAGATAAAATTTCGAGACGAAATTTGCTGAACTGGGGGAGACTATGACAACCGAGAGGTTTTCGTCACTAATCATCATTAGGAAAGAGTATGAAAATAGATGTAATAGCTTAGTATTGTAATATTTGATTTTTGAGATAATAAGAATCAAATGTTTCATTACATTTATTTGTTAAAACGTAGATTAGGCTAAAAAATTAACCTTTGAAAAGTTGTACCGTTTTCTAAGCTGGTTAACATACTTGGATAGTTCTTGTTAACGTGATCTCAAGGATATAAGATTCATAAAAATCCAACTCCAAAGGAAAGAGTTATGGATTTTATAGAAATAGGAATCAACCGTGTAATTAAAATTAATTACATCAAAACGGTACTTAGAGATTGGTTGAGTTTTGACTAAAAGTACAAAAAAGAGTTTCGTAGTACTCCTCAAGGTATAAACTTTAGCAAAAAGTATGCCAAAAACGGGACCCATATGACAGAGATATGATTTTTGTAAAATCATTTATTTTTACCCCCGTTAGGCATAAAAACGAAGGTCAAAACTAGCGAAAACAACGTAAAGAAGAGTTGTAATACACATTGAGATCATCACAATAAAACATTCTCAAAATCTCATGTGTATCAAATGTCATCACAATAAAACATATCCCAGAATCTCAAAAACATAATCCTCTGCCAGTGTGTACAAATCATGTCGGCGCCTTCCCGCGATCCTCGCTAGTACCTGAAACACATATCACATAACACGGTAAGCATAAATGCTTAGTGAGTTACCCAAAATACCACATACAACACATAAGCCACTTGAGGCTACAACTCGATAAGACCCTCTGGTCAATGTGTCTCAGCGGGACCCTCCAGTCCCGTAGCTCGTTGGACCCTCTGGTCCGGTCTAGCTCATTGGACCCTCTGGTCCGGTCTAAATCGTTAGACCCTCCGGTCCGGTCTAAATATCACATAGCATACATAAATCACAATACACATAATATCAAGTAAACACATAACACATAAGACCCTCCGGTCTGCACATGGATACGACTCTAGGTAATTTATAGCGAGAAGACTCACCTCGGGTAATCTCGGTAAGTCTCGAACTCGGAATACTGCTCTAGCCTCCACCTAGTCACGTAAAGTAATTTACCTCTAATTAACAACGATTCTCAAGGCTAGACTAATCCCTTCCTATAATCTCATAGAAGGGGAAAAGACCATTTTACCCCTCCAATGGTCCAAATGTACACTTGTTGACCAAACCCTAAAAGTCAACAAAAGTCAACTCCAGTCAACGGTCCAACTTGACCAGACTCGTCGAGTGCACTTGGGTGACTCGGCGAGTCCATGCGTGTTCTCTGAATCCTCATAAGGCCTCACTCGACTCGTCGAGTTAACCTTTCACTCGACGGGTTACCACTGATCACGAATCGCGGGGCAACCCGATCCGACTCGTCGAGTCCCCTTATGGACTCGGCGAGTTTCCTCCATGGCAATACTCATTTGACCTTATGAGGTCAGATCTGTTTCTCTAACTTATAGATCTGGCCTTCTAACACCCAAAAGTCACGTAAAGGTCTGAACTTGGTGCTCATGCATGATGTATTTTGCTCTATACACCATTATGACTCCATTGAAGCTTCATAGCTTCAAGGTTCCAAAGTTACTCACTCAAAGCTACTTACTCTCTGGTTCTCTGGACCTCACAAGGTCCAGATCTACAAAACAACTAGAGAAAGGGTTTGGATGCACCCAAAACCCCGTCCAGATGGTGATACAAGCCCTAACTCAACAACCAAAGGAAATCTATTCAAACACTAGGGAGACAAGAGCTTGTACCAGATCTGAAGCTTGAATGAAGATGAAGTTGATCCACCAACTCTCCTCTGAGATCCTTGCAACACTCTTGACCTTCTTCTTCAAAGAAATGACCTCCAATTAGCCTCTTTCCTCTCTAACTCACAATAACTCTAGGGTTTCTCTCAAGGGACGAAAACACTGGTGGGGAGGGCCAAGGAGGCTATAAGTGCCTTTAAATAGGCCCAAGGCCGAAAGAATTAAGGTTTCTGCCAACAGCGCTGACTCGGCGAGTCAGCTAGTCGACTCGTCGAGTCTATTCATTTTCCACGTCACCAAGTCGCGATCCTACTCGACGAGTTAAGGCGCCAACTCGTCGAGTCACTCCTCATAACTTAGAAAATAATCTCATTTTATCACACCTGGAAATCCGGATGTTACAATTATCCCCCACTAGAATCAGACTTCGCCCTCGAAGTCTCACTCTGCAAACAACTCTGGATGCTGCTCCTGCATCTCCGTCTCCGGCTCCCAAGTCAGCTCGGACCCTCTCCGATGTTGCCACTAGACCTGAACGAGGGGCACCTCTTTGTTCCTCAGAACCTTGATCTTCTGATCCAAGATCGCGATCGCCCTTTCAATGTAATTCCGGCTCGCATCCACCTGAATATCCTCTAGCAGCACTACCGCCGTCTCATCAGCTATACACTTCCTCAACTGGGATACGTGGAAGGTATCATGGATCTGACTCAACTCCTCGGGTAGCTCTAAACGGTATGCTACCTTGCCCACTCTGGCGATCACCCTGAAAGGACCAATATATCGGGGCCCCAGCTTGCCCCTCTTCCTGAATCGGATCACTCCTTTCCAAGGAGATACCTTCAGGAGTACAAGGTTTCCAACCTGGAACTCGAGCTCGGATCACTGCCTATCCGCATAACTCTTCTGGCGGCTCTGGGCTGTCAGTAACCTCTGTCTGACCTGTTGTATCTGCTCAGTTGTCTTAAGCACTATCTCAGTGCTACCCATCACTCGCTGTCCTACCTCTCCCCAACAGATGGGAGTCCGACACCTCTTCCCATATAAAAGCTCAAAAGGAGGCATACCAATACTCGAATGGTGGCTTTTGTTGTAAGAAAACTCAACCAAAGGTAGGTATGTGTCCCAACTTCCCCCGAAGTCCATAACACATTCCCGAAGCATGTCCTCGAGCATCTTAATCGTTCGCTCACTCTGGCCATCCGTCTGTGGGTTATAAGCAGTATTGAAGTGCAATCTCGTACCCAACTCCTCATGGAACTTCTTCCAGAACCTGGGAGTGAAACGTACATCCCGGTCTGACACAATCGAGATCGGCACTCCATGCCGCGACACCACCTCTCTCACATATGTCTCTGCCAGCCTCTCCACAGAAGAGCTCTCGCTGATAGCAAGGAAGTGATCGCTCTTCGTCAGCCGGTCCACAATCACCCAAATTGCATCAACGCCTCTCGCGGATCTCGGCAATTTGGTGATAAAATCCATAGAAATCTGTTCCCACTTCCACTGGGGAACCTCTAATGGCTGCAATTTGCCATGCGGACGCTGGTGCTCAGCCTTAACCCGACGACAGGTCAAGCACCTCTCTACTACCCATGCAACATCCCTTTTCATACAGGGCCACCAGTAGTCTCTCTTCAGGTCCAAATACATCTTAGTGGCCCCAGGATGGATCGAAAATCTCGATCTATGCGCCTCCTCCATCAGAGTGCTTCGTGCCCCGCCCGCATACGACACCCAAATCCGACCACGAAAGGTCATAAGCCCTCGGCTATCCGTCACAAACTCGGATACATGTCCAATCACCCGCTCCCTCCTGCGGTTCTCCGGTCTCACAGCCTCTGCCTGGGCCTCTCGAATGGTATCCAACACCGGAGTCATCACCATCATCCTCATGCATATATCTCGAATCAGGGCACTCTCCGCCCTGCGGCTCAGAGCATCGGCTACCACGTTAGCCTTGCCCGGGTGGTACAGGATCTCACAGTCGTAATCCTTGACCACATCCAACCATCTCCTCTGGCGCATATTCAGGTTGGGCTGATCCATCAGATACTTCAAACTCTTGTGGGCGAACACCACTGCCCGTGTATATGGTACACCGAACCCCATACAAATAATGGCGCCATATCTTGAGGGAGAACACCACTGCCCCCAACTCCAGATCGTGGGTGGGATACCTCGTCTCATGAGGCTTCAGCTGCCTCGATGCGTATGCTATCACGTTCCCTACTCTGCATAAGCATCGCACCCAGCCCCGATATGGACGCATCACAATACACCACGAAATCCTCCATTCCCTCCGGAAGGGCTAACACCGGGGCTTCACATAATCTCTGGCGAAGAGTCTCAAACGAGGTCTGCTGCTCGGGACCCCAAATAAAAGCAACACCCTTCCGGGTCAATCTGGTGAGGGGGACGACAATCTTGGAGAAATCTCTGATAAATCTCTGATAGTAGCCGGCCAACCCCAGAAAACTCCTGATCTCGGTGGGGGATCTCGGCACCTCATAACTCATGACAGCCTCAATCTTGGCCGGATCGACCAATATCCCATTCTGATTAACGAGATGTCCCAAGAACTGGACCTCTCGTAACCAAAAATCACACTTGGAGAATTTGGCATAAAGCCTCTCCGATCTCAACACTCCAAGGACCTCCCTCAGATGCTCCTCATGCTGCTCTCTGGATCTCGAATACACTATAATGTCATCGATGAACACAATCACCGATCGATCTAACATCCGCCTGCATACTCGGTTCATGAGATCCATGAACGCCGCTGGTGCATTGGTGAGCCCAAAAGGCATCACCACGAATTCGTAATGCCCATAACGAGTCCTGAACGCCGTCGTCTGGATATCCTAATCACGCACCCTCATCTGGTGATATCCAGACCTCAAGTCTATCTTGGAAAACCAAGACGCTCCCTGCAACTGATCGAACAGATCGTCGATCCTCGGTAGTGGATAACTGTTCTTGACCGTCAACTTGTTCAACTCCCGGTAATCGATGCACATCCGGTGTGAACCATCCTTTTTCTTGACAAAAAGGATCGGCGCTCCCCATGGCGAGCTACTCGGTCGGATGAATCCCTTCCCCAACAGCTCCTGAAGCTGCGAGGATAACTCCTGCATCTCTGGTGGCGCAAGGCGATAGGGTGCCTTGGCAATAGGCACTGCCCCCGGAACCAAATCGATGCGAAACTCCACCTGCCTCTCGGGAGGCACACCCGACAACTCCTCGGGGAAAACATCTGGGAATTCTCGCGATATTGGTACCTCACCGACAAAACTCGGCCTCTCTGCGGAAACTCGTGTATCCATCACATAGGCTACAAACCCCCTACAGCCCTGCTGTAGACTCTGTCTCGCTCTGGCAGCCGAACAAAATGCTGACCCAGATCGGGTACCCTCGCCATACACCGTAAGTACTCCCCCACTAGGGTCTCGTATGGTCACCAACTGTTGCTCGCAGTCTATAACAGCTCTAAATCGGCTCAACCAATCCATGCCCACGATGACACAGACATCCCCCATCGTAATCGGTACCAGATCTATCGGGAACTCAACACCGAAAATCTCGAGTACATATCCTCGAATCACATCAATAGCATAAACCGCTCGCTCGTCAGCTGTAGAAACTCGTAGAGGTCAACTCAACGCCTCTCACCGGGTACTGATGTGCTGGCTAAACGCTAATGACACGAAAGATCGACTCGCACCCGAGTCAAATAACACCAAAGCAGGTACATAACTCACAAGACAAGTACCTATGCATACCACAATATAAACACAATATCTCAACTCAGTATGAGTAAATAAAAGAATACATACCAGCCACGACATCGGGAGCTACGCGGACCTCCTCCGTTGTCAATTGAAAGGCTCTCATGCGAGCCTTCGGTGCCTCAGCCTTCGCTGGCCGGACCTCGGTAGCTCTAGCAGCAGGTGCAGGTCCCTGTACTGATCCCTAAAGTAGCTGTGGGCACTCGGCCTTCCGATGGCCAGTCTGGTTGCAGTGAAAGCAAACTGCAAACCCCTTGGGGCAATCCCTCGTGAAATGCCCCTCCTTGCCACACTTGTAGCATACACCCGCTCTGCACACCCCCTCATGGCTCTTGCCGCACTTCCCGCAAGTGCGGCCCTTCGGACCTCCAGATCTCGAATCAGCGGGCTTTGCCCACTTGGCTGCCGACTGAGACTGTACCGGCCACCTGTCCCTCCTTTGAGACTCGGCCTCCTCCCTGGCCTGAGTCTCTAGCTCAATCTCCCTCTTCCGGGCATTCGCCTGGAGCTCGGAAAATGTCCGGTATGTCGAGTTCACCACGAACTCACGAATGTCCCTCCTCAGTATGCTCAGATATCGGCTCATACGTGCCTGCTCGGTAGACACGTGCTCAGGGCAAAACAACGCCCTCTCATGAAACATCCGTGTAATCACAGTCACGGACTCCGTCCCCTGCTTGAGGTACAAGAACTCATGCGCCAACCGTTCCCTCTCCACCGGGGGAGCATACTCATCTCGGAACATGGTGTTGTAATCTCTGCAGGAGTGAAGTCTGCCGTCACAAACTTCCACCAGTCCTTCGCTCCCAAGCGAAGCTGGTTCAGCGCGAACCTTACCCTCAGATGCTCAGGACAAGAACATGTGTAGAATCATCCCTCAATGTCAGAGATCCATCTCATCGCTGCTATCGGATCCTGAGTCCCATCAAACTCTGGTGGCTTCGTGTTGCTGAACTCCCGGTACAGCAACGAGTCACCCCCTGTGGCCAAGCAGCGGCATCGGCTGCGGTGGCCGCAGCAACAGCAACGTCGGTAAGAGCAGCATACCGCTCGTCAAATGTCTCAATCAGTGTGGTCTTCATAGACCTAAACATCTCTGGTATCTCAGCTCGAATGACTGCTGCCACCTCATCATGAATCATCCTGCGAATCTCACCGTCGCTAACACCGCTGCTTTCTGGAGTATGGCACGTACCCACCATAATGTCTCTAAAACACAACACAAAAGAAATCAGAGACTCGCTCGAGTATACTCGCACTCGATAACTCAACCCTACTCGTTCCTCAGTACCCTAAGGCTGCGTTTAGTTGGCAGGAAAGGATTGGAATTCAAGGGAAAAGGATTCCAATTCCCTCGAATTCCTGCGTTTGGTTCAACTTAAGGAAGGAAAGGGAATCCTAAATGAGGAAAACATTCCTTCATCCGTTGGAATCTACAATCCTTTTACAAACTGATGTAAATGATTCCATACCATCTAGGAAAGTGAAATATTACCATTATACCCCTTTTATTTTAACAAAATCCTTCTAAAAACAAAACCCTATCCGAATCGTATTCCTCAAAATTGGACACGGCCAACATCACAATCGACATCTCATAGCGCTCGTCTTCTCCATCGCGTTGCAGGCTTCTCCTTCTCCGTCAAAATCGAATTGCAAGCTTCTCGTTCTCCATCTCTTCGTCAGGTGTGTGTACAAATCTCTCGCTGTCTCTCTCTAGCGCTCTCTCTCCCTCGTAATCTTGCCCACTGTTTCTTGTTGTGATAAGTCGATTTCAGGAAAATCGATTACCTATATTTATTCAGTGAAAATCGATTTCCGGAAACATGTATATCTAAATTGTTTCCTGCAAAAATTCGCTCTTTTAATCCCAATATTGAACATCCACAAAACCAACAAGAAAAGGGTCGACTGAGAGGCTCAATCTAAAATTAATTAGCACTAATTTTTTTATATAATAGAATGCAAATGAGAATTTAACCTCTAATCACTTCTTGTAAGAACTGGATCGCAAATTGGGGAAAATGCAAATTGAATACAGAGCCAAAGTTGTTCTTTTTTAGTGATAATCAAAATTGTTCTTCTCGATTTCCTGATTTCAGTGATAATCAAAGTTGTTCTTTTTTAGTTTTATCAGTAACATTGATTATCAAGTTGATTATCTAGTTGTTTCTGTGAAGATCTATGCTTTATTCAAAAGTGTTGTTTTTATGAAAACCATGTTGTTTATCTTCCTGGAAATCAAAGTGTTATTAATTAATCAATTAGAACATCTTGTAACAGCAGCAAATGTGAAAATAAAATTGTCCATCTGTTTGTATGCACAGGAAAATGTCCCGACCTAGTTTAACAACATATAATCGTAGACAAAGACAAAATTCATTGATTTTGAAATGGTGGAATGTGGTTTTGCACATTGTTGTACTCCTCCTGTTAATGATGTTCAAAAACCATATAGATAAACGACGTATTAAGCAGATTTCTTCAAATATAGATCGATACCCAATACTACATGAAATAGTTTATGAGAGTGACACCATGTCTATATCAGAAATTAGGATGTCTCGAATGTGCTTTAAAAAGTTATGTCATATGCTTGAAACATTCGGAGGACTAAAACGAAGTAGGAATATGGATATTGATGAACAAGTTGCCATGTTTCTACATATTCTTGCTCATAATGTTAAGAATCGGGTCATCATAAGTCCCTTTCATCGTTCGGGAGAACGATTAGTAGGCACTTTAGTCGCATTTGTAATGCTGTCATACGATTGCATATTCGTTTGCTTAAGAGACCCGAACCTGTTCCCAATAACTCCACCGATCAAAGATGGAACTGGTTTAAGAATTGTTTAGGAGCTTTAGATGGAACATATATAAAGTGCCTAGTTCCAGCCGAAGAAAAGCCTAGATATAGAACAAGAAAGAATGACATTGCAACAAACGTTCTAGGGGTTTGTTCCCAAGATATGCAGTTTATCTACGTGTTACCGGGATGGGAGGGGTCGGCTGCGGATGGTAGAGTTCTTCGGGATGCTCTTCTTAGACCACATGGATTGAAAGTTCCAAGACCGGGTATGTAAATCTTTTATATATATTTAACTATAAATCTTATTTATAAAACGTTATTAACTATAAATCCTATTTGCAGGTTATTACTTAGTTGATGCTGGATATACAAATGGAGAGGGTTTTCTAGCCCCGTATAGAGGGCAACGGTATCACTTAAATGAATGGCGTCATGGGCACCAACCAACTACAGCAAAGGAATTCTTTAACATGAAACATTCATCAGCAAGAAATGTCATTGAACGATGTTTTGGAATTTTGAAGGGAAGATGGGGAATATTAAAGGACAATTCATATTATCCAATTGAAATGAAAAATAAGATCATAATGGCATGTTGTCTACTACATAACTTCATAAGACAAGAAATGGAAGTAGATCCTTTCGACAATGAATGTGATCGGGACGAGGGAACCGGAGATGTTGGACCTGAAGATGTTGATGATATTACTTCTGTAGGGACTTCGAATGAATGGACCATATTTAGAGATAATTTAGCGGAGTCCATGTTTGCATCTAGGGGCGCGGCAAATTAAATTGGCATTTTGCTTATCGTTACGTTGAACAATTGTTGCTTTTTTAACATTATGTTGGACAAATTGTTGTATTGTTTGCTTATCGTTACATTGAACAATTGTTGCTTTTTTAACGTTATGTTGGACAAATTGTTGTTTGCTTAATGTTATGTTGGACAATTGGCATTTTGCTTATCTATTTATAATGTATCTAAAATTAGTTGTGATACTTATCTATTGGTTTTCGTTATGTTTATATAGGTATGAGAAGTCAAATTAGAAATTATAAGACATGGACAAAGAATGAAGAAGCAAAGCTAGTTGAGGAATTAGTGAATATGACAAATGTTGGAGGATTTAAAGCCGATAATGGTTTAAGTCGGGTTATTTGCAACATCTTGAGCAAGCATTAAAACAATCACTTCCGGACTCGGGTATTTTAGGTAAGCCACATATTGAGTCAAAGATAAAAACCATGAAGAGAGATTGGCAAGGTGTCTACGATATGGTAAACGGTTCAAACACAAGTGGGTTTGGTTATGATTCTGAAAAACATTGTGTTACTGCTGAGGATCCGGTTTGGGAGGCGTACCTACAGGTACATGATGTTATAATATTTTTATTTTTATAGTTTATAATGAAGTGACTATATGGAAATATTTTATTTTTTTATATAAGTTATCATGTTGGTAAATAGGTTCATAAAGAAGCGACTAGATGGAAACACAAATCATTTCCTTACTATGAAGATCTTTGCATTGTTTTTGGAAAAGACCGAGCTCAAGGAAATAGAGCTAGAGATTTCATTGAGATGGAGCAATATGTGAACTTAGAAGAAGAAATGCAAGAGTCGGATGATGACATACTTGAATCCGAGGAAATTAGACATAATACATCAGTGCAAAATGATGAAACTTCACCAAGTGTTCGCTCTAATAAGAGGAAACGACGTGCCGATGATGTGTTCCATAATGCGGTTGGTTTGATTACTGAAAGTCTTAAAGAAATATCAAAAGATTTGAGTCAAGGTATTAAATTTGACATGAAGATTAACGAATTGAGTGAGAAGATCCCTCCGGAGATTTTAAAGATGAGTTCATTAAGTCAAGTCGAGAAGTTCAAAGCTTTGACCAAGATAAGAAGTGATCCAATAAACGTACAAAATTTTTGGCAAATTGAAGAAGGCGATAGAGAAGTTTGGGTCAAATATATCTTGGAAGGGTAGTATTATTAATTAGGATGTTAATTCGTATTTTGGATTTTTAAGCTCTTTTGGGATGTTTATTAGGATGTTGCTTGGTATTTTGGATTTGTAAGTTTTTGGTATCTTCGATAGGGATGTATCGAAATATTGATATGCTTTTTGGTAACGTTATTATGATGCGAAGTGGAATGACTTTAACTTATGATGTTTATTAACATGATTTTCATAATATGTTTGCATTAATGTTCAATCAATAAATTAAAATTTTACTATTTCAATAATTTATATAATATATTTTTGCATATAACTTAAAAAACAAAGTAAAAATTAAGCAAAACAGACAAAAGGGCAATTCTGTCATTTTACATGAATTCCAATTCCATTTCCTGCGAACCAAACAGAATCTGGAATTAATTCCAATTCCATTTCCTGCCAACCAAACAGCATATGGAATTGGATTCAAATTCCTGATAGATTCCTTTTCCAATTCCAATTCAAATTCCTTCAGCAACATTCTGCGAACCAAACAGCACCTAAGGATTCTTACTTGGACTGCTCACTGATCCGGTGTTTCCAGTAGTACGGGCCCTATACTACCTTCCACACCGCATAAGTATTCACCCCAAGTCCTCCTCCTAGGATCCCAGATCGCAAGTACACTATATCTCGCTGAACACTGGCTACCCTCCAGTAGACCACTCATAAGCTCCTCGCTGCTACCTACTCACCTTCGAAGTAACTCATAGTAGCAGTAATTTCCTAGGCTAAGGCATCACAAATCAGGCCACTCTAGTCCTAGATATGAATACCTATCCTACTCTAGCATGCAAAGCATATCACATAATATCTCGTAACACATAAAGTAAGGGTATTTTGGGAAATCACCGTTCGGGCGCTGGCTGGTCGTACACACTGCTCCGTTCTGCTTTTCTCAAAAATCTTTTACTCCTTTAGAAAAATTGTTTCTTTTATGAAAAATTTTCTCAAATCCTCAGTTTGAGTTCAGATATGCCCGAAGGTGCATCCGAATCCCTCAAACCAAGGCTCTGATACCAACTTGTGACGACGTAAATTTTAAAACAATTTTTCATTTTTCAACACAATAAAACTCATATAATATTCTCAAAATCTCATGTGTATCAAATGTCATCACAATAAAACATATCCCAGAATCTCAAAAACATAATCCTCTGCCAGTGTGTACAAATCATGTCGGCGCCTTCCCGCGATCCTCACTAGTACCTGAAACACATATCACATAACACGGTAAGCATAAATTCTTAGTGAGTTCCCCAAAATACCACATACAACACATAATCCACTCGAGGCTACAACTCGATAAGACCCCGTGGTCAATGTGTCTCAGCGGGACCCTCCAGTCTCGTAGCTCGTTGGACCCTCTGGTCCGGTCGAGCTCGTTGGACCCTCTGGTCCGCTCTAAATCGTTGGACCCTCCGGTCCGGTCTAAATATCACATAGCATACATAAATCACAATACACATAATCTCAAGTAAACACATAACACATAAGACCCTCCGGTCTGCACATGGATACCACTCTAGGTAATGTATAGTGAGAAGACTCACCTCGGGTAATCTTGGTAAGTCTCGAACTGGAAATACTGCTCTAGCCTCCACTTAATCATGTAAAGTAATTTACCTCTAATTAACAACGATTATCAAGGCTAGACTAATCCCTTCCCATAATCTCATAGAAGGGGAAAAGACCATTTTACCCCTCCAATGGTCCAAATGTCCACTTGTTGACCAAACCCTAAAAGTCAACAAAAGTCAACTCCAGTCAACGGTCCAACTTGACCAGACTCGTCGAGTGCACTTGGGTGACTCGACGAGTCCATGCGTGTCCTATGAATCCTCATAAGGCCTCACTCGACTCGTCGAGTTAACCATTCACTCGACGGGTTACCACTGATCACGAATCACGGGGCAACCCGATCCGACTCGTCGAGTCCCCTTATGGACTCGACGAGTTTCCTCCATGGTAATACTCATTTGACCTTCTGAGGTCAGATCTGTTTCTCTAACTTATAGATCTAGCCTTCTAACACCCAAAAGTCACGTAAAGGTCTGAACTTGGTGCTCATGCATGGTGTATTTTGCTCTATACACCATTATGACTCCATTGAAGCTTCATAGCTTCAAGGTTCCAAAGTTACTCACTCAAAGCTACTTACACTCTGGTTCTCTGGACCTTACAAGGTCCAGATCTACAAAACAACTAGAAAAAGGGTTTGGATGCACCCAAAACCCCATCCAAATGGTGATACAAGCCATAACTCAACAACCAAAGGAAATCTATTCAAACACTAGGGAGACAAGAGCTTGTACCAGATCTGAAGCTTGAATGAAAATGAAGCTGATCCACCAACTCTCCTCTGAGATCCTTGCAACACTCTTGACCTTCTTCTTCAAAGAAATGACCTCCAATTAGCCTCTTTCCTCTCTAACTCACAATAAATCTAGGGTTTCTCTCAAAGGACGAAGACACTGGTGGGGAGGGCCAAGGAGGCTATAAGTGCCTTTAAATAGGCCCAAACCCGAAAGAATTAGGGTTTCTGCCAACAGTGCTGACTCGACGAGTCAGCTAGTCGACTCATCGAGTCCATTCATTTTCCACGTCACCAAGTCACGATCCTACTCGACGAGTTAAGGCGCCAACTCGTCGAGTCACTCCTCATAACTTAGAAAATAATCTCATTTTATCATACCTGGAAATCTGGATGTTACAGACACGTGGCAACTTCCTGTGGAGCCATGATGATCACGCTCGTCGCGCGCATATATTTGCCCGACGGGCACCTCCAAAACTCGACAATAAATAGAGGGATGTGTCATTCCATTCCAGCATACCTCTCAAACTTCTCTCTCATTATCTTCTAGAAGTAGCTGCCCCTTAGAGCGGTCTCCGGAGTCCCGAACCCGATTCAACCCTACATCAAAGGTTTCGCACGACTAGGCTGAGTTCACGGCCCCTATTTCACTGTTATAAATGTTTTATGGGGGTGGATACATGTTTATCAAATGGTTTTATCAAAATAAATTTAATTCTATACATATCAAATCATTTTATAAAGCTTAAAGCCTTAGCATAATGTTGTTATAGATACTATGCCTAGTTGTAACCTATAATATTATGCCAAAGAGTTATGATGACCGATAGTCTAGGAAGAGATAATACTTAGATGTTATAATGGCCAAATCCCTAGGATAACTTAGTACCTAGAAGTCATGCTTGTCAAATATACGTATATGCACCGTACCTAGTTGATACTCTTCCCAAATATATTGTTTTCAAATAACCATAATTAGGATATATATATATATATATATATATATATATATATATATATATATATATATACACACACACACACACACATACAAAATAGTTATGAGATCAAAAGATATAATTATCAAATATAAGATAAAAAGATTTATATTGTGATAGTTATAGGAAATCCCTAGGAAAGATAAAAGATAAATACCTAAGGTTAATGCGTTAGTGAGCTGTTAATATTCATCCAAATACCTTGATTAAATTCGGCATTCCCCGGTACCTATAATCGTTAATCTTACAGAGCTAGAAAGATATGTATAGATTTATACAGGGATTGACAACCCCACCTGCGATTGCTAGCACAATCCCTGTAGGATAACTTTCTTATTATTCATTATTCTACGTCCAATGAAGCGTCGTGACGGGTAAAATTATTAGTCAAACAACGTCGATTATGGGGGCTCATCGTAATACATTACTAAAACCTTAGACAACCGACTACCTTTAGGGACGCCTTAGAGTGTTAGACAAAATACGTTAGGATTAGTTAAGCATCCTACAAAGATAGTAAATTAAGATTAATAAAACATCTTAAAAGATAATAAGATAGAATCGTTAGATATCCTGAAAAGATAGTAAACTATGGTTGATAAAATACTTTAGAAAAAGTTTTTCTAAAAGAAAAAGGATTCTTAAATTAATACAACCAAATAAAATCCGAAAACTATAAAAATTTGTGCACTCACCAACATTATGTTGACGTTTTCAAAAATACATGTATTCTTAGGGAGATAAGTGTGGAGGATAGTCGTGTTAAGGAGGAGGAGATCTTCAAGGAAGCTTGTTGGAGTTTAGTTCCGTCTGTTTATCATTTTTAATACTGGTTAGGATGTGTGTTTGACTTTAAAACAATGTAATCTTATAATAATTTATAGTAAATAAAAGAAATGTTTGTGATATACCATTGTGTTATGTTCTCTCTCTCTCTCTCTCTCTCTCTCTATATATATATATATATATATATATATATATATATATATATATATATATATATATATATATATATATGGTGTGGTTCAATAGAGAACCATAATTAACCAAGGAACCAATCGTGAGCGTCGGAAATCATAACGATCAACGGCCAAGGAAATAGATGTACACTTTTACATTAGACGCACACACATCGGATTATACCAAAAAATCCACCCTTTACAAAAAACCCACCACTTTTTTACGTTTAAAATTTTTTTTAGGCCATGTTTTTTATAAAAAAAAACCGAATATACTGTTGTTCACGATTTTTCGTCCTCTTTCCATAGAGATCCATGATGATATATAAAAAACGAATTTTTGTTTTCGAAAAAAACCCACTTCATTTTCTTTAATGAAAAAAGTTAAGATCTATTTTTTATAGAAAAAAATTAATAAATATATCAAAATTCATATTTTTTGTACTTTTTAAACATAGATTCATATTAATGTTAAAAAAACGATATTTCAGTTCAGATTCACATTGTGAACCTGTTCAGTTTCATATTGTAAACCTGTTCAGATTCACATTCTGAACCTCCTCATATTCACAGTGTGCATAATAATAAGTCAGATTCACAGTGTGAATATGAACTGATCGGAGCTTTTTTACATTGTGAATGTTAAAATTTGAAATATTTACAGTTTAGATTCACAGTGTGAATCTACACTGTGATGGGTTTTAGGTGAAACAAATAAACTAGAAAACAATTCCTAAGTTCACATGCAACCTAATTTGGATCTATGTTTTAACTATTGAACATATAACTTTGAATTGCAAAACAAGAACCCTAGAGGAGAGATGCTTTTTTCGAAATTAACAAACTAGGGTTTTAGAATTACATACCTTTCAATTGTAATAGCAAACAATTGTTAATCCTCTTGAACTTGATCTTGTTGGAAGCCTAGCACCACAAGTGTAATGCCTCTAATGGAGTCACACCCAAAAGCTAGCAAGAAGGAAACTTGAAGGGGAGAGAGTAGGGTATGCAAAAATCGGCCCTAGGGTTTCATAAGGGAAGGAGTGGCCAAATTTAGGAGCTGGGAGGCTCCTTATATAGCTGAGGGATCTAGGGTTTAGGGAAAACCCTAATACTCCTTTGCTTGGGGCCTAAGCTAATCCAAAGGCCTTATCCAAGCCACTTGGACGAAATCCTTAGGGTTTCCCCTATAGATTTCGTCCACCTCCTTCCAACGAGGTTCTGGAGCCTTCCACTCAACTATTTGATAATTGCAAACTAGTCCCTGCACTTTATAAATAATACAATTAACCCCAATATTAATTCTAATTAATTTCTGGCTAACTATTAATTAAACCTTATGATTTCTAATTAATATATTAATCTTTTAACATATTAATAAATCATTTATATTAATTTGTTAATCTTATAATAAATCAATATCTCTCCTTTCATAATTTCCTTGTCCAGTTGCTAGGTTTGAGGGCAACCCAAAAGGACCGTGCTGCTATCAATTCAAGTACATACCAATTATAGTTATGGGCTTAGACACCTAATCCAACAGTCTCCCACTTGGATAAGTTTGTAACTATAATTGCTAGTATGACTTCTAAATTTGACCAGCAAATTGTAGCTTCCAAAAGCTGCTGCTGAACTCTGACCCAGTCAACTACGTGTCCTTAGATAAGTGATCATATAATCCTTCGTTCTGCATGATATCCCCAGACATAAGACATGGAATGTAATCAATCTCTTTGTCCATAATCTATGTTTCCCGATTTCTGGTTTGTGATGATGTAGGACTTCTAATTGAACACATCAATTTAATCCTGGCTGGGCCTAGCACATAAGTCAACACCAAATCATCGAGGGGCCCACAAATATCGCTTTTCCGGTTAGGGCAAAAGGAAGGAATAAACGTTGACTCATATTCTTGTATCTTTTACTCATCAAATTATACATGACCATACGTTTTATAACACCAAGTTACTGATGCGTTTTCGTATCACCAATGTATAACCGACTTTATAAATTACAACTCATATATCTTCGTTTCAAGATTATAAGATATTATCGTCTCAGTATTACTCGTGATGAATTCCATGAAGTGATACTCTGAGTGAGGGTTTATCCAATACTCAAATCTCAATTTTTGAGTACTCATGAACATTGCAACAATTCTATTGCCATGTCTATCCTTAGACAATCTGCAATCCAATTCACGACAGTCTTAATTCACTACTTACTTCCAAAAGTATGAGCGACTGTGGAGTTTGAATAATCATATTATTCGGGAAGTAAAAACATGCAAAATATGAAACACAATAATAAACAATTGACAAAAGGCAGTAAACAAACTCATAAATAATACTTTATTATTTAATCACCAAAAGTCAATTACATTTACTTTGTAACAAGTTTCTAAACTAGACTAATCTAACTACTAAAACTAATATCATCTTTCAGTCCTATGCTCCGAGCATGCTGAATATGCTTAGCCCTACTCAGACCCTTTGTGAGGGGGTCTGCTGGGTTATCTTCAGATGACACCCTCTTTACTACAAGATGGCCTTCTTCTACTCTATGCCTAATGAAATGGTACTTTCTGTCGATATGCCTGGTTTTACCATGATCTCTGGGTTCCTTAGTTAAGGCAACCGCTCCCTCATTATCGCAGAACAGTTCCATAGGCTCCTAGATGGTTGGAACAACTCCGAGATCTCCGATGACGTTCCTCAACCAAGCTGCTTCTTTCGACGCTTCACTCGCTGCTATGTACTCTGATTCACAAGTAGAATCAGCCACCGTATCTTGCTTGGAACTTTTCCAAGTAACTGCTCCTCCATTCAGTAAAAATACCTAGCCTGATTGAGAACGGAATTTATCTCTATCCGTTTGAAAGCTGGCATCACTGTAACCATCTACTCTCAAAGTATCATTGCCACCAAGCACAAGGACCCAGTCCTTTGTCCTTCACAAATACTTGAGTATATTCTTAACCGCTATCCAATGAGCTCTACCCGGGTTTCCCTGATAGCGACTGACCATGCTCAAAGCAAATGTCACATTAGGGCGAGTACATGTCATAGCGTACATGATCGATCCGACAGCGGAAGCATAAGGTACACGACTCATGTCTGCTATTTCCTCATCTGTACTCGGGCATTGAGTCTTACTCAATTTGGTATTGCTTTGGATAGGTAGCTCTCCCTTCTTGGAATTTTCCATACTAAACCTCTTTAGTACCTTATCCAAGTATGTGCTCTGACTAAGTCCAATTAGTCTCTTCTTTCTATCTCTCAATATTCTAATCCCAAGAATATAGGCAGCTTCTCCAAGGTCTTTCATGGCAAAACACTTTCCAAGCCAAGACTTAACATCTTTCAAGGTTGGAACGTCGTTACCAATGAGTAATATGTCATCGACATATAACACCAGAAAAGTTACTATACTCCCACTAGCCTTGATATACACACAAAACTCATCTTCACTTCTAGAGAAACCAAACTCTTTGACTTTCTCATGGAAGCAAAGATTCCAGCTGGGAGATGCTTGTTTCAATCCATAAATGGATTTCTCAAGCTTGCATACTCTATTGGGAAACTTTGCATCAACAAAACCCTCTGGCTGATTCATGTAAACATCCTCAGCCAACTTCCCGTTAAGGAAATTAGTCTTGACATCCATCTGCCAGATTTCATAGTCATGAAAGGCAGCTATGGCGATCAATATCCTAATAGATTTAATCTTAGCTACTGGCGAGAAGGTCTCATCATAGTCAACCCATGGGGTTTGAGTGAAACCTTTTGCGACCAGTTGAGCTTTGAATGTGTGCATATTTCCATCCATGTATGTCTTCTTCTTGAAGATCCATTTGCACCCAACTGTCTTACGACCTGGTCCACTATCAACCAAATTCCAAACTTGGTTGTCATACATGGACTTAATCTCGCTGTCCATTGCCTCTTTCCACTTGGAAGCCTCTGGGCCTGCCATTGCTTCCTTGTAAGTAACTGGTTCATCTAAATTTACCAGTGTCCTATCACTGATGAATGTGTCGCCATCTGAAGTAATATGAAAACCATACAACTCAGGTGGCACACTCACCCTAGATGATCTTCGAAGAGGTAATGAGTTATCAACTGGTTCAACAGGAACTGTTTCCTCTGGTTGAGTGCTAGTGTCATCTAAGGTTCCTTCATTGGCCAACTCTTGAATTTCTTCAAGGTCTATGGTGCTCCCACTGTCCTCTTTGAATATGAGCTCCTTTTCTAGAAAGACTCCTCTTCGTGCTACAAAGACCACGTTTTCACTAGGTCTGTAGAACAAATATCCAAAAGACCGCTTTGGGTAACCAATGAAAACACATTTCTCACTTCTAGCTACTAGCTTGTCGTGAGTCTCTCGTCTTACGAAAGCTTCACAACCCCAGACTTTAATATGTGCTAACGAGGGAACTTTCCCCGTCCACATTTCGTGAGGTGTTTTGGCAACCTTCTTTGTAGGGACAAGATTGAGGATGTGGGCGGCTGTTTCTAAGGCATACCCCCAGAAGTGAATAGGAAGCTGTCACACCCCAAAACCAAGAACGGCGGAAACGTTCGGGGGCGGAGGACGTCATGTACAGTATCACAACAATGAATAGTAGTAAACAAGCAACAACATCATCCATTGCATTAATAACATAATTTTAATACAAGTGTGTTCAGTCAAGTTAAATAGACACCAAAATATAAATCAAAATGAAAGATGAGTCTTGAACGAGCTCCATCTTCTCTAAACCTTGCATCGGTACCTGTCTACTGGTGACCTGAGGATACAAGTTATTTTGAAAGAGAGTATCAGCTTTAAAGCTGGTGAGATCATAAGTATTTTAATGTCTGTATTTGTATGAAAGTGCTTGTAAGTATGTGATGTGTAAGTATGTAAAAGCTCGTGAATGTTTGAAAAAGGTTTGAATCTCCTAGAAAACCCTATGTTTCCTACTAAAAGTAGCCTTCTACCAAGGCATCAAGTAACGGTGGGTGTGTCTCTTGTAAGAGCGTGTATTTTCCCAAATCTGACTATCATTTACTAAAAATATAGTTTTTACATTACTGTATATTGTGAATATCACAAAGTGAATGCAATGGTAAAATGAAATAGTACTGTAGTATTGTATTAAGTAACTACTGCTGTACTAACTACCTTAAACCAATTGTAATTTAAAGTACTTATGTGATCGGCCTGTATCCTGCTACCGACTATAGAACGCGACGATGTAAGACGTCGGAAGAAATGACATTTGGCACCCATAGACTTGCAAGTCCCACTGTAGCGAGCAGCAAGGTGTAGGATAGTCAATCCAGTATAGATCTATACACAAACTCATACGCTCTCCATTTAAGGAGATTCTGGATACAAAACGGGCCATGACAGGTGATGCCATGCCCCGTTACGTGGCTCACATAACTGTAATCGTATTCCTGTATATGTAATGGATGTACTAGCTGTATTGTGTGTTCTCTCCCTGTCTAGCATGTATTGTAATGTACTGTGTGTACTAGTTGTATTGTGTGTTCTCTCTCTATCTAGCATGTATTGTAATGTACTGTGTGTACTAGCTGTAATGTGTGTTCTCTCTCTGTCTAGCATGTATTGACTCATGTATGAACTGACTCATTGTAATGATTCATTGTTCTAGTAATAGTATTAGTAACTTCCTAAACTACGCCTATTGTAGTTTACTAGTAATAATGTCTAACTATATGAGCATGTGTGTATACCCTTGCTACCCAAAGGTATTGAACTGAATGAAATAAGGAACCTTTATATCTATATACATATACATAATATATAACTAGGATTCAAACGACCTTCGGACAAATAACCGATACCCTAAGTCCACAACCAAACAAGGAACAGGAGGTAAGGTGAGTTATCAGTTCTAAGTCCTTTCAATCCTACTTATATAACCATATCTATAAAGATATACATTTAACGGGATATAAGTGTAAAAGAGTTTAAGTAAAAGTATTTGACATGTAAAACAGTTTGGTAAAACAGTTTGAAGTAAAATAGTTTGGAAAGTAAGAAATCCACTTGTTTGGTAGTTATTACTCACATGTGATTGATATAATAACTATAATAGATCAACTTGTATCCCCCCCCCCACAAAAGAATTTAAAAACATTTAAAAGGTTAATTAAGGGGTATGAACTCACCTGTAGTGAGTGGTTTGGATGAACGGAATGTATAGGATGCTAGGTGTCAAGTGAAGACTTGTACACACACAATGATCCTAGTTAACATATAATAACACATATATGTATCCAGTTAGTCTTTAAACAACTAATTAACAAAGTTAAGACATTCTAGGACATGTAAAACACCTTATTTAAGTGTTATAAGTGCTAAGGATTGCTTCTAAGTGTTGTAGGACATTGCTATTGAGTTTAGGGTTCAAGGGTAAACTTTCTTGGATTTTACGGTTTTGTGACCATCACCCTTTGAGTTTACGGTCGTAAACCCATGAGTTTACGGCCGTAAACTCATGGTACTTGACCATTTTGTGTTTTGAAGCCATTAAGATCATAAGAAGCATTCCTACTTCATGTTTAAGCCTTAGGAAGAGATTAGGGCACCATTTCACTCCTTTAGGGAGTTTACGGTCCTTGGACCACTTCTCTTTGGGTTTACGGCCGTAAACCCAAATGGTTTATGGTCTTTTGATGTTTTCAAGTACTAAGCACATCAAGGAAGGGGTCTAGGCTAGTTTCCAAGGCTTGGTAAGGGACTAGGGCCACTTTGGCCCCTTTGTTAGGGTTTATGGTCCAAGAACATCTTGGACCGTAAACACCTTTGATCTTGATTCTTGGGTGTTTTCTTGATGATTAGAAGTGTAACAAGTCTTATAATACACTAGGGTAAGAGTACTTACTAGGTAGAAGCTTGAAAAGGTGCTAAAAGTCCAAGAACACTAGTGTGTGTTCTTGGTGTTCTTGGTGAAACCTGAAGATCTACACTTTTGGAATGATTTCACGGATGGAATCATGTAAGATCACTAGATTAAGTAAGATATCAACTTTTTAGGGATAGAAACACTTACAAAGTTGAAGATCTTGAAGAAAAGTCGGATGATACTTGAGAGAGAAATGGGTTTTGGATCTTGAAAAAAGTGGTAAATAATGACTAAGTGTCATATTTATACCCCCTTTTAGGGTTTACGGCCGTAAACACCTTTGTTTAGGCCGTAAACTCCAAAATCTTAGAGTTTTGGAATATTATTGTTGCACAATAAACCCTAGGGCATCCTCTCTCCTGTTAGCTCCTGAAGTACTAACTTCAAAACACTAAAACTTATTCCAAAAAGCTTGAAAGTTAGCAGAAACTGTTTTGACTTCTATTGAATTGAATGGTTGTACAGGACAGAAATTCTGGGTTGTCACAGAAGCGAAGCACGACTCATCATAGAACGAACCATGTCTAACAAGGTTCGATTACGCCTCTCAGCTACACCATTTAACTGTAGTGTCCTAGGAGGAGTTAATTGTGAGACTATCCCACATTCTTTTAGATAGTCGATGAACTCGATACTAAGGTACTCCCCGCCTCTATCGGATCTAAGTACCTTTATCTTCCTACCCAATTGATTCTCGACCTCATGCTTAAACTCTTTGAACTTTTCAAAGGTTTCTGACTTATGTTTGATTAAGTAGATATAGCCATATATGCTATAATCATCAGTGAAAGTCACATAGAATTGATTAGCATCCCTTGTAGTTGATCTGAAGGGCCCACACACATCTGTATGTATGAGATCCAACAGACCTTCACCTCTTTCACAAGACCCTGTGAATGGTGATTTCGTCATCTTTCCCAAAAGACAAGATTCACACATATCATCTGATTTTAGGTCAAATGATTCCAACACTCCATCCTTTTGGAGTTGGGCTATGCGTTTCTTGTTAATGTGTCCAAGATGAAAATGCCACAAGCATGGCTTGTCTACACTATTAGACAAGTCAATATTAAACACACTATTTCCTAAGCTATCAACACAAGTCACTGTTTCATACACACCATCACAAGGTAAAGCTTCAAACACGAAAACACCATTCTTATAAACAGAAATTGAACCATTCAAATCATTAAAAGAATATTTAAAACCTTGTCTGAACAATGCATGAAATGAAATAATGTTTCTCGTCATCTCAGACGAATAGCAACAATTCAATAAATCTAATCTAACATCATTACTAAGCAAAAGTTGATAAACTCCGATCTTGGTCACTGGTGAAGACTTCTTGTTTCCCATGATCAAGTTTATCCTTCCTCACTCTATCTCCTCACTTTCTTTTAGCCTCTGCAAATCAGAACAGATGTGAAAACCACATCCTGTATCAAGGACCCATGAACGAGAAGATAATGAGTTATTAGAAGAAATAGTGTAAATACCTGCTGAAGATGGCTTCACTTTGCCATCTTTGATATCCTGCAGATATTTTGGGCAGCTTCTCTTCCAGTGCCCTTTGTCATTGCAATAAAAGCAATCAGCATCCTTTGGATCAGAAACATGGGGAATGGTAGCATTGGGCTTAGCCTTTGGGCCATTTGTAGATAACCCAGCTTGAGCCTTGCTCTTCTATTTTTGCTTAGGAGGACCTTTCCTCTTTTCCCCTTTCCCTGTCCAATAGCCAAGACAGGGGCACTTGCAGGAGTGGAGGCTATACTTTTACCCTTTATCCCTGCTTCAGCTGTCTGCAACAAGTTGTGCAATTGGGCCAGTGTCTGCTCAGTGTTGTTCAAATGGTAAGTTAGGATAAAGTGACCATAACAATCAGGTAATGAGTTCAAGACCATGTCAATGGCCAATTCCTCATCAAAGTGAATGTTGAGCTTGACCAAACGCTCTATGTAGCGTTGCATTCTTTGCACATGAGATACAACCGACTCCCCTTCTTTCATCTTGCAAGCCATGAGTGACTTGACTACTTCAAACTTTTCTTGACGAGCTCGCTTATGGTACTTTTCCATAAGGTCCTTGTTCATCTCAAAGGGCCAGTAGTCCTCATAGTACCTCTGCAGTTCTGGGGAAATGGTTGCGACCATGATGCATGCCACTTTGGTAGCATCATCATAGTGTTTCTTGTAGGCAGCATATTCTTCAGGAGTAGCTTTAGACTCATCAAGCTCTTTGAGCTCCTTTTCAAGGACATATTCTTTGTCCTCAAATCAAAGCACCGTCTTAATGTTACGCATCCAATCGTTATAGTTTGAGCCATCCATAACGACTTTGGAGCAAATGTTGAGCAAAGAGAAGTTGTGGTTGGAGGATGATGAAGCAGAAGTGTTTCCAGGATTAGACATCTGAAAAGAAAGAAAGTTTTAGTTAGATTTCAAGATACCTCAATATAATAACCCAAAGATATATTATCAAGGTTAGGATCCAACTATGAAGATTCACAACATAGAAATGGGATGCCGAGATTCAAGTGTAAATTTCATAAAGGTATGTGAATGACGATTCATCAATTCCACCATTAGACGAAATAAACGAAGTGAAATTCCTAATTCCTTTTGAGATACATTGAAACTATTCAATGACATGTTTTAATCTCGGATTATGCTCTTCTATTTGTGACTGGGATATCGACGATCACAAACAAGATGTGAATAACCATGCAAATGTGCTTGGTAACCTCATTGTCTTTATCATTAACTATTGATGTGCCGGTAAACTACACACGCTCCACCAAAATGATAATTATGAGTTACCCATTACTACTCTTTATTAGTGCCTATTAGTGCGCTGGTAATCCACACATGCTCCACTAACAACCAATAAAGCATAATGTGCAATTTCATGGATTAGCATACTTTTCACATTTTTCCTAAAGTAACTAGAGTTGGGTTTTTTTGTAAAATAATGTTCTAGTACTTTCTTTATAACATTATACTTTTAATGAGATTTAGTTGTCCTATCAAATCCGTTCTGCTAACAACCCTCCACTAATCAAGGAAGCGGTGGGTGAGAGTGGACACCCATTCAACTACCATTTTATAGGCAGTTTCCTTATACCCCCCTTATAAACTAGCTTCGTAAATGAGGCATACTAGCGATTTGACTGACCATATTCTTATACATATGTAATATTTAACTTTTAATTATAATATATATAAGGTGTATTTTAAACTTTTTAAAACTTTAGGGTTTATATATAAATTTCGAAAATTAAGCTATTAATTTAAATTTAAAATAAACCAAATAACTAGATTTAATAATTATCTATTAATTAACTTTTAATTAATTTATTAAATCTTGTAAGGATTATCTAATTAAATTAAACAATTAATTTAATCCTAATCCATATCCCTTCTAGATTTCGAAAATATGGGGATAGGATAATTTCCTTATTTTTCTCAATTATCCAATAAGGCAACAATTATCCCAAAACAAGAAACCCTAAATTACCATGTAAAATTCGAAAATCAAGGGAGGAGGCTAGGGTTTCCAAAACCCTAACCCTAATTTCGATTAGGGTTCATGGAGGTTAGGGTTTTTCGAAAACCCTTTGAACCAAAACCCTAAAAATCGAAAATCTTGGCCTTTAGGGTTTAATGGCTATAAACCCTAATTTGCAATTCAACTATTATAGCAATTCAATTTAAAACAAACAATGGCTCTGATACCACTGATGGGTTTTAGGTGAAACAAATAAACTAGAAAACAATTCCTAAGTTCACATGCAACCTAATTTGGATCTATGTTTTAACTATTGAACATATAACTTTGAATTGCAAAACAAGAACCCTAGAGGAGAGATGTTATTTTCGAAATTAACAAACTAGGGTTTTAGAATTACATACCTTTCAATTGTTATAGCAAACAATTGTTAATCCTCTTGAACTTGATCTTGTTGGAAGCCTAGCACCACAAGTGTAATGCCTCTAATGGAGTCACACCCAAAAGCTAGCAAGAAGGAAACTTGAAGGGGAGAGAGTAGGGTATGCAAAAATAGGCCCTAGGGTTTCACAAGGGAAGGAGTGGCCGAATTTAGGAACTAGGAGGCTCCTTATATAGCTGAGGGATCTAGGGTTTAGGGAAAACCCTAATACTCCTTTGCTTGGGGCCTAAGCTAATCCAAAGGCCTTATCCAAGCCCCTTGGACGAAATCCTTAGGGTTTCCCCTATAGATTTCGTCCACCTCCTTCCAAGGAGGTTCTGGAGCCTTCCACTAAACTATTTGATAATTGCAAACTAGTCCCTGCACTTTATAATTAATACAATTAACCCCAATATTAATTCTAATTAATTTCTGGCTAACTATTAATTAAACCTTATGATTTTTAATTAATATATTAATCTTTTAACATATTAATAAATCATTTATATTAATTTATTAATCTTATAATAAATCAATATCTCTCCTTTCATAATTTCCTTGTCCAGTTGCTAGGTTTGAGGGCAACCCAAAAGGACTGTGTTGCTATCAATTCAAGTACATACCAATTATAGTTATGGGTTAGACACCTAATCCAACACACTGATTGAGGTTTTTTTTTGTGAACCTTCTCAGATTCACAGTGTGCATAATAGTAATTCAGATTCACAATGTGAATCTGAACTGTTCGAGATTTTTCATATTGTGAATGTTAAAAATTGAAATATTTACAGTTTAGATTCACAGTGTGAATCAACACTGTTCGAGGTTTTTTTTTTTAATCTTTGTTGATGTTTATTAAGACAGTACAAAAAATTAATATTTTTGGTATAATTAATTTTTTTTTGATAAAAAATAAACTTAAATATTGAAAAAACTAAGAAATATGAGTGGGTTTTTTTCGAAAAAAAAAGTTCGTTTTTCATATATCATCATCGATCTCTATGGAAAGAGGACGAAAAATCGTGAACAACGGTATATTCGGGTTTTTTTTTCGATAAAAAACTTGGCCTAAAAATAATTTTAAATGAAAAAAAGGAAGTGGGTTTTTTTATAATCCGGTACATGTGTGTCCATTATAAAATTTTACAACCATTCCTTTTGCCGTTGATCGCTTTAAATTCCGACGCTTTGGATTGGTTCTTTGGTTACTTGATTAATAATGGTTCTCTGTTGTACTTTTCCACACACACACACACACACACACACACATATATATATATATATATATATATATATATATATATATATATATATATATATATATATATACTAGTTTGTAACCCGTGGGAACCATGGTTATAAAATTAATTAAACTTTTATAATAAAAATGTGTAAATATTAATCGGTTATTTTAAATAAGTCATTTTAAATAAATTATTAATTAAGAGATATATCAAAATTTTAAAGTTATTATAACTTCAAATTTAACATATAATTAGAAAATATAAATTTGGATTTTGAAATGAATTGCCTAATATATCTACATGACACATGACATAATATTAATGAGGAGTTGTATTAGAGTGACACTTGGCAAAAGGAGATTAAAATTATTCATTTAGTAGAATAGGGATATATATATATATATATATATATATATATATATATATATATATATATATATATATATATATATATATATATATATATATATACACACTAGGTTATAACCCGTGGACGCCACAGTTGAGAAATGTAAAAACAATTTTAATTAATATATAAGGAAATTATTGAGCAATTATAATAAAAAAAATATATAAATATAGATGTTCTGTCAATAAGTTTTTTTCTCTCTCTATCATCTACGGCATCTATGTTTTTGTTTGATATATAATGAAAAATAATAAAGTAAAGTTAAAAATAAAATTATTAATTTGAAAGCACGGGTTACAAACCATTGATATCTCTCTAATTCGAATAAACTTCAATTGAGGAATTGAATAATAAA
Organism: Lactuca virosa; assembly: GCF_052849685.1. Lineage (NCBI taxonomy): Eukaryota > Viridiplantae > Streptophyta > Magnoliopsida > Asterales > Asteraceae > Lactuca > Lactuca virosa. The sequence goes on along the minus strand of NC_136426.1, from coordinate 107,448,510 downwards.
CAATTAACAAGTAAATAATAGTTCTAAATCATGGTGAGTAATCAATTATTGCGAAATAACTATTAATTTAAATATTTATATTATTTGTCTTTAATTTTATAACATATGGTTATATTTTAATTTTATAACATGTGATTATAATTAATATATAAAATGTTTTCACGATATTTAGGACGTTTAGGTATATATTAATTAATAATATTAATATTGTATAATGATATATAAATTAAAATGAATATATAAAATTTTTTACCACAATATATAAAATGATATTATTAAATTTTAAATGACATTTTAAATTACTGTTAAATAAAGAACACACATGAATTTTAAGTTATAGCTTATTATTTAATTTATATTTGTTTTCATATCTATTAGGGAAATATAACATTCAAAATTATGTAAATTTTTTATTACAACTTTTTTAAATAAATATATACAATGTTATGAATATCCAAATGATGTTTTGCATTTTCAAAATAATGACAAAATCATAAGTTTGTACGAGCCAATAAACATTTGAGTATAATGAAAAGAAACACAATATATTATGGAAATGATTTGTATATATGACAAATTTAACATGACTATATTGTAACAAACATAGATAAATATGTTTATAAAATAATATATACGTAATATACAATTTGATTAAATTCAATGAAAAGTAATATTGATTTGTTTTGATATATTAATCCTTAATAAATATAATAACATGTGTTGGTAATAATAACTTGCGAAACTTAATTAAAAAAATTAATATAATAACATGTATCGGTAATATAGCGTTAACATAAATGGTGTTAGATCGCATTTTTATTTTTGGACATTAAATTGAAAAGGCTAGATTGTCTTTAGAAAAAAATGAAAAAAATAATATGCAATTAAAATCATATTCGTAAATTTTGTTGCAAAATGTTGTCAAAGGAAGACATTGCATGTAGATTTTAGATTAAATGGTTTTATTTATTTTTTGTAAAACAGGGACCATATACGGAAAGGGATTTTGTTAAAGGACCGTATATGTAATGTTTTTTTATAGGAGGGAGAAATAATTGAAAAGAGAATAAAGAAGGGTTTTATTTCTACCAAAATGAGAAACATGTGTTATCGGTTCGTCCGCCATTCAACACTTCGTCTGTCACGCACAAACACAAGTAAAACCTTGAAATCAAAAAATTGGAAATCAATATTCACATTCGTTAACGATATTTAACGAATGTAAGTTTAACATACATTGTTATAATCGACGACAATGAGTGGAAACATGTGTCTTGTTAACATATAAACTGTTTAAAAAAAATTGTATTATAAAATAGCAATGTAAGTTTAAAGTACATTGTTATAATCGAAAACAATGAGTGGAAACATGTAAAATTTTGAATTTCCCTCCTTTTGGTTAGCTTATTGAGAGGTGTGAAAAGTTATATAAGATGACAATTAGTATTGTTTTAGCACCCAAATCATGCAAGTATAAATATAATATGATTCTTGTCATTATACTACTATGATTACATGTGTAAAATGCATGTTGAACTATTATGATTTTACCTTCTACAGGAAAAATACAGGTTTAAGAAACAAAATGGTAAAATTACAAAGTCTAAAATTACAATTACCTAATTGTTCTTGTCATTATACAACTATGCTTACATGTGTAGAGTGCATGCTGAAGTTCATTTTTTTTACATTATTACATTTTTTATTTTTTTAGTTAATTACATAACAAAGGTGAATAATATGAAAGGGAAAGAGCTTTACATATTTGTTGATGGAATTGTAAGCTTATTTAATTGATCAATATGACGTATGTTTTGTTTGCAACTATCCCTTTATCTTATCACAATCTGACAAGAGTGATAAACACCAGCGTGAACAGGCTTGGTGATAAAGAACATGAACAAAGGGACTGATAGTTACTGGTGACCACCGGATTTGGTTAAACTATGATCAGGTAAAATCTTAATCTTTCAGACAAAACGATGTATACTATCATGATAATAACATGTTACAGCAAGGGTAAAATTTTCAAATTACAAGGATGAAAATGTGCTATAAAAATAAGTTATATAATAGGTTTCCGTGTACTTTTACATTTAGGTATAATGGTATTCTGGTATAATGGTAAAATTACAAAACCAGAAAATGTGGTATAAAAAAGTTACAAAATAGGTCCCTGTTTACTTTTAATTAAAATGCCATTATGGATTTATTATTAAAGTAAAATTTTATTAACAAAGTTACCATAATCAACTTTGTAAATTTGAGTTCAAAATAATAAAAATGCAAACAATAAAAATAAACTATCACAAATATGTACTTTTACATGAAGGGTAAAATCGTCAAATTACAAAACTGGAAACTATGACATTAGCTCAATATGGTAAGACTCTTTTGAAAGTACCCACAAAATAGCAATGTACTCTTTTGAAAGTACGATAAAAGTACATTTCCTGAAAGTACATTGCTTTATTTGGAATGTAGATTAAGATAGATAATCAGTTTAAAATTAAAGATGAATACAACAACTAAAGAATTGAAGTAAATAAAAGAATGAATAGTGAAACATGTTTTTTCTATTAAGAAGGTGCAAGATTAATAGAAAAGTGCATAAATCTCTGACTACATCTACATCAGCTATTAATGTAACATTTGGTGCAACCATTGCTTTGCAAATAATAAAAAATATATAAATTTATTTAAATTGTTAATTGTTATATTATAGCAATGTATTTTGATTTAATTTTAAAAGACAAAAAAATGGAATAACAGGAACATATAACAACGCACATAGAAAAAGAATAACACAAGAAGAATCAAAACAAAAACGGTAACTTGTGTTTTATTAGTCGAAGCGCAAAACAGTACAATGTCTGTTTTAGGAAAATCGACACAAGTACATTGTTGTTTGTTGCCTTCGAATAACAGGAACATATAATAAAATAAATTTCAGCATAAAATGTCATACATGGTTTTCAAACATCAAAAGAAAGTTGGTTCGAAAGTGGTATACTTGCAAAAAATGTAAAAGTTTTTTATATGAGGAATCAAAGATATGTAATTTCATCATCAATCAAAAATCGGAAAAAAATATAAAAATCGAAAGAAAGCACTGGTTGTTCATCCATTCTTGTTTGTTTTGATGGCTGATGGAATTTTTTATCACTCAGAATGAAGCTATAAGAGAAGGTTTGAAGCACATGCACTACCGATTGCAAATAAAAATGAGAAGCAGATTCGTCGATGAATTATATATATATATATATATATATATATATATATATATATATATATATATATATATATATATATATATATGAATAAATTTGAAGCTGATTTTCTGGGATTCATTCAAAAATTAATGCGTGTAAGTTTTATTTTGATTTTTACTTTCTTTTTTCTATTAGAGATATATTTGGTATATTGGTATCGGTATAAGAGAAATAAATTCAAAGAATTATTTATTATTTTCAGGGATAAGATAGAATTTGAACATCTTTCTAGAACATATTGGATTTCGAAATTGGAGGCATAATTTAAATGCAGTTAAATTTAAAGACTTAATGGATTTTCGTTTGGATTATATTTGATAACGGGTATTTTGGTATGAAATAATACATTTCAAATATAATTGCTGATGTTTAAGGATAGAGATTTGGAAAACAAAAATACATCAAAATCGGAGGAAAAATTGAAATGCACCAAATTGTAGGGCTTAAATGGATTTAGAATTTTAATATATTCGATAACATGTATATTTGGCAAGGAATCATGTATTTAATTTAAACTAGGTTATAAATTAAAAATTTTATATAGACCAAAAAAATTAATAAATGTAAAAAAAGCATTGGATTATGGATGGTAAGTAAGTACAACTTTATTTGATTTAAAAAAATAAACATAAAACTTCAACATAGATTTTGAAATACTTCCTTGAACACAACATTGGAAGTTTTATTAGTAAAATTACCATCCTTATCTAAAATCAATAACTTCAATCCTTCTCTGCTCTTTACTCTAGATAAAGCAACGTATAACTGACCGTGTGAGAAAACCGGTTCTCGCAAAAACAACCCAACCCTTTTTAACGATTGGCCCTGACTTTTATTTATGGTCATAGCAAAACAAACCGCTAGGGGAAATTGTCTCCTTTTGAACTTATATGGAATTTTGTTGTCTGAAGGTGTTAAAGACAACCTTGAAATAAAAACTCGATGCCCAATGTTACTTCCAGTTAAGACCACTATTTCTATGACGCGATTACCCAATGATACGACCTGAAGTCTAGTACCATTACATAACCCATTTTTTTGGTCGATATTTCTTAGTAACATAACCGGAACACCGACTTTTAAAATCAACTTATGGTTTGGCAAACCAGAGATTTTAAGTCCATTTAGAACATTAGGTGAATATAAACTCTCATCAAACTGATTGTGAATAAACTCTGTCTGGCAGATGCTATCTGAACTGAGGTATTCTTTTTCTTCTCCAGAAAACAATGAAAGCAGACGATTATTTATTTCTTGAACAACTTCATTTTCGGTGCAAATCTCATCAAACTGATTGTGAATAAACTCTCTAAATGCTGATTTTTTAGGATTCTTTCAAATCTTTAAAAGGATTCAAAAAATAAATAGGATATGTAACCAAATATTTACAGCGTCGTTTGATTTTGTTTCCTTAAAAAATGGAATTCGAAATTGAAACGTTGAATCATTCAATCGGAAGTATAGGGATTTTGTATTTGATATTTGACATTGATATTGATATTTGATCAAATATATATATTTCGGAAGTATAGGGATTTCTTAATTTGAAATTTGAAATGTGCAATCCTGATTAATTGTTGAAATAATTAATGTTAATTTTAAGGTTAATTTGTGAAAACTTTGTTTTTAATTGAATTTAAGATTACAATTATATCTGAAATGATTTGTTATTGAATGAAGATGACCGTTGATCAATTTCATTTGGGTTGCCAACATTAATAATTTAAAACTAATAAATTTATAGCAAAATATTCATTAAAAATTATTATCCAAGCTCTTGAAAAGAAATAAGTGTTACCTGTAATGCAAGATTATACCCCCTACCATTATCTTGCTCAAAATTATTATCCAATGCTATTTTTTATGTTTTTATTCATTTGTTTAAGTTTTTATTTTTTCTGTTTTTTTTACTTAAATTAACCATTTTGACATTTTGTCTCATATATTGTGTTTAGTAATCGATTTTTGATTGATGGATGATCTGGTTCAATAAAAAGAATAAAGGGCAAAAAGGTCAAAGCTATCGTCAGCATCACCAGGAGAACAGATTGAAGGTCAAGGTTGAAAAGTAATTGATTTTTTACTTTTAAGTACAATTATGAGTTTTTTTTCTGCTATTTTTTTTTGACATTATGGTTTGTTTGGTTCAAACATTTTATGACTTTTGGTGTTTTTAATGGTTTCTATGTGCTATAATCATGAAACACGTGGATTCATAATTTGGAGAAACATCCTCTATTGAGTATGTTTTGTTTGGATTCATAATTTGTTTGAGAATGGGTATTTGGGGGGAAATTGGTCTTTTTTGGATATTTCTTGGAGTCACTACCGTGACAGGTTTTTTTCTCTTGATAAGGCACAATATTAATAGAAAAAGGCATAATGGTCATTTTCTATTTAAAAGAAATAATGTTAGTTCTTTTAACCTTGATTATAAAATAATGTCTTTTAATATAGGGATATATACAGTAAAGTCCCAATATTTTCATCGATTTGACAAGAAAGTCCTAAACTTAATTTTTTTGACAGTTTAGTCCAAATTACCAGCAGTTTTTGACACTTTTACCCATTTTCCCCGGTTAGCCGGTAATTAAGACTTTTTTGTCAAAAACAAATAAAGTTTATGACTTTCTTGTCAAATCGTCAATTAGGACTTTACTGTCAAAAAAATAAAGTTTAGGACTTTCTTGTCAAATCGTTAAAAATATTGGGACTTTAGTGTATATATAATTTTTTGGTTAGAAATTTAATGGTATAATGCTCTTTAAGCATAAGAGTTATTAAAACTTTCTCTATTCAGCTAGATCCTATTGAAATCCTTAACGTTTGCTTCTTGTTAAATCGTTTTTTTAATCTCAACAAACCGACATTGAAAAAAATTGAGATAATCAAGAAAGAAAGAAAGAAAGAACCAGGGTTCGGTTTCTTATTTCTCCATTTTTGGGACAGCAAAAAGCCAACACAACCGTGGTTCTTTCTTTCTTTTTTATTGTCTCCATTTTTTTCAATGTTTGTTTGTTGAGATTAAAAAAACGATTTAACAAGAAGCAAATGTTAAGGATTTCAATAGGATCTAGCTGACTAGAGAAGGTTTTAATAACTCTTATGCTTAAAGAGTATCATACCATTAAATTTCTAACAAAAAAAGGAGATATACACTAAAGTCCTATTATTTTCAACGATTTGAAAAGAAAGTCCTAGACTTTATTTTTTTGACAATAAAGTCCTAATTGACGATTTGACAAGAAAGTCCTAAACTTTATTTTTTTGACAAAAAAGTCCTAATTACCGGCTAACCGGGAAAAAAGGGTGAAAGTGTCAAAAATTACCGATAATTTAGACTTTACTGTCAAAAAAATAAAGTTTAAGACTTTCTTGTCAAATCGATGAAAATATTGGGACTTTAGTGTATATATCCCTTTAATATATGTGTTATTAAAATCAGCTAAGGATGAATGATCCGGTGCAATAAAAAGAATAAAGGGCAAAAAGGACAATTTGGTCCTTTTATTTGTTTAAGTTTTTTTTTTCCAGAAATTGTCCACGCTACTTTACTTTAAAAAGGTATCATGCTATTTTTTTTCATTTATTTATACATCCCTTTTAAATGCAAAAACAACAATGTACTTTTGTTAATGTCTAATTAGCATATTATAGCATCATACTTTTTTTAGTTTTTTTTTTCGTTTTGAAAAACAATGTTTGTGTATTTTTAAACTATGGTTATTTTTTGTAATCAAACAATACTTTTCTTAGTTTTCATAGCAATGTACTTTCATTTAAGTTGTGTAAATTTCTTATTATATTTGTGGTTGTCTATGTATGTTATGTGTCTGGTTATATTTGTTGTGTGACTTTTTTTTATGATTGGTGTTTTTTTGTACTTACAACACAATCACTAAAATCTTGACTTTGATTTCGTTTTGTAATTGGATTTGAAGTTTTTATTATTTACAGCATAATAATTGAACATAAAGACAAAAATGAGAAATTATAAATATTACGAAAAAAAATAAATATCAAAGCAATTTAAACAAACTGGAAGATTTTTGACTCACCACTCCATTCCAAGCATGCTTTTGAGCTATTGAATTCCAATTTTGACATCCTGAAACATTTACACAAAACATACATGATTTCATTTATTAGTACACATTTCACTTCACTTTGAAATAAGAAATAAGTGTTACCTGTAAACTGGTCATTTACCGTTATACATGGGCGAGAAATTGGAGCTGAAACAGAATGAGAAGTTGCACATGGAAAATTATGGTGGAACTTATATTCTTTTATTATAGATTACAGATAAAAATTTGTATTATATCTTATATCTAATCATAGGAAAAAATGAGTATAACTTGTAATATGGGTTCGTTCGCACCAATATCTATATTATCCTCCACAAGATCATTCCAAGTAATATATTGTACTGATTACCAAGTTACAAAGAACCCATGATTGTGACACAGGGAAATCAATAGTAATGTTGAACTATTAAGCCTTAGTTCATGTAACAGCTGCAAACAAAACAAAAAAAATAATGTTAAGACTTCAACATCTTTAGAAATTAGAAGGGTGAATAAAAAAATATAAATTAATGACACAAGGCTTTGCTTTTTCATGATTTTGTTGGTCTCTCAAATGGTCATCCAATATCTTGCATAATCAGACCAACATATCACTATTAAGATCATCAATATCAATATCAATTAGAAGAGGAAGCATAAGAACCTGTAGAGAAACATCATTCTAAAATCTCATTTTTATGGGGCAAGTTTGTTGCTAATAGAGACGAATCGACCCAGGTCTGATTCGTTTCTCTTGTTCTTTAGCCATGTTCTGCTTCACGCATCAATATTAAGACCGAAACCTTATTTGAAGACTTGAAAATTGGAATAAAATGGTGATCTAGGGAATTAAATGAAAGCAACAAAATCGAAACATGGACATCATATCTAAGCTAACCAAAAACATATAAGCAAAAATAAACCAAACCTGAAGAAAGTTAACCCAGATCAAGAATTCTTTGTCTTCATCCAAATATTCATGTATTGTGAGGCCTTTATCCTGATAAAAAAAACTCCATTCATAGCCTTCATCAAGGGTTCTGAATGGTGGGTGGGAGGAGAACGATTGAGAGAGAAAGTGTTCCATGTGATTCAAAAGAGGTAAACGGGAATTCGAATTCAAAAACTAATATCCTACTATTTAGGGGATGTGATAAGGTAAGAAGGGGCTAGGGTTTTGATTATGATAACAATAATCGGACTCACGAATAAGCAACTGTAAGGTCGCCGTTCATAAATGATTATGAACTGAAAGAGCAACCATGAACATAATCATGTAACCCTAAATTTCATGGATACAAATCGATTCAAATACCAGTAGTGGATATTAAAGACAATACAACAATTTAAAGCACTTGTTCACCATCGATTACAGATATCTATATCTATATCTATATATCTTATAAAACTAGCATTTTTCCTTGAACCTCATGCATTTGAAACTCTCATGCATTTTTCTTTTCACCACATTCATTTGAAACTCTCATGACTTTTCAATTTCTTTCTAATAATAATTATAAGTTGGTTAATAAGGTTAAATAAATATCAAACCTAAAGTATAATCATATATAAACTAAATTTTAATATTAAAATAATATCTTTACTTTTACTTATAAAGTTATGTTTTTTAACTTTCAACATATTATACTTAATTTATTAGTTTTAATATATTGTTGGATGTAACTCATTATCATTTTAAAGATATAATTTTGGAACAATTTGTATAAAATACTTAAATTATTAATTTAAATATAATATTACAGGGTCAACTTAAATATAAATTTCAGTTCCACTGAAAAAAACAAAAGAATATTTTTGTAAATAGTTAAAAGTGATAAATTATAGTGATAAATGCAAAAACTAAATTGTAATCTCAATTTAACTAAAATATTTCCTAAAGATATTTTTATAATTGTTAAAAGTTTTCAAATAAATAGCTTAAAATAATTTACAATAACAATAGTTAAAAATAACTCTAAATAAATGATTATATTGTTACCTTTAAAATCGAAAAAACAATGTTTGATATTTTAAATAATTATAATGATAGAAACTAAAAGATTAAGCAAATAAATTTTAAAAAATTAATTAACAACAACAACAACTATAAATAACATTAAACCATATATTATATTTAATTTTATTCATGTGTAGCTCGCGGGTAGAAGTCATTCAAACGATTGAGATAATACAGTTATAATAGATGTATATATTATCATATAATTCAAAATAATCAATATATTATATCAATTTAGTATACGAATTATTATATCAAAGTTAACAACAACATTATTGTTATATTAAAAAAAACACATATTTGTAAAGACTTCAACTATATCGGTGTTTCTGCGCAACGCGCGGGCATTCGTCTAGTATATATCAGAAAGGAAGAAAAGAAACTGAAACTAAGTTAAGAGCGAGCTTTGTGTAAGCAGATTTAATCTCTTGATCGGAAGAATGTCTTGAAACATTGAAAACGTCATACGGGTCTCATATACGATGATAATTTTAGTTTTAATATTTAATTTCGGACATATAGGGATGTTGTATAACATGACACGTGGCAATTTAGAATGGGGACATGTGGCCAAAATGGGTTTTGTTTATTAGGGAGGAGGGAATCCTTCCCTCCCAACCCACTTAACCCACTGCCACATCATCTTTTTTCTCTTCTCTCTCTTCCATCTTTCCCAACCTACAACATATGGAAACCCTATCTTCCCCAACCCACTCAACCCACTTGCTACATCATTTTTTTTATTTAATTAAATTAGAAAATATAAATTAAAATAAAACATAATATTTTTCATTTAAATGAATTATAAAGTATTCATTTTAATATAGTTATACAAAATTATATTAAAAAGTAAAGTAAAAAAAATGAAGGCACGTGCATGATGCAGAATTGCATATTGAATAGGGAATACTAGCGGGTTCCTAAAGTCGTTCAATCAAATAAGTGTTCAAACCCGTTGAAACCATTTCTACTCAGAACCAAATACCGGTGGTACCGTCGGTACCTAAGCTTCAAAACCTCACGATACCTTCCTCCCTTAGAGGAGGGAGATGATAACAGAAATGCATAATTGAGGGATAGAGTAATGAGGAAGAGCGGGAAAAAAATTAGTAAAAAGATTGAGAGAGTGCCAATGTGGCAAGAAAGTGATCTAAAAAAGGGACATGTGGCATCCAAAAGAATAACTAATAAATTTAAATACGTTACAAAGTATGTCGTGATACATTTAAAAGCATTTAAAAGTAGGCTTTTTATACACAATATATTCAAGGATATGTGATGGTGAGCATGTACTAAGATCCTATTGACTTTAAGAAGTATGCAAGGCCCCATGAAAGATTTGGAAGGAAATAAAGAAAAAACTCACTTGTCATATGGAATAATCAAGGACGACGCACAACTCTTCTGTTATTCATTTTAGAAATTTTATTAATTATAAATTGCACGTGTAAAATGCTTCACAATTTTTATAAGATCCAAAATCTCCTGCTTAGAACCAAATAATCTCGAGTTTAATAGACCAACTGAAACCAACCACGTATTCATATGTTAAATCACACAGAAAGGACAAAACTTGGTCTAAAACGGGCAAAAATCATGATTTTTTTCCCGTACCGAAGGTGTTATATATAAGGGTAAATTACACCGTTGGTCCCTCGTGCACATGCCAGAAAGCGTGTTTAGTCTCTATTTCCAAAATTTAACTCGGGCAGTCCCTCGTTGTTATTTTTCTTGTACGATTAGTACCTATAGACGTTAACCGTTAAATGCTTCCGTTTAAGCTCCCCACGTGCCTTGCACGCAGTGGTATTTTCGTCTTTTCAAGGTTTGTGTCCATTCTTAATGTCGTTGCACCTTAAAATCTTATAAAACACTGCAACCCTCTTTTCCTCTGCTATCCTCTCCTTCGTCTCCTCCCCTCGTTCGATCGATTTCTTCCAAGTAGATAACAATGACTGATATTAAATGCAATTGTGGAGCCACTGCAGTGATTCGCACATCTTATAGCAAAAGAAACCCTAGGAAACTCTACTATGCTTGTACAGTAAAGGTAAGGTTAATGATTTTAATTTCGTTCTTCATCTTCTCTAATTTTGCCCTAATTCTTGATCTACTTTAATTGGTTCAGGGACCATTATGCAAGTTCATAGGATGGGTGAATGATTATGATAGGACTCTGATTGTATGGCGTTTAGGATGAAACTTGAAGAACAAAATCGCAAATTGAAGTTTTACCTAATTATTAGCTGGTTTTTTTTGTTTCAGTTCTTATATATAAAGTGTAGGTTTAGTAATGAAGTTCTTAGTATTTTGTTATGTGTATTTTGTATTGCTATTTGTATTATGAAAATACATTCGATTCCAGTTACAATATGTTGTGTAATCATAATGTGGTGTTCTCAGTTGGTGTTCAAATTTAATGAAAATGTGGTATTTGCAACATATGCAATATACCATTCAATACATGCAGCATCCAATATAACAATAAAAAAGGAAAAAAACTTAAAATATCCAAGATGACCATTTACCATTAACATAAAGGGACATCCAAAATAGCAACATAGTGTTATGGCATACAAATAGTTATCCTAGATAGTAACAAAGTATCAAAATACAAAACATAACAAAAAAGTAATAAGGCAATCAATGCCTAACAAAAACGTAGTTATCCTTCATGATCATGATACCAAACTACAAATTCTCAAAGCATGGGGCTTTTTCCCTTCTTCCTAACTCCTTTTTTTTACACCAGCACTGCTACCTGCTGCACCTTGATCTGTATTTGCTCCTACAATCTTGTTAACTCCTGCAATGCAACCTTCTGCACCTTCTCCTGTTGTATTCCTGCTGCACCTTCTCCTGTTCCATTCCCAGTCTGTGATTGTCCCTTGCAGGTCCTTCCATTATGGTCCAAATTTCCACATTTTGTGCATGTTACAGATTTCTATTTTGTGGACACTCCATCATCTTCTGTTGCAGATCTTTTTTTTTTTTTTTGGTCTGCCAATAGGGACACGATACTTTGGTGGTATCAACTTGGTAGAACATTTGCTTTTTTCCCACAAAAACCTCCCATTAATAGGTTCAACTTTGAAGACATACATTTCTTTCCAAGTCTTGAGCCAATATGTTGGGTGAACCCATGTCTCAGGTATTCCAACATTTTCATTGTTGAGCGTCATATCCTATATAGCTGCAATACTATGTTTGCAGGGTATGCATGTCAGTTCCCACCTATTACATGAACAAGTTTGTTGTGCCATATTAACCACACACCGATTAGTACCTTCCCTTGTAACCTGGTACTTCCCATTGCCACAGAACACTGCCCTACACTATAATGCCCTTTCTTTAATTTTTTGAAGGGTCTTAGTGGCTGTAGGAGTTAATGAGCCATTAGCTTTGTCAATTTCTTTTTGAACCATGACAATTTTCCTCATGATATACTCCCTAATAAACTCCAAGCAACTGATAATTGGTTTATCACGACCCTTCATTATCTTGTTATTCAAACTCTCAAACATATTATTCAACAAAGAATCACAATGTGCCCTCCCTGATAAAACACAACTGTATTAGATTATATTTAAAAATTATACACTTATCAACATAATATTATATACCTGAGAAGTTTGATCTGGACCAGTGCTTAGGTGGAATAAAATTAAGCCAGTCATATGCTTCACTGTTAAGTTTCTTTAGTTCTTCCATGGCACTGTTGAATTGTGGTATGGTAGTACATGTTGCACAATTACAAAGACAATCCTTGAATTCCTTGCCCCTCCATTTACGTTTCATGTTCTCATGAAGATGCATTAGGCAATATCTATGCTCTGCTGTTGGGAAAAGTTTTTCAAGTGCAGGCAATAACCCCTAAATCATCAAAAGAGTGAAGTTGCTTATTGAATTGTAAAACATGCAAGTGAAAATGAATGGAGAACTTTATTTACCTTCTGTCTGTCTGATATCAAAGTGTTGGGATTATAGTATTGCGTCTTTGGGCCTTCTTGATTTAGTTTATCTTGTAAATGAGTTGGGCCTGTCCACTCGTATTTATCTCTAGGGTTAGAGTATTTAAGATGCTTGCATGCATCGTATTTTAGTTAACTATGATTTTATTCTATAACCCTAATCACGTCTCTACAGTAGCAATTCTTCATCGAGTTCTTCTGAGGCGTAACAGTTAATTATTCAGCATTATTTGAATAGTCATTTGTTTTCTTGCTTTTACTTGTTCTGAATCTAAACAATCTTTAAGGATTTTATTCCTAACAATTGGTATCAGAGCAGGAGACTGTGTAATCTATATGCATCTCTTCTGTTTAGTGAGTTTTTAGGGTTTCCGTTAATATAGGATCTAGTTCAGTCGTCCTCATAGTCATCTTGACGGCATAAATTGATCTTAATATTACCCTATAAACTATCTTAGTTTACACATCTGATTCTCTACAGGTATCAAATAAAATATCATCATCCAGCACGACGATTCTCACATAAACTCCATAAACATTTCAAGCAACATTGGATCAACAACAAGGATCCCGATTCTCTTTCCTCATGAATATGAAGTATGGGCGCTTCATTTTGAAGATTATGTTCTCGGATCAGAGGATAATGGGTATTTAATATGGGAAGCCATTACTCTAGGTCCATTTGTTCACACAGAAACCAAAAGAGTTATCAAAACTTAGAAAGAATACAATCAGCTGCTTCTTGATGTAAAGGAGGTTCCTCATGACGAGAAAGAGAAACTAATCTACAACGTCAAAGCAATGAGGTTCATTAGATTCGCTTTGCAAGCCGATACCTTTCGTCTAGTTAGCTCGTGTGATACTGCGAAAACCATCTGGGATAGGCTCAAGGAACTTTACTCCACTGATGCAGATCTTGAGCATTCTACACAAACACTCTTTCTTTCAGAGTTTGGCGCTTTCGCACAAAATCCTAAAGAAAATCTGAGTCAGACATTCAATCGCTATAATCATCTTCTCATTAATGGGCTTAGATCTGAGTGGATGGCAGTGGTTTCTACCGTCAAAGCGCACGAGCAATTCAAAAATTACACTTTAGCCAAGCTTGTTGGGATTCTTAAGGCAAATGAAAGAGAGGTGTCGAAAGAAGCAAAAGTTGTTTCTAGTATGGGGTCTCTAGCTCTTGTTGCAAAGGGCAAGGCAGTTGCAGAGGATGAGTCTGAGTCTGATCATTCTGAATGTGATCTTATAAATGAGGAGTATGCTTTAATGCTTTCAAATCCCAAGCGGTTCGCAAGGAAGAAATTTCCATCAAACAAGAAACGAAACGGGCAGGGTAGCTACAGCTCAGAAAAGGTGAAAGAGGAAAATAAAAGCGCTTCTCAAAAGGAGGAAGATAAGAAGGAGAAGAAGCTCATGGGTGACTCCGGATATGAGTGCAACTATTGTCATGGCAAAAATCATTTGGCTAAGGAGTGCATGCTAAGAAGGTTAAATGAGAGGAAAGAAGGAGAAGATGACGAGACTTACTACATGCGAAAGTTGGAAGAGATCAAGAAGAAAAAGGTTGCTGATAACTATATGCCTGCTTTGATTGTGAAAGAAAATATGGCTGAAAACGAATTTGGCGGACTTGAGTTCTGGTCGACAGACTCTGAAGATGACGAAGTTCGCAGGCCCATACATGGCAGGGCGTTCGTTGCGAAAGAAGAGAGTTTGTGGTTTGCAGGAAGATGTTTGATGGTGACAAATGATGGGTCACAGACGCAGGAGTATGCTACTGGGAGTGGAAGAAGAGATGATAGTTATTTCGCAGCAAGACCAGTTCCTGAACAAATCAACGAGTGTGAATAGCTGATTAACAAGGTAAATCTAATTCTTGAATCTCTCAATATACCTGTGTCTAGATACGAAACTGGATTAAACGACCTAAAATTCACTTTTTCAAGCATTAGTGATAGTTTAAAAAGAACCCGCTTGACAAACTCTAACCTAACTGATCAAATTAGCAGGGTTTCGTCGAAAAGTGATGAGAGGCGGATGTGGATAGCGAAGATCGAGTCGAATTTGTCTAAGTCTAGGGATGAATTAATTTACTTGCAACGAGACAATTTGATGCTTTTAAAACAACGTAACATTTTTTGTTTAATTGCCAAAAGGATTTACTTTAACATTACTCAGTTGCACCTTAGTTGTGAGATTGGTGAGAAAATTCACAAGATGATTCTACCATTTCTTGAATTAAAGGAAGACGAAATTGACGCTGATTGTTATAAGTGTGAATCCATCGTCTCATCTGACGAGACTTCTGATGCTTACATGGTAGGACTGGAACGAATTGAATCATACATTAAGTCCAAAGACCATAAAAATATGTTAAAACAACTTTTGGATGAAAGGAAGATATGTGGTAGAACCACTGAACAATCGTTCGGGATTTGAAAAAGGAAGTTCAAGTGGAACCAAGGATATTCAAAGCGAACCTAAGTCAGTGGCGAACGAATCTCATGCAAGGAAGACAAAACCCAAGGCGAACATCCACAAGTCCTCTAAGAAACTTGCAGAGCAAAAACGTCAAAGAAATATGAGATATCAGAGAAATATAAATGAAAGGAAGCAATTTTGGCAATCCCAAAATTCCAACTATGTTCGCAGAGAAAAATCTTCTAATCAGAATGCAAAAGCTCGTTCGTATGAAAATCCCAGTCAATGTTCGCACTGTCACTCTTGCAATCCACAAAAACCCAAAATGAACCTTTTTCAAAAATCTTCTCTTTCAAAGAAGCCCATTGAGAAAGCAAAATCTATTCACTCTCAACCCACGAAGGCTTCGCTCAAAGATTTCAAAGGAAAGGGAAAATTAGTCTCGCATTCTGAAGCTCAAACCAAGAAATCGACTACTCACTCAAAGAAAGTTGACAAAGAATTTGTCAAGAATCAAATCAAAAATAAACAAAAACAATATGTTCAAAAAGAAACGAACGTAAAAGATAAAATAAAAGTATTTACCATAACTAAGAAAGATGAAACCACATTGGTTAAACGAACTTATATGGTTGATCTTGCAATTACTTTTCCTCTTTCTGTAAAAGGCTCACAAGGACCCAAGAAACTTTGGGTTCCTAAATCTACTTAATTTTCACAGGTTATACGTGACGAACAGTTTGAAACTGAATGGTATATTGACAGTGGCTGCTCACGTCACATGACTGGGAGGAAGGAGGAGTTGCGAGAGTTTCGAGCTCTCAAAGATGGTGGAAATGTGAAGTATGGAAACTGTTCGTTTGGAAAGACCAAAGGCTATGGGATGATAACAACCGGAGATTTCTTGATTCGTAAGGTGGCATATGTGGAAGGCTTACAACACAACCTAATTAGTGTTTCACAATTGGTTGTAGGGACGGGCTTGAAAGTTTCCTTTGACGATGAAGGATCTGAGATTATAGAAAAGAAGACGAAAGCAGTTCTCTTAAAGTCGCAACGAAAAGGAGAAATGTATCCTTTGAATCTGAACCCGATACGAGGGAATCCTGCCATATTCTTGCTAACAAAAGCTCACTCTGATGATAGCTGGCTATGGCATAGAAGACTTTCACACCTCAACTTCAAAGACGTCAACAAGCATGTTCTTGGTGATCATGTGTGAGGGCTTCCTCTCTTGAAGTATGATAAGGATCATTTGTGTGTAGCATGTGGGATGGGGAAGCAAAGTAGGAAGAGTCATCCAACAATAGTAAACACAAAAGTCATTGAACCATTGGAACTTCTACATATTGACCTTTATGGACCTTCTACAATTGAAAGTGTTGGTGGTAGTAAGTACATTCTTGTAATAGTTGATGATTTTTCATGTTTCACTTGGGTATATTTTCTTAAACAGAAATCTGAAGCTACTCCAAATCTCAGGACTTTATAAAGCAAATTGATCTTCAACTGCGAAAGTTGGTTCGCAATGTTCGCAGCTACAATGGGCTAGAATTCAAAAACCAAGAGTTTGAAGAATTTATTGCTGAAAAGGGAGTCTCACACAACTTTACTGCTCCTTACACTCCACAATAGAACAGTGTAATTGAAAGACGAAACCACTTTCTGTGCGAAGCTTCACGAACTATGCTCACTTTCGCATGTCTGCCTCTATATTTCTGGGCGGATGCTATTAAGACTGCTTGTTTCACCCAAAATAGATCTATCCTGAATAAGCGATTCTCAATTACCCCTTATGAAATCATAAATAATTGTAAACCTAATCTTAAGTTTTTCCATGTATTTGGTTCCGGGTGCTTCATCTTCAATTCCAAGGAACAACGAAACAAATTCGATGCGAAAGCTGACGAGGGTATATTTTTGGGATATTCGCTGACCACCAAGGAATATAGGGTACTCAACAAACGATCAAAAAGGATAGAAGAAACCTACTATGTTATGTTCGATGACAACTACTTGAAGAGGATTCAGTCGAATGAGAGTCAATCAAAGGAAATCTTTCCTAAGCCAAGTCCAACCATTGTTCCAATCTCCAATCAGTATGAGGAATTCTTGCTACTCTTTGATGAGCCAGAGAAGGCTATCACATCTGAAGTAAAAGCAACTGACCACAAAGTTGATGAATTGAAGAAGATAATTGATGACGCTGTGAAAGACATGCACAATCAGCCATCAACTGCGAAAGTACCTCAAAACACGAGCACTACATTCCAGGGGGAAAATTCTGACTCCAATACAAGTCCTCAGGGGGAGCAATCTACACCACAAGATACGAGCATTCCATAGCAGGGGGAGGGTTACACTTCGTCTACTTCTTCTGACTCACCCTTTGACTCACCTCCCACAATGACTCATGCACCTCCATTCACAGGAGATACTTCAGTTCCTTAAGAAGAAGATCTCCCGTCATTTGAGGGGTAGAATAAGGATGTGAATGACGATTCAGACGTTCAATCAGAATTCGAAGAAGTAAATGCTGAACTGGATCCTTCTTATGATCCAAATTATCCTCCGCTATCCAAATGGACAAGAGATCACCCAAGAACCCAAGTAATCGGTGAATCTTCTGCAGGTGTTCTTACGGAATTCTTTATGTTTAACTCATTCGTTTCCAAAGTTGAAGCCAAAACAGTTAATGTTGCTCTCGATCATTCTGATTGGGTGCAAGAGATGCAAGACGAACTCAACAAGTTTGAACGAAACAAAGTTTGGAGGCTAATTTCAACTCCACCAGATGCATCAGTTGTAGGTTTAAAGTGAGGGTTTCACAACAAAATGGATAAAGAAGGGAATGTTATAAGAAACAAGGCGAGACTCGTGGTTAAGGGGTATTATCAGGAAGAAGGGATTGACTACGAAGAAACCTTCGCACCTGTTGCAAGGTTGGAATCTGTTCTCATCTTCTTGGCATAAGCAACGTACAAGAACTTTGAGGTATTTCAGATGGACGTTAAATGTGCAATCTTGAACGGAGAATTAGAAGAGACTGTATACGTGGAACAACCTCCTGGGTTCGTAAACGTGAAGTATCCCAATCACTGCTACATATTAGACAAGGCAGTCTATGGTCTGCAGCAAGCTCCAAGAGCCTGGGACCAGAAGGCATTTTCATAAAGCAGGAAGCATATACGAAGACTTTACTCGCCAAGTTTGGTATGGTGGGAGACTCTAAAGCGAAAGTTCCGATGGCATTCGAAATGAAACTGACACCATCTATGGAAAAACCAGCTGCTGATATGACCCTTTATCATCAAATGATAGGATCATTGATGTATATGACAACTAGTAGACCAGATATTATGTTTTCCGTTTTTTATTGTGCTAGGTTCCAAGCAAATCCTCGCGAACCTCATATGGTGGCCTTCAAGAATATCTTCAGCTACTTGAAACGAACCTCATCACTTGGCATATGGTATCCTGCGAAATCAGGCTTCTTCGTACAAGAATTTTCGGATGTTGACCTTGGGGATGTGGACTAGATAGAAAAAGCACAACTAGAGGATGCCAATTTCTCGATGGAAAACTTGTCAGTTGGAAATCCAAGAAGCAAACGTGCGTATCCTTGTCAACAGCCGAAGCTGAATATATAGCTGCTGCCTCATGTACATCTCAAGTCATTTGGATTCAAAGCCAGCTTCACGACTATGGCTTAAGCATAAAATGAATCCCACTATACTGTGACTCCGAAAGTGACATTCACATTTGTCACAACACAGTGCAACACTTAAAAATGAAACACATAGCACCGAGGTATCATTTCATTAAGGATCACGTAGAAGACGACAATGTTGAAATTCACTTCGTGAGATCCTCTGATCAGTTGGCTGACATATTCACAAAAGCCTTGCCTGAAACAACCTTCAATAGAATTCTTCAAGGCCTAGGAATGATGGAAGTTGAATCTATTCCAAAACCACTTTCGCATACATAATGATTACACTGCGAATCGGTGCGAACGTTCGTAGTAGTTCGTAGTCCACTGTTCATTCGCAATCTACTTTAACACTGTGAATCGATGCGAACGCTTGCAGTAGTTCGTAGTCAACTGTTCATTTACTTTATGTATATTATTTCTTATCTTTGTTTCATCTTTCAATCTTTTCTGTTTTTAATTCATTTTCAGATAATCTCAAAATACAATAATATTTTATTTGTGTTTATTTTATTTTATTTTTATTTTTTTATTATTTATTTTATTTTTCACAAATCTCAAAAACATCAAAAATATCTTAAGAAGATCATGGAAGCACATATTCGTATCACATCTTAATTTATGGGATAGGAATGGTATAAATCTCTTTATCTATGTATTAGCTAAGTGTCCCTAGAAGCATGCTGCTGCATGTTGACCAAAGCCTCAAGCGACTCTATGTGAAGCCTTAATGATTCGATCATACCTATCGATTCTTCCCAATCAGGATGTTAAAATCACTTAAGTCACGAGCTACCTTACTCTTTTCATTTTGAGTTAAGAGTTGTCTGCTTGTTCACTTTCATATAGCAGAGGTACTTTCGTTTCTTTACACCATCTTATAATATTCTACATCATATTCTCTTTCACAAATTTAACCCTTGAGACTCTCAGCTATACCACTGAGGTTTATGGTTACACAACATCTGTGTTAGTGATCTTAGCTTCATCAACCATGAACTGAGTGAAACCCAACATCTAACACACTTACATGAATTGACGTTGAACAATTAAATGTTCAAGATTTTCACCATGGAATTAACGAAAGCCATTTTTGTGGTTTGTACCAAGAAATCTCTTTGTCTTTTGCGAGATCTTAATGATGTGTTCTTATCCCAAGACACGTCTTCCCATAAGATCCAGTTTTATTTTTTTTGAAATTTCAAGATTCAATCTTGTCACCAAAATAATTCCAAACCTACTCGTTCAACTGACTACACTGGTCATACGAGTACTTTATCCAACATTCGTACTTATATCAAGTTCGTTGTTTGGTTGAAGATTTAGCCACCCACTTAGCCTAATTAAAAGATGCATTTCAATGTTTCTTATCAAACATTTGATCGTATTTCAACGGGAAACCACACAGACACTTCTTAGTCTCTCTTTGCTTTGAAGGAAGAGATATTTGCCCGGGATCCACGGTTTCGTGTCTTCATTTAGACATCACAAAAATCCCACATATGTATATTGGTTTGTTTCTTTATCTTTGGCACACTCATGCACGAAGATCCTAGTGATTTTCCCAAGTCTGGTTCGTGGTTCTTATGGTTATTTCAAGTTTCGCAGGTTTATCAATTACACTTGAAAACAAAAGCTTCTTTCTCGCTGCGAAAGGGCTTGCTATGTAATAACTGCGAAAGGGAGAATTTCAAATGGTTACATTTCTGGATAAGATTTCAATTGGGCGCGTGAAGCTACCTTTACGCCGCCTGACACACGTTTCTGACGTCAACAGCTGTTAGTCACGCTTTTCAAGGCGCCTTTTCAGCAATCGATGCACTCTCTCTCCTGATTTGTCTCACCAAACACATTGTATATAAGTATTTGAGTGATTTATTTGTCACCACAACTCCCATATTCTCTCTCAAAGATTTCTGGCGATCAAATCATCTACTGTTCATCTTCTTCTCAAGCTTCAACAATGGCGGGTTCCTCTGAAAGCATCTCTGCTCAAGATCAAACTGCTCACTCTTCCTTTCTAGCAGTCAAACAACATCAGAACTTGGTGATCGATCTCGACCCAATCAAGTACGACAATTTTATGCTTCCTATGATTGAATGCCTCAAGTATTCTCCATTGAAAATCGTACTCACCAAGATGGAGAATTTTTCGCTCTCGATCCTGTCCAAAGCGTATTCTTCTACAAACTACGTTAAGGAAGAACAGAGGATCGCGTTTGAGATCCACAACCGTACAACTACCATCACCAAATCTCGATTTTGTTCTCTCCTACAACTTCCTCAAACAGACGACATGATCAACCCTAAATCGGTAACCAATGTTGCTCTTCTCGAGATGTTTTATCAAATGGGTTACAAAGAAACCCTAACTGCCCTTTCAAAGTTTAGGAAACCCAATCTGCCTCCTCACTGGAATGGTCTTTTCACCTTGATATTTACGGGTTTTTTTCTAAAAGAGTGACTGGATCTGACTGTGCAAGCAAGATGTTCTTCGCGATTCTCTATGGTCGCTACATAGGCTTGAATGTCGATTATGGCTCTGTCCTTTGGACTCAAGTGATTCAGAGCACACTTTCTACCACACGTCACCGTGAAATCTCCTGTTCATGTTTTTGGACCATCATGGTCCAACGGTCCATTGACAAGCTCAAAATCCCACTGATGAAAGATGTGTTGATGGCATCAATCTCTACCTTTCACACCATTGGGATTATTGTTTCGAATTCTTCAAAGTTTTCTTTCATTGGCTCAATCCCAGAAGCCATGTTTCGAGATGTGCCAGCTTCTAGAAAAATCTTGGAGGGATACATGAAACTGACTCCATCTGGGTTTCGTTCATTAACTCCAGAGATGCAAGAGATCATAGCTGATGCTGACAAACCCAAAAAGGGAGGACAAAAAGGTGCAAAGAAGGGTGAAAAGAAATGCACTAATAAGGAAGGGCCTTTTGTAGCTGCGAAACCTCCTAAGAAGAGAAAGGCACCAATGGGAACTTTTGTTGCTGCTCCCAAGTGAAAGCAAAAGTTCCGACTCTGAGACCCAGTCAAGCATTCGCATCGAGAAGGAAGATCCTGTTCGCAAAGAGGGTGATAACGTTCGCAACGAAGAAGAGATATCAAATCCTGAGGTAACTCGATCTCACACTGACTTTATTTCATCTCCTCCTTCACCTAAAACCACTACAACCACTACAACACCCATTACCATTGCAACATGCCCTCCACCAGTATCTTCTTCACCATAAACCACTATTTCTCTGTCTACTCCTCACTTTACAGATTCCACAACCCCACCAATCACCTCAGCCACACCTACTGTTTCAGTCAGCGCATTTGATGCGGGGGCTGGAGTATCAGGTTTCGCCTCAACTCATATCTCTCCACCAATTTCCCATTTTCACACTGATGATCCTGATATGATCTATGGGGATAGTAATGATGACATACAAGGATTCACCTTCAGTCCCTTCACCATAATAACTGGCAGTGATGATGAAGCTCCAATAATGAAAGGGGCAACTTAAAGCTATCCATGAAAAGCTTGATTCTCTACTTCAATCTGCCAAGCCTTCCTCATCTGATGACTATTCTCAAGCTACTATTAAGTCTATGCTTGAAACCCTCACCAAAGAATACTCGTCAAATCTTGAACGGATGAACATGGCAGTTGATGCATCCACGTCTGTTTGCAACCAAACGACCAAAAAAGTCAATAAACTAATTTA
The DNA here is from genome assembly GCF_052849685.1 of Lactuca virosa. Taxonomy (NCBI): domain Eukaryota; kingdom Viridiplantae; phylum Streptophyta; class Magnoliopsida; order Asterales; family Asteraceae; genus Lactuca; species Lactuca virosa. Next base: position 107,425,320 of record NC_136426.1, on the reverse strand, counting down.
TGATGCTCAAGTCTTTATGGAGAAATTTCAACAGTCCTTTGAGTCCAACACTTCCGCAGCCAACAAAGCCATTTCTAGCTTGAACACTTCTCTAAAATCCGAAAGGGCTAAATTTCAATACATTCGCAATGGTCTTAAAGATGACCATGATAAGTTTCAATCTTCTATTACTTCTCAATTCTCTAAGCTTCAACAAGATTTGGCGATGGAAAGCAAAGTCATGGATGCCCTCGCTATCAAGAATGAGAAAGTGAAAACTCTCTCTGTTAAGCTAAAACAGTCTGAGAAACAAGTCCAGGATCTGTTATCAGAGAAGGCGGTCATAAAACATTTTATCACCGATGTCACTGCCTTACTCTCATATCTCATTGAGGCCAGGGCTTTAATGATCCCAATCACTGTGCGAAAGCATTTGGCTGAAAAGCTAAGGCCAACATTCGCTATTCTTCACCGCTTGGAGGATGTTCTGGAATCCTCTTGCATTCGGAAACAAGGGGGAGATCAAGAAAATCCAACCGCTGAGAAGCCAAAACCTACTGTTAAGCCTGTGCCTGTTGTTAAAAGAGAAACTGAGCCAAAGGGTAAAGACAAACTTTTCTCTGATGATCCCATTATTGACAATGAAGAATAAGAAGAGTCTGATGAAGCAGAACTTAAAAGGCGAAAGGCTCGTGAAGAAGAGATAGACGGAAATCAAAGAATCATACGAGAAGCTGAAGCCAAGGAGAAGGCAGAAAAAGAAGCTCAACTTACACTTGAAAGTAGAAATCTTTTTTTTCTGAAGTGGACTTTGAAACGTCTTCAGAATGAATCAGTTGATATACCTAACCAATATTGGTTGGAACCTGTTGTGTCCTTTGATCTTCAAAACACTCAAGACTCACAACTGGATCTCCCAATGAATCCAAAGGCCTTCAGTTTCGCTCCTTTATCAAGTTGCGAATCTCCCCTCTTCTGATAATGGAGCTGATCAACTTCTCTTCACCTTCTATCTCAAACACATGAGGCCCCAAAACGAAACATGGAGCGCGAGCAAGATAACAGCGGTAAAGGTCACTGGACCTATTGAAACTGACAGTTTTTCGAATGCAAAATTCAAAGTTGTCAGAGGTGCTGCGATTCAAGTTCATGAGTTCACTCTCACAGACTTGTCATGTACCAATCCTTACGACTGGATCATGCTCTATAATCTTTTGATGCGAGAAGAAAATAAGTACGAACCTGTTGTCAGTCATCTCAAGCTGATGATAATTTCGTATATTCATGAGGTGGGAACCATGGACGTTGAAATGGCTGCAATTCTTAGAAAGAAGCCTTCTGATGTTCCCAAAGAGTATCCTAAAGATCTAGAGAAGCTAAAACTTGGAAAGATTTACAAGGATGGATGGTATATGGTTTTTCAGGCACGAGAATGTAATGAATCTGAATATCACAAGGCTTGCTTCTTCCTTGATGATAAACACATGTTCTCTACTTCCTTCCTTGAGCATATTCTGAGCATGACCAATAAATTCAAAGGCAACAGTGCTGGTGATAAGAAATGCTTCTCGGATATGATCTGTTGGTATCTCCAATTTCGCAAGGCTTTGCTGAACATTATTCTGAAGGTGTTTGATGTTCATAAGTGAATCAAGAATTGATGTTTCCTCGCCTCAAATGACGCAAAGGGGGAGATTGTTGGGATTATAGTATTGCATCTTTGGGCCTTCTTTATTTAGTTTATCTTGTAAACGAGTTGGGCCTGTCCAATCGTATTTATCTATAGGGTTAGAGTATTTAAGATGCATGCATGCATCGTATTTTCGTTAACTCTGATTTTATTCTGTAACCCTAATCACGCCTCTACAGTAGCAATTCTTCATCGAGTTCTTCTGAGGCGTGACACTTAATCATTCAGCATTATTTGAATAATCATTGTATTCTTGCTTTTATTTGTTCTGAATCTAAACGATCTTTGAAGATTTTATTCCTAACAGAAAGTGAAGTTAGATTTTGTATACAAACCAAGATCATCTCCTAAGTTAGTTAAAAACCAGGTCCATGAATTAAAGTTCTCTACTTCAACAACTGCATATGCCAAAGGGTATGTGCAATTGTTCCCATCTAAACCCTGAATTATCATGTCAAACATAGTAATAAGCAAACAATTAACTATTGTCAAACATTAATGAAATACTAAAATATGATATGCACATACCACTGCTGTTAGGATCATACCATGGAATGGACCCTTCATGAAGGCACCATCAAGCCCTAGTAAATCTCTTTTCCCTGCTACAAATCCACTTTTCAGTGGACCAAGACAAATGTATACCCGTTCAAATACCCTGGTCTCAGATGCATAACATGGTCCACTTTGCACTTGAAGTTAGACTGTGGTGTTTGGATTTCTAGTCTGCACCTCCTGTAAGTAGTTTCTTAGACACGAGTACTGAGCAACAGAATCTCCCCTAATTGATTCTAGGTCTTTCGTTTTCGCCCTATGAACTTTCATGTCTGACAATCCAACTTCAACAACTGCATATGCCAAAGGGTATGTGCAATTGTTCCCATCTAAACCCTGAATTATCATGTCAAACATAGTAATAAGCAAACAATTAACTATTGTCAAACATTAATGAAATACTAAAATATGATTATGCACATACCACTGCTGTTAGGATCATACCATGGAATGGACCCTTCATGAAGGCACCATCAAGCCCTAGTAAATCTCTTTTCCCTGCTACAAATCCACTTTTCAGTGGACCAAGACAAATGTATACCCGTTCAAATACCCTGGTCTCAGATGCATAACATGGTCCACTTTGCACTTGAAGTTAGACTGTGGTGTTTGGATTTCTAGTCTGCACCTCCTGTAAGTAGTTTCTTAGACACGAGTACTGAGCAACAGAATCTCCCCTAATTGATTCTAGGTCTTTCGTTTTCGCCCTATGAACTTTCATGTCTGACAATCCAACTTGATATTTCTTCTCAAGCATCTCACGTAATGCTCTAAGTGGTATTGATGGGTTTGATTCCATTGTGTCAATAATCTGTTCAGAGAGAAACTTGTAGTTGCATGCCCTAATTTTCCTTGTTTGAAGACATGTATGTTGATTTTCATAGGTCTTAACAGCCCAATTAATGTCTTTTTTCCACTTACTCACTAGTAGGACCCATGGGCATTTATGAATAGAACCATCTTTGACTTTCTTTTTCTTTTGACTTGGTCCCACTTTGTCATTACTTTTGCTGGTCCCAGCTATTTATGATATCCCAAGGTTTGGTATAGTCCCTTTACAAACCACTCTAATCCTGTTTTTTTCATTCTTGACGAAGTCTAACTCCTTTCTACTCTGTATGGAATGAAGATAAATTTGTTGTTTAACTTCCTTGGTTGTGCTAAAAGTCTGGTGGATGTAAAATGGATCTTTGACAGCAGCTGCTTCATTCTTGTGTGCTCTTTGTAAATCTCTTATCTTCTTCCTTTTTTTACTAGCTTCACCCTCATCTGATGAAGATGCAGATACTAATTCTTCAGTGTCTATTACCTCTAATTCTTCATCACCTTCTACTGCTTTATCTCGATCCTCAGGAAAACATCCAACCCACTCCACCTCTTTGTCAATGTTGAGGTGAAAGTTCTTCATATCAACCTCCGGATCATCTAACAAATTATCTTCATCAACTATGTAATCACTATCTTGAGTGTCTTCACTATCTTGACTGTCTTTACTAGCTTGACTGTCTTCACCTGATTTTTCACTATTTGGTTCAGCTGGTTCCATAGGAGTCCCACCAAAAGGTTCACATCATTCAAATGTATCATCCCAACCATCAACATTAGGAAATGTGCTTCCCATCATTGGTTCAGTCAAAGGGCTTTCAATTTTTGGTATATAGGCAGGGGTTGACTCAACTGTGTCACTTAATGTAACATGGGGTTGTTCCAAGGTTGTTTCAGGTAATGTACTATGGGGTTGGTCCATAGTTTCTACATTCTCAAAAACAGGGGCTTCTTCACTAGGACCATCCCCTGAATTTGACCATGTCAAAAACAACCTTTTACGACAAAGGGACTCAGGAATTTCGTGTATCTTTATCTTTGCAGGGATTGGGGACATTTGATACGTATGCAACTTGGTTTCCCAAAACTCTGTATACACTTCTATCACCTTGTGTTCATAAACGTATGACCTAAAGTGGTTTATATCTTCGTCATAGCCCAAAGCATACAACCCAAAATCTAAATCCCAGGTTGGTCGTTTGAAATGGTAGTAAATACTTTTACCTGGTTCCACGCAATCAAGCAATTCCATTAGCTCATCCATATCATGCACCGAGAACAAGTCACTATCAATGCCATCAATATATTTCATCTTCCCCTTTATGTATTTGCGGTCTGGAAACTTCATAAAAACTACACCATAGTTCAATCGTATCGAGAACATAGATGGATTGTCAGCTGCAAACCCAAAAAATAAAAAATAAAATTAAAATTTTTTACTTTTTAGGAACGTATAATGGATGATCAATTGAGTATTTAGAAAATTTTACCGTATGAGCTTTGGAGATCGTATTCCTCCCATTCTTGCCTAATCCTCCAGTTCACCATCGTAGAAAACTAGAGTTTTCTTGTGCAATGCTAAGGGTCGACGGAAGATGAAATGAGAAATGATCGGTTCTCGAAGTCGTGCCATAATGGTTCATGTATACAAACCCTAAAAAGACGAAAATGCCCCTGCGTGCAAGGCACATGGGGAGCTTAAACGGAAGCATTTAATGGTTAACGTCTATAGGGACTAAACGTGCAAGAAAAATAACAACGAGTGACTGCCCGAGTTAAATTTTGGAAATAGGAACTAAACACGCTTTCTGGCATGTGCACGAGGGACCAACGATGTAATTTACCCTATATATAAATAAAGAACTTTAGCAAGAAGGAACAAAAAGGAAGGGAGAAAGAAAACATTACACTCTACTACAACCTAAATTTAGGTTTTGAAGCTAAATTACCCAAAAAGAATTAATTTTTTTTATTCCTATTACAAAATCACAAATACGCCATATCAACTACAGCATTCAAAGAAACGTAAATGATTTGTAAGAGAAAGATATTATTTATACATTGGACCAGACTTGGATTCCTCGTTCAACAAAAGAAAATGAAGCTTCATAGAGTATAAGACGACTCGAGAAGAATACATGTAGCCTTTAGAGTAGAAATATAAATGTTAATTATGGACATCACGTGGTTCTTAGTCGAGAATGTTCTAGAACAAAAAAATTTGTATACATGGTTAACGTAGAGATGAATATTCATGTAAATACTTTTTTTAACGGTAATAATTTATAAAGTAAATTACATGAGTCGTCTATCTTGTAGGTTCCAAATCACATGTTCAATCCATATTTTTAAAAATTAATCTTGGACCGTCTCTCGTTTAATTAAAAGTTGCATGTGTCATCCCTTGTTAGTTTAAATTTGTACGCTTCATCTCTTATGAGACATAAAATAAATATTCTACCATTTCTTTATTTTTTGATTTATTTATTTATTATAAACTTATTTATAATATAAAAATTAAAATAAAAAATCCCCACCCTACCTTACCGATAACCCGCTCACCCCCCTAAAATTCCAACATAATATAACGAAAGAAGAAGAGTGAAGGTGGCAAACAAAAAGGAGATATGAGAAGATGAGAGAAATTTATCTTTTACCCTCTCGCCGTAGTGCATCTCTGTAACCCTCTTTGTAGCTTCGACATTAACAACTCTCCATTTTTCTATGTTTGTAACCCTCTTTATAGCTCCGACATTAACAACTCTCCATTTTTCTATGTCTCTATCTCGGTATCGCACCTGCACATACATAAGTTGTGTATGTATGTGTGTTATGTTTTGGGTTTCTCTACTCTGGTGAGTTTATCGACTCCAATGACTGAGAGGAGGTTGGAATGAGGTGGTTCACCGAAAACAGCTCGAGAACATCTACAAACAACATTCTTGTAATTGTGTCTCTTGGAGTCAAGATCTGCACACAGTTTCTTGTATCGAACTCCATATTTAAGAAATTGAAACTCCAGATTCAAGAAACTGGCCGGAGTTGAAGGTTTCGAAGAGGAGAAGAAAACGGTCAGAGTTGTAGGTTTCGATATTAAGGATTCGGATTGATATTATATTCATTTGGTTAAATCGAGTGGACTGAAAAATGGACCGGTTAACCTACACCAGTGTTGGTGCTGGTACCGGTCCCGATTTTCTAGTTATTTATGATGTTGGAACTGATATATGTGCTTATATAGTTGGTACAAGTAGATAATGTTGGAATTGAAAAGAATATAGCTTTGATACCCCATGTCCCAATATATGACCAAATAATATATTTCTACAATCGAAAATGAAGTATAAACAGTAAACTACATGTTGTAAAAGGTTTTATGCCATCCTGATTTCAAAAGAAAGAGTTATAGCAGTTTAAAGAAGATGACATATTTGGTCTCCTCACCTTCTGGGCTAGTCTCGATTTTTACCTGGAATCGGTGGCGTATATCCGGTTTGAACCAGAACCGGTATTGATGTACAGAAACCAAATCCGTACAGCTTATTGAAAACTGTTCCTGATTCAGTCTCGGCCTGATTCGGTCCAACGAAGTCATTTGTTCAGCCCTAGTTTCCACCTGATTGGTACAAAAAATAAAAATATTTGAGCCACATAAATTCCTATTTTATTGAAATTGACTATAGCTATTAATCGATCCTTAAATTTCTCCATCCCCAGATATTACTATTTTAGGATACGACCTATTCCACCTAGTTGAATCTTTTAGTTCTTCTATGCATGTTTTGTAACAAGTTTGTATCTACAAAGCAGCGTTAGTAATAAATGGAATGTTTCGGCTCGTGTTGAACACGATTCCCTTAAACAGATTCGTCATCTCTTCCCAGCGTACAATAGCTAAAGCAGTGTGTACTGTCGGATTAGACCACTTGCCTGAAAAGATCGCCGAAAAATGTATACAAAGAAAAGGAGAAGAAAGTATTCGTTTTGGGGTATTCCAATGAGAAGCACGAGTCTCCTTACTCTACTTATTAATTTGAAATTAAATGACTTAATTGCACTTTAACTCACATTATTTTAATGGTGATTAAAACTGTAAAGTTTTGCAAAAACGTGGTTTCAACCCCTATCACTTCTAACCACCTTGGTTTTTCTTGTTGAGTTGATTCTCAACATTATTTTTTATACAAGACAAACTTTTCCATTGCTTCATCTGTACTCTTAAGTAAATATGTGTAGTAGTATTTCATGCTATCATCAAGGAACGTGATAAAGTATTTATTCCAACCTAAAGTAGGAATCGATTTTAAATCACACACATCAGTGTGAATTAAATCAATAGGTTCGGTTTCCTTTCAATCATTTGGAAAGATGATCTAGTAAGTTTGGCTTCAGCACATATGGGGAATTTGTGATTTGAGTCAATATCAGATTTTGTTATGTAGTTTAGTTTAACTGAACGAAAAATATAATTGTAATTTATATATCCCAAATTGCCATGCCAAACACTTGAAATCTCAAGCATATAATTAGAAATAGTACTTGATTCATTCATTTTGTTTGTCACCATTACGTTCATTTTAAACATATCATTCAAGGCATATCCTTTTTCAACAAACGTACCACTTTTGGACAAAACAAACTTTCCCGACTCAAACACAAGTTTAAAACCAAACTTATTCAATAACCATCCTGACACGAGATTCTTACGAAGCTCAAGAACATACAAAACATCCTTAAGCTTCATATATTTCCCCAATGTCATTTTCAAATAACATCTCCAACTCCCTTGATGTTCGTGGTGGCTATATTCCCAATGAAGAGATTTTGATCATAATCAACATCCTAGAAAACGGTGAAATTGCTTTTGACATGACACACATGACGGGTAACTCTGGTGTAAATCCACCATCACTACTAGAAATGTAACGTCCCAAAAACAGTGATAAATTTTTCATTTTCAAAATTATTAATACCATACATCATGTGTCTAAAAAATAACCATGATACAAACTATCCAAAAAATCAAAGTAAAATAAATCATAATTACGGAGCATGAGGGGGAAAATAATGCGTCATCATGAGGGGCCCTTCCCTTTCGTATTGGAAGTACCAGAAACCATAAACAAACTATAAGCACAAAGCTTGGTTAGCTTACCCAAAATACAACATACAACATACACATAATTATATCAACACATGGTTATATTGGGTTTGTGTCAACCCGGGTCCGTATCAACCCCATGTAACAGCAAGTAGCTGTGTCGGGTCCATATCAACCCTCGGGTTTGTGTCAACCTTGAGTCCATAATGGCTCCAAGCCTGGATTGGCTCCATGCATATAACATACAATCATATCAGTATTAACCATTTAGTCACATACATCCTACTGATACAAATCAGTGGGCCAACATTGGTGCATTCGACCCACTAGTGTGGTGAGAAGACTCACCTCATAGAAAATGCTCTACTGTTGCTGCTCTCACTGACAGAGTACTGCTGCTATGCACCAACTATTTAGTAAAACCAAATAAACTTGAGCTCTTCCTCCAAATTAGGTGATTTACCAAAAGTCAACTCAAGTAAAAAGTCAATGGTCAAAGTCAATGGTTAACATTGACTTTAGTCAACCGCCGCGTCATGGCAAGCTATAGCCACGTCGTGGCCCTCCAGTAACAGCCAGTCGTGATTTTCCCCACCGCCACAACGTGGCTACCTAAACCACATCGTGGGCATTGGGTTTTCAGCAGCTTAATGGATTAAGTTGTTTTCTTCGATCCTAAAGACTCCAAATTTCAAATCTGGTCCGAAACAACGTCTAAAAGGATAAAGTTTCCAACTTTACCCGATAAGAACATCCATGTAACGTCCCAAAATTCAAGACCAAAAACTTTCATTTTCATAATAATAAAACCATCGACTAAACATGTTGTTAAAACCATAAAGGAAATATCAGAGTAAATCAATCAATCATCTAGCTATATCAAAGTCATATAAGGCGGAAATCATGGTGTGCATGCAAAGCGGTCACCCCAAGCTCTTCCCTTTCATTCCGGAGGTACCTGAAATACAAAATGAAAACCGTAAGCACGAAGCTTAGTGAGTTCCCCAAAATACCTCATACCATACATACTAAACATACAATGGGCCATGCCCCACAACCATCGAGCCCCTCATGGCATCGGGCCCTGCCCGACACAAGGCCCCGCCCAGCATCAGGCCCCGCCCAGAACAGATCTTTTAGTAACATGTGGCAAGCCCCGCCCAACACACAAATCAGGCCCCGCTAGGCATCGGCCCTGCCCGGTATACTTACAAACACATACAAGACATGCAAGAGTTACAAAGACAACTATCATATTAGCACCTGATCTACTAGGCTGGCATTGGTGCCTTCGACCCGCAAGTACAGTGACAGCCAGCATTTTATAACATACCCATCAGGCCCCGCCCGATACACATACAAAACATGCAAGGTCACACGGACAACTAGCAAACCAATAACCATAAATCATGGGCTGGAATTGGTGCCTTCGACCCGCTAAACACTGGGATAAGACTCATCTCAAATTGAGGAAACAACCAGATACATGCTCGGACTGCTGATCCGGGAACCTCCGCACTAAATATCATCAAATAATACCCTAATTAATAATTAGGTCATAAACCATAACCGGGCCCCGCCCAATGATACCCAAAAGCCCAATATGACCCAAATTCCTAAATGATGCCCAAACCCCATTATGGGCCCAAATCCAAAAGACCCAAAGCCTGATAATGACCCAAAGTCAGAAAGACTAATGGCCCAATAAGGCCCAAAACCCTAGTAGTCCAAATATCGCCCAAATCTCAAAACTTAACAAAAGTCAATGGCTGCTAAGTACGCTCGACATACTCAGATTTACGCCTTGCGTATGCCCTCTTTGGCCAGTATGTGTTGCGTATGAGCTGGGTACGTCCCGCGTACTCCACAGCCAACCCAACTCACCAATAAGTGCTTATTCGGTTAAGCCACTAAGTCCAATTCTCAGATCTGATCCTAAATGATGTCTTAACATGTAAAGTTGGCAACTTTACTCCTTTGCATTACATAATGGGACCCAATACTCAATAAAACCCATAATAAGAACCCTAACTCATGCATGGTCCAATATAACACATCAAGATTGCATGTTTTTTTAAACAAAACACCTCAAAAATGCTAAGATCTACCATCCTTAGCTTCTGGAGTAGCTCATACTCTCATGCATGACTTAAAGGACCATAAAAAGCATAAAAACATGTTGTAACTAGATCTATCAAAATGAAGCATCAAGTTAAGAGCTTTATACCTCCAAAAGCTTCCCAAGTTAAAGATGATGTTGGATCCACAAGCTCTAGCCACACCAATGCAACTTCAAGAGTTCTTCTTCCTTTAAGATCACCAAAAACACTTTCAAAGCTCACTTCCAAGCTCAAAACACTCAAAAGGTAATTAGGTTTTGTTCTTAGGATTTGGAGAGGTGGAGGCTGAAGATAAGAAGGGTTCTCAAGAAGTTAAGGTGTTTAAATAGGGTCCACTAACGGCTTAAACAAAGTGCAAAGTGTAATTTCATGGAGTAGCACCTTATTCACATTTTCCTAAGTAACTAAGATTGGGAATTAATAAGTGTTTAGTTACTTAGTATTTATCATTAATACTTTTAATGAAGGGAGAATTATAGTCCTTGTCCTACCCGTTCGGATAACGACCTTCCACTGGTCAAGGAAGCGGTGGGTGAGAGTGGACACCCATTAAACTGTCATTTTATAGGCAGTAACCTTATACCCCCCTTATAGACCGGCTTCGTGAATGAGGCCTACTAATGGTAAGACGACTTTGCTCTTATACATACATATATATATATATATATATATATATATATATATATATATATATATATATATATATTATTAACTTATAATATTATAAAGTATAAGGGTTGAATTTTAACTTTTAAAATTCTAAGGGCTAGTTTGGAATTAAAGTATACATGGGGGGTAACTTTACAAATTCCAAAACTTGAGGACAAGTTTTGAAACCTTTCAAAACTCTTGGATTTTTCATAACTTATGAGTTTAATTAAGGTTTAATGGAAAAAAAAAATTCAAGTTCCATAACTTGAGGACAAGTTATGGAAGACATTAAATCATTTAATGATGACATTAAAAATAGTGACCCTTCTATTTTCATAACCTATGAGACTTAATGACACTTTAAAAAGAAAAACTCTTCACTTTCCATAACTTGAGGACAAGTTATGGAGTTCATAAAAACCATTAAGATCAAATATTCCAATTAACACAATAATCAAATAATTTTTCTATGATCTAGATTAAACTCATAAGTAAAGATAATTCACATAAACAATTTTCAAGAAATTAGATAATCATATAAACTAATACAAATCTTGAAACTTTGACAATTATCCTTTGAAGACTCTTGGAATTCATAACCTAAAGAGTTAATAAATGAGACATTTCACATCCATAACTTATGGAAGTTTCAAAACTCTTAAGATCATAACTTGAAAAAAAAACTTTTAAGTTCCAAAATTTTATGACAAAATTTGTAACTCCTTAAAACCATTTAGATCAAACTTTTAAAACAAATAAAATAATCATATCATTCTATCTTTTAATAAATTGACCTAATTCAACTCTTGTAGTAAAGTGACTCAAATTTTATAAATAATTAGTTTTTCATAAAATCAAGTAATTATCATGAAATTTGACAAACTTCATGTTTTTTTTTCTTTTTTTTTTCCTTCAACTTGAAAAAAAAATACATTTGCATCAAATATAATAGAAAACAACCCATGGCTCTGATACCACTGTTGGGTTTTGAGCATTCTAACACTCCTATGGTGTACATGCAACCCTATAAACCTTGGATCTATGTTTTCTCTATTATACATGCAAATATTAACTATTCCAAGGTTTCATCCTAACTAGCATATTATGAAGCACCTATACAACAAAGTTCTAGTTAGATGACATACCTTTTGGTGTAGCTTGATGTCTTCAAGCTTTAAGAGCTTAGCCCCAATAGTGTGGAAGCCTCAAATGGAATCACAAATCACCAAAACACCTTGGAAGAACTTGAGAGAATATGTATGCACACTAAAATCGGCCCACTCTTATTTTCACACACTTGTGCCAATTTTGTAAGCCAAGGACCCCTTTATATATTATGGAGGATTAGGGTTACATCCATGTAAACCCTAATACCCATGACATTTCATTTACATAGGATCCATGGGTTAAAAGCTCCATGGACCATCCATGAAATCTTAGCCCAACCTAAATGAACTTGGCCCATTCCATATATATAAGAGTCCATATTTAATTAGTTCTTTTTGATCACTTAATTAATTCTAAATTAATTCTTGATCAATACTAATTAAATAATATGATTCCATATTAATATATTAGAACTTATAATATATTAATATAAATCATAAATATACTATTCTCAAAAGACTATCCATATAAATTGTGCCGGTGAAGTGCAACCCTAATGGACCATGCCGGGTCGGGTCAAGTACATACCAAATATAGTTATGGACTTAGACATTAATCCAACACTATCATCCTCTTGTATGCTACGGCTACCCCATAGCCATACAACACTTTCATATTGCCATGATCCCACCAATGGTCTTACTGTCCATCTACTATGCCAACCATAACCATTGTAAGTCGAACCTGCATCCGATTATAACCCAATCATGTGTTCGAGTTATGCTTCGAATATCGAAGCCTTAGTCAGACATGAGCATGGAGAGAGGCTCTAACACAACCCTCAATGACCTTGTCAATGACTTGTCCATTAGATAAGGGATCATATATTCCTCCATTCTAGATATCATATGGACTGAGACATGGATTATAATCATTCTCTCTGTCCATTTGTTGTTCCTGATTTTCGATTTATGATGACTGACTGATTGAACAAATCAAATCAGTCCTGGCTTGGCCAAGCACTCACATGTGTCATCGCTAAATCATCGAGGGGCCCACAGATATCGCTTTTATCCCGAAGGTAAAAGGAATGGATAAACTTTGACTCATATGGCTTGTTCTACTACTTGTTGAATCATACACAAAGGCACATTTTATAACATCGAGTTACCAATGCGTTTTCATACAATCAATGTATAACCAACTCATAGTAACAACTCATATCTCTAGGTTTTAAGAATATAAGATATTATCGTCTCATGATCACTCGTGATAAAATCCATGAAGTGATTCAAATGAGCGTGGGTTGAATCCAATACTCAGAACTTATGAGCACTCATGAGTGTTGTAGCACCACTATGTCCACCAACTTGGACCTCTACAAACCAACCCATGACAGTCCTGATTCATATCTACTTCCAACATATGACCGACTGTGGATGGTTTGAATAACTTAATCATTCAGGAAGAGCGACTTAGTTATTCTGGAAGTCAAAACATGCAAAGTGAAACACAAGAATAAATGAATCAAATATGGTATCAAACCCTATGAATATAAATAAACACTTTTATTTATCACCATACTGATTACTCATTATTCATTGTTTCGGTTTTATCAACTTTATACTTGAATTAAAAACACTAGTTGTCCCATGCTCCAAGCATGTACACTGTGTTTTTCTTAAACAATAGCTTTGCCATACACCAAGTATGCACTCTATGTTTGTCTATGATCCTTACTTTGTGAAATAAACCAATTGAACATAATTTCGATGATTCTAATTTCACACTCCCAAATCCTTATCGAAAAATGTGAGAATTTCAAATTCCTATCATTTATCGAAATCTGTTTAGATTTTAAACTTATATGCACTGACCCTCCTGTAATGAATATGTACAAAGTCACAAAGACTTGTCAACAGTCATTATAAGGTATTCCAATGGAGATCAACTCCATGGAAACTAAGTCTCATATTCAAAGTACATTGATTTGGACATGCTTCTTGCGTTAAGTTTTCTAATCTTACACAGATAACTTCCACCTATGGAGACAACTCCATATTCTCATTTTGACTATCACTTCTGAATAAGAGATGCCTCTTTTCAGAATATGTCAATATGGTCCTTCCAAAATTAGCACTATACTTCCAACTGTCCCTGAGCAACCAATCTTTGGTAAACCTCAGTTTGTCCTCGACAATTGCTTAATCATTTTAGTCATATCCAATTCTAGGCCTTTTCCCTTCTTAATGCCTTTGGGCATTTGGAAAAATTTAGAAATGACAAATATTATAGCACATGCAATCGATCCTGTACCCAAAGCAAATGGTAAACGATTCATGATGTCTCACATAAAGACATGATTCTAGACCAGTCTTTTGCTACAATATTTTTATTTGCCATGTTTTCAAAATTTGACTATGAAGAGGGATGTCGTAATCATAATCGAATTTTGAGAACGCAATATATAGAATTTCCTTAAGTTGAACCAATCCAACATGAAATTCATATATATATTCTTGACTAAAGATGATTAAGGTCTCAATCTAATCCTTTAGAACTGAAATGAAGTATATCCTCTCCCTTAATTATAGCAAAACAAGTTTTTCAATTCCTGCAGCCTCACGAATTGAAACTTTTGTTTTCTATAATTAACATTGCTAACTTGCAACACTAACAATAATTATCATGCTCCCACTAACATGATGATTATTAGCATAACACTTATGCTCCCACTAGCTTTGACATGTACTCAGAAATCAGTTGGACTTCTAGAAATCAATACTTTATTGTCCTTCTTACCAAAGTTCAGATTTCTGATACGAGATGCTTTGATAAAACTTTATCAAAACCATACACCTTTCCTTAGATAGCATGCATGTGTGTCTAAACAATTTCAGAACTATGAAAAGGGATGTCGTAATCATAGTCTCAATTGTTTAGACCTTTTGCCATCTGCTCAAATCTACTTGGTGGAAGTGTTTCCTCACCATCATTTTCATGAATTGGAGAGAAACCTTATGACCCTTAGATTTTATGGTGTATGTGTTCTTATCCATGTGAATCGTCAAAACCATAGTCACAAGACAAGGATAATGACAAATCCAAACTCATATGGACTGAACTTATGCAATCTTAACTTCTTGCCACCTGGCAGTACAGGGCCTGCCATTGCTTCCAAGTTGTTATGCAACCATTGCTTCCAAGTTGTTATGCAACCAATTGAGAACTTTCAAAAAAAAATACATTTGCATCAAATATAATAGAAAACAACCCATGGCTCTGATACCACTGTTGGGTTTTGAGCATTCTAACACTCCTATGGTGTACATGCAACCCTATAAACCTTGGATCTATGTTTTCTCTATTATACATGCAAATATTAACTATTCCAAGGTTTCATCCTAACTACCATATTATGAAGCACCTATACTACAAAGTTCTAGTTAGATGACATACCTTTTGATGTAGCTTGATGTCTTCAAGCTTTAAGAGCTTAGCCCCAATATTATGGAAGCCTCAAATGGAATCACAAATCACCAAAACACCTTGGAAGAACTTGAGAGAATATGTATGCACACTAAAATCGGCCCACTCTTATTTTCACACACTTCTGCCAATTTTGTGAGCCAAGGACCCCTTTATATATTATGGAGGATTAGGGTTACATCCATGTAAACCCTAATACCCATGACCTTTCATTTACATAGGATCCATGGGTTAAAAGCTCCATGGACCATCCATGAAAGCTTAGCCCAACCTAAATGAACTTGGCCCATTCCATATATATAAGAGTCCATATTTAATTAGTTCTTTTTGATCACTTAATTAATTCTAAATTAATTCTTGATCAATACTAATTAAATAATATGATTCCATATTAATATATTAGAACTTATAATATATTAATATAAATCATAAATATACTATTCTCAAAAGACTATCCATATAAATTGTGCCGGCGAAGTGCAACCCAAATGGACCATGCCGGGTCGGGTCAAGTACATACCAAATATAGTTATGGACTTAGACATTAATCCAACACTATCATCCTCTTGTATGCTACGGCTACCCCGTAGCCATACAACACTTTCATATTGCCATGATCCCACCAATGGTCTTACTGTCCATCTACTATGCCAACCATAACCATTGTAAATCGAACCTGCATCCGATTATAACCCAATCATGTGTTCGAGTTATGCTTTGAATATCGAAGCCTTAGTCAGACATGAGCATGGAGAGAGGCTCTAACACAACCCTCAACCTGGATCCATCAACATACCCACCATGCGTCATTATTGATGCCTAAAGAAACATGAATATCCGTTCTTATGCAACCCTTAGACCAAAAAATTATCCCCCACTTGGTTTCGATTGTGCTCTTCCCATCCACAAAGAATTTGATGGATTCCCAATCCATCCCACAACCTAGCAATTCAAACTGTTAACAACCAGGGTTTACAAGAACTAGCATTCTATTACTAGCCAACCTTAGCGACCACACACATTCCATTACCGGATGAACAATTCCCGAATTCTCAATGAGCTCAATAATCCCAGGTACTTCCTATGATACAACTCCAAATCCTTAATCCACCTCGGCTCGTGGCATAGAAATATAACCCTTAACCGGAATAGACATATCATCAATTCAACAACTCACTTGCCGAAGGATCGATGTACTTAAAGTTCACCAAAAGATACCATTGAATTTCTGTTAACAATCCCAATGACTAAAATAACCCATGTGAACAACACTTTCCCATTACTTAAGAGTAATACATTATGACTGCTCAAAACCTACTGATGGTACCAGTTGGAAACCTGAGCTTTACAACAACTAACTTTACTTGACCAGTCAAACCTAGCGCTTATACATTCCAAGACCGGATGATCATTCCCAGTACCTCAACAAATCTCAAGATCCTTAGGAAATTTTTAGTTGAATCCACTATAAGTCCTAGGCGACTAATCGGTTGATGAGGAACGAAATCTTAATATCGAATAAGTACCCAATCTGTTTAACCACTTTCTTGCGCTTAGAGAAATTCCCATGCAACATGCAACTGACCTCGCTTTGAAGGTGTGAACTTGAAAACTACCGATCTTACACCCACGACCGAACCAATTCCTAACTATCTCGAAACCATGAACACCCCTACACATCTTGGATTCAAACCCGCCATGCTTAACTTGCAGATTCCTTGAATTCTCGCTAATACAACTAAAGATCTGATCGGCAACTGATCTCCAATGCGGATAGTCACGCCTCTTTTAAACACAGCCCACGGTATGCAAAATGAAAGATGAAAACTTTCTAGATAAAATAACTATATTCCTCATACAGGTACTTACATTCTTAGATAATCAGGACATAACATTCCACACACATCAATATGGAATTATTAGCATAAAGATTTAAGCATGCAAGAGAAGAATACGATACATACCCGTAGTGTCTCATGGTTCTGCTCCCTCTTCCTGCAGAAGCACATGCAATGGAGCCTGAGCCACCCAACCACTAAATGTGGGCAATTTGCCTGACATGACCAGGCTGATGACAACGATGAAAAAATTCTACTTCCAGGGTGCATTCTTGGCGAAGGTGGCCCTTCCATTCGTACCTGTCGCATCTAGACTTTCCGCGCACATGCTTATGTATTACTTCACATTTCGCATAACTGTCGCGGCCCCTTGGGTCTCTAGCACTAGACATGGAAACATCAAAGTGCTAAGATGTTACTATCAGAGTCAGATCATGAGTCCGCTTCCTCTTCCCTAGTTGCCTCTCCAAACTAAGCTCATTCTACCGAGTCACCTCGACCATCCCACCAACTACCTGAACGACCGAGATCCGATCCTCGAACTTGCCGACCAGTATATCAGTGACACGAGCAATAATGTTGGGTAACTCCTCGTGCAAAGGTCATAAAACCTTGGTGGCAATCCAATCATGGAATCGATCCCCCAGAAGCCATGATGCATAATCCACCTTCGACCCTCATAACGAGAGCAAGCAGTAGGATCCTCCTCCCCGAAAGATTATAGGGTTCCATAATCCTTGAGATCCCGATGGGCCCCTAATTTTCCTACTGCAATATCAGCCCTAAATGCCCTGAGCCGATCATCCAATAGTTCCATGATCCCTTCCTTGATGGTACCAAACATCACAAGAGTCTGCTCCATAATTCCGCAGGTGATCTCCGATGAGATGAACTCCCGCACCCGCTCATCCATCGGCTCAGTACCAACACTTAAGCCCAAACCAAAACCTAAACCTCCTCCACGTGTGCTCATAACCATTCTAAAAAGCAACCGCACAAATGATCAGAACATACCTAAAGAATCCTCATCCTTTAGGCTTCTTTGATTCTCCGTGACTCTCCTCAATTCGAGTATGGATCTTGTGCTTTCCGTAGTACGGGCCCAATACTACCTTCCACATCTATCCATACTTTCCTCAAGAATCAACCCAAATCCTCCAAATCGCCTTCTTAAACTGATACTCTAAATATCTGCTAAACAACGCAGCCTACTCACTACAGCACACCTTAGGCTGTCCGAGGTTCCCGACCTCACCCTGACATCAGCTGCTGAAGAACTCCCAATAATGTTAGTTAACTACTTCATAAATACAATCATATGCAACAAAGCTCAGATAATCCTTCAAGTAAAAGACTCGTCCCTACAACGGTTAGACTCAAACGAGAGTTGTTCATTTAGGTCAAATTCGTCACTCTGAGATTATTTAACCTATACAACATGTGACTTAACATATTCGCTAAATAGTTAACCCACATCATCAAGAGTCCCACAAAGCACAAAGCAAGCAGCATTCATGCAGTAACACTCCAAACCATAGCCAAACAGAGGACATCTCAAGCTCACTTCCTACCAAGAAGGATTCCAAATCTAGAATAACATCCAATTCCTCTTAGCCTACAAGGCATCACATATTAGGATAATTCATCTAGCCATCTAAAATCCATACTAGCATGCAATTCTGAAAGCTCAAACAATCAGGTATATAAAGGCATCTCTCCTAGTCATGAAATCTTAAGCAGATTCTTAGCCCTAATCTGGCATGAAATCTTCATGACATATAACATAACAAACTTGTATGGGTATTCTGGGAATCACTTACTTGAGCTCGGCTGATTGCACACACAACACCCTTTTTCTTTATTTAGAAAATCCTTTAATAAAACTTTTATCTTATAAAAATATGCCAAGCCCTCAATTTGAGTTCAGACACAACCAAGGGTACGCCCGAATCCCTCAAGCCAAAGCTCTGATACCAACTTGTAAGGTCCCAAAATTCAAGACCAAAATTTTCATTTTCTTAATAATAAAACCATCGTACAAACATGTTCATAAAACCATAAAGGATAGATCAGATTAAATCAGTCAATCATCTTAGTACATCATATTTAAGTAAGGCGGAAATCATGGTGTGTGGAAACATGTTCATAAAACCATAATGGACCCGGCCCGGCATGGTCCATTTGGGTTGCACTTCACCGGCACAATTTATATGGATAGTCTTTTGAGAATAGTATATTTATGATTTATATTAATATATTATAAGTTCTAATATATTAATATGGAATCATATTATTTAATTAGTATTGATCAAGAATTAATTTAGAATTAATTAAGTGATCAAAAAGAACTAATTAAATATGGACTCTTATATATATGGAATGGGCCAAGTTCATTTAGGTTGGGCTAAGCTTTCATGGATGGTCCATGGAGCTTTTAACCCATGGATCCTATGTAAATGAAAGGTCATGGGTATTAGGGTTTACATGGATGTAACCCTAATCCTCCATAATATATAAAGGGGTCCTTGGCTCACAAAATTGGCAGAAGTGTGTGAAAATAAGAGTGGGCCGATTTTAGTGTGCATACATATTCTCTCAAGTTCTTCCAAGGTGTTTTGGTGATTTGTGATTCCATTTGAGGCTTCCACACTATTGGGGCTAAGCTCTTAAAGCTTGAAGACATCAAGCTACATCAAAAGGTATGTCATCTAACTAGAACTTTGTAGTATAGGTGCTTCATAATATGCTAGTTAGGATGAAACCTTGGAATAGTTAATATTTGCATGTATAATAGAGAAAACATAGATCCAAGGTTTATAGGGTTGCATGTACACCATAGGAGTGTTAGAATGCTCAAAACCCAACAGTGGTATCAGAGCCATGGGTTGTTTTCTGTTATATTGATGCAAATGTTTTATTTTCAAGTTGGGAAAAAAGGAAAAAAAACATGACGTTTGTCAAATTTTAAGATAATTACTTGTTTTGTGAAAAACGAATTATTTGTAAAAATTGAATCATTTGTTATATGAGTTGAATTAGGTCAAATTTAGTAAAAGATAAAATGATATGATTATTTTATTAGTTTTAAAAGTTTGATCTAAATGTTTTAAGGAGTTACAAATTTTGTCATAAAATTTTGGAGCTCAAAAGTTTTTTTTAAAGTTGTGATCTTAAGGGTTTTTGAAACTTCCATAAGTTATGGATATGAAAGTTTTTTTAAAAAAAAAATTGATTCAAAGTTTTTATGGAGTTACAAAATTTGGTGTTAATGTTTTAAAGAATTCCATAACTTGTTCTTAAGTTATGGAACATGGAAAGTTTCATCATAAAACACCATTAATTCCATAAGTTATGGAATCCAAAGGTTTTCAAGAATTACAAAACTTGCCCTCAAGTTTTGGAATTTGAGAAAAGTTTTTTATGAAAAAAAGAATTGAATTCTAAAACTCTTGGGTTCATAACTTAAACAATTAATTAAATGGTTTTAATTTTGAGTTTAATAATTGGAATTATGATGTTTTGTTGAATAGTTCAAATTAACTCTTATGGACTTTATTAATAGTTAATTAAAGCGTTTAATTAAAAGAGTATTATTAAATCCATAAATATATGGTTTGAGTTTAATTAAATTAAAAGTCTAGTTTAATTAATATATTAAACCATCAAGTATTTTAAATGTCTAAAATACACCCTTATACTATTATAATATTAAAAGTTTAATATATTATACGTATAAGAGCAAGTCGTCTTACCATTAGTAGGCCTCATTCACGAAGCCGATCTATAAGGGGGGTATAAGGTTGTTGCCTATAAAATGGCAGCTTAATGGGTGTCCACTCTCACCCACCGCTTCCTTGACTGGTGGAGGGTCGTTAGCCGAACAGGTAGGACAAGGACTATAATTCTCCCTTCATTAAAAGTATTAATGATAAATACTAAGTAACTAAACCTTTTATTAATTCCCAATCTTAGTTACTTAGGAAAATGTGAATAAGGTGCTAATCCATGAAATTACACTTTGCACTTTGTTTAAACCATTAGTGGAGCGTGTGTGGTTAACCGGCACACTAACCTGGATTTAACAAAGTAGGCAAAGGGTAACTTAATATTTATCATAGTATCGGTGGAGCTCGTGTGGTTAACCGGCACATCGATTGAGGGGTAAATATTAAGGGTACCAAGTATATTTGCATGGTTACTTCACACCTTGTTTTGTGATCCTCGGCATCCCAGTCACAAAACCTGAAGGGCACACTCGAGATTGAAACATGTCATTGAAAAGTTCAATGAATCTCAAAAGATCTAGGAGTTTCAAATCCAAGTAAAAAACCTAATTAAATTATTTCGTTTTTCATGTTGGAAATTGGTAAATCGTCATTTACCTACCTTCAACTATTTTATAACTCGGATTACGGCATCCCTCTTCCAGTTATAAATAGGTTGTTGGATCCTAGCCTTAATATTTCATATTGGGTGTTATATTAAGGACTTTAGATCAACTATCTTGAATATCTCCCAAAAGATGTCGAGTTCAGACATCTATGATCTTCCCAAATCTCTTGGAACTTTACTTCCTCCACCTCCTCCAATTATTCTCCCTAACCCACAAGTTCAAGGTCACTCAAGCCCTATAGGCAAGCAAGGTTTATGTGTGATCACATCTTAGAGATGAAGTCACATATTGACAAGCCGGGAGAGTTGGGTTTCAAAGTCTTGAGAAAGTTGGATGTTCAATCACTTTCTAAGTCACATAGTGAGTTCCTTTGGGACTACTATGATACAGACTATGACATGAACCTTAATGATCATATCTATTTGCTTGGTGCTGCTGAATCAGCAATGATTTGGAACGATAGTGAAGCAAATTTGATTAGAATATCAACTTCCTAAAAACTTTATGCACAGTGACAATGGTGACACTGAAAATCCAGAAAAAGCATTCTCTTCCCAATGGAAAGGGATTGGCCATAGTCAACCCGGTTGACCAAATGGTAAAGAGAAAGGCTAAGTCTGAGATAGTCCCATTACCAAAGGGTCCATATGTTTATTTTGCCAAAGGAAGGGGCGTTGATTGCAAAGCTGCCAAATTTACCTAAGGGTGTTAAAGTCAATAAGTTTGACTCTACATCAGGTAGAGCCCATTATCTAACTCTGTTAAGTTCTATTCTGAGATCCTCATTACATGATGTGACTGGGTCACATGTTGATGTTTTAAGAATCAAAGAATAGAGAGAAATCTTAAAGGAAGTATATGTTGATTCTGATCGCGAAGGTGGATTTCGATCGCATCAGAATTTTGAGCAGTTGCTTAAGAAGTTATGATATATTGCTAAGGAATAGATAACAACAATTTTCCATGTAGATTGTAAGGATAAGTTTTTCCGCAAAGTTTTAAAATAAAAGAAAATTGTTTAATTTTATTTATTTGAAGTATCCTTACAATGGCATTTGTGGAAAATTGTTGCTTATATGATTCCACTGACAGCAATATTGGAAAATGGATTTGATTCTTTCATTTGTGGTAGTGTCTAAATTTACCAAATCAGGAAAGTTCCTCATCGCCCAAGTTTCAATTGGACCGAAACTTGGAATCATGCAAGTTGAATAGTATGATGAATGAGAACTTTCAAGCATTGGAAAATCAAGACTAATTACTTGTTCACATGGATGTGTGAGTCAAGTGAAGGACTAAAGGGATCGAGTACACATTCTTGTGCACTGGTCATATCCACCACAAAGCTCGTTAAGACTATTTGATTTACTAAAGTTTAGTAAATATGGTTATACTTACAAGTTTAAGTATAATTATGAAACATTGGAAAAGTCTCAATGTATGGCAGAACGAATGGGAAGAATCAAATTAGGCAGAAAGATAAAAGTTTCTCAAATCTGAAAAGATGGGAGAGTATTTTTAGTATCATGTTTGTGATCATCTTAATGATTTATAATTCATATCACAATTAGTCCTCTAAAGGTCATCTTAGTGCATTCTTATGACTAAGAAGAGGAGTCATGAATTGTTGAAATGGTTAGATCAGGAAGATGAGTCATACTTCGTTCCAAAACAATTCTTAGAGTCATACTCCAAGATTGTAACTTGAGTGACATATTTTAAAGAAAGGTTTAAAACACTTGTCAAATGTAAGAGTAAAAGTTTCCTACTCTTGTACATTTGAAATTGGTAAGTTGTGATGTTTTGGATAAAACAAAGACCAACTAAGGCCAATTGTGTGAAGTGTTTGTCTTGATAAAGAATCCGCACTATCTCTTGAATATTTGGCAAGATAATCTTATATGTCAAGAGGATAGTGGGAGTCTTAAAGATCCTAAAAAGAATTTCAAGAACTAATCAAGAATAAAACTTGAGGTTCTTCACTAGCACACGACTTCAGGTTTATAACCTATCGTGTTGACATATTCTGTGCCCATTCCAGTTAAAGTTGGCTTTGCATAGGAGTTCTGAAAGTTCTCAATTGGTTGCATAATAACTTGGAAGCAATGGCAGGCCCTGTACTGCCAGGTGGCAAGAAGTTAAGATTGCATAAGTTCAGTCCATATGAGGTTGGATTTGTCATTATTCTTGTCTTGTGACTATGGTTTTGACGATTCACATGGATAAGAACACATACACCATAAAATCTAAGGGTCATAAGGTTTCTCTCCGATTCATGAAAATGATGGTGAGGAAACACTTCCACCAAGTAGATTTGAAGCAGATGGCAAAAGGTCTAAACAATTGAGACTATGATTACGACATCCCTTTTCATAGTTCTGAAATTGTTTAGACACACATGCATGCTATCTAAGGAAAGGTGTATGATTTTGATAAAGTTTTATCAAAGCATCTCATATCAGAAATCTGAACTTTGGTAAGAAAGTCAATAAAGTATTGATTTCTAGAAGTCCAGCTAATTTCTGAGTACATGTCAAAGCTAGTGGGAGCATAAGTGTTATGCTAATAATCATCATGTTAGTGGGAGCATGATAATTATTGTTAGTGTTGCAAGTTAGCAATGTTAATTATAGAAAACAAAAGTTTCAATTCGTGAGGCTGCAGGGATTGAAAAAGTTGTTTTGCTATAATTAAGGGAGAGGATATACTTCATTTCAGTTCTAAAGGCTTAGATTGAGACCTTAATCATCTTTAGTCAAGAATATATATATGAATTTCATGTTGGATTGGTTCAACTTAAGGAAATTCTATATATTGCGTTCTCAAAATTCGATTATGATTACGGCATCCCTCTTCATAGTCAAATTTTGAAAACATGGCAAATAAAAATATTGTAGCAAAAGACTGGTCTAGAATCATGTCTTTATGTAAGACATCATGAATCATGTACCATTTGCTTTGGGTACAGGATCGATTGCATGTGTTATAATATTTGTCATTTCTAAATTTTTCCAAATGCCCAGAGGCATTAAGAAGGGAAAAGGCCTAGAATTGGATATGACTAAAATGATTAAGCAATTGTCGAGGACAATCTGAGGTTTACCAAAGATTGGTTGCTCAGGGACAGTTGGAAGTATAGTGCTAATTTTGGAAGGACCATATTGACATATTCTGAAAAGAGGCATCTCTTATTCAGAAGTGATAGTCAAAATGAGAATATGGAGTTGTCTCCATAGGTGGAAGTTATCTGTGTAAGATTAGAAAACTTAATGCAAGAAGCATGTCCAAAGCAATGTACTTTGAATATGAGACTTAGTTTCCATGGAGTTGATCTCCATTGGAATACCTTATAATGACTGTTGACAAGTCTTTGTGACTTTGTACATATTCATTACAGGAGGGTCAGTGCATATAAGTTTAAAATCTAAACAGATTTCGATAAATGATAGGAATTTGAAATTCTCACATTTTTCGATAAGGATTTGGGAGTGTGAAATTAGAATCATTGAAATTATGTTCAATTGGTTTATTTCACAAAGTAAGGATCATAGACAAACATAGAGTGCATACTTGGTGTATGGAAAAGCTATTGTTTAAGAAAAACATAGTGTACATGCTTGGAGCATGGGACAACTAGTGTTTTTAATTCAAGTATAAAGTTGATAAAACCGAAACAATGAATAATGAGTAATCAGTATGGTGATAAATAAAAGTGTTTATTTATATTCATAGGGTTTGATACCATATTTGATTCATTTATTCTTGTGTTTCACTTTGCATGTTTTGACTTCCAGAATAACTAAGTCGCTCTTCCTGAATGATTAAGTTATTCAAACCATCCACAGTCGGTCATATGTTGGAAGTAGATATGAATCAAGACTGTCATGGGTTGGTTTGTAGAGGTCCAAGTTGGTGGACAAAGTGGTGCTACAACACTCATGAGTGCTCATAAGTTCTGAGTATTGGATTCAACCCGCGCTCATTTGAATCACTTCATAAAATTTTATCACGAGTGATCATGAGACGATAATATGTTATATTCTTCAAACCTAGAGATATGAGTTGGTTATACATTGATTGCACGAAAACGCATTTGGTAACTCGATGTTATAAAACGTGCCTTTGTGTATGATTCAACAAGTAGTAGAACAAGTCATATGAGTCGAAGTTTATCCATTCCTTTTACCTTCGGGATAAAAGCGATATCTGTGGGCCCCTCGATGATTTAGCGATGACACATGTGAGTGCTTGGCCAAGCCAGGACTGATTTGATTTGTTCAATCAGTCAGTCATCATAAATCGAAAATCGGGAAACAACAAATGGACAGAGAGAATGATTATAATCCATGTCTCAGTCCATATGATATCTAGAATGGAGGAATATATGATCCCTTATCTAATGGACAAGTCATTGACAAGGTCAGAGTTCGACAGCGGCTTTAAGAGCTACGATTGCTAGTTAGGTTTTGAAGTCATACTCAATAATAGTTTAGACTTATCCAAGTGGGAGACTGTTGGATTAATGTCTAAGTCCATAACTATATTTGGTATGTACTTGACCCGACCCGGCATGGTCCATTTGGGTTGCACTTCACCGGCACAATTTATATGGATAGTCTTTTGAGAATAGTATATTTATGATTTATATTAATATATTATAAGTTCTAATATATTAATATGGAATCATATTATTTAATTAGTATTGATCAAGAATTAATTTAGAATTAATTAAGTGATCAAAAAGAACTAATTAAATATGGACTCTTATATATATGGAATGGGCCAAGTTCATTTAGGTTGGGCTAAGCTTTCATGGATGGTCCATGGAGCTTTTAACCCATGTATCCTATGTAAATGAAAGGTCATGGGTATTAGGGTTTACATGGATGTAACCCTAATCCTCCATAATATATAAAGGGGTCCTTGGCTCACAAAATTGGCACAAGTGTGTGAAAATAAGAGTGGGCCGATTTTAGTGTGCATACATATTCTCTCAAGTTCTTCCAAGGTGTTTTGGTGATTTGTGATTCCATTTGAGGCTTCCACACTATTGGGGCTAAGCTCTTAAAGCTTGAAGACATCAAGCTACATCAAAAGGTATGTCATCTAACTAGAACTTTGTAGTATAGGTGCTTCATAATATGCTAGTTAGGATGAAACCTTGGAATAGTTAATATTTGCATGTATAATAGAGAAAACATAGATCCAAGGTTTATAGGGTTGCATGTACACCATAGGAGTGTTAGAATGCTCAAAACCCAACAACTATCACTTTACAGTTATACCATTGGGATCTAGAACACAAACCGAACTCTTAGATAACATAATCTATATTACCCATACTTCTCCTTCCCTAAGGCCCGAAGCCTTATGATAATTGATCTTCGGGTCATAGCCCCGAACTATGGAAAGACTCGAAACAGGATGTTACAATCCAAAAGGTAAAAATCTCTAACCTTAGGTTTCAAATGGGCTAAATAAGACATGCCTTTCCCCATTAAGCACTTATTCTGAAAAGGCAATATCTCAACTACTCCAAATCATTTTCTAATATCAAAACCAACATAAAAGTTGGTGCTTTATAGACATGCATGCCCAATGCATATCTTGAAGACATAATGAGTCAAAATAAGGGTTTTTATATGGAAATATCATGCATGGATCAAAACCCATTAAGAATCCAGATCCCAACTAATAATCATACCAAAATTCCCATAGATTCATAAAGTTGCAAGCTTTATGATAAAAATTGAGTCTTCGACACTTAAAAAGGTCTAAAAGATTGCCAGCACAAAGGATGAGGACTAACTTGCTGAATCTTAGCTCTCTTCTTCTCTTTGTTCCTTCCAAGGCTTCAAGAACACCAACAAAGGCTCAAAATAAGAGAGGGAGAGATTTAGGGTTTCTCAAGTCTAATAGAAGCCGATGGAGGTTGAGGGTGAGCAAACCTTAGCCTCCTCATTCCTTTAAATAGGGAGAAAACCACGAAAATAGGGTTTCTCACTTGCAAGATGCAACGTCGTGGCCTATACTGCGACGCAGTGACGACGTAAATGAAATACGCGAGTTGGAGCAGACTTGCCACATTGTGGCATCTCTCCACCACTCCATGGGGAAACTTAATATTCCAAACTTGAAAACAATATAAAGTACCTCGGGATCCGGATGTTATAAGAAAATAGACCTTTAATATTAGCTTTTCAAAAATTAAAGGATAGAGGACACACATTTGTACCTGCCACAAAATTAAGTGTCCAACAAAAAAATTACAAAAACGGAGGACATTTAAATGAAACGGGTGTCGTGTAGAAATGTCGTTTTATAAAATTTTAATACGCATGTCCCCCTCTTTAATATAGCTAAGGGAGAAACCAAATCCTCTAAAAATTTGAACTACCCCACCTCCTTCTATCTCTGCACTTTCTCGTCTAGATCTCCACCTACCCACGACCTGCATTCCATCCCTCCATTCTCCCTGCAAACTTTAAGCCATTGCCACCCATTGTGTTGGATTAGGTGTCTAAGTTCATAACTATTTCTGGAATGTACTTGACACGATTAGCATGGTCCATTTGGATTGCATGGCATCATGCATTTGGATAGGCTAAAATGAGAGAAATAACACTTAAGGTTTATTAATATATTATAAGTTCTAATATATTAATAATATTATTTAATTAGTATTGATCAAGAATTAATTTGGGATTAATTAAGTGATCAAAAGAAGACTAATTAAATATATGGGTTGATTATGTAAATCACCCATACTTGTATAGTGGGCTAATGCTCCATGGATTATCAAGTTGGGCTAAAACCCATAGGATGCTCCATAGTGGTTATAGAACCCATGGGTCATGGAAATGAAAAGTCATGACAATTAGGGTTTACATGGTGTAACCCTAATTGTAACACACTATATAAGCATCCTTATGTTCACCAAAATCGACAACTAAGCATACAAGTGAGGGCTAGCCGATTTCAAGAAGTGTATCATTTCTCTCTAAGTTATTCCAAGTGCATTTGGTGTTGTGTGAGACATTTGAGGCATCACACTTGAGGTGCTAGGCTCACAAGGTTCTCAAGGAATCCAAGCAACTAAAGGTATGTATTTCTTACTATCTTTTTTGTTTAAAAGATCCCCATGTATGTTAGATAGCTTATAAACCTTAGAAAAACAAATTTGCATGTATCATAGAAAAACATAGATCCAAGGTTTCTAGGGTTGCATGTACACCTTAGGAGTGTTAGAATGCTCAAAACCCTTAAAATTGAACCCTAAAATCTCACTCCGCACTTCACGCTTCTATGATTCTCTCTTATTCGGTTCTCCAATCTCCGATTTCACTCCAAAAACACGTCGATCGAGCTCTAATCAGTCACGTCATAGGTGCTTATGCTTCATGTTCATGTGATAAAAATCTAACCAGAAAAACCATCCATCTTTAGGTCGAGAGCAACGGCACCATCTAGAGTGTCAAAGACAAGATCCAGGTTTTTATTTCTCCTCTATTCATACCTCTGATTTTGATTTTGAATCTAGGTTTTTATTTCTTCATAGTCGCTCTCTGTTAGGGTTTCTCCATTAAATTCATCTCCATCTGTATTTGAAAACCAAACGTTTGGTTCTCAATATTAAGTCGTACCTCCTGTCTCTTTGAGATCAAGTTTTTGTTACTCTAGTTCGATTTCATCTGCTATTTTTTCTTTTGCATTTCATGAACTAAAAGGAGATGATTACAAGAGAAAGGAGGAAAATCTTATGAAAGAAATATCTATTTTGAGAGAACATGTGGAGTATCTAACACAAAAGTCTTAGATAGTAGACGTTTATCTTAAAAATATATCAATGGATTATTTGATCTAGATTTACTTGTCAGGTGTTTCACAGATTAGATGGATTAGAGAGGAGATTCAAAGGTGTCAACCACATGTAGTGCTTTGTAGGATGTTCATATAATGCACATAACACATCATTGACTGGTTCTACTATAGGATCAATAGAACATATATAAACTCAAGGCACCTCATTGGTGATATTCTTATATCTTATCATATTAACTTGTTGATATCGTAATTATTCTCATATGTGTGTAAATTTTGAGCAGAATGTGAGCCCAATATCTGTGGCATATTTCTCATAATACAAACTTAATGCATTGCTACTAAAACAACTAGAAACCAATGGATTTAATATTTATACTCATGATTCATTAGATCATAGACCCATGCCACTATGTGAAGGTCTTGTAGAAAGTAGAGTGTTATAAGTGCACTATTTGAGGGTCTTGGATAAAGGTGACACATATAAGGTTTGTATGTTGCCTTTATTTGGTTCCTTAGGATTTGTTGAATCATGTTTCTTGTTGTTCTTATGCTTCTTAAAATTTTTTGACCTCCAGATTATTGAATGTAATCTACCCAACAGCAGGTCCCACACATGTGATCTTTATGGAAAGGTGGTTCTAACAGGAAGAACAACCCAACTAGCTTCCATTGGACTCTGTTCACAAGGTTACAGAAAAACAGATCCCATGTCACTTCTACAACCATGATCATTCACAATTTAGAATTTTCCACATCACTTTTCTCTTATTCCCATCCAAAAAATTGCAAAGGTTACTTGGCACATAATATTTGATATCTTGTAAATATCTTAAATACCCTTTGATAAAGGAAAATAAAGACAGCTTTTGCATATAGGTTATTCATTAACCCCATGACCTACTTAACTACAATGTCTAATATTTTATTAGATATATAAAATATTATTCTACAGTGAAGACAAATAAGGTAATCTTGCCTATGTTGGTAAAAAAAGTAAAGGAATTTAATTTACCCTTATATATTAATATTATGTTTGCTGGTTTACTGAAATTCTGATTTTCCCTCTTTTGCAGAATCACTTTGCTCGACGGACATCCATGCCCATTACTCTTAAATACATAGGTAATTAATATATTCACCGTCTTATTTATGATGTAGAAGGTATTTAAATTTAAAACAATTATTTTGTACAATTCCAACCTTGTGTAAACACATAAAAAGGGGAAAAACATACTTCTATTGACTTGTTTATTATAACAAGAGGGGTATTTTGGTCATTCTGGGACAAATCCTACTTACATGATCCGAGCAGTTCGAAGTAATGCATCTGACAACGTGTACTGCACTCTCCTTGCTCAAAGTTGTGTTCATGGAGTCATGGTCAGATACACTGGCTTTGTGAGGGGGCTTGTTAATGGTAGACAGACTTATATTCCATTCAATGTAAGTTACTTAATCTTCTTGTTTTTATTTATAGCAAAAAAAAATTATTTTGATTTCACATGTAGTTGAATGATTTTTTTACTGTTTATCTATTCAAAATTTCATATGTTATGGTGTAGCGTATCACTGAGAAGCGGAACAACGTTATGATAATGGATAGAATGTAGGCCAAGCTATTGTTATCCACCAATCAACCAAGCTTTCTCAGGCCAAAATACGTTGAAGTCCAGAAACAGGAGGAAGCACAACCCATTGAAGGAGAAAATAGCAGGCCAAATGATATCTAAAATCAAGAAAAGAGGAGAGCATTTTATGTAAGTATTATTATTACGCACAAAAATAACAACACTACAGACATGGTTTTGTGGATGTAATTGGAAGCTTTGAGATGAGGCCCAAATATTTTCAAAACTCGGGAATCTTTTATTTGAGTATTGGTAATTAGTTGAGGTATTATAAGCTGCAACATTACATGGCTTAAGTGGCCTTTTGCTCTTGTGTGACTGAATATTACGCTATTTCACTTCAGTATTACAAATAGTTTTCGATTTGTGTTGTGGTTGATATTTTGCCCAAAATTGTCATTTTGTTTCTTTTGGTAAGTTATATTGATCGATCGTATGTTGTTTTATTCTATGGTTAATGTTTTTCGAGATGTGTATTTTTTTTGTTTTAGTTTCGTTTCAAAGTAATTTTGTCATTTGGAGCCAAAATTAATTTTGTTGAAGATATAGACGACATGGAAGAACTTGTTTATATTGAAGTAACTCAATTAAAGTGGAATGTTAGGTTTTTATGATTTTGAATTTCGGAAATCAAAACCATCGAAGCCTTTTATTTTTCATATTATGAATTGCAATAAAACTATTTATATATGGAATTATTCATAATTATGGGAACACATTAAATTTTGATTTTGTTTATGATTGATTTTCCTTTGCAAATGAATTTATGTTCAACTTTTTTTTAATGAAAGAAAATTAGAGCTTACTTCGAATTTTATTTTAGTTAAGGTGTCACACTTTCCCCGACCGTTGGCAGAAATACCGAATGGTGACGGTATTTATATAGATTACCCAAATCACAGAGCGCAAACCATAACTATCTATTAAACGAAACTCATCTATCTTCGAGCTGATAGCCCTTCCTTTCCTTGATCCTTATTCCATCCTACGAACACATTCGATTTTTGGAAATGTCAACTTGATGTTGGTGAGTTCACAGGTTTTAAGATAAACATATGATAAAGTTTCTTTGAAAACTTTCTAGAAATTTTTACAATGATTATAATCATTTTTCTTATATTCCTGGTTTCCTATGCTTTAGTATATTATTTCTTATCTTATTATATTTTTAGGACATTTTGCTAATCTTATCTTATTTTTTTTATAGGATGCTTTACCAATTCTAACTTACTATCTTTGTATGATATTTGCCGATTATATCTTATTATAGTTTTCTACTTCACTTGGTTATATTTTATCAACCCTGGCTTACTTTCTTTATAGGATACTTTACCAAGCCTCATTTACTATCTTTATAGCATATTTACCGATCTTATCTTACTATTATTATTTTTTATCTTATCAATCCTAACGTATTTTATCTACCACTCTAAGGCGTTTCTCTAGGTAGTCGAATCTCTAAGGTGGTTGTAATGTATTACCATGAGCCCACATAATCGATGTTCTTTAACTAGTGATTTCTCCGTACGACGCTTCATCAGACGTCGAATAGTGAGTATTAAGAAAATTATCAAGTCGGGATTATAGCTAGCAATCGCAAGTGGGGGTGTCAAACCTCGTATAGATCTATACATATCTTTCTGGCTCTCGCAATTTTAACGATTTCAAGTTCGGGGTAGCCGAATTTAATCAGACTAAGGATGAATAATAACAGCTCAATAACGCATTAACCTTAGGTATTTTATATTTTATCTTTCTTTCTTAGTGATTTTCTATAACTATCACAATATAAATCCTTTTACTTTTATATTTGATAATTATACCTTTTAGATCTCATAATTATCTAGTATATATATATATATATATATATATATATATATATATATATATATGTGTGTGTGTGTGTATGTGTGTGTGTGTTGTTTGCAATACATATATACCCTAATTATGGTTAATTTGAAAACTGGATTTTTGGGTAGAGTAACAATTAGGTACTATGCATATCTCTATATTTGACCAACATTACTTCTAGGTACTATGTTATCCTAGGTAATTGGTCATTATAACATCTAGGTAATATCTCTTCCTAGATTATCAGACATCATAACTCTTAGGTATAATATCATAGCTTACAACTAGTTATAGTATCTATAGCTACATTATCCAAAGGTTTCATGTTTTATATGACGATTGATATATATATATATATATATATATATATATATATATATATATATATATATATTGATAAAACAGTTTGATAAGCACGTATTCCCCCCGTAAAACTTTTAAAATAGTAAAATGGGGACGTGAACTCACTATAGTAGCGTAATCTGAAGCATCCATGCTACTTCACCCTAAGCTTCGTGCCATTAGGAGCACTTATAAAATTGCTCAAGAGATAGAAAGAGTTTTGGGTGTGAAGAAATCAGAACGTGAGCACCTCTATTTATAGTGCTTGTGCACACGGTGCACTTCACGTGCGACGTGCACTCGACTCATGGCTCCATCCAGAATTTCCTACGTGTCACACTTCTGATGGTCCAAGTCTCTCTAATCTCGTGGAATCTGGGTGTCAGACGTGCGGGTCGAGCATGGCGCGCACTTGGCTTGCACCTCTAAATCTTTTATAAAAATTCATATCTTCCTCATATGAATCTTGTTTCTTGTCCTCTTTATATATTAGTGTAGCTCTCTACTACTACTACAACTTTCCTTAAGGTTGCATTGCCAAATTTTAACTTTTATTTTTAACCTGTATTTTATATTTTTCTAAAAATCATATCTTCATACGAACTCCCTTTTTGACCTTTTCTTTTTAAATTTCTTATATCTCGGAATACTACGGTTTTCCTTTTAGTAACGTTAGTCAAAACTCAACTGATATCTTTATATCATTTTTATGTTAATAGTGTTATTAACACGGTTGATTTTTTACTTTTTTATAAATTCATAACTCCTCCAGTCGGAGTCAGATTTTTAGAACGTTTATATCATTTGGACCACTTTGTTGTGTACTTTCCAAGTACACTGGCCATTATAAAAAAGCGGTGTAACATTTTGGTCACTCATTTTTTGGCCCTGTTATATATCATATTTTTCCTGAAATATGAAAAGCGCTATTATCATTATTTGTCGATGGTAATCTCTAATGACGGTCAATGAAGGGGATTTACCAATTGTCACATTCTCCCCCTGTTTTAGGAATTACGTCCCTACATTCGGACCTTGGGGTAACCTTATTAAGGGAGATCGGTTTCTTAATCAGAGATCGACCCTTTTTTATTGGGACAACTAAATTTCCTTTTTAGTTCCTACTTATAATTCTTCAACTTTATTATTAGAATCTAACATTTTTCTTTTGAAATTCTATTTGATTTTATCCTTGTTTTACACCAATAGAAAACCTAAACTTTTTATCTTACTATTGGTGTGGATTTTTGGAAGGATTTCTATGTTTATTTTTCTATTACTACTTGTATTCAAAATAGATCTTTATATAATAATGATGAATACAAATTCAAGGGTTTCCAATTCCCTTGTTAAACATTACATGATTATTTCTATGGGATTTTTCCCTAAATATCTTATTCTAACATCCAGTATTCCTTTTTATTTACCAGGTTGATTCTTGAAAATTTTTGTGATGTTCCCTGTCTTCTACATTTGTGACACCTAAAATCCTCACATTTGCCCAGATGATGAAGTTCACAATTACTACACAAGGGGAGTCTTCCCAAGTATCCTCTTGGTGGAGTGGGTGATCTTTCATGAGGCTTCCTTTCCACTTTTTCCTTCCACAAGGGTTGACTAGATTTGCCCTTGTCAATTCCTTACCACTTGTTCTTAAGTTCTTTGGACTTCTTCTTACTCTTTCTTGAGTTTTGGGTCACTGGTTCCTTGATACTGAAGGTTAAATATTTAGCTTCCTCATAGGTATTAGGCTGGTGTGCTTGCACCTCGATCCTGATATGGGGAGCTAACCCTTAGAGATATGCATTGATCTTCTGGATCTCCGAGCTAAGCAGCTTAGGGCATATGGTGACTAGGTACTCAAAGCGTACCTTATAGAAGGCCAGACCTGATTCCTTGGTTTAAGATGAATGGATTCCTACCACACTCATGCCACGTCTTTTCCATAATGGAATTACTTTATCATCTTCTTCTTTAACTTTTCCCAGTGGGTTGCATAGGCTTTGTCTAAACCTAAAGCCTTGACCTAGATACTCCACTAAAGGAGAGGTCTTCCCATAAACGTGTATTTTGCGAACTTAACTCTATGTTAACCTGAACACTTGCTCTCTATCTCTTTTATGTGGTGGATCAAAATATCTACTCCTTTGTCTCCATAAAAATATTTTGGCCGACTGTTAATAAAATATTTATTGGTTCTTGTCATTTGACTACCCTCCTTATTGTTTCTCTCATTCTTACTAGCTCTGAGATTTCATAATGCATCAGAGAATTGATGCTGAATCATGGTCTGAATGGAGGTCGGGTCAATCAAGGTTAGCATTGAAGGGTTGTTATCCTGAAATGACAGTATGAAGGTTACTCATTATTCCTATATTTAACTAATGGGGTTGTCATTCTATCCTTGTTTTCTAGGATAACACTACTTTTTCCATTTGTAGGGTACTAGAGTTGCTTTCCTAGCAACTTGTCTCCTTATCGCTTGTTAAATAAAGACTTTACTGATATATATTCTATTGTTGTTTTCTTCCTTATTACGACATGTTATTGTTGCTTTCCTACCAACTTATATTATGAATGGAAATTTCTTATTATCCCAAGGAAATCTCTCGTCCTTGCCCTTAATATTCTAATTAGCTTAAACTCCTAAGGGTTTTTTAATATCTAGGGTATCAAAAGTTTTTGGTGATGAAAAGTGTTAATTTTTGAAAATTTTGGACATGCGCACCGGCACACGACGTGTGTTGCGCGTACCTGCAGCAGAGTAGCATTAAATTCGATTTTTTTCCTCATTCAACACTTTCCAACATTCCTCTGGTACCCACCTTTTCTTTCTCGACTAGGTCCCACACGCACGACGCACACATCGTGTGCCTGCTCCCGAGCTTTGATTTTTGCATCTCTTTTGACTTCTCTACTTCCATGTATCATCCATACTTAATCCTAGCTTCTATTTAGGCTTAATATCGAGTTTGTATGGCTTTTTGAGGTTTTTATCAATGTATGGGTTTTGGTTAAATTTCATGAAATGGATGAGTAATTTAGCTAACCACACTACCGATTTTACTTCCTTGATACTCAATTTCAAGTTTATTTCATCCATTGATCCTCATTTTGAGTTTTTAGAATCCAAAAAAATTTCTAAACTTTTAAATAAATCCTTAAATCCGTAATGTTTTAGACGAAATGAACTACTTATTTGTACTCTAGTAGCTTATTCGAATGTCCCTATATGGTTATTGTGTTGAAAATTGGACTAAACAACAATTTTTCAAACCTATTGTTCTTCATTTTCTAAGAGCACGCTGCGCGGAGGCATGTGCGTCACGTTCACTCATATGCAGCGCGCACCTTTGCACTTTTTGTCCATTTCAACACCTTTTGCAGCATTTTAACTAGACTATCTCATCCCTAACTGTCTTTTGTTTTATGTTTCTACAGATATGTCGAGACGAGGTCGACAAGTCGCGGGTCAGTTACCTCCTAACAAGCCATCGCATCCATTCCTACATTTCCTCGATAATCTTGTTGATCGGAGTTCCTTCATCTCTCGCCTGATCGCTCTTCCATCCAATAAGATCGGTGTTCCTCAGGCTCTTTCCTGGAGGGATGCGTACGAGTCTGGGTTGACGGCTAGTCTGGATCCATTCCTTACCTGTGTATTGTAGGATGATAGCGGTCTTGAGTTTTTTTTCTTTCGTGGATGGCGGCGGGTTGTTGGGGTTTGGAAGGTGATTTACAAGGAGCTCTGGTGGAAGTTCTTTTTGATAGTTTGTTTCGACAAGACGTCGATGAAATGGCTGGCATATTAGTATTTACTTTTCGCCTGGGAGGCGTATCCCGCTTCTGCAGCCTGATCGAGCTGGGGAGACATCTTGGGATTTATACAGCGGAGGAGACTATGAGTCCTTATTTATATGCTTATCTTGACAGGGTTATTACTGAGCCACCACAGGAGTATGGCTATATGCATGTCTGGGGTCATGCTAGGGGGACCTATGTTTCCAGGATGATCAAGGAGAGTACCTTCAGGTCTCCTATTTATCGGTTGATCCACCGATTAGTCGTTTATACTATTTGTCACCACGAGGAGTGTGACAATGTTCATTCTGGAGACCTCTTCTATATGTGGTATCTGACCTAGACTGAGGTTTTTCTCCATCTTCCCTTTTCCATTGCTCTCTATTTATCTAGTATGGTTCTAGGTTTCATGCCTTCGAGCAGGATTTACGAGGATCATTGGGTCACTGGGTTGGCCCTATCTAATGAGGTTGACACTAGCAGGATGGTTCCTATTCCTATCAGATACATGGGTACTACCGCTCTAAGGAAGATGTGGGTGTTGGTTTGGGGAGTGGGCAGTAGTGGAGGGTTCCAGATGGTGATATTGTGGAGCCGATTAGACAGATGGAGTCGGATCACATCCTTGAGTCTGCCTTTGAGTGGCATCAGAGGCCTAGTCGTGTCGAGCCTGACTAGACGGATCCGACTCTATGCGATGTGATGTAACGTCTGGATGCTACACTGGAAGAGTGTTGTTGGATCATGGCTTCGATTGTTGGGGCGATGCAGCATCTGGCGATAGACCATCCACCTTTTCCTCAGGTGGGTCCTGCTGTTACACCACCTGCTCAGCCTGTTCATGATGGTGTTGGTCCTTCTGGCACACATCATAGGGACATTGATGATGACAACGAGGAGGGTACAGAGGACGAGGAGGGTGAGTATGAGAGTAGTGAGGAGTAGGTTGATGTGTTTGGGTTGTATTTTGATACTTATTTTTACTTATTTTGTGGGATATTTTTGATACACTTATGTATGCTTTTGATTTGTATATGTGTGGTTTTTATTTTATCGTTTATCTAGCCCAAATTCAGCTGATGTATTGGTTCAGTCAAGACTAAACATAGGTGATCAGACTACGTTTAGGAGTGACTCAACCTTTATATACAGAATCAACTTAGATTAATGTATTGCGTTCTTGATTTGCATACTTTATTCAAGGTTGGCGACTATTAGTGTATTGTACTTCTAGACTATCAAAATAGGGATTGTGTAGATGAGAAGTGTTGGAGGTCATGAACATTTTAGCATATAGCCAGTCTGAGAAGTGTCAGATCACAGCCTTGAGTCTGTCTTTGAGTGGGCAGAGTAACGATTAAGTACAGTGGATATCCCTATATTTGACCAACATTACTTTTAGGTACTATGTTCTCCTAGGAAATTGTCCATTATAACATCTAAGTAAAATCTCTTCCAAGATTATCAGACATCATAACTCTTAGGCATAATATCATAGCTTACAACTAGGTATAGTATATATAGCTACATTATCCTAAGGTTCCATGCTTTATATAACGATTGATATTTATAGATATAAATATATTTTGATAAAGCAGTTTGATAAGCATGTATTCCCCCCTTAAAGCTTTTAAAATAGTAAAATGGGGTCGTGAACTCACTCTAGTATCATAATCTGAAGCATCCATGCTACTGCACCTGAAGCTTCACGCCATTGGGAGGACTTCCGAAATAGCTCGAGAGATAGAGAGAAAGTGTTTTGGGTGTGAAGAAATCAGAAAGTGAACACCTCTATTTATAGTTCTTGTGCGTACGGCGCACTTCTCGTGCGACGTGCACTTGGCTCGTGGCTCCATCCATAGTTTGCCACGTGTCACACTTCTGATGGTCCGCGTCTCTCTAATGTCAATGAATCTGGGTGTCAGACTTATGCGTCGAGCATGGCCCTGAGATGTGCATATTTAATCATATATTTCGTATAATATCTTAATACTTTTTGGCTGTTTTGTCTCGATTTATGAACAAAAGGTACTTAATTATGTTAAAAGTATATTTTCAGCTTTAAAGACATGCTCGAGTGAAAAAGGAAGCAGAACTAGCAATTGCAAGATTGGGAATTAAAGTTTGAAGAATTAAAGCTTAAAAGAAGAAAAACTCGACGAGTTGGCCATCAACTTCACGAGTAGGTTGGAAGATTCGCGATTCATAATGCCTTGCCGTACACGCGTTTTAAGTGAAGAACTCGTCGAGTTGGGTTTAAAAACTCGACGAGTTGGTGCGCAATTTTGGAATCTCTATATATATCGGTTATTCCCGAAACCCTAAGACATGTTGGAGACTTTTGGCGACTAATTGACGATCAAGAGGGTTCTTGGAGCTCTGGTTTTCGAGAATTCAACTTAGAATTCAAGTTAGAAGAGATCAAAGGCAATAAACATTACTCTTTTTCTTAATCTTTTCCATAAACCATGTTTGAATCATTAGATTTTGATTTTAGAATGCTTTTGTTGTAGATATGAGCTAAAAGCTTTTTAATTCTGTTTAGAGTAGATAAACTTATGAATATGGTGTGATTTTACGGCTTGGATTAATTTGATTTGGTGAATTGTCTTGTTAAGCTTGTTAAAGACCCTTATGTGTTAATAATAATTATTTTCTGTTAATGATCAAGTTATTGAGTTGCATGAACATCTTCTTAATTGCTTGAATCATATAGTTTTGTGAAAACAATATTGTATGCCTAGTATTAGTGACTATGAACTTAGGGTTAAATAGAAAATAAGTAAATTAATGTGTAAGCATGTGTGATGAACAACCATACATGAGTTGATTGAATTGACAAATTTAGTTAACTAATATTGCAAGTCTTACTTGATCCGAACTGAACAGTAGGAAACTTGTTAGTTTAATCAATTGGCCACTGTTTGAATTAACCTGTTTGCTAAAGGATTAGTAATGTGAACATGAACCTAATGACATTAGAAATCGGTAGCCAATGATATATTAATCCATTGCACTTGCCATGAAAACAACCATAGGAATAAGTGAGTCGAATCTGAACAGAAGTCTCTTTTATCATTGAATCTAGTTACCTTCTATTATCTTTAGTTGTTAATTGTCTTTGTTTAAGTTTTATTTGCTTACTTAAGTTTCTAGTCTTACAAAACTAGACAAAACCCCCCTTTTTATTATTTTCTTTTATTTAGGTAATTCTAGTAATTATTTTAATTGTTACCGGTCCCTATGTTCGATACCCTACTTGCTTGAACTATATTGCTAATCGATAGGTACACTGCCTTTCGTGTGTTTATTTTCTGTTTAAATTAGTAGGATTAAAACTAGTGCATTACACATACATCAGGCGCGCACTTGGCGTGCACTTCTAAATCTTTTATAAAAATTCATATCTTCCTTATATGAATCTTGTTTCTTCCCGCTTTATATATTTGTGTAGTTTTCTACTAGTACTACAACTTTCCTTAAGGTTGCGTTGCCAAATTTTAACTTTCATTTTTAACCTGTATTTTATATATTTCAAAAATCGTATCTTCTTCATACGAACTCCGTTTTTGACTTTTTTCTTTTTAAAGGTCTTATCTCTCGGAGTACTACGATTTTCCTTTTAGTAACGTTAGCCAAAACTCAACTGATTTCTTTATACCGTTTTGATGTTAGCGTTATTAACATGGTTATTTTTTACTTTTTATAAATTCATAATTCCTCCAATCTGAGTCATATTTTTAAAACGTTTCTATCCTTGGGACCACTTTTTTGTGTACTTTCCAAGTACATTGACCATTAGTGTAACTTTTTGGTCACTCATTTTTGACCCTATTATAAAATTGATCATATTTTTCCTAAAATATGAAAACCTCTATTATGATCATTTATCGATGCTAATCTTCAATGACGGTTAATGAAGGGAATTTCCTAATTGTCACATAAGGATAAAATGAATCTGGTTATAACAGTGTACTTTGATGTAGTTGCTTTGGTATAACTTTTGTAGGCTAAATCCAGAGAGAATAGGTGGTGATTTTAAGGAAGAAGTTTAGGTATTCTCTTACAACATATATTATTTTTCTCCTGATTCCATATATCTCTTATAGGGTATCATGATGTTTAGGTTCACTCGGTCAGAATAAAAATTCTCTCTCTTATCAAAACAGCAATTGGGTATAAGTGGAATCTTATTTTTTTTATTTACTTATTATATAAAAATAGCATAAGTGGCCCAATTCTAAATGATCTTCGAAATTTGATAGATTTAGTGAGCTTATATCTTTACCTTGATAGTTTTTCAGGGCTAATTCTTGTCACATTGGGAAACTGCAGGAAATAGCAATGTACTTTGCTATTTCTTGCAAAATAAGTTGCCATTTGATGCATTTAATCCTTTTTTGGTTAAAATTCAAGAAATAGTATTTTATGTCCCCAAGTGCAGGAAACTTGTAGAAAAAGAGTCGACATTGTTTGAGTTGATGCATCTTCAAGTGGTGAAGTTGCAAGGCTTAAAGTTGCCATGGAGATTGTCAAAGGAGAACTTACTCACGTGTTTCTTTTATTTTTGTACATGTTTTTTTCTATAATAAATATTATGCAATATTAGCAATGTATTACATTTACTTACTATTGGAATGATTATTTTGTATTTGACATATTTGTGCAATGAGTTATCTTTCTTGTTTATGGTATTTTATTTTGTATTATGAGACTTTTATTGTGTTATTTAATTTGAAAATTAGTAAATCTATCAAAATATATAATTTTTAAAACATTTAAAATCGTGACACGTAAAAATATGTGTCGTCTTTCTTTATGATAGGGCTTTAATGATACGCAATGCGAGTCGTAAATGTGTGTTGTAAGGTTAAGACATGCAAATGTGTGTCATATTCCTTTATTACAAGGACTTCAATGACACACAATGCGTGTCGTAAATGCGCTTCGTAAGTTTATGACGCACAAAAATATGTCGTCTTCCTTTATGACATGGCCTTCCTTTACATGCATTTACGTGTCATCTGTAGCTTTTACGACATGAAATGTGTGTCATTAAAGGGTATTTTCGTAGTAGTGCTACCTCTTGAATTTTCATCCAAGAGGTTTGCCTCCCTGGCTATAGGCATAAGATTAGTAATCATGGCTACCACATCATCATCATCATTCTCCATGTTCACTTGACGAGCAGTATCCCATTTGGGTTGCTTGCACTCATTTGCTTTGTGATCCAGTTGGCCACAATTATGGCACTTGAGCTTCAGGACCCATGTTCTTAGCATTTCTTTTCCTTTTGTTAGCACCCTTTCCGTTTATTCTTGGAAGACTACCCAACTTCCACCCCATTAAATTTTGAAGAATCGATAATGTAACCATTCTTCAAAGAAACATGATTGTCTTCTTTAATGCGAAGATGTACCACATGTTCATCCACATATATTTCCTTTCGCTTATGCTTAAGGTAATTCTTGAAGTCAATCTGACTAGGATGAAGATTTTCAATCATCATTGCGACTTGGAAAGTCTCACTAGAATCCATTCCATCGACAAGTATATCATTTAGCACAACCTGAAGATCTTGAACTTAATTCATGATAGTTGTCGAATTAGTCATATTGAAATCCAAGAATCTTGCAACAACATGCTTCTTGGTTCCCATATCTTCGGTCTTATACTTTCGATCTAAAGACTCCCAAAGTTCGTTAGTCGTTGTAACTTTGCAATAATCAATGTAAAGTGAAGTGACTACCTCATTCAGCACATAGTTTCGACACATAAATTCTTAGTGCTTCCAAGC
Organism: Lactuca virosa; assembly: GCF_052849685.1. Lineage (NCBI taxonomy): Eukaryota > Viridiplantae > Streptophyta > Magnoliopsida > Asterales > Asteraceae > Lactuca > Lactuca virosa. Next base: position 107,382,329 of record NC_136426.1, on the reverse strand, counting down.
CTCAACCGCACTCACAAATTGAGCATCGACCTGTCCCTCAGCATGTTGGGGAGCAGATTTTGTAAGGAACTGAGCCAAGTTCAAAGAAAGGTCCACCATTCTAAAAATGTCCAAACGAACAGTTAGAACCACAAAATAAAAGTTTTTACACAAAACATAATATGTTTACACAAAACAGATATAACACGATGAATAGAAATAAAACGAAATCAAAGAAAAACTTATTTAATCGGAAAAAAAAATCGATTGAAACAGTTTAGTGAAAAATCTGCTTGAGATTGTTAGTTCTTTTATGCATTTTTTTTGTAATGAGTTTGCAACTGCAAAACAACGTTAGTAATAAATGGAATGTTGAGAGTCGTGTTGAACACGATTCCGTTAAACATATTCGTCGTCTGTTCCTAGGGTACAACAGGTGAAGTGGTGTTTAATATCGGATAGACCACTTGCCTGAAAAGATCATCGAAAAATGTATGAAGAAAGAAGGAGAAAAGAGTATGCATATATTCGAATGAGAAGCACGAGTCTTCTTATATAATATTTGTTGCAAAACAACATTTGTAATAAACGAAATGTCGAGGCTCATGTTGAACAAGATTCTCTTAAACAGATTCGCCGTATATTCTTAGGGTACAAGAGCTGAAGCGGTGTGTACTGCCGGATTAGACTACTTGCCTGAAAATATTGTCGGAGAATCTATACATAGAGAAGGAGAAGAGAGTATTCGTTTTGGTTAATTAACCTTACACCCCCTATTCGAAACAGAAAACCTCTGAATTTTATATGCAAAATTAATAGAACTTATATATATATATATATATATATATATATATATATATATATATATATATATATGCATTAGTTAGAGCATCTACAATGCATAGTTTAATAGGAGAGTTGAATGAGGTTAAAAATTGGCTCTATGCTTAATTGGCATTCAATGGATTAAATTCTACCATTGTAGGATGCCGTGTTCGCATTCAACGGATATGAAGTTCTATGGCCACTGAACTCTTCAATGGAAAAAAAAAACATTTTTACTATTAAATATATATTTCATTAAACTCTATTGAGTTCAATGCATTGTAGGAAAATTAATATAGAGTTGTATAATAAGTAAAATGATGATGTGTCAATCCATTAAGCTCTAATAAGTTTAATGCATTGTGGATGGCCTTAGATTGCCATTCTTTACCTTCGTTCAAACACGAAAATTAATGCATTTTTATTTCAAGCTATTTGTTTTTTTCTCATATTTAGTCACTAATAAATATTCCAGTATACTGTTGGACACCATGGATTTAGTTGAGTACATCGTTTTTAAGAAGTTATGAAGAAAACAGAAGACTGAGACTTGAGGCAACCTGAAGAACCGTTGGTGGAATATGGTTGGCAAACAAAAGTTGACTTAAACCCCCATAAATTCTGGAATCAATAAAACATGAACGTGACCTTAGTAAACTAAATTCAATAGTTTTACTTGATCCAATTATTAAACTAATATAAATATGAAAATATATGAAACATGAACGTGACCTTAGTAAACTAAATTCAATAGTTTTACTTGACCCAGTTATTAAGCTAATAAATATGAAAATATATGAAAGTATGATTACTATATGATTTAATTTACATCGAGATGTAAAATAAATATTCAACAATTTGCGCAGCTAACACTTGCTGGAATGCAAATACCATTTTCAAACGTAAAATACAATCAAACAAATACAGAATATGTAAAAGTTAACTTCTCGAACGCTTTTATTGTCCTCAACATCAAAGAATATAATCAATAGTGTTGGACATAAACGTTATACTCAACTGTTGCATCACCATTGCTCATATTGAGAGAATGAGTCTTTGCAAGCGCATACCCACGTGCAAAACGGAAAAGTCCACTCCCGCCAACAATCGGCAGCTCTCTCACCGGTGAGAACACTTGATTCCTCCCTAATATACTCAGAGTGCTACCATTATACTTTCCTTCCACAAAAACATAATTCATAACCATCAACAAGGCGGCTTGATTCAAGTCCGCTGATGCATAGATCCCCTGAGCTCTACCCACAATCTTGGAAGTTCTTTCAGGACCCACTGTCAAAGGGTCGTCGATCATGACCACAAAACCAAACGCAGTGCTGGAGGTGTTGGTTATGGAGGACTGGGCCACCCGCAATGCGGTGGGATGATCGCCACCGACTATGTCTTGGAAGTAAAAGTGGAGGTGGCTTAGTTTTTGTTTCTTCAAACCAAGTGATTTTGGTGACAAGTTTCTTGAAAATTTATGGGATTCTCCATGCAGGAGAAATGAGAATAGGAGAATGGTAAGAATGGTGTACTTGTGTTGTGGGAGAGTTTGGGCCATTGTGGGGAGAGATGTGAAGAATGGTGATCTCAACGTTTCCTCTTATAAAGACAAGAATGTGTGGACTTTTGGAAACTTATATTTTATTGTAAATTGGTTGATTTAGTGTATTGTATTTTATAATTTATTTATTGTTTAATTTCCAACTGTAGTTCACATTATTTATATTTTGGCTAGACTATAATTAAATATTGTACCCCTGATAAACAACAACTTATAATAATTATTCAATACATTATTAATATGACGTGCTCTGCATTTGAACTACTTTAATAGTATGTTATGAATGTAAACAAATCAATAAATTTTGTTAAAAGCACTTGTACCAAAGGGAAATCTTGTTTTGAAACATAATGGACATCCACGATTGGACACAAACTGCTTACCACGAATTTCGAAACAAACGAAATAGCCAAAGACCTGTCATGGATTAGCGACAAATATCTCATGGATTGGTTTTAGCGATGGATCAGCAATCTATGTGTGAGGGACTATACAGACGGAAATCTGTCTCTATGTTAACATGCTTTTAAAAAAGCATTTCAAAATATCCATATTTTAGTAATTGATACAGGAAAATCTGATATAACAGAATAACAGATTAAGTATTTAAGTTAGAAAATAATACCTCCATTATAACCAAATAATTGTACTCCATTTTAAATATCACCGTACTCAACTCTATCAAACAATTGAATTACGCCTGTTTTATTATTAGAAAAACTAAGTTTTATAATACCAACAAAAGTAATTAAAAAACAATATTGCATTCAAAACAATAACAAATCACTAAAGCACATTGTTATAAATATATGAGTAAATTATATGAATGGTCCACGAAATTTATGAGTAGTTTGCATGTTTAGTTCTTAATTTTTTTTTAACTCAGTACAATCCTATGGTTTGATTTTGTTTTTTATTTAGTGTATGTTAGACCTAGAATGACTTTATAGCATTTACTTTTTAATTTATTTATCATTTGTTTTTTATTTACAATTTCAAAAAATAAAATGGGTACACAACCCCCCACCCTCACTTGATCTCATTCCCAACCCACCTCACTCATATATACTTGATATATCTCTCTCCCTCTCTCTTCTCTCGACACTATGAAGAACCCTATGGACCATCATTCACTATCGTCGGAAACCTATAAATCATGATTGATATGTATCTAAATCTATATTTTTCCATTGCCAATCATTCATCACAACCTGTTTACCCAACCTTTATCTCTCCTCCACCCACTATCGTTGGCCCATGAAAGTTTAACCACCACCATCACTGCTTCTGTTAGTCATAGCAATATGTGAAACTGATGAAACATAATTCTTGAAGAAATCGGGTGGATGGTGTTTCTATGCTAAAGAGTGGTAGTGTCGGGAAAATATTTCTAGTAACCGAAGACGATGAGAAGAAATAGTGGTGTTGGGAACAATGTCGATGTAAAGGAGTGGTAGAGGCAACGACCTCTTCTTACCTATCATGGGTTCTTGAGTCTCCTTCTGTCGAACCAGATCTACTCAGAAAAACAAAATATCTTTCTTGCCATACCATAATCGCAACGTATATGACCCTTTCTTACCCTATCATTCTTAGTTCTTGTTTGTTTTTTCTGAGACATAAAATATGCAGGTTGTGGACCACATCTACAGACCTCTAAATTATAAGATGTGGACTAAACGTATGTAGTGTGAAATAAGAAGATTGTTTGTTTTTTAACGTCTACAAACTGATAAAATAAACTAAAATTAAAATAAACTGGTTTTTTAAGCATAAAAGAGTTTTCCAATACTTTTTCTGATTTTTTATAAATAGTTAACAAATCTAGATCAAATTTTATGTATTTTTGTATAAAAAATAAAAATAAAATGATACGAATTAACAAATATATTTAATAAAAGGGGAAATGACACATTAACCCAACGATGTATTTCAAATTTGTCGAATCAGTCCCTTAATTTATTTCCGTGCTTTATGAGGGAATAAACTCTAAACTGACTTGTCTTTTTAGTCTCTCTAACCTATATTAGCCAGTTTCATGTGCCACTTAAGCATTTTTCCATTTAAAAGTCAAAAGCAACCATTTGTTCCTTTCTCAAAATCCATTTAAAAGTCAAAATCTAAGAAGATGGTGGAAGCTTTCATCGACACACAATCATCCAAGAAATCAAAAAAATACAAACCTTTCAACATTGCACCGACAATTCGTTTTCTGTTCGTAATCGTTAATAAAATGATGGTAAATTGCTTTTGATTGAAGATGCATTTGGCAATTCATGGTGAGAAAACGATGGTTTGTCTTTGATTTTGTTTCTAAAAAAGCCAAAAGTTGTTTTTAGGATCACATTAACTCAAATCCTTCTGATAATTTTCACCATTTTAGTTCATCAATTGTATATCGACTATCAATCATTCACTCGTATTGTGTGAAATGTTGTTATTGATATATGTTTTTAGTTCGTTTTCCAGTTATTCACCACAACCAAAAGCTCCAAAATGCTCGATTGATTTGAATGACGTGGTGTTTTGACTTTTGACAGTCTTCCTTTTAACTTCCTTAACTTTTTTCATAGTCGAATTAAAAATCAAAATCTTCGGTGCTAAACAGTTAATAACGTTTGACCATATTTTTCATAAAATATAAATCGATAGTGATGCATTTGAAATTTGGAAGTTTTCAATTTCAAAAATGATATGAACAATAATATAACTGTAATATATGTTTTCTTAACAGGCACTACTCTAAGAGATATAGATCATTGTAACATAAACATATAAGATAAGCCCTGAGTTGCATTAATTTGAGAATGTTATTTAACAAAAGATAGTTGAGGAATGTTATAGTTCGTGAGATGCGGATTCTGTAGATATAAAGTTTATTGAAAATGGAGTTCGTATGAGAAAGTTATGGCTATTTGAAGTTGAAATGAAAGTATGATGCTATTCGGAGAAAGTCAACAGAAGTCTAGTCAAAGGTCAAACTTTGACCATCACGACGTGACATATGACGAGTTTGCGAGACACGTGGCTGGAGAGTACGACATGCAACGAAACCGGGGTTCAATTAATCATCACGGGGTGACACATATATGGTCATGACGTGGTGTACACCCCAGGTTATAAATATGCGAGTTTTCATGTTATTTGGGGGATTTTTGGCACATTCGGGAATCGTTCTCGTGATATTATACTGGAGGAGTTATACCGATGTACGAAAGATACCTGGATGATTTACAAGATCGTTGTCACACCCCAAAACCGGAATGGCGGAAACGTTATGGGGTGGAGGACGTCATGTATAGCATCATGACCAATGTGTAATAGCAATCATAGCAACACAACCATTACAGTGAATACTTAAATGAAAATGTTTACATCAATTTAGAACTTGTCTGAAACTTGTTTGAATTACATCAAATAGTATGTAAAATATAATCATGAAACTCTTATTGCTCCAACTCCTCAAAAATCCAGCAGGTACATGTCTACTGATTTCCTGAGAATACAAGCAGTTTGAAAATATCAGCATAAAGCTGGTGAGTTCATAAGCGGTAATTGTAATAAAAACTTGAGGATGAGCTTGTAAAAGTGTCTGTATAGTTCCAAGAAAATCCGATATTTTCTTTAGTGAGAATATGGCGTTATCAATTCTGTATAAAACCCTAAATGTTCGTTACTGAAAACTTGTAGTGATACACGAAAATACTACCTCATGTGACTAGCTAAATGCTAATCATGATGTATAAGTATTTCGTATGAGAAACCATTGTATAATCAGTTTTGTTTGAAAACCCTGGAAATTCTCCAGTTATAGTGTGTATTAGTTCTATTTAGTATAAATAAAACTGTTGAAGAGTGCCAACTTGCAAACTAAAGGTGATTTATACATATTGTGAGTCGTATAACCATGCTTGATATGATTAGAGACCTTTCCAACGTTCTTCAGGCGTTGAGTTAAATGACATTTGTCACCCCAGGCATGTCTGCCTAACTGTAGCTAGCAGTTCAGGTGTGGGATTGTCAGTCCCGAATAGAGCTATTCACAAATCTCACGCTCTCCCTCCAGGAGACTCTGGTTATACTATGATAGGATTTATCCTTGTACACCTAAGGGTACAGTATTGAAGTAGCGCCTCACAGTATCGTACAATCTAGTTTACATGTAGTGTTGTAGCGTTTTACCGTAGTGAGATCAGTATGTCTACCGTATGTAGTGATAATTACAGTTATGAATACCATGATAATGTAGTGATGTAAACTGTAAACTATTTTTGTCTTAGTGCATATGTTTAGTAATGAAAGTTTTTGTACTTGTTATGTTTAGAAAATCCCAAACTATACCGATTATAGTTTGCATGTATAGTGTAGTGATTATCGTGTCCGGAAAACTATGCAATTTTAGTGAAAACGTCCCTTATACTCAACACAGTACAAAAGGGTTAAAGTATGAGAATTACATGAGTTTTATACTTGTTAAAAAAAACTCTTTGTAATAATTTACAAAAGCATTCTTGGTTTAGCTTGCATTCTCCCCCTGAAAACGTTTTAAAACCAGTAAAAGTGTAGGGGTATGAACTCACCTGTAGCGAGTGATATGAGTGAAAGATCGGTATAGGATGCTAGGTGTCAAGTGACGACTTGAGCAAACACACGGATCCTAAATAGAATATAAGGACACATATATGTATAAGATTAGGGTTTATACAACTAATCATGTAAGTGAAACACCTTAGGAACTAGGAAACACTTATATAGAAGTGTTAGAATCACATGTGATTGAAGGCGAGGAGTTTGCGGCCGTAATCAGGGGTATACGGTCATGGTTTTGCGGTCCAACAGGGTTTTCGGCCCAAAGTTTGCGGCCCAAGTGTTTGCGGTCCATGGGTTTACGGCCCATAGGTTTGCGGCCTATGGGTTTACGGCCCATGGATTTACGGTCGTAAACACTTGATGAGGGATACGATTTTTGGTGTTTCAAGGTCATTTCTAGCCTCATGGAAGTGTTCTAAGCCTCGTGCATAGCTAAAAGGGGTGTTTAAGGTCAATCCTTGATCAATTATTAGGGTTTACGGCCAATGAGAGGTGTACGGTCATACACAGGGTTTATGGTCGTAAACCCTTCGTGTTCATGTCTTTTGGGTCGATTTTTAGGTGAAAATCCATAGTTTCTAGCAGATATCAAGCATAGGGAGTAGTTACTTACTATAAGGAAGCTCGGAATGAGGTTTTTAGCCACCAAGAACTAGTGTGTGTTCTTGGTGTTCTTGGTGAGAGAGAAGATCTAGCAAATGATGAAGATTATGAAATGAAATATGGATTTATTACTAGATAAGGGATTGAAACACAATCAAAGTGAAGAATCACTTACAATCTTGGGGATTCTTGAGCTAAAATCGATGGTTGTAGAAAGATAGTAGAGAGAGAAAGCTTATAAGGTGTGTGTGTAAAGTGGTAAAATAAAGGCCTAGCATCCCTTATTCATCTTCTAAAGGTGTCCCTCGGCTGATTTATATTAAGTTAAGATTGCCTTAGGATATAGGGGTGAGTTTTCGGCCAAGGGGGGGGGTACCTGGCACCGACCGTAAACGGGTTTACGGTCACGAGTTTACGGCCGTAAACTCGTCCTGGCCGTGAACTCGGTGTTTTCGAGTGAAGTTTCGAGTTTTTCGCGTGATTTCCGGTTTATTCCGACTTGTATAAATTACATATTATTGATTTAAAAGCGTAGAGTCTTTTCCCAAACCAAGAAATTTGACGAAATTTAATAAAACCCAAATTTTATTAACAGAAATCGGGTATAGATAACGGAAAAGTTTCGGGTTGTCACAATCGTGGAGGTATCTTTTACCCTGTTATTGTGAAATTATTGTATGTGATAGTTGGCGGGGGTTGTTAGACCCGAGTGTATGTTACGAGTGTTCGTGATATGGTGCTATTACGAACCTGTTGGTGGTAAATAAATCTTACGGTGAGATAGTTAGTCGAGACTGTGAGGTTTGTAAACCCTAATCTACTAAAGTTAATCGATGTGGTAGATTTAGTTAATTAACGACTTATGGGTTAAGCCTATCGTGGTTGTATTATCGGGTGTAATGAGTTTGGTGAAAAATAATCATGGAATATTGCTGGTAGTGAATTATGACTGGTTCTGAGGAACTTAATAGTTGTTGGTTAGGTATTGGTATGTGACGAGTTGGAAAGCAAAGTGGGTCAAACACCAAAGTTGACCTGTCTGCCAACTAACCAGGTGAGTAACACTACTCTAATACTTTTTGTTTGTGATAACTGTATGTTACAATATGTGAATTATGTGTAGTGTAAATGATTGAATATCATATTGTTGATCCTGAGGTGTTATAAAGATATACATGTACCACAGGATGGTATGTTATTCATGCAGGTGAATTATAAGAGACAAAGGTGCTATTGATGTGTCACGGGCTGACGCTATTGTTATTCGTTGATATGTCACGGGTTGACACTGTTGTGATTCATTAATATCTCACATGCTGACAATGTTGTTACTCGTTGATGTGTCACAGGCTGACATGGTGATCTTTATGGTAGTTATTGAGCAGCAGTTCAAGGTTGCCTGGGAATTAAAGAGATATTTTTTAGATCTCCTAAGGGAGATTTGTGAATAGAATTGTTGATAAATTACTTGATATGTTTGTGATATTTTTATGATTATGTGATTTACATTATTGTAGTTGTTATTCACTAAGTCGTGTGGTTTATTGTATTTGTTTGTGATGTTTTGTAGGTTAGAGGTAGTAGCGCCCGACTCGGATCCTGTATGTTTGGCCAGTTCGATCCCTTATGATAGCTTCTTGTGCTCCAGAGTACCAGTGTACACCAAAATGTTTAAAAAGTTAATTTTATAAAAAGTTTGTTTAGGGTGTACCTGGTGTGAAAACCTGGGTGTTACACTTACACACGCACTCAATTCCGATTTTGACTTTTAAATGGATTTTGAGAAAGGAACAAATGGTCAAAATGTGATTTTGACTTTTAAATGGAAAAATGCTTAAGTGGCACAAAAAAATGGTTAATATAGGTTAGAGGGACTAAAAAGATTGATCATTTCAGAGTTTATTCACTCATAAAGCACGAAAATAAATTAAGAGACTGATTCGACAAATTCGAAATACATTGTTGGGCCAATGTTTCCTTTCCCCGTAATAAAAACCAACAAGTTTTGGTCGAAAAGTTATACTTAAAGATTGTAATTAGGGATTAAAGAATTTAACACATAAAATGGATGAAAATAAACTTCATTTCAAAATGAAAACCGTGTAACACCTACTTTTAGGATGTTTTTAATACCAGGATAGTGGGTTGTAAATGGATTGAGTAAAGGTTTTGGGCTTCAAGGGAATAGAGTCTAGACCCTTTCGGATGTTGATAATGTTGTATTAAGTGATTTAAGCCCTCAATTTGTACTTTGAAGCAAAAGGGTAAAATGGGAAAAGTAATATTCGAGTTTCTTGCACAAATTATGGTTTTATCTCGACATTATTAAGTTAAAAGTAATTATATAGAGTTGTGGGGCTCGTCAAAACCTTTTTGTGCATATAAAGATCTCCGAAAATGGAGTTGAAACAAAGAAGTTATGGTTGTTTAAAGATGGAGTGGAATTAGGTGAAAACCCATAGTCACGAGGAGACAAGCATGTTGTCACGACATGAGAGATTTTATGAGGTGACAAGAATGTTGTTACGACGTGAGAGCTGTCACGAGGTGAAAAACAGGTTGTCACGAGGTGAGCGTTATGCAGCCCAAGCCCATGGGTTTTAGGGTTTTCAACGTATTTAAAGGTAAGGATTGATGTTTTAGGGTATTTTCTTAGCCTCCATCACATCTAGAACTCCTTGGGAGCAACCCTAGCCTCCCTCTTCAAGATTTGAGCTCCTCCCCTCTCATCTCTCCTCTTTTGGATGCTTTTAGTGATATTTTGATGAATCTTGAAGATCAAGAAGGTTCTTTTGGTTGCAAGGAATGTTGTTTCAAGTTTGGGTCCATCAAAGTCACTATGTTTATGAACTATTATGAGTATAAAGTTCCTATCTTGATATTTAGTTCTTTAGATCTCTTCATTTGTGGTTTTTGGCACTTTTGGTCTATTTTATGGGTGATCTTGGAGTTGAGTGAACTCCAACATCTTTTTATTAGTTGAGTGAACTCCAACATCTTTTTATTAGTTTGGAATGCTTCTTGGACCTCATAGACTTGGAAAGTTATGATCTTTTGCATTCCCTTTTAGCGATGCAAGTTATCTTGGTCCTTTAGGTCATTTTGGTGTAGTAAAGTTTAGATCTTGAAAGTTTGAGACATTATTATGGATAAATTTGGAAACTTTATCCATCTAAGCATCATGTTGATTCAGATCTGAAGGTTCGAGACTTGGACTTAATGGATTAAGTTGAGAAATATGTATTCTTGGTCCCTTTGAGACTTAAAGTTTAGATCTTTGTGGTTTGGACCATCCTAATGGATAAAGTTTGAAACTTTATCCATTATGATGCTATTTAGGAACTAGATCTAAGACTATGAGACTTGGTCTGAAGAGATTAAGCACCTAATGAAGATTTTGGCTTTCTGACCAAAAGTCACCATGTGACATAGGACGTGTCACGATGTGACGGTGCCCAGAATCATGATTATTTTGTCTTTCCATCCCCACGACATGACCAAGGAATGGTCACGACTTGACATTGACTTTGACTAAGTTGACTGTTGACCTTGTGGACCTTTGACCGTTGAATTTTAACCAGTTTGACCATGGGTCAAACTTGGAGGAAATTGAGTGTTAATTGAGGATTTATCTGTTCTAGTTGTTAGTCGGTTCGACGGATTGATCAGTGCAAAGAGTTAGAGCACTCATATGCTTCTCCGGTTCTAGGAGGTGAGTTTCCCACTATACTCGTGGGTCGAAGGCACCAACGTCGTCCCACTTGTTGTGTTTATGTATTTTTGGAAGTAGGATTATTTTTATGATTATATGTATGGCATTTTATTTGCATATATCGACATATTGGCGGTTGGGTTGAGGCAGGAGGCCATAAAACTTAGGACGGTTGGGTAGAGGCGGGAGGCCAACAAACCGGGGACGGTTGGGTTTAGGCGGTAGGCCAACAAACCTTAGATAGTTGGGTTAAGGTGGTATTGCTTTGTGCGGTAGGCCAACAAACCCATGATGGTTGGTTTGAGGCAATATGCCAACAAACCCTGTATACATGTATTGTATTTGTATTTGTATTGTTGTGTGGGTATTTTAGGGGAACTCACTAAGATTTGGCTTGCAGTTGTTGATTTCAATGTTGCGGGTACTTCTGATGATCGGTGTAAGGCGAAGGCGTGATCGTACACATCCTCCTATGGTTTTATGATTTGAAAGATTGACTTGATACTCTGATTTTGTTGGATATGATTTGAAAACAATGGTTGTTTATCCATGGATTTTTTTTGGAAATTTTTTTATAAAAATGAAAAAAAAATTATCATGGATTTTGGGACGTTTCAAATTTTCAAAATTTTCATTTTACTTTTATTCAATTAAATTAATTAAAACCGAACATATATATTTTTCTAATGAAATGGATGATGTTGCATTAAATATTTTTTATAAAAAACCGGCATACAAAATATTAGACACTATTATGATTATTTGCATACATATATAAACAGCTCTAACATATTGTAATTTAATCTTTATATATAAATTCATCACAAATGTCATGGTTGTGTTGTCAAACCATTTCTTCTTGAAGTATTGTATCTTTTTTTTCCATATTGTTTATCATAGAAAAAGTTGGAATAAATATAAGTTTTTTTTTTAAAAAAAAATATATGTGTTTTTTAGGCTAGAAGATGTCTAAAGATGTTAGAAGACTCTAGTCCACATTTGCGCTCAGAAGAGGATGCACAAACCTTTTTAGGTTTGCGGTCTTTTAAAAAACAAACAGTCCGCAAAGACTAATGTATGTGCATAGTCTGAGTGCCGCAAATAAAAGAGGACAAGAAGATCTTCACACAAAAAAAACACCAGCTTAATAATGGAGGAAAACGACGACAAAGGGTCTTGGTTAGGTGATTGTGATTTGTGGCTTCGGTTCCAAACTCCTAAAATTAGATTTGCTTTTTCATCCTCTTTCTTAAGAAAAGAAGTAAGAAAAGGATGTTATTTATTTCTTTTACCAGATTTTAATTTTGAGGTTTGAACTTCAGATTTGAGGTTAGTAGTGGTTGATTTTGAGGTTTGACACTACTAGAAAAAAAAAGGTCTTTTATGACACATAATGTGTGTCATAAAAGGGTACAGCTGACATGCAAATGCATGTCATTAAAGACCTTGTTATAAAGGAAGACGAAACGTATTTGTGTGTCATAAGATTATGATACGCATTTACAACACACATTTATGACACACATTACATGTCACTAAAGTCCATGTCATAAAGAAAGACGACACACAGTTTTCATGTCATAATTTTAAGTGTTTTAAAAAAATTATAAATTTACTAATTTTCAAATTAAGTGACAATTAATGTCTCATAATATATAATGAAATACATATATAACAAAACAATTAATTATAGACAATAAATATACTAATCTTTAAACTGAATCACATTCAATAATTTTATTATACAAAAAAATATCACGTATCAATCTAACACTTTTTATTAAGTTTAGAGAAGTAACTGAGGATGACCACATGAATCCAAGCTTTGAAAGCTTCTTGACTTCAATTCCATCTCATCTTTCTCCATCCTTAAAATCTACATATGTTCCTTAACATCATCCAATTCTTTCATCAAAAATTCATTCTTTTGGATCATGGTTTCTTTCATTGATTATGCTATGCTTTAACATGTATTTTCTCATTTTTCATGTTGTTTGTATATAAAAGATATTGTTGAGGTCCTTTTCAAAGTTGATAGGTATTCTAATCTATGTAAGTTGGTAACATTTATTTCATAGTTAGCTGAAGGCACAGTTTACCAGAAATATTTTGCAATATCTCAAATTCAAGAATCAAGACACGGGTGCTTAGTATTTTATCTAACTTGCCAATTGAACAATTTCAAATTCTCTTGAGAAAATAAGCAATGGTTTTCTAATAGCAGAAAATAGTTAATCATAGAGTCAAACCTAACATCTTTGACATAAGTAAAAAAAATAGGAGAAGAAAGGAATTGAAGTAAAGAGAGTAGAGATGCTTACGTTTGATCATCTACAATGACATAGGTAAATAGTGAATTACCCTCTTCAGAAACCTATAACCAAGAAATGTGAGCTTTTATGTGTAAAAAGAAAATTACCCAAAAACAGATATACCACCTACTAAAAATTGAACAATCTCCTTAACTTTAACTTTAAGTTTCCATTGTTCAGTTCATTGATCCTCAACCCCTATGTTTTTGTTTAGATCAAAATCAGTAGACCTAGATTCAGTAGGTACATCAAAAGAGACACAGGTTAAGTGGATTAATCCTAAAACACATTCATGGAGGAGAGACGTCAAAGGCCATTGGATCAGAGGCAATGGGGAAGCAGTTGTGTGAGTCGATTCCTTCACATAAGAAATCCTAAATCGATGATGAGAGAGCAATGAAGCAAGTGAGCACGTTTAAGATCTTTGATCGCTGCTTCCTCCTTCTTCATCCCTATGTGCAAAACCAAAAGCTTTAATTTGACTTTCTTTTGTACGAGTACCCGTATAATCAACCTAACCCTATTTGATTGTTAATTTCACCAAAAATATAGTTTGTTTCTTAGATCTTCAGAGAGAAATGGAGAAAAATTAAGTTTGAAATAAAGGGAAGAGGATTTAGCTAGTTAGGATTCTATCGATGGGATGAGCGAATATATATTACCCACTAATTAAATAAAATTAAAAGGTGAAGTTTCAAGATGACGCGCATGAAAAATGCATCCCCCTTTTTTTTTCTTTATGACATTAAAACATTACATGCATTTTTGCATGTCAAAGTTCGTATGTCATTAAAGGCTTATTTTCTAGTATTGTAAACTGATATGAGTTTAAGGTTTGTACAGGTTATGGTTCCTAGAGTTGAATCAGGTGTCTTTGTCGGAGGTGACTTTTTTGAACTATAAAGGGTGGGGTGGGAGAAGAATACTAAGACTAGAACCCAAATAAGACCATATTCAAATTAAGATGTCTCCAGAATGGCAAGGCAAGAAAGAGATCAACACGTAAAAGAGCAATAGCATGCATATTCCTTCAAACCATAGAGATCATATTTATAACCATTAGAACTTAAAAATTATTAGTTTTATAAATTAAATATGTTTTTGGATAATAAAAATATTAAAAATTTATAAAACAGAATTATTAAATTGTGAATGGTCATTTCTCACACTTCATAACTTTTTGTGGTTCCTATTTTAGTTGTTACGTAGATGCATGCATGCATATATATATATATATATATATATATATATATATATATATATATATATATATATATATATATATATATATATATGTATATATATATATATATATATATGTATATATATATATATATATATATATATATATATATATATATATATATGTGTGTGTGTGTGTGTGTCTACTTATGTGTGTTTTGCTCATATAAGTTAGACAATGTGAAATGTCAAATAACAATAGTGTAAAACATAAAGTTAGACACTGTGAAATGTCAAATAATAATAATGTAAAACATAAAGTTATATAAAAACCAACTACCTAGTTACCTATCGAATAACGCATCAGCCTCCTAATTTAAGTAGGAGTTGGTCAACAGAAGGTATGCGACGTACGCCGTTGTTTTAGCATATCGTCTAAAGGGTGAGCCCCCTCCCCTTATCATTGTAAAAAAGCAGGAGCAGCAGTGGCCAGTCGGGCACCCATTTTATACTCTCATACAAATTAGACTATATATGTAAAATCTATATTATGCTAAATACTATATTTTGCTAAAGAAAAATGACTTTGATAAACATTCCATGACCATAGATATGTCCATGTACATTAGCTCTTTTTTGGGAACATTTTTGGTCACTTAGACAACTATCACTACTTTTGTAAAAGTATAAATCAACATCTGGTCATATTATAGTATTATGCTTCGAGAACAAATTTATGATCTTTCTACATCAAGATTTTTCTTATGAATGACTTTAATGTACATACAATATTATTATAAAGTTAGGACCTAGACTGTTCATTAACGTATTAGTCCTATCTTGGACCATCTTTGATTCTTGTGTCAACAATGAAAAGAGAGAAGAGAAAGCCGAGGTTAATTTTGGCGTGCAAACGAATATATATTTGTTTAAATATTAAAAAGAATAAGTTATTAAAAAATCTAAAGTCACTTTACCAAAAAAAAAAGGAAAAAAGAAAGAAAAGAAAAGAAAAGAAAAGAATGATAAACACTACTAATTTTTTTTGGAACCGGCAAATATATTAATAATAGACCTGGCACCCGTCTAGCAAGTAGCTTGTCACCCGCCTAGCAAGTAGCTAGACAGGCAAAAACAGACAGGAACAAGTAATACAGCGTTTTATTTTTACAAACAATTGAAAGGGTAGTTAGCCCACCATTTATAAGAACACTTTGATCTCCTATTCTTAACCCATGTGAAAACCTGTGACTTGATGATCTCTACCGCCTTGGTTGGGTTTATACATTTGTTTTTGAAAACTCTGTCGCATCTTGCTTTCCATAACCACCACATTGTTCCGTAGCAGATGCAGGTTAAGTTGTTCCGCTTGTTACGACAACCCCCTCCTGAGTTAGCAAAATCAACCACATCTCCAACCTTATTGAAGTGTTGTAAAGGAATATTACACCATCTAAAATCCAATCCCATACATTTTTTTGCAAACGAGCAGGTGGTGAGAATGTGGCCTGAATCCTCATCGACTACAGAACAATGGCTACATATCATGGGACCTGCATGTAGCCCTCTCCTGGATAAGGCATATAGAGATGGAATACGGCCCTGTAATTCTCTCCACGCAAAACACGTGATTTTACTAGGAAGCTCTCTAATCCAATTGATCTTCCCTGCTAGAACCGGTAAGTGAGATCGGTCAATCATTCTTCGGATAACGTTTACATGGAAATTTCCATCAAAGGAGATGTCACAGAGCCAACAATCGTCAAGTGTAGGGCTGCAAACGAGCCGAGCCGAGCTCGAGCCTGACCAGGCTCGGGCTCGGCTCGTTTAAATATTTATAGGCTCGAGCTTGAGTTCGGCTCGTTTCGAGCCTTGTGATACAAAGCTCGAGATCGGCTCGTTAAGAATTGTATGGGCTCAGGCTCGGCTCGTATACGGTATACTCTAGTTTACTAAAATGGTATTTATTAAATTATTATTTATTTTAATATAAAAAAATTATTATATATATGTAGGCTCGTTTAGGATCGCGAGTCTAATCGAGCCAAGTAACAGAGGCTCGAGCTCGAGCTCGTTTAATAAACAAGCCTAATATTAAGCTCGAGCTCGGCTCGAGCTCATTTAAAATCGATCTCGAGTCGAGCTTTTAACGATTCGATCTCGAGTAGCTCATGAGTAGATTGGCTCATTTGCACCCCTAGTCAAAGGCAGTATGCCGGAATGAGTGAATGAGTCTAATTAGCCCTAATCATTCTGCACGTTGAGAATCAGATGATGGTTGTGATATCCAGTCCCAGAGGATGCAACCATCTCTCACTCTATCCATTAACAAGCACCATTTCCTCCTCTCAATTTTATATAGTTCGGGGAACCTTGTTTTGAATGGTTCCGATCCCACCCATCTGTCATGCCAGAAGAGAGTAGCGTTGCCTCTCCCAATTTTTTTCGTGAATATCTTGCTCATCTCGATACCCGCTCCTTTCAGTTCTTTTGCGACACCTGCAATATTATTCCAGACGCCACTTATAAGTTTTCTGGAGATTCAGTCATCAGGCTTACGACGGATGTTGTGGATTCCGGTAATCACTTGGGCCAATAGAGACGTTGGTTCGGTTCTCAGCCTCCACCACAATTTGGAGATAAGGGAGATGTTGAGAGCCCTTAAAGATCCCACCCCAAGTCCCCCCCCCCCCCCCCGTCTCCTTTGGAGCGACAATATTTTTCCAAGATACCCAATGCACTTTCTGCTTGTCTTCGCAGCCTCCCCACAGGAACCTTCTCTGAATGCTTTCCAAATTCTCCATTACCCAGCTGGAGCAGTGAAGAGAGAAAAATAAAATGCAGGGAGATTCCCCAACACAACCTTTAATAGGGTCAGTCAGTCTTCCACCGAAGGATAAGGTTTTAGCCTTCCAACTTGATAGTTTAGTGTGAAACCTCTCAATCACCGGTTTCTAATGTTTTTTAAGATTCATATTCGCACCTACCGGTACCCCAAGGTAGTTGAAAGGCAGAGAAGCCTATTCACAGCCTAATGGGGCTGCCCATCTATCGACCTCTTGTCGGTTTACACCAACTCCAAACACACGGGATTTTCGGAAATTGACTTTGAGGCCGGAGGAAACATTGAAACATCTAAGAATTCTAGCTAAGTTCTTGATATTGTCTTTACACCATTCTCCTATGAATAAGGCATCGTCCGCATAAAATAAGTGGGATATCATAATTTCACTGTTGGGAATTTGTAAACCTTTGAAAAGGCCTTTTGTGCAAGCATCTTTCATAGCCAAGTTTAAGCCTTCCATTGCGATTATGAACAGGTAAGGGGAGAGCAGGTCCCTTATTAGTTGAAAGGCATAGAACGGGTCCCTTATTAATTTAACTTTGTATTACTTGTTCCTGTCTGTTTTTGCCCGTCTAGCTACTTGCTAGGCGGATGACAGGTCCCTTATTAATATATTTGTCGGTTCAAAAAAAAAAAGGAAGAAAAATACAAATAATTAACCGTGTTTTTGAATTGAAGTGAAATTGAAGGAATAAAAGAGCAAAAAAGTCATTCATGCATTCAAGCGTGCAGGACATGTAGTGAAAATGGAGATGAATAGTAAATGTGAAAGTGTCATTTACACCTTTACCTTCCTAACCCATCCATTCTTGGGGGTGAGATTATGCTTATCTTCCTTTTTTTTAAGTAAAACTCAGGAACTAAGCTTAAATGGACTTGAGAATAGAGTTGTAAGCAATTATACGTTAAAATTTATCCAAAAGTACTCATTCAGTAATATATGTTAAAACTTATAAACCTTGTTAAAAAAACAAAATATTTATAAATCATTTAGCAAATTACAAAAAAGAAAAAAATTGTCAATGAAATTTATGAAAATAATAATTTTAGAGTGATATATTGTTAAGTCGTGGAATTTGATCTTCCATTTGACCTTACTGCCGCTACAGAGACTTAATTGTGGTGCTCTTTGGAGTTGTGTAATATTTAATTAGTTACTATAAACTAATTTCCTTAAGACGAAACTACTTGGTTCGGTCGATAAAAATATAAACATGCACATGCATAAGCCACAAGGCTTAGTGAAAAATATCTATTTTATACAAACGTATAACAATCTAGAAATGCTATATACACAAGCTTTATATCAAACACAATTGTTCAATTAAGATCTCAACATTAAAGTGTAATCGATCCTTCTAAACATATCTAGTTAATAACTTTTTTAACGTTACAATTTTCACTTTATAAGTAAGTATCGACTCCAGTTTTTGGATATTTTTTTTTCTACGCAATTGTTACCAATAATGGTTTGTTAAGAATGAATATACGTTACGTATTTCTTATGTTATAAATTATTTAATATCAATTCAGAAGCCAAATCGAAACTTTAAATAAAATAAAATAAAGATCGGAATTGCAACGATTTTAGATTAAAGAGAAAACCCAAATACAGAAACGGGTACAAACTATACATGGTTCCTAAATGGGCTAATAACGAAAGTTGTAAGGGTATTGGCTTAACCTGTCCTTACTTTTGGACATTGTTCGGATGCCATATTTGGACTCGCTTAACTTTTAATTGGACATAGCCCTAAAATAAATAACCAATGTATATATTATGGAAATATAATAATTTTTTTTCGAAATAAAAAGGTTAAAAATAATAAATTTGTATATTTTTATTTATTTATTTTATATAAAATAAATCTAAAACAAAGGTTAAAAAATGATCTTAATGATCTTAAAACACTTATTGATCCTAATTATATATACATAAACAAAAAATTATTAATTTTTCATATATTTATTTTTATACGATAAATAATAAGCTTTAAAATGTTATAACGTGTAAAAATACTTTTGAAATTTTTACTTGTCAAGAAATAAAAAGAAACTTTTATAAACTCTACAAATAAACCCTACCATCTAAAATTATACTAGTACAAAATTAAAATTAAAAAAATAACCTGTGAAATTATGCAAATATGATGGAAAATCTGATACACATACTTCTTTTTTGTTTATGCTAACTCACTAAAATAATCACAACACAAAACAGAGCACAAGAAGCACCGAAGGAAGAAAGCAAGCATTTGACAGATATAATAACGAACATCGGATCAAGAAGGAGATGAGATGATGATTTTGCCGATTTGTTTTTTGAACCGATTCTTATGCTTTTCTAAATTATTTTCCGAAAATTCCGTTCTCCAATATTATTTCATTCATGCCTCCAACCAGATGTAGAAGAATCTGCATTTCAAAAACTCGAAAAACTGAACCAAATTATAGGTAATGAAGAAAAAGTCTTACATATCTGATTCGACAGTAATTCGTCGTTTGAGAAAAATGAGTTAGCGGATTTTTTTCCAAATTAAATTTTATTCAATTTTATTGGTAATTTAAAAACAAATATAATAAAGTATTAATTTTGTGAGAATAAATTTATTTTATAAAAAAAAATCATTTTTATATTTTAATCCGAAACCGGATATTTAAAATCCTGGATAAACTGAATTTGAAACTCATTATACAGATCCAATGAAAAAAATCTAATCAAAACTGGATAGGGAAAAAAATTGCCTCTCCATATTGTGGGCCAAATTTCATCAATCATGATGTGAAGCCCGACCTTGAGATCAGATTAGACTATTAGACTATCTACAACGGAGATTTATTCCATAGTTTTTTTCTAAGACCACTCATAACTATTTTTTACTATTGGAGTTGTTAGTTTTTTGTGTATTTAAATTGACCATTATATTGAGTCGTCAATATAATATGATCATTTATACATCTAACTCCTTCATCTTTAATCATATTTTAATTTCATCCCTTTAATTATATTCTAGTTTTAAATATTTTTTATTTCTTTAACTAATTAATTGTTTTCATCATAGTTTTTTATTTATTAAACATATGTATATTAATCTAAAATAATAATATTTATTTAATATATTCCATATTAAAATATGATGTGTTTAAAAATGAATAACTAAATAAGGGGTTTTATGAAACACTTTAAATAGATGAGAACCAATATGTTAAATTTTTTTAAAAAGCTATTGAAAAATCTTGATCATTGGAGATGTCATTTAATTTGAGGCCAAAATTAACATAATAATTAGGTGACAAAAGTAATAAGTCATACTATAGGTCTGCCATTGAAAATGCTCTAAGTCCTACTAATTACAAGCACTATTTGGAACTGCGGGGGAGATAAAGCTCCTGGCCCAGACGGACTCACTTTTAAACTCATTAAACATCAGTGGGACACCATGAAAGTCAATATTCTCCAGTTCGTAAAATTCTTTGAAGCATCGGGGTCCCTCGCTAGCGGTTGTAACTCTTCATTCATCACCCTGATCCCCAAGACTTCCGAACCGCTTTCTCTTGGGGATTACAGACCCATCAGCTTCATCGAATGCATGAATAAAATCGTGGCCAATATTCTAGCCTCCAGATTAAAAATGGTGATTCGTTCGGTGGTCGACGAAGTTCAGTCTGCCTATATCAAGGGGAGAAACATTCTCGATGGACCTCATGTTATGAATGAGATTTTCTTGTGGGAAAAAAGTCAAAAAAAACAAAACTTTCTTATTCAAGGTCGATTTTGAAAAGGCTTTTGATTCACTCAATTGGAATTATCTTGACTCGGTTATAGATCAAATGGGTTTTGGTGGTAAATGGAGAAAGTGGATCGCGGGTTGTCTCTCATCTTCTAGAGCTTCGATTCTTGATAACGCCTCTCCTACGGATGGATTCCCGATTACTAGAGGTGTGCGGCAAGGGGATCCGCTATCTCCATTTCTTTTTATTCTTGTAATGGAAGGTTTAAACCTGGCTGTTAGAAGTGCTTGCGACAAATCGTTGATAAAAGGTATTGAACTACCTCATGGAGGTCCCACAATATCTCATTTATTCTACACGGACGATGCAATATTTGTTGGAGTCTGGGACAGGGAGAGTATCAAAAACATGTCCCGAATCTTAAAATGTTTTCATGTGTTATTTGGATTAAAAGTTAACTTCTTCAAATCTCACCTATTCGGTATTGGTATCTCAAATCAAGAACTCCATAGAACCGCTCGCATTCTTGGCTGTACAGAGGGTTCATTCCATTTCACTTACTTGGGTGTTCCAGTGGGAGCAAACATAGCATTGAAGAATGTAACGCCCCAGAAATTATAAGGTAAAAAATTCATTTGTAGTTTAACCAAAAACACCAAATATCTTTTTCCAAACATTCCAAAGTATATCATAATAAAACATTTATCAAAGTACAATCCCCAAATCATCAAGTTGCGGAAACATGGGTGGATGTGTTGTGATCAAGTTGGGCGCTTCCCTTTCGAACCAAAAATACCTGAAACAATAACCATAAAAACCGTAAGCACAAAGCTTAGTGGGTTCCACAAAATACCACATACCATACATATCATTAAGCCTAAACCACCTATTGGGCCCAGCCCGCCATAATGGGCCTATCCTTGCCAAACCAATGGGCCCAGCCGATATACAAATACAAGAGTCACAAAGACAGCTAGCACCCTACATAATATACGATAGGCCTAGCCCTTCCTGATCCATAGGCCTAGCCCAACATACAAATGGACCTAGCCCATCATATAAATGGGTCTAGCCCAACATACCATGCAAGAGTCACAAAGACAACTAGCATAAAATATCCTAGTGGGCCGACATTAGTGCCTTCGACCCACGGGTACAGTGGGGAGACTCACCTCAATCCGTTGATAACCAAATAACTGCCCGGGTTGCTTAACCGAATAATCTCGCACCAACTAACAATAAATACGACCCTAATTAATAATTAAGATATGTCACACCCCCGAACCAGACGGCGGAAACGTCCGAGGGCTCGTGTGACTTAAATTGAAATATCATCACAATGAATATACATGAAACATAACATAAACATCCCCATGCATTAATACATTTCAACCGTCATTGTTCATATCCAGTACATTGTTTACATTACATAATCCATAGCATAAATTGTTTGAGAGTCACAAAACATAACATCCTAACACACTTGACAATTTTCTTCAGCTTATCTGTTACCTGAGAATACAAGTTATTTTGAAAACGGTCAACATATATAATGTTGGTGAGTTCATAAGCAAGTTTGATATGAAAATGTTTTGTGTAGTTTGTAAAACCCAGAAAATCCGATATTTTCTGAAAAGACAATTGTTTACGAAATAGGTGTGATGATCCATAAGTATATACGTGAATGATTTCAAACATGTAAAAGTAGTATGAATTCTTGCATTGTAGTTATCGAAAGTGAAAGCGAATAATGTTGTTCCCCCGGAAAACCCGATGTTTTTCGATATAAATGGTATGATTGTTTTGTATTATTATATCGACACAATGAATAAATATGATTTCCCATGATTACTTAGATGGTATTTGGATCTCTATGTGAGTCGTTATAACCATGCATAATAATGACTATTTCGTCTGTCTTGGCATTCTAGTGAAAGCCGGTATTGAATTTAAGATTTTGTCACCCTAGACTGGCTGAGTCTAACTGTAGCGAACAGCTTAGGTGTGTGGGAGTCACCCCCATATAGATCTATACACAAACTCTCGCTCTCCCTCCAGGAGACTTTGATTATAACTACAGACTACGACCGACACTTATTGGTGTCGCCCGTTATTACTCACTAAATCCAATGAAATTGAATAACCCTGTTTAACAACCTGATTTTTGTTTACTTGAATAAAAGATAAGCCTAACAGACGAAGAGAAGAGGACTACGGGGCCCACTAACCATGTATGTTATTATAGGTTGTCGAGTATGCGACGGACACGTTAGCCTATCACACAAATGATTGATTTGGACCTTACTAGCAATGCAAATGGGCCACTACGGCCCAATAGCATGTAAAAGCCATTGGGGGTCCATTAGGCATGTAATTGGGTCACCTGAGACCCAATAAATATGTCTTATTTATGTTGGGCCCAATAAGTATGTTAATGGGTCACGAAGGCCCAATAAGTATGATTAGGAGTATTAAAGCCCAACCGATATAATGTTTACTTGTTTTGTATAGTATTAATGTCGTAAGAATTGTTTCACACGAATTGTTTAATCGAAAAGTCACCATATTCGCCAACTTGTTTTATAATGATATTTAGATTTATATATAAAATGTATATATAAAATGTATATATATTCTTTCAATTTAAATCCATAAGTTATGAAAAATTATGTATTTTTGACCCAATTATCTTAATATTAACATAATTGACCCATAAATAATTGTTTGACCAACTCAGCCCCTTTTCTAGTAAAAATGACAAATTTTTACCCTTTTTATGAAAAATGACATTTTTGGTCCTTCGATTATGTTTCTTGACATTTTCGGCCCAACACTTATTTAAATCATGATTTCAGCCCAAAATAAGGTTTTGGACAGTTTTAGCCCTTTAATTAAAAAGATTTACACTTGTAATCCCAATTTTCGCAATTTTTACAATTTTTGCCCAAAAATCCAAAAACTTTGCATTTTTAGTCCTATTTGATAAGAAAGACATTTTCAGCCCCTGAAATTTGTTTATTTATGTTTTTAACTCATATTTTGATAAACTTACAATTTCAGTCCCTTAAGTTTCCCATTTTTTGCAAATTGGGCCTAAAAGCCGAAAAGCCCAAACTTTAGCCCATTAGGCTAAAGTTTACACTTTTAGTCCTTCAAAAACCGTGATTTTCATAATAACTCATATTTTAAGTGATTTGACCCTTTTGACCCTTATAAAAACCGTAAATGACATCATTTCCTCCATCTTATTCTTATTTGTCAAAAATGGTTCATAAATAGAATTTGTGTTTTGTTTTTCTTAGTTTGAACTTGTATAATACTTTTGCCTTGATAATAATATGTATAAGATATCTTAGGTCACATATTTCCTTAACAAGGTTAAGAATCTCGAATAGATCAAGTTTCTAACACATATTCATCAAATAAATTCAAGAAATCACACATATCATACAAAAACACATGGATCTACACATTTTACTTGTATTCTGTAAAAACCAAAAACAAAGGGGTATGAACTCACCTTGCTTAGTTGTTTCGGTTTTGAAGAAGATATGAAGAAGATTTTTGGTCCTAGCAACACCTTGATGTGGATCTCGAACTTGAGGTGATTCTAGGAGTATGATTACCACAAATGTTTAAAAGAAGGGATCTAACATGAGAAAAGAGTTATATAATCCTTGGATATGTATAACTTACCAAGAAATGATGATATTCTCTTGAAAATCCTCTTGATACACAAACAAAACTTTGAGATTTTGGAGTGAGAAGGAGGAGAATGCTTGAGAGAGTTTGGAAGAAGTTTGAAGTGGTGTGTGTGTGTGTTCTCCTTGTGTTCTCGGCCGAAGAAAAAAAAGAGAGGGGGAAGAGAGAGGTGAAATGACTTGTATGGATGCATGTTGGTCCATGCATGGAGATATGTGGTGTAATAAGGAAGTGGCACCTCCAAAGTCAACCCTCCCCATTTACATCTTTTTCCTTTTTTTTTGTTTTCTACTTGGGTCGAGAGAGAGAATGAAGAGGAGAGATTTGGGCCTTAGTGTTTGAGTTCCATACTGTGAATCCCAAATTGATGGTTTTCGGCCCATTGGGCCTTTGGAGTAGATCACGGCCCAATCTTGCATAGAAGAATGGATTTGTGGCCCATTAGGATTTATTAAATTTGTTATGGCCCAAGAAGGCCCATTAAAGGTAAACTAATCCATTTTAGACTTATAAGGCCCAAAAAGGTTAAGTTTCATGAAAGTGGGCCCATTTAAGGGTCCTAATCCCAAAATAGTCAAATTGGAAGCTTATTGGTCCATTAGGCCCAATAAGGAAATCCTAGTCCATAATGGACTTAAACCGGGATTTTTAGGGTTTCCAATCTTTTGTTGACTATTTGAAGTGTTGTATAGAGTGTTTGATGAAATTTTGGTGTTATTGAATAAACATCATGCATACTTTCGAGTTTTAGTCACAATTGTTATCATTATTAATGTTTACAGAAGCATTAAAATTCCTAGTTGTGACAAGATAATACCCCATAAATGATCCAAATATTCCAAGAATGGGAAAAAGACCATTTTGCCCCAAATAAGTCCCAAGCCAATCCACAGTTGACCTAAAGTCAACAGGTCAACAAAAGTCAACGGAAGTCAAACGACTGAGTACGCCCTACGTACTAAAACTACGCCCAGTGTACGCCACCTTTGGCCAGTACGCGCTGCATAAGAGCTGGGTACGCCCAACGTACTCCTCAGCAGCCCAATCTCCATACGTAGTGCTTAAATAGTTAAGCCACTAAGTCCACTTCTCAGATCTGATCCTAATCAATGTCTTAACACGTAAAGTTGGCAACTTTACTCCTTTGCATATCTTAATGGGACCCAATACTTGTTTGTATCCATACTAAGAACACTAACTCTAGCATGCCTCAACAAAAACCCTCAAGATGACATCTTATGACTTAATAACCTCACAAAAGACCAAATATGAGGCTCAAAGGTTCTGGAGTAACTTCTACTCACAAGAACCACAACCTTGGGACCAAAACATGATAAAGTACCACCAAAAACTAGATCTATACAAATAAGCTACCAAGATTGAGAATTTATACCTCCAAAAGATGTAGAAAGGGAAACCAATCCTGGATCTTCAAGCTTCAAGCAATCCAACACTCCTTCAAGAAGCTCTTTTTTCTTCATTGAACACCATATCACATGAAATCGCCCCAAGAACTCAAGAATCACTCTAATGGAGGCTAGAGTTTCGTGTCTAGGGTTTAATGGGATGGAGACTGAAGGTAGGAGGATTTGGAGTAGAGTTAATACCATTAAATAGGGTCCAAGACCCTAAATTAGGGTTTGCACCTGATTGGAGTATGCCATGCATACTCCTGGGACGCCCAGTGTACTCAAGAGAGCATCCGCGATCCACCTGCCTAGTACGCCCTGCGTACTCCCATGTTTGCCTTGCGTACTAGGCTGTTGGGTAATGAGAAGCTCTACACTGTTGGGTTTTGAGCATTCTAACACTCCTAAGGTGTGCATGAAACCCTAAATACCTTGGATCTATGTTTTCTCTATTATACATGCAAACTTGATCTTTCCAAGGTATTACCCTAACTAGCATACAAACTTTGATACTTAGGTAATAAAACAAGTTAGAAGACATACCTTTTGTTGTTGTTGGAAGCCTTGGACCTTTAAGAACTTAGTGCCCCAGGTGTTGCACCTCAAATGGAATCACACAACACCACCAACAATTGGAATAACTTGATAGAAGATTACTTGCACTCATAAAATCGGCTTGCCCTCTTGTGTAACCACTAGTGCCAATTTTATGAGCTAGAGGGGTTCTTATATAGTGTGCACATTAGGGTTACACCATGTAACTCATGACTTTCCACATTCATCATGATCCATGGGTTTTAACCTCCATGGAGTATCCATGGGTCACCACATGGGTTTAGCCCGGCTTGAAGAACTATGGATCATAAGCCCACTTTATAAGAATGAATGATTTACCAAATCAATCCCCATCTATTTAATTAGTCTTTTTTTATCACAAAATTAATTTCAAACTAATTCTTGATCAATACTAATTAAATAATATGATTTCATATTAATATATTAGAACTTATAATATATTAATAAATCATAAATATCCACTTCTCACAAAAGTCTATCCAAATTATTCCGATGCCATGCAACCCAAATGGACCATGCTACTCTCGGGTCAAGTACATATCAATAATAGTTATGGGCTTAGACACCTAATCCAACAGTCTCCCACTTGGATAAGTCTAATAACTATTATTGCAAGAATGACTCCAACCCGACTAGCAATCATAGCTCTTAATAGCCGTTGTCGAACTCTGACCTAGTCAATGACACGTCCATTAGATAAGGGATCATATATGTAACGCCCGCAAATCCGGGCTAGTCAATTTAGAGGCAATAAGTGTCGAAAACGACTTTTCGACAAAATATTATTTAGAATAAATAATCTTAACCAATATGTATAATATTCCTCAAGGGTTCCGTACATATAAAGAACGCCAAAATCCGAGTTATAACGAAAAAGTTATGACCCGTCGAAGTTTTACGGCAAAACCGACACGACACCGGGAATCGTAAAAAGTGAATTTACGATAAAATACTTTCTAGCCTTAACAATCTAAACGAAAGTCATTCTATATGTTAAACCGAGAGTTTGCATAAAAAGAACGTCCAAATCTGACTTCGTACGAGGAAGTTATGATTTTTCTAAGATTTAGCATAGCAGTGCACAGCCCGAAATTCGAATTTTAGATCGGTCGATTTTTAACCAAAACAAGCTAAATGAGAATTGAAGATCTCATTAATAGGAGCTCAACGATAAAAAGACAGTAAAAAACGGAGCTCGTATGCGAAAGATATGGACGAAACTTAGTCCCTACTCTTCGAGCGCGACGAATTCGATACAGTTTTGTAAATCTGAGATAGAATGAGAATTAGCCGACGGGATCTAAATGAAAGTTGTAGTACTCGTAAATACCAATGCGTGGATATAAATAACGTCGATAATAGAGCTCGTATGTTAAATATATGGACGAAACTTAGTCTCTCATCTTCAAGCGCGGCGAATTCGAATATAGTTTTGTTAATCTGAGATAGAATGAGAATTAGCCGACGGGGTCTAAATGAAAGTTGTAGTACTCGTAAATACCAATGCGTGGATATAAAAACATAGAATACAGAGCTTGTACGCGAAAGATACAGACGAAACTTAGGGCCTACTCTACGATAAAACCCCTATAAATAAGAGATGAACTCTTCATATTTTCTTCACACCATAAGCCTTTCTTTCTCTCTCTAACTTCTCTCTAGACTCCCTAAACCCCCTAAAGCCTAGGAAACTTCCCTAGCGCTAGAAGAAAGCCCCGGAGCGCACGAAGGCTCCGAGAAAAAGAGTTTTTCGGCTTAGAAGCTCTGCTCCAGCGGTGCCCGGTTTTTAATAAAACTCGTTGTAAGTGAAATAAGCCTACCATACTTTAAATATAGCTTATATTTAAATATAATATCGTTATTATGAACCTAGAAATAATATTTATTAGTGATTCAAAGTCGTTATACTGATTGATCTACTTACGGGAATGATGTCTAGGTTGTGATTTAGTGAGGTGTTTAAAGTGGGATTTCCAAACAGTATACTTCGTGTACCAAACGGACCCTACCTCCGATATGATCCTACCTGGTTGTTCCTTACTTGATAGATCATGAAAGTATACTTTGATTTAATGATGAATCTAGACTAATAATTAGTCGCAATAAATATTAGACTAAAACTTAGCGATAATAATGCTAGGTTTCGTCGAAGGAAAATAGAATCGTTAAAAGCGAAGCGCTGCCCGAGTTTGGAATCATCACTTTAACAAGTGAGTGCATAATTACTTTCATCTTACACATAGATATGAAGTATTTTATATAAATTACGTGTTATGTGTGCATATTATCTGTATACTTGCTATATATGCTGGATGAACGATTTTATACATGTTTTAAATGATTTAAACTGTATATGTATTTTATATCTACAAAATGTGTTGGGTAAAACATGGTTAGATGTAATAGTTGTATTTGATAAAATAAAATAATGAGAGGCCTCGATGTTATTGATGATCTAGTCATCTAGCGGAGTATAGATGACGACCACGAACTATTCTAGACAGTCCAGTGGAACGCTAGCAGGCTCGTAACTTGTAGGTGTTTTTGAACTACGTATTCACTAGGTATTTTTGAACTAAGTGTTCACGATATGTTTTGAACAAAGTGTTCACCATATGTTTTGAACTATGTGTTCACCAGGTGTTTTGAACTACGTGTTCACCAGATGTTTTGAACTGCGTGTTCACCAGATGTACCCTGTTGTATAAACCCTGGCGACTATGAGACTTAGTGCCTAAACCCTGACGACTATGCGACTTA
Organism: Lactuca virosa; assembly: GCF_052849685.1. Taxonomy (NCBI): domain Eukaryota; kingdom Viridiplantae; phylum Streptophyta; class Magnoliopsida; order Asterales; family Asteraceae; genus Lactuca; species Lactuca virosa. Next base: position 107,352,538 of record NC_136426.1, on the reverse strand, counting down.
GTGCCTGTTGAGTAAACCCTGGCAACGATGGATTTCGTGTCGATTCCTTAGGATGATCCTTAGGAATGAATGAACGAGGAATAGCTAATTCTTAGGGTAGATCCTTAAGAGTAAAGAAGATAATGGGGATAGGTAATTGGGTTGATTGTTTGATGTTTAAACATAATAATTATATTATTGTGGGTTGAAAACCCTATGTACTCACCAGGTTTCCCAACCTGAACCACTCAAGCTTATTTGAATCACAGGTGCCAATACGAAGTTATATTACACTGAGAGATTAAAGAGGTGTATATCACTAGTGTAAATGAATGTAAGTTATGTTTATGCTTATGTTTCTGTATTGACAATGACATCCCAAATGTTTTAAAATGAATAAAAATACATTTCTTCGTAAATGATTTGATAACGTATTTATCATGTTTTACTGGGAACAAATTCCGCAATATTTTTATTAAAAGAAGTACTCTGATTTTTATAAAGCATAAACAAAATCGGTCTTTGATGGCCGTGAAAATGGGGATGTCACAATATATTCCTCCATTGTAGATATCATGTGGACTGAGACATGGATTATGATCATTCTCTCTGTCCATCTGTCATTTCCCGATTTCCGATTTATGACGACTGACTAATTGAACAAATCAAATCAGTCCAGGCCTGATGTCATCACTAAATCATCGAGGGGCCCACAGATATCGCTTTTATCCACATGGGATAAAAGGAACGGATAAACTTCGACCCAAATGTTCGCTTGTACTTACTTATCAAATTACACACAACAATATGTTTTATAACATCCAAGTTACTGGTGCGTTTACATATGTCAATGTGCAGCCGACTTGAAACTACAACTCACACGTCTTGGTTTCAAGAATATAAGATATTATCGTCTCATGATCACTCGTGATAAAATCCATGAAGTGATTCAAATGAGTGTGGGTTGAATCCAATACTCGAATCTTATTCCAGGAGCACTCATGAACACTGTAGCAAATTTGTGCTATGACTAAAACACCTCTACAGACCTATTCATGACAGTCTTGCCTCAATACCTACTTCCAAAGTATGATCGACTGTGGATGGTTTGAATAACCTAGTTATTCGGAAAGTCAAAACATGCAAAGTGAAACACAAGAATAATACTAATCCTATATGGCCCGAAAACTTTTGAGTTATATTGATTACTCATTATTCATTGTATGATGTTTCGAATAATCAACTTAATACTTGAATTAAAACAATAGTTATGCCATGCTCCAAGCATGCACACTATGTTTGTCTAAACAATAGTTATGCCATGCACACTATGTTTGTCTATGGTCCTTACTTTGTGAAATAGATCAATTGAAAAACATTTCAATGATGCTCATTTCAAAATTCCAAATCCTTATTGCAAGTGTAAGAATTCCAAATTCTTGTCACTGCTCGAAAGTGTTAGATTCTAAACTATCATGCAATGATTCTTTTGAAATGTCTAGGTGCCAAAAGTCACAGAGACTTGACTAATGATATTACAAAATATTCCTTTGGAGATTGTTACAAGACAATTCCATGGAAATGAAGTCTCAAATTCAAAGTACAATCCTTTGAACATCCTTCTTGCATAAAAGCTTCTAACTTTTCCATCTATTCTTCAACTCCCAATATGGAAACATTCCGTATTTGCCATACGACAACTCATTATTAATAGACTCCTGTCTATTCATAATAATGTCAATACGGTCCATCAATTACTATACTTCCAACTGTCCTTAAGCGACCAATCTTTGGCGAACCTTAGATTGTCCTTAACAGTTGTTTAACCACTTTAGTCATATCCGGTTCTATTCCTTTTTCCCTCTTAATGCCCTAGGCATTTGGAAAATCAGAACACGAGAATATTATAGCATATGCAATCGATCCTATACCCGAAGCATATGGGATGCGATTCATAATGTCTAACATAAAGACATGATACTTAATCAGTCTTTTGCTATAATATTTCTATTTGCCATGTTCTCAAATTTTTTATTATGAAGAGGGATGTCGTAATCATAGTCAAATTTTTGAGAACGCAATTAACATTTCCATATATAGAATTTCCTTATGTTGTTCCATTCCAACATAACATTCATATATATTTGACTAAATTTGATTAAAATCTCACAATCTAAGCTTTTAGAATTGAAATGAAGTATAATTTCCTCTCCCTTAATTATAGCAAGACAACTTTTCAAACCCCTGCAACCTGCGAATTGAAATTTTTCTTTTCTATAATTAACATTGCTAACTTGCAACATTCATCATAATTGATTATGCTCCCACTAGCATAATAATCATTACTTTTACTAGCATAACACTTATGCTCCCACTAGCTCTGACATGTATTCAGAAATCGGCTGGACTTCTAGAAATCAATACTTATTGACTTTCTTACCAAAGTTCAGATTTATGATACGAGACGCTTTGATAAGACTTTATCTAGGCTTCTCAAACTCATACACCTTTTCTTAGATAGCTCACATGTGGGTCTAAACAATTTAAGAACTTACAACAATAAGTCTCAAATGTTTAGACCTTTTGCCATTCCTCACAATTTGAATTATGAAAAGGTATGCCATAATCATAATCAAATTTGAGAATGCAAATATCATAATTGCTATCTCCTTAAAATCTACTTAGTGAAAGCGTTTCCTCACAATCATTTTCATGAAGCGGAGAGAAACCTTATGACACTTAGATTTTATGGTATATGTGTTCCTATCCATGTGAATCTGTCAATACCATAATCACAAGACAAGGTTAGTGACAAATCCAAACTTATATGGACTGAACTTGTTCAATCTTAATTTCTTGCCACTTGGCATCACAAGGGCCTACCATTGCTTCCAAGTTGTTATGCAACCAATTGAGAACTCTCAGAACTCACATGCATAGTCAACTTTAACTGGAATGGGCATAGAAACAAGAATATTTCAACACGATAGGTTACAAACCTCAAGTCGTGTGCTAGTGTTTAATAATAGGTTTATTCTTGATTAATTCTTGAAAGTTGTCAATATCCTTAAGACTCCCACTGACTTCTTGACATATAAGTCTCTCTTGTCAAGAACCATTCCTTGACAAACAAATATTCAAGAGTTAGTGCGGATTCTTATCAAGACAAACACTTCACACAATTGGCCTTAGTTGGTCTTTGTTTTATCCAAAACATCACAACCTACCAATTTCAAATGTACAAGAGTAGAAAACTTTTACTCTACATTTGATAAGTGTTTTAAACCTTTCTTACGATCATGTCACTCAAGGTTACAATCTTGGAGTATTACTCTAAGACTTGTTATGGGAACGAAGTATGACTCATCTTCTTGATTTAAACTATTTCAACAATTCACAATTCCTCTTCTTAGCCATACAAATGCACTAAGATATCTTTAGAGGATCAATTGTGATATGGTTTTTCCATAAACATTAAGATGATAATAAAACACGATACTAAAGTACTATCCTATCTTTTCATATTGGAGAAACTTTTATCTTTCTGCCTAATTTGATTCTTCTCATTCGTTCTGCCATACATTAAACCTTTTCCAATGTTTTAGAATTATACTTAAACTTGTAAGCATAACCATGTTTACTAAACTTTAGTAAATCATGAAGAATAGTCTTATTGATCTTTGTGGTGGATCTTGACCAGCGCACACCCAGTGTACCCGATCCCGTAATCCTTCACTTGACTCACATATACATGTGGACATGAATTAGTCTTAAATTACCAAAGATGAAAATCCTCATTCATCATGCAATACAACTTGCATGATTCCAAGTTTCTATCCAATTGAAACTTGGGTGATGAGAATCTTTCCTTATTTGGTAAATACTTGACACTACCATAAACGAAAGAATCAAATTCATATTGCTAACATAGAAACATGCAAACATCAATTTTCACAAATGCCATTGCAAGGAGATATAATAAAAATAAAAATACAATTTTATTTATTTATAAAATGCGGAAAAAACATTTCCTTACAATGCAATTACAAATGAAAACTATGTTATTACATATTTCCTAGCAATCTATCATAACTCCTAAGCAGCAGCTCAAAAATCCGATCTTCAAACCATGCGATTGAAATCCATCTTCGCGATCAGATTCATCATACTCTTCCTTTAAGCTTCTTTCCCTTTGCATGATCCTACAAAACATCAAAATGCAACCTTTTCACAACCTTGTCACATCATGTATTAAGAATCAACAATTAAGAACTTAATAGAGTTAGACAGTAGACTTACCTGAAGCAGAGTCAAATTTTTCGATTCTACCTTTTCTCAGATCTTTCAGGTAGTCAGGGCAGCTTCGCAACCAATGCCCCTTTTCTTGGCAATAGAAACATATAGACTCTTTGGGAATGGTACACGGGACAATCTCAGACTTAGCCTTTCTCTTTCCCTTGGAAAGAGAAATCTTTTCTGGACTTCCAATGTTTCCATTGTCAATATCCATGGAAGTTTGGGGAGTAGATCTTCCAATCAAATTTGCTTTTCCAGTGCGCCAAATCATTGCTGATTCAGCAGAAACAAGAAAATAGGTAAGATCAATAAGGGTCATGTCATGGTCTATCACATAGTAGTCCTTAATGAACTCACCATATGACTCGGGAAGCGACTGAAGAACCCAGTCAATAGCTAAATTCCTCGAGAATTCGACACCCAATACTCTCAACCTGTCAATATGTGACTTCATCTCCAAGACGTGAGTACACACAGGCCTTCCATCTTTTTGTTTCATTGCAAGTAGGGCTTTAGTGACCTTGAATTTTTCAAGTCTTTGAACTTGTGGGTTAGGGAGAATTATTGGAGGAGGTGGAGGAAGTGAAGTATGACTTCCACGATCCAACCGCGGGACATCATCTTCAAGAGGAAAGCTTGTTCCAAAAGATTTGGGAATACCTTAGTTGTCCGAACTAGACATCTACAATGGGAGAAATTCAAGTTAGTTAATTTAAGTCCTTAATACAACCCAAATGAAATATTAAGGCTAGGACCCAACACAATATTTTACAATTCGGAAGAGGGATGCCGTAATCCAAATTGCAAAATATTTGAAGGTAGGTAAATGACGATTTACCAATTTCCATCACGAAAAACGAAAAAGAATTTTAGGTTTTAAGTGAATTGAAATTCCTAGATCCTTTGAGATTCATTGAAACTTTCAATGGCATGTTTAAATCTCGATTGTGCCCTTCATGTTTGTGACTGGGATGCCGAGGATCACAAACAAGGTGTGAATAACCATGCAAATTAGCTTGGTACACCCAATGTTACAACCACCTAATCAATGTGCCGGTTAACCACACACGCTCCATTGATCTATGATTAACATCAAGCTACCCTTTGCCACGCACTGTCAGTCCAGATTAGTGTGTCGGTTAACCACACACGCTCCACTAATAGCTTAACAAGGTGCAAAGTGCAATTTCATGGGTTAGCACCATATTCACATTTTCCTAAGTAACTAAGATTGAGAATTTATAAGTGTTTAGTTACTTTATATTTATCATTATACTTTTAATGAAGGGAGAATTAGAGTCCTCTCCTACCCGTTCGGCTAACGACCCTCCACCAGTCAAGGAAGCGGTGGGTGAGAGTGGACACCCATTAAACTGCCATTTTATAGGCAGTAACCTTATACCCCCCTTATAGACCGACTTCGTGAATGAGGCCTACTAACGGTAAGACTGACTTTGTTCTTATACATATATAAATATTAAACCTATAATATTATAATAGTATAAGGATTTAATTTTAAACTTTTAAAACTCTAGGGTTTGGAACTAAATGTGTCAAAAGAAGACTCTACATTTACAAGTTCCAAAACTTGAGGGCAAGTTTTGAACTTTTCAAAAACTTTTAGAATCCATAACTTATGAGTTTAATGTAGGTTTTAAAAAAATACTTTTGACATTCATTAACTTGAGGACAAGTTATGGAGTTCATAAAACCATTTATGGGAAAAAGACTTTTCAAGTTCATAACCTATGACTTTAATGATTTCTTTAAAAGAAAACTTTTCATTTTCCATAACTTGAGGACAAGTTATGGAATTCATCAAAATTATTTAGATCAAAAATTCTAACAAGAAAATCAAACAGTTTGTCTATGATCTAAATTAAACTCATAAGAACAAGACAATTCACATCAAACAAATTTCATGTAATTAGCCTAACCATATAAACTAATACAAAACATGAAACTTTGACAATTATCTTATAAATTGGATAAGCATGATCATTACCACATCAAAAACAAGTTTATAAGATCAAAAACAGTTTAGGGTAATGATCCTAGTCCAATTCCAGCCAAAAAAACTCAAAAAACTGCATTCTGGGGCACCAACTCGTCGAGTGTATGAACCAACTCGGCGAGTTAAATGAATTTGTGCTTGGAATCGGCGAGTCCACTGTCCAGAACAGCAGAAAATCGATTTTTAAAGCATTTCCAAGCAAGTAGCATCAAGTATAATTGAAAACAAGCCTAGGCTGTGATACCACTGTTGGGTTTTGAGCATTCTAACACTCCTAAGGTGTGCATGCAACCCTAAATACCTTGGATCTATGTTTTCTCTATTATACATGCAAACTTGATCTTTCTAAGGTATTACCCTAACTAGCATACAAACTTTGATACTTGGGTAATAAAACAAGTTAGAAGACATACCTTTTGTTGTAGTTGGAAGCCTTGGACCTTTAAGAACTTAGTGCCCCAAGTGTTGCACCTCAAATGGAATCACACAACACCACCAACAATTGGAATAACTTGAGAGAATATTACTTGCACTCATAAAATCGGCTTGCCCTCTTGTGTAACCACTAGTGCCAATTTCATGACCTAGAGGGGTTCTTATATAGTGTGCACATTAGGGTTACACTTGGATCTTTCTTGGAGACTTTATGGGCTGAGCTTTCAACCATTAAAAATTTGTATCCAGCAAACACTTGGATCTTTCTTGGAGACTTTAATGCATTAAGATTTGCACACAAAAGATTCAACTCTGCATTCTGTAAGTTCTCGGATGCAGACTTCAATAAATTAATCGTGGATGCGGGTTTACACGAATTCAATATGGGGGGGGGGTAAAAATTCACGTTTTTTGTGGGAGGATGGACACAAACTGACTAAGATTGGTCGCTTTCTTTTCTGCTTGAATTCCGTCAATCTGCAACCACTTACATGGGTCGCTGCTCTTGCTCGTGAACACTCTCACCATGCTCCTATCATTCTAAGGCCTTCCAACTGTGATTATGGGCCTTCCGCGTTTAGGTTATTCAATTCGTAAATATAACTGAAAGACTTCATGTGTTATTCAAGAGTGCTTGGGAATCCTTTAGGGGTTTTGGTACCCCCTGATAGGATTTTGGCTGCTAAACTTAAATTCGTCAAAAACATCATTCGTGAATGGAGCAGGTTGAAATCTTCCAATGAGCAGGAAATTTTAGTTCAACTTAAAAGTAGGTGGAGATATTGGACTCTATATTTGAATCTCGACTACTAACTGACATGGAATAATGGGTAAGGCAGGAAGACTTGCACAAGATATTGGAGATTGAACAGTTAGTAAAGCTAGATCTTCAACAGAAGGATAAAATTAAATGGGTTATGGACGAGGATGAAAACTCTCGTTTCTTCCATGGCAGCCTCAAACACAAGAATCGGATGAAGAAAATTCATGGTTTAAACATTAATGGTGATTGGAATTCAGATTCCAGGGTTGTGAAATCTGAAATCTTTAACTTTTTTGCCGAAAAATTCTGTGAACGCCGGTCCCACAGACCCAAATTCATTAATAGTAACTTCAAGCAACTTTCGTCAGCTCAATCAAGCTTTCTCGAATCTATGTTCACGATCTAGGAGATAAAATCTATTGTTTGGCAGTGTGGAAGTGAAAAGGCACCTGGCCCGGACGGGTATTCTTTCAAAATCATAAAAGCTTATTGGGATACCATCGGTGGTGACATAACACGCTTTGTTAAGCATTTTGAACTCAATGGCTCTCTTGCACCTGGATGCAACTCTTCAAACATTACTCTAATTCCAAAGGTACCTGATCCACTAAATCTCAGTGATTATCGCCATATTTGCTTTATTGGTTGTATGTACAAAGTGATTACAAAGATACTTGCTACTAGACTGAAGAAGGTAATTGGGTCGGTGGTAGATGAGACTCAGTCATAATATATTCAAGGCAGATACATTCTCGATGGTCCTCTAATAATAAACGAATTTGTATCATGGGCGAAACATAAAAAGAGAAAAATGTTTTTGTTCAAGATTGATTTCGAAAAAGCCTTTGATTCAATTATGTGGGGATATTTGGACTTAGTGATGGAACAGATGAACTTCGGTTGCAAATAGAGGAATTGGATCGCAAGTTGTTTATCTTCAGCAAAAGCATCAACTCTTGTAAACGGGTCTCCTATCGAAGAATTTCCAATATCCAAAGGGGTTAGACAAGGTGATCTGCTATCACTGTTCCTTTTTATCTTGGCCATGGAAGGGATAAATATTACGGTGAAAAGTGCTTGCGAAAACTTCAATGTCCAGGGGATCAAACTACCCGGTGATGGTCCTTTAATATCAAATCTTCTTTATGATGACGACGTGATATTTGTTGGAGAATATGACTGTGAGAACTTAAAAAATCTATCACGGATTCTGAAGTGTTTCCATATTTCTTTGCGGCTAAAAGTCAATTTTCTCAAATCATGCTTATATGGTGTGGGAATTGAAAAAGAAACTTTTTCCAACGCTATTCAGGTAGGTGATAATATGGCACTTAAGAAAAACTGGAAACCGATTATGAACAAATTATCTTCCAAACTTTCTAGTTGGAAAGCCATTTCCTTATCATTTGGAGGACGTCTAACCCTCATCAAACCAGTTCTAGACAATCTCCCTACATTCTATATGTCCCTGTTTAAAGCTCCATTGGCTATCATTGATAAAACAAGGCGTATATTTCTATGGGGCGTTAGTGAGCTTAAAAGGAAAATTCACTGGGTAGAATGGAAAAAAGCCACAACCCCTAAAACAAATGGGGGTTTGGGTGTTGGATCAATACTTGCACAAAACACTACCTTACTAATTAAATGGTGGTGGAGGCTCATGAAAAGAATGGTTTATGGAGAGATGTTATTATAAGTATTCACAATCTATTCAACAAACCTGCCTCATATATGGCGAGGAAATCATCAAATGGGGTAGGGTGCAATATTTCTAAAGCTTTCAGGTCTATTAAATCGCTTCACATAGATTGGACGGACATTTTTGCCCTTATCTTGGGGTCGGATGTCAAAATTCTGTTCTGGAAAGACCCTTGGTGCAGTAAAACTCCTTACTTTACCAAATTTCCGAACTTATAAGCAATGGAAACAATCAAATGTTGCTCATTGGATAATAGACTATCTACGAATGGCTTCACGTGGATGTGGAGATTTGAACCAACTGGGCCTGATGAATTAAATGAATTGTTACATCTATACACGGATATTGGAAATCTAAATGTTGGGGTAAAATCCAAATTTGGTTTCAGTTTCATCATTAATCCTAATGGGGAATTCACGGTGAATAGAATGAGGAAATTTTTAGAGTCAAAGCTCAACCCATACAAGGGGACGACAATTCGGTGGACAGACAATCCCTTTGAAGGTGTGATGCTTTGTTTGGCGTGCAACATTATATGGGATTCCGGTGGCTGAAGCCTTAGCTACTAGGGGTGTAACTACCCCCAGTTCGTTATGCCCGTTGTGCAATAATGAATTAGAATCGGTTGATCACTTGCTAATTACCTGTGATTATTCTAGAGAGATGCAACAATGGATACTTAAATGGTGTGGAATTGGAGACATAACTTTCTCGAGTGTTAGAGAATTCATTGATTATGCTGCTACTTTGGGGAACTGTCCCAAGAAAAAGGATATTCTGATTTCTATTTTCTACTGCCTGATTTGGAACATCTGGATCTCCAGGAATTATAAGACTTTTAAGAGTATCAAGGTGAATTCCACAAAACTGGCTGACAATGTAATCTCACTCTCTTATACTTGGTGGAGACATAGAGGCAATGATGTGTGTATGATCTGGGCGGAATGGTGTACGTCGCCTTTTACTCATCTTGCTTATTAATTCTACTTTTGTAATTGTACCTTGTTTTCTTTTTTTCTGTTTTCTGCCTTTGTAGCTCCTTGCTATATGGGCGTTACCCTCTTATTTAAATGATATATTTGCTGTTTCTAAAAAAAAAAAAAAAAAAAAAAATCTTGCTAACCAGATTTCTTAAATTTAAATACGGATAAGTAATTCTGCATAAACAAATAAACAAATGTATACACATAAATAATTAAAGAATTATCGTGAAATGGAAACACAGAAATAAGAACATAAATAAGCAAAGAATGAAAAGCTAATATCAATAATGGAGGACATAAACATTGTACTCGACGATGGCATCTCCATTGGTAGCATTCAGAAAATAAGTCCGAGCTTCGGTATACCCACGAGCAAATCGGAAAACACCACTCCCTCCGACCACCGGAAACTCTCTCACCGGCGACATAATAGGGTTCCGACCCAATATACTCAAAGTGCTTCCATTATACCTTTCTTCATCAAACACATAATTCTGAATCATCATAAAGCTCATGTCATTCAAATCCGCAGACGCATACATCCCTTGAGCTCTTCCCACACGAGTAGAGTTTGGTTCTGGCCCCACCGTCAAGAGGTTGTCCATCATGATCACTGCCCCAAATCCGGTGGCGGAAGTGTTGGTAATCGGGGCTGCAGCCACCCGAATGGCCGTTGCATTTGGGCCACCAACCACGTCGTGGAAGAAAAAGTGGAGGTGGGTTAGGTTTTGCTTCCCACGTGGCAGCGCTGTTCGTGGCAAGCTGGTTGAGAAAGTTTGGGATTTTCCGGCGAGGAGGAGGGAGAGAAGGACGACTATGAAGGTGGTGGCGGCTGTGGAAGTGGAGATGAGACTGTTTGCCATTGTATTCGATATGTTAATTTGAGAAATGGAAAAATGGTGGATTGAGATGTTTTTCCTTTGCATGGTGCTTGCGTATTTATATATACTTGAACAAGAGGGAGAAAGTCCATGGAAATTTCTGCAGAACAATTTGTTATGAAAAAAATATTTCTAAATATTAGTACTTCTAGATGTAAACATTTTGAATAAATCTTCAACCTTGAACTTAATTATAAAAAAACTGATTACACGTTTTTTTAGTATTTTATTATGATTCTAATCAACATATTTAAAAACCTGATTTTTTTTTATACATTTATAAGCGTGGAAAATTATTATTATTATACATTCATTATTGTAAACAACATTATCTTTGCATTAACTATGCATAAAAATGTATATAATTCTTTTTTTTTTTTTTTGAACCGACAAATCTAATCTACTACTAAACTAACAACACTTATTTCACCTATGTCCACGACGGGACTTGAACCCTCAACCTCAAAGAGGGAGGGCACCACCTAATACCGCTGGGCTACAAGCCCTTTGGTCGTCTAATGATCGCATACAATTTTTTGTAGTGAGATATACTCGCATACAATTTTTTGCTCGTCTAATGCTTAGTTTTGCAAACAAGTTTGTAAGCTTACATCTCAAAAAAAAAAAGTAAAAATAATAAATCTAGGGTCATCGTGTTTATGTATTACTCGTCTTGGCTTAACTAATTTTGTTGGATTTGATGAAAAAATGAAGTCACATTATGATAAACTGCTAAATCAGTATAACGTATAAGTGATGAACAGTGGATATTTTTTTTTATCAAAATATGATGATTTTTATAGGAAAATGTGAAAATGCAATGCTTAAAAAAAAAAAAAAAAAAAACCGACAACGACAAATATTTGGTTTTATAATTTAGGCTGTTTATAATAATAATTTACATTTCACAATGTTGAACGTCCAACTTTGCGACAATTTGAAACTAATTAATTGCATAGATCCTTCATATTTTTGATTGGTCAATAAATGTGCATGGTTTTGAAACTTGAATAGGCATCCACCACGTAAAATTGTTTGACCTTCTCCATGGTCAACGAATGTAAGGTTTTGACTTTTGCTTGGTACTTAACTTTATGCACACATTACAATGCACCAAATTAATTAATTCAAATTTTAGCTGCCATATTTTTTTCTGAATATGACGCATCATTCTATGATATTAGCATGGATGAGCAAGAAGAGGATCCAAAGGCAATGATGGAATTTTGAAATATGTAGAAAAAGGAAGCAGCAAAAGATCAAGTTGCATGAGATGAGCAACGTTCCAAAGCACTTCAAGAGAAAGAAAACTTTGGCATCAAGAGTTGTTTATTATTTTGAGGACACCAAGCTAAGATAAAAAAAATGTTGAGGTTCCTTTTAAAATTGAAACATCTTTTGTTAGAGATCTATTTAAAATCGTTCCTAAAAATCATTTGTTAAAGTTTCTCAAAAATATTAAGAGTTTATGTCTACTTTGGTCCCAAAATAGTAAACTTAATTCAAGTTTGAAAACTAACGAGGTTGTTAACAATAAACATATCAAAACACGATTCAAACGCACCACACATTTCATGGCCTTCTTAAAGTCCAAGCTAATCTCTAACTCAAGCTACAGTCTTCAATATGAACACATATCAAAATAAGTAATTAGCCAATACATTTGCCTAATGAGTTTCTTGATGTTGATTAGTTTAGAGTAAGGGGTGGAAATCTAGCTTGGATCAAGCCTCCAAATTCAACCAAAAACGCATAGAACAATTTGGGTTTAATAACCCCAAATCAAAACAAGGGTCTTATATGCACATATAATTTACAAAAGGGTAAATAAGTCTCACAATATACAATTTGGGTTTGAATATCGTTTCCAAAATGGACAAATAAGTCCCAAAATATACAAAAGAGTAAGACAATATCATAACAATAAGTATGATGCAATGCATGCAATTACACCCAAACCTTTGTCAATTTTATAAGCCCAACTCGGTAACAAACATTGGATAAGTAGAGCTCGTGACACATAACCCTACAAGCTTTTGAATTAACATCCAACAACAAGGTTCGATGGTCGGATATGAAGAACTCATGATAGACGACATTGTTAGCTTTTGCAGTTATATCCACAAACAGGCACTAAGGGCATCCACCTAGAACATACAAGGGGTAGTTAGACTTTATTTGTGCACGTGAAGATTATCTAGAAATGTACTCACAACAAATAGTACAAAACAATTATCAATTTGGATACACGAGATCTCACAGTCATAGCCCATCATAGATATTATGCATAAGTAGGAAGCTTAAAATAATTTCCAAAAGTATAATCCATTTACTTTTATAGTTAAATTATTTCCAAAAATATCATTCCATGAATGCACATATAGTTCACATTGTAATCAAGGTTCACATATAATATCATATAATGAAAACCAACAAAACTTATCAAAATCACGAAAATAAGATAGGGGATGTGTGCTTCTAGTAACTTACCTTAGTCCAAAGCTCTGCAACCCTTATACTCATCTTTATTTGGAACTACACTTCTCCAAGATCTATGCTTCTCAATCAACATATATATATATATATATATATATATATATATATATATATATATATATATATCATTAAGATGTGTCAAAAGACTAATATACCCTTCTATAATGGTTCTGTAACTTAAGTATCACCTATAAATAACTATAAAGGAATCATCATCCATTAAGGAACTATTAAGACAATTATTAACACCTTAACTAAAAAATATAGATTTTACATTTTCAAAGCATTCCTTATGCTAAAATATGAATGTGCAAAAATGATGTGTGATTTCGAGTCTGTATGCAAAAGTTGTGGACAAAACAGTTTTAAGTGCAAGTCTGCGTGTTACGCGATTCGTTTTCCACGCAATAACTTCAATTTGAACATTCTTTCTCATTACACCATCCTACTTTTCATATTTTCTTTTAGGTCATTTCCTTTTTTACAAATTATATGGGTCCCAAACAAGTTTACAAGGTGTTTTATCCTACCAAAAAAATTAACCTAATCCATTAGTACCTCATCAAAGATCCTAAGATATTAGTGTTCTTCAAACTTTAAATTTTGGATTTAGGAGCTTAATTTGACATAGAACATACTAAAATCAACATGATGCATTCTAATTTCATTCAATGTCCAAATGAGTGTTCCAAGTGTGTAATATCATGCTAAAACACATTCTAAAGGTTTCTAGGCACTTAATGTTAATATAGATCACCAATCCATTCCGTAGTTTCTCAAATTGCCTTTATGGTAAAACAATCACTAAAACCACTTTTAGATCAAGTGATCTTTCATGTTTTCCATCCAATTCACTCTCAATGTAACGGTTCATGAATATGAACATTATTTATATCAATAGATTCCATCAAACTAAGAGGAATCAATAATCAACTAATAAATCCCAAATATAACACATCAAAACTTTATTACCTCATTTTTATGTGCTACCTTGAAGGATTTATTGTAACAAATTAAGCTACAACAATAGTCATAGAATCCATTAGGAAACAACTTGACAATTCCATAATCATAATAGGGGATTTTAGGGTTTGTGGCTAGATTCATTGTATAAACCGAATACATCCAAGGAATGACAAATTTGGGTCTAGAACCACATCAACCATCTTAAAATGATTAGAAATTAAAACCCTAGCCAACAATTCGTCGGGAAATTGACATGGGATTCAATACAAATCTTTAAATCCGGATTTAAGGTAAACGAGGGAGAAATAAACCTTAAACCTTAGATTGATTCAACTCCTTACTTCAATGGATCACCAATTGCTTGAACCAAACCATAGAGATCTTTGTTCCCATGAAATCGCCATCTCTAAGCTCTCCCTCCCTCTCTATTGTGTGTTCTAGTTGAAATGAATATGATAAACCCATGTTATAATCTCATTTCTGATTTTCACCCTCACCTCCTTATATTTTAACAATAATGGTCCTAATCTCCAACTAGTTGGCTTAAATTTTGGGAGTTAACTCTTTTAGTCCTTCTCAATCTCATTTATGTAACGTCCCAAAAACCCAGGCTAAATTTTTCATTTTTAACATAATATAACATCCATTTTTAATAAAGTTACATTCATGATAAATCATTTGTCCATAAACCATTATTTTGAACTCAGAGTTATAATGAAGACAGTGCAAAATCTTGAATCATAAAGTTGTTGATGTGTGTATACAGTCACGCCTTCGTAGTTCGATAAGTACCTGCAAAATATTTAATCCACAAATTTAAGCACAAAGATTAGTGAGTTCCCCAAAATATCGCATGCATCATAGCATAACATAACTATGGGTTATTAACAACCCTTGGGACTATCAACAATCCCAGTGGGCTAACAACACGCCCTATGGATTAACAGCACACCACCCGGGTTATCAGCAACCATTACGACTATCAGCAGTCCCATGGCCTTTCAGCAGTCTAGGAGTTATCAACAACTTGGTTCACATATAGCAGTAATCAACTGATAAGACCCAACTAGTCAACATGCACATACTACCACACAAGCAAGTATAGTGAGAGGACTCGCCTCGCAAATAGCAGCTAAACACCATAGCTCTCACCCAACAAGTACGGATCATACATGGCACCTAACAGCAATAAAGAGTACCCCTCTCAGTCTACACTCCAAAACCCTTAGTTTGACCAAAAGTAAACCCATGCCAAAACTTAATTGTCAAAGTCAAAGTCAACAACCAACAATGTCAACCATCGAGCCTCACATCGTGACCAGCCCCTGGTGACGCCATGAGGGCACACTCGACCCGATTCCAACTCAACTCGCTCCAACTCAGCCAACTCCGTCACAGACAACCCATTGTACAAACCTCACAATGTGAACATTCCTCTGTCACGTCGTAAGTATAAAAGGCACAACAGATGCAGGTTCTTTCATGGTCACGTCGTGACACCCTTAGTGTCATGTCGTGACTATAGTCTGAATAAAAATTTCAATGATTTGAGTCCTTAATCCAATAAGTCATCAACTCGAACTTTCCAGAAGGCTTTATCCATTCCAAAGCACCATAAAAATCATTGTTTTTTAGACATGCATGTCTAATGCATGTCTTAAACACAAGCTAGGTTAAAATGACCAAAATATGATCCTAACTTCAAGCATGGTGCCCAAAATATCATGAAAGATCAAATCCATAGACCAAAATACTCTTGTGACAAAGTAGAATGATAAAGTTGAAAGCTTTATCACATCCCACAACGTAATCTTCATTTAATGGACCAAAAACAAGCTTAGAATCGAGATCTAGAAACTTATAAGCATAAAGGTCGAAACTTGAATCATACCCTAGGTCCATAAGATAGTTGGAAGCTTAGATCTTCTTAAGCAAGGCTCAAAAACTCCACCTTGGAAGAGCTTCTTTCCAAAATCCACCAAGAACTCCAAAAACGGATGAAATAGGAGAGGGGAGGCTCATAGTGGTGAAAAGGAGGCTATGGTTTCTCCCAAGGGGTTCTAGATATGATGGAGGCTAAGAAAATACCCTTAAACATGAATCCTTGCCTTTAAATACCTTGAAAAGCCTAAAATTTTGGTAGGCTTGGGCTGCACAGTTTTCACCTCGCTCTCACGTCGTAACAACATTCAAGTCACCTCGTAATAACGGTTTTCCCCAAATTCCACTCCAATTTCAAACAGTCATAACTTCTTCGTTTCAACTCCGTTTTTTGATGATCATTATATGTAGGGAAAGGTATTGACGATCCCCACAACCCTATATAATTACTTTTGGCTTAATACATGTCGAACTAAAACCATAATCCAGGAAAGAAGCCCAATATATAACTTTTCCCATTTTACCTTTTTTCTTCGAAGCGCAGTTTGATGGATTTAATCACTTAATCGTACTAACACAATCCATATTCTACCTCCAACCACTTCATATAATCATTGCATCCATATCGAACTCGGAAGACCATCCGGAACCCAACTAATGCCAACAAACCACCCAGTCATTTGGAACACTCACTGTAATAACTACCTCTCTCTCCAAACGCTAAGACCCAACTCATAGTGAAGCCACTTAAACGGGAACTTCCATAATTGTATCTACTAACCACCTACCAAAGCTTCCCAATAGACTTATTACCTTCCGCATCACTAGCCTCCTGGTACTATAGCCAGCATACCACTATGCCTATGTCAATCCAACTAATTATAGGTCAGCAGCGACCTAAGGACTACCAGAAGTCCTGAGGACTATCAGCAGTCCAGAAGTTATCAGCAACTCTGAAAATACTCAAACCATCCATCAGCTACTAAGAATCGGCTAGTCTAACATGCACACCACTATGACATAGGCAATATAGGGATAGAGCTCACAAGAAACCTCATCAAAAAACGAACACGAGTCCACTAATAAGAATCGCAATAATAAGCCACTAACATACCACCATGACTTTTCGAGCAAGTCGACACCCTACAACTGCCCGACTCAACCTGCCGATCACTTAGCCACCAGTGACAACATTAAACTGCACAAACACCTGACTATGCCATACGAATAACAAACCAACACACATGTATCCAATACATAGCTATCGGCCCCACTCACAAAAGTGAGATCCACGGTGGCTCACGGCACACAATGACGCCATCCAACCATTGGGATGAGAAGCTCACGACTCCTTACCATTCTTTCCATCATCCGACCACAAGCATGAAGACTCCCGCCCATATCCAATGGGTCTAAAGACACACGGTCATCATTCCATTGATCGGTAGGAACCCAATCCACATCCCACTCAGCACTTTCCATAAATACAGGAGCCATACCATCCTGAAACACAGACTCTTCCACAATCCACTATCACTGCCACATCGTCAAATGATACATGACCACGCACAACCAACACTAGATAGACGATTGAATTCACGTTCCAAATTGAAAGCTCAACTTTTCACACACTACATGAGGAAACTGTTGGGTTATTAGGATTACATCATTCCTATGGTGTACATGAAACCCTAATTGCTTTGATCTAGGTTTTCTACTATGAACACAACAACATTGAATACCAAAGCAATGATCCTAAGAACTAGCATACAACAACCAAATTGACATATAAACTAGGGTTTAGATCTTACCTTTCTTGTTATGTAGTAATAACAAGTTTTCCTTGAATATCCTTGACCTTTGAAAGCTTAGTGCCTCAAATGTTGCACCTCTAATGGAGTCACAAACACCACTAGCAACAAGATGAATTAGGAGAGGGAGGAGGAGGCACAAAACTCGTCCAACGCACTCTAGGAAAGTATATCTACGAATTTTGGGAGCCTTAGGGTTCCTTTTATAGTTAGGCTTCTAGGGTTCAAATACTAGGAAACCCTAATCCAATTGCTTAGTCCTTAAGCAGTCCAATAGACACTTCCAGAAAGCCCTTGGACGATTTCTATATGGACTCTCATATAGAATTCGTCCATTGCATCCCTATTGATCCTAAGCCCAACTTTGTAACTATATTATAATTACAGTATCAGTCCCCTTTATTTAATTAATCTCTTTTGACCACAAAATTAATTCTAAATTAATTCTTGATCAATATTAATTAAACAATATGATTTCTCTTTTAATATATTATTCACATAATATATTAATAAATCATAATTAATCCTCTTTCTCCTTAATTCATCCTATCAGTTGCTATGGTGAAGGCAGCCCAAAAGGACCATGCTCACAATCGGGTCAAGTACATACCAAAATAGTTATGGGCTTAGACACCTAATCCAACAGAAACATATTGCTCCCCAACCGACTGTGTTCCTTTTTAATCATAACCTTACCCACAAGGTGACGTACCAGCGAATCAGTGAATCAGACGATGCGACGAACCTCGACTGTTATTATATACATTCTTCTAATAACCACCACAAGATCCCACACTTTGAATAATCTGAATAGATCCCATCAATGAGAAAAAGACCAATAAATCTTCCAATCTCAAAGAAGAACTCCAAAAAAATCCAGAAATGTTGCTAAAAATCCTCTTCGAATCAATCCAAAAACTAACCCAGCCGACTCGACCTGCCAAACCGAACTTTGCTTAACCACGATGATACCGAAAAAAAGTTGAACAACGTTGCTCCGATATTCGATCTTCCAATAACTAAGGCCATCTTACATCTCAATCCCACTAGGGATCGCAAGTCCATAACAAAGAAGTCGACAGAACACCTATACAGAGGCCAAGATACAAACTTTACTAAATTTGACTAAGGGTTGACGCATCAAATGCATCCTCAACTGATATCGCCTGAAATCTT
This sequence comes from Lactuca virosa, assembly GCF_052849685.1. Lineage (NCBI taxonomy): Eukaryota > Viridiplantae > Streptophyta > Magnoliopsida > Asterales > Asteraceae > Lactuca > Lactuca virosa. The sequence continues at coordinate 107,333,158 of NC_136426.1, read as the reverse complement.
CGCATAACCTCAACGAACCTTGAGACCGATCAACCATTGCCCAACTCAACCAAAAATAACAAACCCATATCGTGGGCTAACCACACTTCCCATACCCGATACACAATTAGAGTGGTTTAAGCTTTTTCACCCAGGTTAATGAAGCTACCACAAAGGAACTACTGACCACAAAAAATTCCCTAACCACTAGCTTCCTGTTGCAAGAACAGTACACACACCTAACGACAACTTACTCTACACCCAAGATCTGACCAAACCTTAAATTCTCCGTGTCCGTGAAGGACTCCGGCGGACCCCTAAGGAATGCAACGAGAAACTTCCAGATCACGAACACTTCGATGATAGCCCACTTCTTTCCCCAATACATTCATAAACCCTGAATGAAAATCTAACATCCCTGAACTGTAGATTAATATGACCCATCACGATGAAACCATAAAAATCAGACTGTTTGATGATTCTCCAAGTAGAATACCCAGTTCTCCCCCACTTAGGGTTCCAACCATCATCGACTGACGTCCGCAACCCTAAAGCCTCAGACTGGATTAACCATGAACATACCTGACTTGAGTCTTAGGATGCATATCACAATGCAAGATGATCCTAAGAACAAGAAATATATGAATCTCATACGGAGACTTCGGATACCTTTCTCCCAACATCTCCCAATGAAATTAGCCAGAACACCATTGGATAGACTTGGCACCTTCTGAACTGAACTTATGCACAGGAAACCTTACACTTGGAGGGTTGATCCAAAATCTCATCCTCCCCTTGAAACCTCAAGAATTCCCCTATAGATGCTCCAAAAACAGCTCTACCAAACTCAACACCTTCACAAAAATCTTCTACCCAGAACCTGATCAACTCGATGTCTCCCCGGATACACCCGATCTCCGAGAACCTGTGTTACGTATACCACCTACGACATGGCCTTCACCTTGTCCAACCACAAGAACCACTTAGTCTAAAATATCCCTTCGCTACAATAAAGAGACAATTTACTGCGAACCAGAATTCACTTTCCTTCAGCAGAACTGATGAGGAGATCACCATCTCCTATATTAACCATCGACTAAACCACAACCTCTCTTTCTCTCCTCCCTTGAGCCCAGAAGGCAGGAAAACTCAACCCCGATGCAGCAAGTAACATCCATTGCCATCGTCTGACCACTCATCTTCAGACTGCAATCCTCGAGTTGATCATCACAACGGCTTCCTTCTTGAGTACAACAAAACAATCAATTATGGGTTATTAGCAAACCTAGGGACTATCAGCAGTCCCAGTGGGCTAAGATCATGCCCTATGGATTAACAACACACCACCCGGGTTATCGGAAACCCTGGGGACTATCAGCAGTCTCATGGACTTTCAGCACTCTAGGAGTTATCAACAACTCAATTCATATATAGTAGTAATCGACAGATAAGACCCAACTAGTCAACATGCACACACAAGCAAGTATAGTGAGAGGACTCACCTCGCAAGTAGCATCTAAGCACCACAGCTCTCAACCAGCAAGGATTGATCCTACACGACCCCTAACAACAATAAAGAGTGCCCTTCTCAGTCTATACTCCAAAACCCTTAGTTTGACCAAAAGTCAACCCATGCCAAAAGTCAATGATCAAAGTCAAAGTCAACAGCCAACAATGTCAACCATCGAGCCTCATGTCGTGACCAACCCTTGGTCATGTCATGAGGGCACACTCTACTTGATTCCAACTTGAATCGCTCCAATTTAGCCAACTCGGTCACGGACAACCCATTGGACAAACCTCACGACATGAACATTCTTCTATCACATTGTGAGTATAAAAGGCACAACAAATGCGGGTTCTTTCATGGTCATGTCGTGACACCCTCAGTGTCACATCGTGACTACAGTCTGAATAAACATTTCAATAATTTGAGTCCTTAATCCAATAAGTCATCAACTCCAACTTTCTAGAAGGCTTTATTCATTCCAAAGCACCATAAAAATCATTGATTTTTAGACATGTATGTCCAATGCATGTCTTAAACACAAGCTAGGTCAAAATGACAAAAATAAGATCCTAACTTCAACCATGGTGCCCAAAAGATCATGAAAGATCATATTCATAGACCAAAATACTCTTGTGACAAAGTAAAGTGATAAAGTTGCAAGCTTTATCACATCCCACAACACAATCGTCATTTAATGGACCAGAAACAAGCTTATAATCTAGATCTAGCAACTTATATGTGACAACCGTCATATTTAAGTCAAAGTCAAAGTCAACAAGTCAAAGTCGAGTCAATAAGTCAAACCGGCCAATCTTGTATAATACTTGCATGATTAAAAGTTATTCTATGAAAACGTACATTTTTATGTCAAGAATTCGAGTGTCTCGGTAAATCTATGTGTTTATCAATGTGAAACCCCAATAAAGGAGTTAAACGCATCAAAAACACGACTATGAACCCTTTTGGGGACTTAAAATAATCATAAACGAAGTATAACGGGGTCTACGGACCTTGCATTGCAAGATTATTCGATGAAAATGGCTAAAAGTGAATCTCTCTTAAATCTCTCCCAATCTCTCCCAAATCTCTCCCAAATCGCTCCCAAATCTCTGTCAAAATCTCTCTCAACTTTTTATAGTCAACCGGGTCATCCCGACCCTTAACTTGGCCAAAAATCACTCAAAACGAGAAGTTATATTGAAAAACGGCTAATTAGGGCCGAAACCCTCTTAGGAACCGAACCCTCTTAGAGGGAACCTCCCAGGGCCGAACCTCTCTTAAGAACCGAAGCTGTCAGAGGCGAGCCTGTCAGAAGCGAAACTACTCCTCGGACCGAACCCTGCGAACCGAACCCTTCGGGCCCGAGCCCTCACCTTCGGTCCCTCCTAGTGCCACTCTCGGTCCTCAGCCTTAAGCACCGAACCCCTCGCAGGTTCGCTTCCTTCTTCCGGTTTTCGACTACTTTCGCCTCCTAAGCCCGTTTTTGACGGGATTTTTTCACCAAATTCATATTTTTACCATTTTAAACCCCCAAAACTCATATTTTATTTATTTCTCAAGGATTTATTAATTTAAAAATCGTTAGTTTATATTAAGAAGATATTTACCCCACAAGTGGGTCAAGTGTGCCCACTTGCCTTCCATGTGTCATCCTCTCAATAGTCCAACCCTATCCACATCACACAAACCAAGGTAAACATCCCTTCAATCTTGCAAGTTGCTCCAGCAACATTTATATAAAGAAATCCTTGGAGGATTTCTTGGTTCACTTTGATAAAGCCTTCACTTACACACTTCTCATATCACCTCAAGAAAGCTTCTTTCTCTCTACTTTCCACCACCTTGTGCAAGTGTTCTTGAGTTGCTACAAAACTTTTTGGTAAGTATTCCATCTAAACTCAAGTGTCATTCCATAATTTCATAACACTCTTGGATCATTGACTCATATCTTAACACCAAAAAAAATCGTTCTTAGGATCATCCAAACTCTCACGTGTTCATCAAGTGTTCTTGACTTGATACTCCTCGTCTTCGACCTTCCACTCTTCCAAGAATCACTCAAGGTGAGTTCATACCCCTACATTTTCTAGTTTTCTTTAGTTTTCAGGGGGGGAATACAAGTTAAAACACCAAAACATATTTGAAACTTAACTTGACAGCTTACAACAGAAAAGTTGTGACCTGTTCACGAACTGTTTTACCCAACTTAAACTTAATATTTTTCAAAACTGTTCAATATGCAAATGGTTCAGGTTTACACCTTTAAAATTACCACTTGCACATCTCCATACGATTTTTCTAAAATTTTTGGTGATTTTTACAAAACTGCCTATCACTGCAGCAACGAAATCAGACCAGGTCGTGAAAATGAACATTTTCACACTAGTTTGAGACCACCAAAAATTATAAGAAAATTTGTGAACATGGTAGACTATTTTTCCAAACTCTCCGAGTTTAAAGATTTAGTTTTCTACTTACGATGATTTTTCTATAAATAATCTAAAACAGTGGCAGTTAAGAGTTAAATTGTCAAAACAAGTTTAAGAGTTATTCACACCTTGTAACATGCTGAGCAAGGTGTGTAAGATTTTATACTTAGCATTTTAAATGTCAGTTTATTGAAATACAAGGTCATGCATAACAAGGTTTCATTTACAACATAAAACATTTTGATAAAACTATAATAGGTATAGTTTGGACACCTCATTTAACAAAGAAGTGGTAATACTATCGATTTACAAAGCGAGTATTTTATTACAAACTACGTGAACATGTTAATGAATAAATTTGTGAGACATTCATCTTCGGAGTACTCTTTAGTACAACAGAAAAGTCATGTAGTTATAGCCAGAATCTCTTGTAAGGAGAGCATGATAGTTGTATATAGATCTATATTGGGTTTGACAACCCGCACCTGAGCTGCTTGCAACAGCTAGACCGGCAGGTCTGTGGTGACAAGTGTCATAACATTCCGACGCTTGAAGAACGTCGAGTACGAGGTCTTCAAGTCATAGTATGGTTATAACAACTCACATGGGAAATTAACAAACACACCGTGCACGGGAATTTAAGGATTTCACGAAAAGGAGTTTATTTAAATATAAAACCACATATAAGTATGATGATTTACTTACATATACTAAGTCTTGGTTCAGTTAAGACTACACTAAACCTTTTAGGAAATATTGGATTTTCTGGAAACAAACTTGTAACAAACTTTAAGGAACAACATTCATTTTTCATTCATAAATTGCTTATGAACTCACCAGCTTTAATACTGATACTCTTTCAAAAACAACTTGTATTCTCAGGTAATCAGTAATACAGGTAACCACAAGACTTTTGAAGGCAAGACGCTAAGGCGTAGATTTCTTTTGAACTATTTTGACATCATATTTAATTTATTTGGAAACATGTATTTTGCAACGATGTAACCTTTTAGATTATATTTATGATGGTTGTGTTTACTTTCTTCACTATGGTTATGATACTGAACATGACGTCCTCCGCCCCCGAACGTTTCCGCCGTTCCGGTTTGGGGGTGTGACAGATTGGTATCAGAGCTTTGTTTATAGTGAACTAAGTATATCGAACCACGTAAGATATACAAACTATAAATACAACGGGACAAAATTCTCTGACGTAGCTTTTCAAAAATACTTTAAAATAAAAATTTATATTTTTATAAAAGTATTCGCACAATCGCACATACTAATTCATTATCATAATGGCAATAACATAAAAGTATCAAGACTAGTTGAACACCATGATTCAGCTTCGGGGTATGTAGTCAGATCTTGGATGAATATAGTCTGATCAACTATATTTAGCCAAGGTAGGACCAATGTATGCCGAAGAAGGATCATGGTGAGCAACAAGTCTGCAACTTACCAAAGATTCCAAGAATCAAACTTAAATATACTATAGGAGTATTTTAACACAGAAAGCCGTAATCACAACTTCGACAACTAACTTCTTGTTCCCAAGGTTTCTCGCGACATTCCTCCTGATCCCTATTCTCGCACAGGTACGATGGCAGGATTTCATTTGTCAGGTGATCCCTACTTTCCCAACCAAGGGAATGCCGGTTGGATTGTGGAAGACCCAGAGGAAGAACCCGAAGAAGAACCCATGGAGGATGAGGAACCCATGGAAGAGGAAGAATCCGTAGACGGTGAAGAGGAAGAAGACTCAGATGGAACCGACTCTGAACCCGAAGTTTACAATCCACACCCAGCCCCTATTCCTCCGCAACACTTCCAGGGCCCGACGCCCCAATGGGCTGAAACTATACATCGATGGAGCCGAGAGCAAGGTCAACGACCCCTCTATGGTATGCAACGAGGTTTCTACGATCTCAGCAGAGGAGGGTCAGCCGACCGAGCCCTCCCTGTCATATTTCACCGTGTCACACGCCACAAAGAGCAAACAAGAGTTAACACCCGACACCTCATGGAAGTTGGCGCCACCAGCCAAGTCAACTTCGTTCGCATTCGTCGTTTGGACGATGAACACGATCGAACTCGGGACCGCACCGAGCTTCTTCGACGGGAAATGGCCGCGACCCGAGTCGAAGTGCAAGAACTCCGAGAACACCGAGCCACTTTTGAAGGCCGTCTGGCTGAAGCAGAGCGCCAAGCGGCGGAATCCCGAGCTGAAATGAGGAACTTCGTGTCTACACTTCGTGATCCTCAGAACTTCAACCACCGCAAGTAGTGTTTGCACTGCTCGCTTCAGCTTAATCTAGTTTTGCGGATAGATATTACTATTATTTTCTAGTATGTTATGTCCGATCCTACGATTTAAGTGTTTACACTTCTGGGATCTATTAGGCGGTCAAAATGTTTCCGTACATTGATGTAACATAGACCCTTATAGGGTCAAATTTTTTCCAATATTGTATACTAAGTTATATCAATGAAATTGACACGCTATTTGCTTTATCACATCAAGTTCATGACAGGATTGTTGTCAAACTAAATTTACTGATGGGCAATTCATGATTGCTTGATGCATAAATCAAAGTTATATATAATTAAGACCATGTCGACCTAGAAATGGTGGTTCCGCCTTGGATCCTGTTCCTTGTTTGGTTGTGGCCCAGGGCAGACCCATTAGATTCGAAAGTTTATTTAATCTTAATCATATATAAATATTATACATCAGACGATTGATGGATGGGCCCAGTATGGATTCTATCACAGACATTTCATGTAAATCAAATCTATCAGCATTCATAAAGTCTATATTTTATTATCTATAGACCTCCAGTATGAATGGATTCGTACAATATCTTTACAAGTCGAACTCATGATGCACATAAAGAACTAATAATGTTTAGCTTAACTCTCGACTTTTGGAGCGCTATCAAAGACTTATTGTCTTTTCATTCTTGTTATGGCAGAAAATGCCACCTCGTAGAAATCCTAGACGTGGCGGCGCCGCAGGAGCTGCACCACCGCCACCACCACCTCCACCACCCCCTCAGTTCGACCTGGTAATGTTCCAGGCTGCCGTAACAGCCGCAGTAGCAGCCGCAATGTCCCAAATCAGCACCAATAATGCGGGTGGTGCGAGTAATGGTGCCACAAATTCTAACAACGGGGACAGTCAGGGAAGCTCGAGAGAGTGTACCTACAAAGACTTCACTAATGCCAAACCTAGAACCTTCAATGGGAGCGGAGGTGTCATAGCATTACTTCAATGGTTCGAGAAAACCGAATCCGTCTTTGAAATATGTGCATGCCCTGAAGCAAACAAGGTCAAGTTTGCAGCATGCACATTCGCACTCACCTGGTGGAATGGCCACGTCAAGACATTGACACTTCCGGTGGCTAACTCGATAACATGGGAAGATCTGAAAACCATGTTGATGAAGGAATACTGCCCAAGGGGCGAGATACAAAAGTTGGAAGAGGAACTTTGGGGTCTCAAAATGATAGGCTCTGACATCCTGTCTTATACCTCAAGGTTTAGTGATCTAGCCATACTGTGTCCAGGGATGGTTCCGTCGGAAAGCAAGAAGGTGGAAAGATACATATGGGGACTATCTTCCCAACTTCAAGGGAACGTATTGGCCTCAAAGCCAACTACCTTTGACAGTGCCAAAGAACTGGCACATCAACTCATCGACCATAAAGCCAGCTACGACACTGTGACAACCACCTCCGAGCAAGCTAAAGGGGGAAACAACAAAAGGAAGTTCTGGAACAAGAAGAAGGGTCAATCTGCTCAAGACCCTGCCAAAAAGCAACAAGTGGTTGCTATGAACGCCGCCACGACTACTGCCAACCCAACTCCGATGAAGCAATACGCCGGGCACCTGCCAAAGTGCAACAAATGAAACTTTCACCACAATGGCGCTTGCCGTGAAATGAATTGCACCAACTGTAACAAAAAGGGGCACACCGCTCGATTTTGTAAAGCTCCAGTCCAATAAAACGCACAAGCTGCCAACGCTGGAGCAAGTCAAACCTGCTATGGTTGTGGAGAGGCAGGACACTTCAAGCGGAACTGCTCGAAGGCAATAAACCCCAACCCTGGTGGAGTGGGCAGGGTTCTTGCGATAGGACATGAGGAAGCAGTTGCAGACCCAACTGTGGTCACCGGTACGTTTCTCCTCAACAATACATACGCATGAATTCTTTTCGATAGTGGCGCGGAGAAAAGCTTCGTGAGCCATCAATTTAAACGCTTGCTTAAACAAAAACCACAAACACTAAAAGATACATTCACCGTAGAAATGGCTAACGGAAAAACAGAGAACACTAACGACATTTACATCGGGTGTACCCTCACCCTAAACAATCACTCTTTCCAAATCGACCTTATGCCGGTCACCATAAAAATTTTTGATGTCATCATTGGCATGGATTGGCTGTGCCCTCACCATGCCGAAATCCTATGTCACGAAAAGGCCGTTCGCCTTAATCTGCCAAATGGCGAAACCCTCGTCGTCTATGGCGACAAACCCAGTTCAAACTTTCAGATCATTTCGTGTGTCAAGGCCCAAAAGTACCTCCGCAAGGAGTACCACGCCTTCCTAGCCAACGTCGTGGATAAGAATCAAGAAGCTAAAAACATAAAGGACATTCCGGAGGTCTGTAAATTCCCTGACGTATTCCCGGAAGACCTTCCAGGAGTGCCCCCTGCTAGACAAGTCGAATTCCGAATCGACCTAATTCCTGGAGCTACTCCTGTAGCCAAATCGCCATACCGTCTAGCCCCAGCCGAAATGCAGGAATTGTCTAGTCAATTGAATGAACTACTAAGCAAAGGCTTCTTAAGGCCAAGCTTCTCGCCTTGGGGAGCACCAGTCTTGTTCGTCAAAAAGAAGGATGGGACGTTCCGCATGTGCATTGACTACCGTGAACTAAACAAACTCACCATTAAAAACCGATACCCTTTGCCTCGAATCGATGACCTCTTTGACCAGCTGCAAGGAGCAAGTTTCTTCTCGAAGATTAACCTTAGATCAGGGTACCACCAATTACGAGTTCAAGAGGAGGATATTCCCAAGACAGCCTTCAGAGCGCGTTATGGTCACTACGAGTTTGTAGTGATGCCCTTCGGCTTAACAAACGCACCCGCGGTGTTTATGGACCTGATGAATAGGGTGTGTCGACCTTACTTAGACAAGTTCATGATTGTTTTCATCGACGATATACTAGTCTACTCCCGAAGTGAGGAAGAACACAGCCAGCATTTACGTCAAGTCCTGGAGACAATGAGGGCAGAGAAATTGTACGCAAAATTCTCAAAGTGCGAGTTCTGGATTAGAGAAGTGGATTTCCTCGGTCATGTAATCAGCAAGGAAGGAATACATGTGGACCCTTCAAAGATCAAGGCAATCGAAAGTTGGGCAGCGCCAAGAACGCCCACAGAAATCCGTCAATTTTTAGGACTCGCCGGTTACTATCGAAGATTCATCCAAAACTTTTCCAAAATCTCAAAACCGCTCACCACCTTGACTCAGAAAGGAGTAACTTTCGTCTGGGGGGATAAGCAAGAGGCTGCGTTTCAAACACTGAAGCAAGCCCTGTGCAGTGCTCCGATCTTGTCCCTACCAGATGGAACAGAGGACTTTGTGGTTTATTGCGATGCATACAACCAAGGTCTTGGATGTGTGTTGATGCAACGAGGAAAGGTCATTGCCTACGCCTCAAGACAGCTGAAGACGCACGAGGTAAACTATACGATGCATGATCTCGAACTAGGAGCGGTAGTTTTCGCCCTAAAAATCTGGAGGCATTACCTCTACGGCACCAAATGCACTATCTTCACCGACCACAAGAGCCTTCAGCATATCCTCAACCAAAAAGAACTCAACATGAGACAAAGACGATGGGTAGAATTGCTAAACGATTACGAATGTGAAATTCGTTATCACCCAGGAAAAGCCAACGTGGTGGCAGACGCTTTAAGCAGAAAGGAATACTCTGGCCGCCGAGTAAAGGCATTAACCATGACCATCCATTCACACCTGTCCACACAAATCAAGGAGGCACAAGAAGAAGCCTTGAAACCAGAGAACGTGGCAGGTGAAGCGTTGAGAGGAATGGACAAAAATCTTGAAGTCAGGGATGACGGAGTTCGTTGTCTCATGAACCGGATCTAGACACCGAAATTTGGTGGATTCAGGGACGTTGTCATGAATGAAGCTCACAAAACTCGTTACTCAGTGCATCCCGGCTCGGACAAGATGTATTTAGACCTCAAGAAGATGTATTGGTGGCCGAACATGAAAGCTGAAATAGCTACCTTCGTGGGCAAGTGCCTGACTTGCGCCAAGGTTAAGGTAGAATACCAAAAGCCCTCGGGACTACTTCAACAACCAGAGATACCCGAGTGGAAGTGGGAGCGGATTACGATGGATTTCATTACCAAGTTACCTAAGACCACGGGTGGGCTTGACACCATCTGGGTAATCGTCGATAGATTAACCAAATCCACACACTTCCTACCAATAAGGGAAACAGAAAGAATGGAGAAGCTGACAAGGATCTACATTAGAGAAATAGTGCGCCTTCACGGAGTACCGATATCCATTATCTCTGACGGAGATAGTAGGTTCACATCACGATTCTGTCAGTCACTACAGAAAGCTATGGGAACTAGGCTGGACATGAGTACAGCCTACCACCCACAGACTGACGGTCAGAGTGAAAGAACCATTCAGACGTTAGAGGACATGCTAAGGGCTTGTGTGATAGACTTTGGTAAAGCTTGGGATACTCATTTACCTCTTATTGAGTTATCCTACAATAATAGTTATCACACTAGCATCAAAGCTGCTCCGTTCGAAGCCCTCTACGGCCGTAAGTGCAGATCACCCCTGTGTTGGGCCGAGGTGGGCGATACGCAACTAGCAAAAGGGCAAGTCCCTAACAGTGCACTCACTGGCCCGGAGATCATAAGGGAAACGACCGAAAAGATCGTCCAAATTCGAGAACGGATGAAGGCTTCACAAGACCGACAAAAGAGCTACGCCGATAAAAGACGGAAGCCTTTGGAGTTCCAAGTTGGAGATCGAGTACTACTGAAAGTATCACCTTGGAAGGGATTAATACGTTTTGGAAAACGTGGGAAGTTAAATCCAAGGTATATCGGGCCATTCGAAATCCTCGCCAGGATTGGCCCGGTGGCATACAAGCTTCGATTACCACATGAACTCAGCAACGTGCACCCTACCTTTCATGTGTCAAAATTAAAGAAATGTTTGTCTGATGAGACCCTTGTCATTCCTTTGGAAGAAATTGAGATCAATGAGAACCTCCACTTCATAGAGGAACCTGTTGAAATCATGGATCGAGAGGTCAAATCGACGAAGCAAAGCCGCATCCCCATCGTAAAGGTCCGCTGGAACGCCAAGCGAGGACCTGAATTTACATGGGAACGTGAGGATCAAATGAAGCAAAAGTATCCACATCTATTCCCCAACCCTTGAAGTCCCTCTCAAAAATGCAAATTTCAGGACAAAATTTCTTCTAACGGGGGGATAATGTGACAACTGTCATATTTAAGTCAAAGTCAAAGTCAACAAGTCAAAGTCGAGTCAACAAGTCAAACCGGTCAATCTTGTATGATACTTGCATGATTAAAAGTTATTCTATGAAAACGTACATTTTTATGTCAAGAATTCGAGTGTCTCGGTAAATCTATGTGTTTATCAATGTGAAACCCCAATAAAGGAGTTAAACGCATCAAAAACACGACTATGAACCCTTTTGGAGACTTAAAATAATCATAAACGAAGTATAACGGGGTCTACGGACCTTGCATTGCAAGATTATTCGATGAAAATGGCTAAAAGTGAATCTCTCTCAAATCTCTCCCAATCTCTCCCAAATCTCTCCCAAATCGCTCCCAAATCTCTCTCAAAATCTCTCTCAACTTTTTATAGTCAACTGGGTCATCCCGACCCTTAACTTGGCCAAAAATCACTCAAAACGAGAAGTTATATTGAAAAACGGCTAATTAGGGCCGAAACCCTCTTAGGAACCGAACCCTCTTAGAGGGAACCTCCCAGGGCCGAACCTCTCTTAAGAACCGAAGCTGTCAAAGGCGAGCCTGTCAGAAGCGAAACTACCCCTCGGACCGAACCCTGCGAAACGAACCCTTCGGGCCCGAGCCCCCACCTTCGGTCCCTCCTAGTGCCACTCTCGGTCCTCAGCCTTAAGCACCGAACCCCTCGCAGGTTCGCTTCCTTCTTCCAGTTTTCGACTACTTTCGCCCCCTAAGCCCGTTTTTGACGGGATTTTTTCACCAAATTCATATTTTTACCATTTTAAACCCCCAAAACTCATATTTTATTTATTTCTCAAGGATTTATTAATTTAAAAATCATTAGTTTACATTAAGAAGATATTTACCCCACAAGTGGGTCAAGTGTGCCCACTTGCCTTCCATGTGTCATCCTCTCAATAGTCCAACCCTATCCATATCACACAAACCAAGGTAAACATCCCTTCAATCTTGCAAGTTGCTCCAGCAACATTTATATAAAGAAATCCTTGGAGGATTTCTTGGTTCACTTTGATAAATCCTTCACTTACACACTTCTCATATCACCTCAAGAAAGCTTCTTTCTCTCTACTTTCCACCACCTTGTGCAAGTGTTCTTGAGTTGCTACAGCACTTTTTGGTAAGTATTCCATCTAAACTCAAGTGTCATTCCATAATTTCATAACACTCTTGGATCATTGACTCATATCTTAACACCAAAAAAAATCATTCTTAGGATCATCCAAACTCTCACGTGTTCATCAAGTGTTCTTGACTTGATACTCCTCGTCTTCGACCTTCCACTCTTCCAAGAATCACTCAAGGTGAGTTCATACCCCTACATTTTCTAGTTTTCTTTAGTTTTCAGGGGGGGAATACAAGTTAAAACACCAAAACATATTTGAAACTTAACTTGACAGCTTACAACAGAAAAGTTGTGACATGTTCACGAACTGTTTTACCCAACTTAAACTTAATATTTTTCAAAACTGTTCAATATGCAAATGGTTCAGGTTTATACCTTTAAAATGACTACTTGCACATTTCCATACGATTTTTCTACAATTTTTGGTGATTTTTACAAAACTGCCTATCACTGCAGCAACGAAATCAGACCAGGTCGTGAAAATGAACATTTTCACACTGGTTTGAGACCACCAAAAATTATAAGAAAATTTGTGAACATAGTAGACTCTGTTTGAAAACTCTCAGAGTTTACAGATTTAGTTTTCTACTTACGATGATTTTTCTATAAATAATCTAAAACAATGGCAGTTAAGAGTTAAATTGTCAAAACAAGTTTAAGAGTTATTCACACCTTGTAACATGCTGAGCAAGGTGTGTAAGATTTTATACTTAGCATTTTAAATGTCAGTTTATTGAAATACAAGGTCATGCATAACAAGGTTTCATTTACAACATAAAACATTTTGATAAAACTATAATAGGTATAGTTTGGACACCTCATTTAACAAAGAAGTGGTAATACTATCGATTTACAAAGCGAGTATTTTATTACAAACTACGTGAACATGTTAATGAATAAATTTGTGAGACATTCATCTTCGGAGTACTCTTTAGTACAATAGAAAAGTCATGTAGTTATAGCCAGAATCTCTTGTAAGGAGAGCATGATAGTTGTATATAGATCTATATTGGGTTTAACAACCCGCACCTGAGCTGCTTGCAACAGCTAGACCGGCAGGTCTGTGGTGACAAGTGTCATAACATTCCGACGCTTGAAGAACGTCGAGTACGAGGTCTTCAAGTCATAGTATGGTTATAACAACTTACATGGGAAATTAACAAACACTCCGTGCACGGGAATTTAAGGATTTCACAAAAAGGAGTTTATTTAAATATAAAACCACATATAAGTATGATGATTTACTTACATATACTAAGTCTTGGTTCAGTTAAGACTACACTAAACCTTTTAGGAAATATTGGATTTTCTGGAAACAAACTTGTAACAAACTTTAAGGAACAACATTCATTTTTCATTCATAAATTGCTTATGAACTCACCAGCTTTAATGCTGATACTCTTTCAAAAACAACTTGTATTCTCAGGTAATCAGTAATACAGGTAACCACAAGACTTTTGAAGGCAAGACGCTAAGGCGTAGATTTCTTTTGAACTATTTTGACATTATATGTAATTTATTTGGAAACATGTATTTTGCAACGATGTAACCTTTTAGATTATATTTATGATGGTTGTGTTTACTTTCTTCACTATGATTATGATACTGAACATGAAGTCCTCCGCCCCCGAACGTTTCTGCCGTTTCGGTTTGGGGGTGTGACATTATAAGCATAAAGGTCGAAACTTGAATCATACCCAAGGTTCATAAGATAGTTGGAAGTTGAGATCTTCTTAAGCAATGCTCCAAAACTCCATCTTGAAAGAGCTTATTTCCAAAATCCACCAAGAACTCTAAAAACTAATGAAAGAGGAGAGGGGAGGCTCAAACTGGTGAAGGGGAGACTAGGGTTTCTCCCAATGGGTTCTAGATATGATGGACGCTAAGAAAATACCCTTAAACATGAATCATTACCTTTAAATACCTTGAAAACCCTAAAATTTTCGTGGGTTTGGGTTGTACAGTTTTCACCTCGTGACATCCTGTTTGTCACCTCATGAGGGCTCTCATGTCGTGACAACATTCCTATCACCTCGTGATAACAATTTTCCCCAAATTCCACTCCAACTTCAAACAGTCATAACTTCATCGTTTCAACTTCATTTTTGACGATCTTTATATGCAGGGAAAGGTCTTGACGAGCCCCACAACCCTATATAATTACTTTTGCCTTAATACATTTCTAACTAAAACCATAATCAATGAAAGACACCCAATATATAACTTTTCCCATTTTACCATTTTTCTTCGAAGCGCAATTCGATGACTTTAATCACTTAGCCCAACGTTATCAACATCTGATAGGGTCTAAACTGTATTCCCTTGAAGCCCAAGACCTTTACTTGATCCATTTACGGCCGGCTATCCTGATAATAGAAACATCTGAAAATAGGTGTTACAATTTATGAATTTAATGATTCAAAATCATTTAGGTGAGTCAACCCTATTGTCAAACACACTTTATCCAATTTGACATTTTTAACCCTAAAAATCAAATTGTTATAATTTTAACATTTAACATTTAACATTTCTAATTATTATTTAAGCCATTATTATGATTAAAAGTTAGCATGGCGGTTACCTGTATGTTATCTAACCAATTTTCAGAATGATTGCAACGTTTCCGAAGGATTGCACCGGTTCACATACAGAATATAAACAGTCTATCTATTATCTTTGTATTAGTAGTTGTCATGGTATTCTATAAAAGATTAGTTATATCACTACTTGTCTAGATGTTCTTGAATTAAACATTTAACCATTTCCTTCTTCCCAACATATTGATATCAGAGTCAATGGCTTCAAGTTCTAATAAAACGTTGCAACCCCAACTCCCAAAACTTAACGGTTGAAATTATCATCAATAGAATATTTGGATGAAAGTTCTCTACGAATCACAAGACCTCTCGAAGATCATTGAGAATGGATATGCAAAACTATCAGATATATCATCTCTACTTAACCCCACAACAATTAAGCTATCTAAATATCTAAAGGGAAACAAGAAGAAAGACAAAAAAGTACTTTTCCTCAGCAGTGGACGAGATGAAAGGATTTCCACTTCATCTAATTCGAAACAAGCATGGGAGATGTTACAAATTAAAGACGTACAATGGTCGGGAAAGAAAAGGTAAAATAGTTAGACTTCAAACTCTGAGATGTGAACTCGAAAATATGCGTATGAAAGAGTATGATACAATAGAATACTATTACAATCGCATAATTCTACTTGTCATTCAAATGAGAATTAATGGCAAGATACAAGAATCATAGACACTACAAGGAAAACGATCATTAGCGGCGACAAAAGTCGCCGGTAATAAGCCAAGATGTCGCCGGTAATAGTAATAGCGGCGACGCGTCGCCGGTAATAAGTCGCCGCTACTACTTCCTCGCTATTGATGAACTTGTCGCCGCTAATAATAGATGTCGCCGCTAATGATATGTGTCGCCGGTAATAACTCTGTCGCCGGTAATTACGATTTTCATTTTTAAAATATTTTTTTTTGTAATTAACGATTTTGGTTGCCGGTAATAATGTACTCCGTAATTACATAGCAACATTCGATTAAATATAAAAAATAATAGTGTCGATGCTAATTACAAAACAAACATCCGATTATAATTAATTAAATATCAAAAGTTATAATATCCGATTAAATATAAAAAGTAATAATGTCGCCCGGTATTAGTGTCGCCGGCAATTACAAAAATCAACCAAAGTTTTACAATCTACCAAGTAGCAAAGCGTGATAACATATGCAAATAAAACTCATCCTGGCCTATATACCATCATCTTCATTCCCATCGTTTCCTCGATTATTTTGGGATTGAAAAAATGAATACAGCTCATCCCTACATGCCGGGTCATTCAGCATCGCACGGAGATTTTCCAACTACATAATTAATAACAACATATATAAACTTATAAGTTAAATTATCAAAAATAAACAAAAACTATCAAAATACATAGTTATTTTTAAACTAAGACAAAAAACCAAAGTACGTTGTTAATTTTTGCACTTGGGACAAAAACCTAATTACCAAACTTTTTAGCAAATAATCACCACAAAACCAAAATTACCAAATCAACATGCATTTTACGATGATAAAGTAGATTTCTATTTTTAAACTAAGACAAAAAATCAAAGTACATTGTTATTTTTTGCACTTGGGACAAAAACCTAATTACCAAACTTTTTAGCAAATAATCACCACAAAACCAAAATTACCAAATCAACATGCATTTTACGATGATAAAGTAGATTGCTATTTTTAAACTAAGACAAAAAACCAAAGTACGTTGTTATTTTTTGCACTTGGGACAAAAACCTAATTACCAAACTTTTTAGCAAATAATCACCACAAAACCAAAATTACCAAATCAACATGCATTTTACGATGATAAAGTAGATTGCTATTTTTAAACTAAGACAAAAAAACCAAAGTATGTTGTTATTTTTTGCACTTGGGACAAAAACCTAATTACCAAACTTTTTAGCAAATAATCACCACAAAACCAAAATTACCAAATCAATATGCATTTTACGATGATAAAGTAGATTGATATTTTTAAACTAAGACAAAAAACCAAAGTACGTTGTTATTTTTTGCACTTGGGACAAAAACCTAATTACCAAACTTTTTAGCAAATAATCACCACAAAAACAAAATTACCAAAGTAGATTGTTTTACCTGTGATGGTTGTGATGGTTGTGGTGATGGTTGCGAAGGCTGTGGAATCGGCGGAAGAGCAGAAGGTTTACGGCCAATGCCTCTAATATGGCCACGTCGCTCTCCTAATACTTTCTCAAACGCAGTTCTTTCTTGGGCGGGTGTTAACTGACTTTCACCTTGAGTTTGTTCTAACAGCTCTTCAACTAACCGATTATGTAACTCCCAAAAGTGAGTAACAATTAAGTATAAATAAACATTTAATTATATGATAAAATTATAATTAAATACTTACATATTGTTGTTCCGCCTCAGCAGTAACAAATACATCATTCTTATCGGTATGAGCTTTGCGAAACGTTTCCACTCTCTTCAGGTTCTGTTTAACTTTAAAAATTAGATTATATTTTAAATAAATAATTACATGTATCGTACGTTACCTTCTTATAGCATGTACTGCTATACGAGCTCGACCCCCCACGATTCACATTTGTTTGCATTTCACGAATTTTTTTGTTCCTTTCTGAAGCAATTTTGTGTTCGTCTGTTTGGAAATACTCAACTGCTTTCTTCCGGTTATCAACTTCCATACCCTCTGGAGGGTTGGTTAATGCTCCCGGGATATCTTCATACCCTCCGACTGACATAAAATATTCTTTTGCGTTAGCTTTACGTTCTCGATAACCTTTTAACAAAGCTGCTTGAAAACTCTCTGTCAACAAATTAGCTTGTACATCCCGGTACATCTGATCCAAATCAAACTTTGTCTACAAAAAAAAATTTAACCAAGTAAAAAACAATTATAGTTAACCATATAAAATATATTTAAATAAATTATTACCACTAAATGTTGTAATACGGTGTCCTGTATTGCAGGGGAAACTTTTTTCCAAGTCCATTTATCAAATGGGACCATCTGCCACATTGTTTTTCCAACTTCTCGGGAAAACATGTCGTTCGGCTCTCCTACGGGATCAAATGTGATATCCCTATCATATTCCATGCTAATCGGTTTGCCCTTGTTCCGTAAGATCGCTTTTTCAAGCTTTATATTTTTCGCTTTGCCTCTAACTTTCCTTCGTGCAGTTTGCTCAACTACAAATGTAATTAAAAATTATTAGAAACGGTATTTAATTTATAATAACTGAACAAAATTAGTAAATAAAAATTCATAATAAGACTTACCGTCCTGCTCGTGATGACCAGCACCTCTACCACCTGGGAGAGGTGGGTCCTCAGCTCCATCACCCCCGTGTCCACGACCCATAACAGTAGCCATGGTATACATAAACAAAAGCCATATTGTCATCGTTTCCTGAAAAAATATAAGATATACAAATATAATTTTTATTACAAATACACATTATATAGAAATAAGCATTTACATAGGACTAAACATTTCTATTTAAACAAGAAATCCAAATAAAGTTCATATTACAAACACGTATTACATAAGAACTATTCTAATCAGAATCTTCCTCATATCCTTCAGTGTCTTCTTCGGTATCATAATCAGAATCGGTCTCATCGTAATCAGTCTCGCAATCAGAAACATCATTGACTATACCAGTTGGTGGAGGAACTTCAGTTGCACTTTCTACATCAACAATGACTCTAGGAATGTTTTGAAAGTACATGCTGAAATCGATAAAAAGTGGAGCATCGGATGAAGAGATATTTTGAAGTACATCTACATTATCTACATTTTCGTGTGAGCCATTGTCATCATTTTGGACACGGTCATCGTTTGATGGTAGATCCCAAATACTTTGATGGTTAACATGCTCGACAACACACCGATGGTTACTGTTTGGCTCTTTGATGTAGAACACTTGTTTGGCTTGTGAAGCATATATGAGTTGATCATCTTTGTATGCTTCGCGTTGTGTATCGATACTGGTGAAATTATCACTAGTAATAACTCCTGTTCGAGTATCAAACCACTTGCAACGAAATAGTACAGTTGAATAATCATGTGTATACCTCAACTCTATAATCTCTTCTAACTGGCCATAATATTTCTCACCTTTCTCACCCACCGCTAAAACCCCAGAGTTTTGTGTTGTACGTTGTGCGTCACGACTAAGTACCATAAACCTAACACCGTTGACTATGCATGCGGTGTAAGAATAAGCATTCATTTGCGGACCCATTGCAAGAGCCGACAACTCTTTGTGGAATTCTGGAGAGTTTTCTATTTTCATTTGATGAACCTAGCAATTATAAAGTAATATGTATTATGTATTCGTTAGATCAATGAAACAAATTTGTTTATTAATTTATATTACCTTTTCACGAAACCAATTACGAAATTCTCTCTTTTCATCACTTTGGGGATGTTCAGATTTGAATTTCATATGTTGATGACCAAAGGATATAGATTTAAAAAGATTAAAAAAAATTAAGGATGAAAGTTAGAGATAAGATTAGTTACTTGATATACTGTGTGACTTCTTCACAACTATTCAATACAAACCAAATCATGTTACGCATTTCCGTTAAATTAAGAGTTTTGATTTGAGTTGTGCTGGCCGGTCGACATTTAGACTCAAACATCCAAAACTTTGTTTTTTCAATGACAACATCTTCATTTCTTTCCGGACGATTCTTTACATTTCGAAGGTACATCGAACAAAATGATAAAGCTTCTTCAGCAACATAACCCTCAGCTATAGAACCTTCCGGCCTCGCCTTGTTTCTGACATAGTTTTTTAGCTTTTTCATATACCTTTCGAAGGGATACATCCATCTCATACATACCGGGCCTCCGACAATCGCTTCATCAGGTAAATGCAAAAGTAAATGAACCATAATGTCAAAAAACGCTGGAGGATAAATCAATTCTAACTTGCACAAGATTGCAATAATGTCTACTTTTGCTTTCCTCATATCCTCCACCTTCAATGTTCTGGAACAAAGTTGCTTGAAAAACGTACAAAGGTCTACAATAGGTGTATAAGTGTCTTTGTCTAACAACCCTCTTACTCCAATCGGTATCAGACGTTGCATAAGAATGTGGTGGTCATGTGATTTCAACCCAATAATGTTAGTATTGGTATCGTTCACTTTCTTATTGATGTTAGAACCAAACCCATCCGGCAGTTTAACATCTTTTATAAATTGACAAAAGAGTTGTCGACTAGATTTCGTGAAAGAGTATCTTGAATGGGGTCTATGAAACTTGTCACCATTTTTTTGCAACCATTCATTTCTCCGAATGTTTAGAATTCTGAAGTCCTCTCGTGCATTTGATGTGTCTTTGCTTTTATCGTTCATTAGAAGAGTACCTAACAAACTCTCGTCCACATTTGTGACAACCGTCAAATTTCGGTCAAGTCAAAGTCAAACAAAGTCAACAAGTCAAACCGGTCAACTCCAATAACCCTTGTATATTAGGGTTTATGTTATGTAATCACTATACAATTCGCTATTTTAATGAGAAATCATCATTTGGAAAGTTCATGTGTTTGATTTTCCTTAGCCTTAACAGTGCTAAACAACGAACCAAAGCGATAAAACACTATTGCACAATCATCGGGATTGTGTAGGACACTAAATCATGGCTTAAAGGGGGTTTATGGACCTTGCGTTGCGAAGCCGGACACTCAAAAAGATCACAAACGAAACCTCTCTCAATCTCTTTCACTCAATCTCTCTCTATTAAAATCTCTCCCGAATCTCTCTCAAAAGTTACTTTAACTTTTTGTAATCATTTGGGTCATCTCGACCCTTAACCGGGTCAAAAACCACTTGAAACGGGGTAAAAACGGGTAAAATAACCTTAAGGAACCAAAACCCTCCTATTAGAAGCGAAAACTCTCATGAGAAGCCTCTCAGGACCGAAGCCTCTCAGGACCGAAGCCTCTCATGAGAAGCCTCTCAGGACCGAAGCCTCTCATTAGAAGCCTCTCAGGACAGAAGCCTCGCATGAGAAGCCTCTCAGACAGCCCATGCGAGAGGTCTCGCAGACGGCCCCTTTTTACCGGTTTTTCGACTACGACTTCGTTTTAACTCCGTTTTTCATTATTTTAACGTGGGATTTTCACCCAAAACTTTATTTTATAAACTAAGGCCCCAAAATATATAAATCTCCAGGGTTTTTTTATAAAAATATATTAAAAGAATTAGTGGTTGAACTAATTATTGAGGAAATATTTGCTTTTCCTTAATTTATGGCAAAAGCAAACCACCACCACCTCACTCTATGATCAGCCACTCTTTCCCACTACTCCTTGTCACCTTAGTGGACCTTTACACCCAATCTCTAGCTCTTCCCACGTTATAAGAGCTGGAGGATTGATCCTCTCTCCTCATTCTCCATAAAGTTCTTTCATTCTACACTTAGCAACCAAAGGACACTCTCCAAAATTCTCTCATCTTTTCTCTCAACTTCAAGAACTTCAAGGCTTTCTTCAGGGATTTATTTCTTCAATTAGTAAGTATCTTCATCATTCATATAATTATTACACTCCATTCTATTCAAATCATTGATATCTTACACAAATTCCATCTTATTCGATGTTAGATTCTCGAATCATCAAGACATCTTCTTAGTGTTCTTGGATTGAACACTTCCTCTCTCTCACTTTCATCTACTGAAACCACATAGGGTGAGTTCATACCCCTACATTTACATGTTTTTCTTAAGTTTTAAGGGGGGGAATACAAGTAAAATCATCAAGAACACAATTAAACTTTTTCTATCAGATTACATCAGAAAAGATGAACTTCGATCACGGACTGTTTTGGTCAACTTAAATATTTTAGTTTTCAAAACTGTTCTAGGTGCAAGTAGTTCAAACTCTTAGCTTTAAAATGGCTACTTGCACATCTCCATATGATTTTTATACAATTTATGGTGATTTGTACAAAACTACCTATCATTTCAAAGGCAAACCCGGACCAGTCTGTGATTATGAACATTTTCACCTCTGTTAGAGATCACTAAAAATCATGATAAAATTTACGAACAAACTAGACTCATATTCCAAACTCTCAGAATTTGCGGATTTAGATTTAGAGCTTTGATGATTTTTTTATAAATTTTCTAAGAACAGTAACAGAAACTGTATACAACAAAAAGTTGCTGTCAATTTCATTTCACCTTGTAACATGTTGAGCAAGGTGTATATCTTTATGTGATTATATGTTATTGCAATATATGACATTTTATCTTAATATTTAGACACACATCAGTTTACAAATGGATTTGGACATATAAAATATAAAGAATAACAAGTGATTATAATCAAAGTACAACCGATACATTCAAACATTTAATAAACTATTTTGAATATAGTTTGCATACATTACTACGTACTACCCTTGGTTGATAAACTATAATAGGTATAGTTTATGATACATTACATAATACATACATTTAAAAAGGGTACATTTATACAAAGGATATTTTCATTAAGCAGGGTACGGCCATACGGTACCAAGTTTTCATAACACGAAATTCCGTTAATGACTTTATGAAACATTACATAACACATACATTTAAAAAGGGTACATTTATACAAAGGATATTTTCATTAAGCAAGGTACGGCCATACGGTACCAAGTTTTCATTACACTACACGTAAATTCGTTAATGACTTCTGTGAGACATTCGATTCAATTTACAAATAAGTCCTGTATTATAACCAGAGTCTCCTCGAGGGAGAGCGTGATACTTGTGTATAGATCTATATTGGGTTTGACAAACCCACACCTAAACTGCATGCAACAGTTAGACCGATAGGTCTGGGGTGACAAATGTCATAACATTTCCGACGCCTGAAGAACGTCGTTTCAGGCCAACTAGGTCATAGCATGGTTATAATAACTCACATGTGGTATTAACAAACATAGAATTTACGGGGATTTCACTAAAATCAAACGAGTTTATGTCGATTTAAACTTGCATTGTTTTACTATAAGGAACGAACACTACTTGTACATTTCGGTCTTTGGGTTTTAAGACTACATTTACACATTAAGGAAAATATTGGATTTTCTGGAACGAACACTACTTTTATAAGAAAAGGCTTTAATAAACTCACATAAAGTATTAATGAATATTGGAATTTACGGGAACTTCATTAAAATTAAATGAGTTTATGTCGATTTAAACTTACATTATTTATTATAAGTAAGAAAAGTTACTTATACATTTCAGTCTTTGGATTTAAGACTACATATACATTTTAAGGAAAATATTGGATTTTTCTAAAACAAATACTACTTTTACAAACGAAAGGCTTTTAATAATACCAAACAAAAGCTTATGAACTCACCAACCTTTGTGTTGACACTTTTTCAAACAACTTGTATTCTCAGGAAATCATTAAACAGGTAACCAAGTGCTTTTGAGGATGGGACGCTAAGGCGTCTACTATTTCATATTTTGTCAACATATTGTAATTGATTCGTAAACATGTAATTCATACAATGATGTAACTTTTTCAATTATATATATGTTGGTTGTGTTTGCTTGAATTACTATTACAATTGTTGTTATGATACTATACATGAAGTCCTCCACCCCCGGACATTTCCGCCATCCTTGGTTTGGGGGTGTGACAGATTGGTATCAGAGCACAGTTTATAGTGAATTAAGTATATCAAACCACATAATATATACAAACTATAAACACAATTGGGACTAATAGTCTCTGATTTGTGCATTTTTCAAATAAATATACTTTTAGAAAATGAATGGTTTCTTATTAAAAGTATAAATACATGCATACATGCTCATATAGTGTCATAACTAGAAGAACATAAAGTTAAAGAAGAGGAGTTGTACATTATGGGTATGCCTTGGTATATGTAAATCAAGTCTGGAAAGGATATAGCCTGATCAACTATATCTGTCCGAGGAGTGACTTGCATATACTGGGGGATAGTCATAATGGGCAACAAATCTAACAACCTAACTACACCCTACAGGGAATACTTTAAGAATCGAATCTAAACACCTAAAAATACTATAGGAGTATTTGGTGATACTATAACCAACTTATGTGAAAACTAAAGACCTCTATTAGTAGGCCTATGATAACTGAGTGCATACGCCAAGGTTATACATAATTAAAGATATTATAGACTCAGAATCTATGACTATTGCTCTACTTCCTGTTCCTTGTTTGGTTGTGGACTTAGAGTAGAGTCATTTATTCGAAAGTCTATTCTATCTCAAATTATGTATAACTGATATGCACTACGTGATTATAGACGTAATTAATAAGGATCACCCCTATAAGTAATTATAGGATTAGGCGTCTATTAATTATCTCTTCTACCCCTATTCTCGCACGAGCAACATGATGTGTAAATTTTAACGCCCGTACAAAACCTACTTCTACCCACTACCATAACTCCGTCTCCAAGACGTTAACAGAAACACCAAGAATAGTTCACTAAAGTGCGAAATTATACATGTGTATATAAATGGTAAGGATATTTACTAAAAGGTTTATCAATGAAATAGGCATGCATTTTATTTCATTGAATCTCACTACTTGGTATTACAAACAATTTACAACTGGTAACTCTAAGATTCTTTAGGTGTACCTCGAAGTTATGTGTAATTAAGAAATGATTGACCTAGAAATGGTGAGTCCGCCTTAGGACCTGTTCCTTGTTTGGTTGTGGACTTAGGGTAGACTCATTAGGATCAACAGTCTAATAAAATTTTAATTACACATAACTGGGGGCATGTCAAGTGAATCTTAGGAGTGGATCAGACATGGAACAAATCACAAGATTATAATCAAGTTATTCCTACTAAATTCATAAGTCTATTTATATAGACCTCTGGTATAGAGTCGTCGGCGTAGTCGTGTCGGCAATCTAGAATATGGCTAAATACATAATACAAACTATAATACCCAAATTATACAAAATTTTCTGCATTAAAAATCAATAGACAAATACATAAAATGAAACTAAAAAGGGTATCAAACTATCAAGAGAAAAACACATACAATGTAGATTAAAATCCACTAATTATAACAAAATGGCTAAGGATTGTTAAGTCCTCTCTTCTTATAAATAGCTTTGAAGCAAGCTTGCCTAAGCTTCTTTGTTCTTTCTGTCAATTCCATACCTGGCAATTTCTCCATCATCTTCTTGTGCCCTTCTAACGTCTCTATCTCCTCCTTTAATCCCAACTCCTAATTTTTTTTTAAAGGTAGATGCAATATATTTTTCATGTGAGTTCACAAAATTTACAATGAGTTAAGTTTATATAAATATAAATCAGGAGATCGTAGTAAATCAATTGATTTGATGTGGCATATGCCTAGGACCTATGTTTAGTTATAAAGAAACTAACAATTAAAATTTTAGAAAATAGCAAAACTACTTTGGTTACCAAGTGCATGAGTAATGTATAGAAGGTTATTATCATAATTTACCTTGGCATTTTCAATAAGGGATTGAAGGCTCTTAAGTTTTCTATGAGGCCATCTGTTTATGTTTAGCTCTCTGCATCTTTTCTTCAACACTGTTAAACTTATCCCTAGTTCCTTTGCTGCCATGATTATCGGCATCTCAAAGTACTTCTCTATCTCTTCAAACTCCAATGGTCTCAATCTCTTTGCCACCTTCCGGCCACCGTGATCAGTGGTGGCAGCACTAGAACTACATGTAGCCTCACCACCGGATTTACAGTCTTCACTGAAACTAACCAATGGTAAATTACTATCCTCCCAACAATCCCATAAGCTTATATCTTCAAGGGGATCAAAATCGTGAAACTCATTTCTAGAAATGATGTTTTGATCTTTGTTAAGTACTGTGGAAACGTTCTGATCGAGCACTTCATGCAATTTTTCCGACAACTCGTAATCATGATGGTTGAGCATGTCACCACTGCAAAAATCCAAAAACTCAAGATAATCAAATCCAACACGATGAAAGACTCTTTTTGATCACTACAAATCCAAACCATGTTTTGATCAATGTCGACAAAATCACTTTTCTGTGCGTAAGATGGTGTAATGAGTGATGTTTATATATACCTGAAAAGATCTTGATGATCAAAGTACTGAAACCAATCAAGGTCATCTATGGGGTTTTGATGATCTGCAGGTGGATCCATTTGTGAGGGAGAAGTTAAAAGTCGCGGTAAGAATGTGATGATTTATATAAGTAAAATGGGAGAAGTAATTAATAGCAAATTGTTGGGAATGCAACAAAACAAGTTAAGCACTTCTGAAAAATTGATAAATGATTTCGGTAACACTCGCGGAATATAAACTAGTGAAAATTACAAATGAAATTGAATATATATAGTCTATGATGTTATGGTTATTGTGTATCTAACAAATGAAGAGAAAATGAATATATATATATATATATATTCTTTGAGCCGTAACCTTCTTCTTCAATTCACACACATATACGTATATGTTGCTGCAAATTATGACTTGTGTGCCTCATGCATTTAATGCATCACATGCCTACTGCATATTCTTGACTTTGAAGCTACGTACCAGTTTCCAATTTCCCCAATAGCACAGTTTTCATTAGAAAGTACTCCAAGTCTTCACACATGAACCAGTTAGAAAGTACTCCAAGTCTTCACACATGCAAATTATGACTTGTGTGTCGCTATAGGTATGTCGTTGGCTCTTGTTAAAAACCTATAGCGACAACAAGTCATCGTAATAGATTAAACTTGTGGTGACGACAAGTCGTCGCTATAGGTAACTAATAAAACTTTATTTTTTAACCCCGAAAATATGATTGACAAAATCTATCCGACGAGACCCTCGTGATACCTCTTGACGAAATTGAAATCAACGAGAGTCTCCACTTCGTGGAAGAACCGGTAGAAATCATGGATCGAGAGATCAAAAGAACAAAGCAAAGTCGTATTCCTATTGTGAAGGTCCGCTGGAACGCTAAACAAGGACCCGAATTCACCTGGGAACGCGAGGATCAGATGAAACAAAAGTATCCACATCTCTTCCCAAACTCTTGAAATCCCAGTCAAAATGAAAATTTCGGGACGAAATTCCTTCTAACGGGGGGATGATGTGACAACCGTCAAATTTCGGTCAAGTCAAAGTCAAACAAAGTCAACAAGTCAAACCGGTCAACTCCAATAACCCTTGTATGTTAGGGTTTACGTTATGTAATCACTATACAATTCGCTATTTTAATGAGAAATCATCATTTGGAAAGTTCATGTGTTTGATTTTCCTTAGCCTTAACAGTGCTAAACAACGAACCAAAGCGATAAAACACTATTGCACAATCATCGGGATTGTGTAGGACACTAAATCATGGCTTAAAGGGGGTTTATGGACCTTGCGTTGCGAAACCGGACACTCAAAAAGATCACAAACGAAACCTCTCTCAATCTCTTTCACTCAATCTCTCTCTATTAAAATCTCTCCCAAATCTCTCCCGAATCTCTCTCAAAAGTTACTTTAACTTTTTGTAATCATTTGGGTCATCTCGACCCTTAACCGGGTCAAAAACCACTTGAAACGGGGTAAAAACGGGTAAAATAACCTTAAGGAACCAAAACCCTCCTATTAGAAGCGAAAACTCTCATGAGAAGCCTCTCAGGACCGAAGCCTCTCAGGACTGAAGCCTCTCATGAGAAGCCTCTCAGGACCGAAGCCTCTCATGAGAAGCCTCTCAGGACCGAAGCCTCTCATTAGAAGCCTCTCAGGACAGAAGCCTCGCATGAGAAGCCTCTCAGACAGCCCATGCGAGAGGTCTCGCAGACGGCCCCTTTTTACCGGTTTTTCGACTACGACTTCGTTTTAACTCCGTTTTTCATTATTTTAACGTGGGATTTTCACCCAAAACTTTATTTTATAAACTAAGGCCCCAAAATATATAAATCTCCAGGGTTTTTTTTATAAAAATATATTAAAATAATTAGTGGTTGAACTAATTATTGAGGAAATATTTGCTTTTCCTTAATTTATGGCAAAAGCAAACCACCACCACCTCACTCTATGATCAGCCACTCTTTCCCACTACTCCTTGTCACCTTAGTGGACCTTTACACCCAATCTCTAGCTCTTCCCACGTTCTAAGAGCTGGAGGATTGATCCTCTCTCCTCATTCTCCATAAAGTTCTTTCATTCTACACTTAGCAACCAAAGGACACTCTCCAAAATTCTCTCATCTTTTCTCTCAACTTCAAGAACTTCAAGGCTTTCTTCAGGGATTTATTTTTTCAATTAGTAAGTATCTTCATCATTCATATAATTATTACACTCCATTCTACTCAAATCATTGATATCTTACACAAATTCCATCTTATTCGATGTTAGATTCTCGAATCATCAAGACATCTTCTTAGTGTTCTTGGATTGAACACTTCCTCTCTCTCACTTTCATCTACTGAAACCACATAGGGTGAGTTCATACCCCTACATTTACATGTTTTTCTTAAGTTTTAAGGGGGGGAATACAAGTAAAATCATCAAGAACACAATTAAACTTTTTCTATCAGATTACATCAGAAAAGATGAACTTCGATCACGAACTGTTTTGGTCAACTTAAATATTTTAGTTTTCAAAATTGTTCCAGGTGCAAGTAGTTCAAACTCTTAGCTTTAAAATGGCTACTTGCACATCTCCATATGATTTTTCTACAATTTATGGTGATTTTTACAAAACTGCCTATCATTTCAGAGGCAAACCCGGACCAGTCTGTGATTATGAACATTTTCACCTCTGTTAGAGATCACTAAAAATCATGATAAAATTTACGAACAAACTAGACTCATATTCCAAACTCTCAGAATTTGCGGATTTGGATTTAGAGCTTTGATGATTTTTCTATAAATTTTCTAAGAACAGTAACAGAAACTGTATACAACAAAAAGTTGCTGTCAATTTCATTTCACCTTGTAACATGTTGAGCAAGGTGTATATCTTTATGTGATTATATGTTATTGCAATATATGACATTTTATCTTAATATTTAGACACACATCAGTTTATAAATGGATTTGGACATATAAAATATAAAGAATAACAAGTGATTATAATCAAAGTACAACCGATACATTCAAACATTTAATAAACTATTTTGAATATAGTTTGCATACATTACTACGTACTACCCTTGGTTGATAAACTATAATAGGTATAGTTTATGATACATTACATAATACATACATTTAAAAAGGGTACATTTATACAAAGGATATTTTCATTAAGCAAGGTACGGCCATACGGTACCAAGTTTTCATAACACGAAATTCCGTTAATGACTTTATGAAACATTACATAACACATACATTTAAAAAGGGTACATTTATACAAAGGATATTTTCATTAAGCAAGGTACGGCCATACGGTACCAAGTTTTCATTACACTACACGTAAATTCGTTAATGAATTCTGTGAGACATTCGATTCAATTTACAAATAAGTACTGTATTATAACCAGAGTCTCCTCGAGGGAGAGCGTGATACTTGTGTATAGATCTATATTGGGTTTGACAAACCCACACCTAAACTGCATGCAACAGTTAGACCGATAGGTCTGGGGTGACAAATGTCATAACATTTTCGACGCCTGAAGAACGTCGTTTCAGGCCAACTAGGTCATAGCATGGTTATAATAACTCACATGTGGTATTAACAAACATAGAATTTACGGGGATTTCACTAAAATCAAACGAGTTTATGTCGATTTAAACTTGCATTGTTTTACTATAAGGAACGAACACTACTTGTACATTTCGGTCTTTGGGTTTTAAGACTACATTTACACATTAAGGAAAATATTGGATTTTCTGGAACGAACACTACTTTTATAAGAAAAGGCTTTAATAAACTCACATAAAGTATTAATGAATATTGGAATTTACGGGAACTTCATTAAAATTAAATGAGTTTATGTCGATTTAAACTTACATTATTTATTATAAGTAAGAAAAGTTACTTATACATTTCGGTCTTTGGATTTAAGACTACATATACATTTTAAGGAAAATATTGGATTTTTCTAAAACAAATACTACTTTTACAAACGAAAGACTTTTAATAATACCAAACAAAAGCTTATGAACTCACCAACCTTTGTGTTGACACTTTTTCAAACAACTTGTATTCTCAGGAAATCATTAAACAGGTAACCAAGTGCTTTTGAGGATGGGACGCTAAGGCGTCTACTATTTCATATTTTGTCAACATATTGTAATTGATTCGTAAACATGTAATTCATACAATGATGTAACTTTTTCAATTATATATATGTTGGTTGTGTTTGCTTGAATTACTATTACAATTGTTGTTATGATACTATACATGAAGTCCTCCACCCCCGGACATTTCCGCCATCCTTGGTTTGGGGGTGTGACAACATTTTTCTCGACATGCATGAAATCTATGTTGTGTTTCAACTGTAGAGAAGACCAATACTCGAGTTCGAAGAAAATGCTTCGTTTCGACCAATTCAACTCGTAATCTTGCCGCTTTGGCTCCCCGCCTCCATGCTCAGGATGTTTACCCGGTTTACGAGTTAGTAGACGATCTAGTTGCTCTTGTATGTAGTCATTACTAAAGTGTCTCGGGGCGGGTCTTGTCTCTTCCATCCTGTTAAAGTCCAACCTCTTTCTTAACGGATTATTAGCATCTAGGAAACGACGATGACCGATATATACGACTTTGTTTGTTGCACGGTACGAAGGAGTGTCTTCATTGCAAGTAGCACATGCTCTATACCCTTGCCCACTCCAACCTGATAGACTACTACGAGCTGGCCAGTAGTTTATTGTCCACAACAACATAGCTCTCATCGTGAAGAATGTGTTTGTCGCCGCATCTTTAATACGTACGCCTGAGTGCCACAAATCTTTAAGCTCTTCCACCAACGGCCTAAGGAAAACATCCATATCCTTACCAGGAGCTTTCGGGCCGGGAATCAACAAAGTCAACATGAATGATGACTCTTTCATACAAAGACAAGGTGGCAGATTGTATGTGGTGAGTATGACCGGCCATGTGCTATGTGGATTACACATGTTTCCAAATGGATTGAAACCATCAGCTGAAAGACCTAGGCATACGTTACGGGGTTCACTCGAGAAGTCGGGGTATTTTTTTTATCAAAATCTTGCCAATGTTCCCCATCAACAGGATGAAGCATCACACCATCTTCTGAACGTCCAGTACTATGCCAAATCATATTTTTGGCAGTGTGCCTCGAACAATATAAACGTCGTAGTCTAGGGGTCACAGGAAAGTACCGTAACACCTTATGAGGTACTTTCTTACCCTTGGTGTTTTTATCGATCCATCGGCTCTCTTTACAAACGGGACAAACTTGCAATGAATCTTGTTCTTTCCAAAAGAGACAACAATCGTTTTTGCACCCATGTATCGACTTGTACCCCAGAGCAATAGACTTCAGTTTCTTTTTGGCTAGATAATGTGAAAGGGGAACCTTGTTGCCTTTGGGAAACGCTAATTGCAACAACTCAAGGAGTTGATCAAATGAATTATCAGTCCATTTGTTGTTCACCTTGATATGCATTAACTTTGCTAGAAACTCAAGGGAAGAAAAGATGCAACCAGGATACAATTTAGTTTCCACTTCTTCCAACAACTGTGCAAAATCATCATCCACACCGCTACCCCTTGTATTCGAGGTTCCTTCATCAAGGTTGGTATCATTTTCTCTCGACTCCCACATCACATCGTCGATTAAATCGGCCATTTCGTTACTTGGCAAGACGATTTGAGGAATAAAAGATTCACCATGATAGATCCAAATTTTGTACGACTTACTGAAACCATTTATAAATATATGGCGTTCAACTGCAGTCGGGTACTTGAAGTAACGGTTATCACATTTTTCACACGCACATCTGATTTTACCATTACTATCAAGGTGTGACTTGGACTTCTCGATAAAAGCTTTGAGTCCTGCTTGGAACTCGGGATGGTTTCGATATGGATTAGTAGTCCAGCTTTTATCAATAGACATGATGTTGCTGAAACATAATTTTGGGTTTAGAGTTTAGTATATAGAATTAGCATTGTTTTTTTTCCAATCCACATTTTTTTACAATTAAAAGAATAAAAAAATTAAAAATTAAAAAATTAAATTAAAATTTTTTTATATATGCGTTTTTTTAATTAATTTTAATTACAATTACTTGTAATTTATATAGGCAAAAGTTGTAATTATTAAATATAAATATGAAACTATAGAAATATAACATTATAAGTTAATTTGAAGATTATAAGTTAACTATATAACTTATTGGTTAATTTGGGGTTAGCTTGGGTAGAAACTAGAAATATATATATTTTTAATTTACCGTCAAGATTAAAAAAAATATTTTTTTTTTATTTATAACATTATAAATATGTTGTTCTTTCTAGTATTTGTAATTTACCGTCGAGATTAAAAAAAATATATATTTGTAATTTACCGTCGAGATTAAAAAATATATATATTTGTAACATATTATGTTGTTGTGTTGTTGTTTCTAGTATTTGTAATTTACCGTCGAGATTAAAAAATATATATATTTTTTATTTATAACATATAAATACGTTATTTCGGGGTTGGACGATTTTAGAAAAGTTAATCACTAAAAAGAGTTTGTAGCAATAATTTTTGGTTTTAGAGTGCTGATTTATTTTTGTCAATTATAATAATCTTATTTTTTTAAAGCTTTTACTAATATTATTTTGCAATTTTTTATTCTCATTTTTTTCTAGTAATAAAATTATTAATAATAAGAAATATGACTTAAAAGTATTTAAAACAGGTTTGATAAGTAATTTTTCTCGTTTTCCTAAAAATCATATTTGTTTTGGTGCGTATTGACAATTTGGTTTTTAAATAATCATTTTAATTTTATTATATTCACATCTATTCAAACATTAAAATGTGATTCTTAACACTTTGCCACAATAATCAAAATGACATGATTTAAAAAGGGATAATCATTCAAAGTTCAAACCCCCCAAAAAATATCCAATACACACATGAATATGTGTATAGTACCCTAACAATTTTATAACATTTTTTTGTGCTTTTTTTTTTTTTTTTTTTTTTTTTTGCAATTATAACAATAATTTTTTTTTTTTTCAATTATAGCATCCTACTTATACCAAAACCACATATTTTTCCATAATACATAAGAACATGAAATTCACATACTTTTACATACATATACCACATATACACCAAATACAAATACATTCACATACACACAAAATAACATCCTACTTAAACCAAATACACATAATTTCACATATATAGATAATAACATCCTATTTATACCAAATACAAAAATTTCACAATCATATACCACATTTACAACAAACATACATACATTCACATACACACAATAACATCCTACTTATAACAAATACATATAATTTCACATATCATATATATACTTCTACCAAATACTTATATACCACATACATCAAATATCAAATATACACACAATTTTCACATACAAATATCAAATATACACACAATTTTCACATATGGCAATTTTCAGATAATTTTCACATACAAATACCAAATTCAAAAAAAAAAATGAAATAATAGAACCTGTAGTGGCGGAAATCAATGGATATGTAGCCGGAAAAACTGCTATTCACCCGATGAAGCTACAAATCGACAGTAAAGATGATGTTTCCTTGCTTGTAAGGTTAAATGTCCTCCAACAAAACCTAGGAGCTATCCAAGATGTCACAAATCTCTTCAACAATATTTGCAAGGGTAACATACAAATTAAATTACCAAATCTTAGAAATTTAATCAACACTTTTTCAGTGTTAACATACAAATTAACAAGGAAATTATCAAAGAAATTATCAAAGAAATTATCAAATCAAATTACCTTTCTTCAAGAAATTGAGTTAGAAATCGGTCCCAAATCACACATTCATCCTTAATATCCTTAATATGACACAATGTGGGGAGAAATCGGGATGGAACAAGCAAATTGAAGATGAACTCGGAAGAAGCTGGAAGGGGCGAAGGGTAGCGAAGGTAAACAGAAAGCAGAATATGGAAGAATGAAGTCTATTGCGTGCGTTTTTTTTTATCTGCGAGAGGCTTTACCGGCGACGCCTTTAGCGGCGACAAATAGGGTTTTACCGGCGACACTTATCAATAGCGGCGACAATCTGGAGGGAAGGGTACCGCGTCATTTTTTAGTGAACTATTAGCGGCGACAATTTCAACCTTTAGCGGCGACACATATGTCGCCGGTATTAGGTTAGTTCGGATAAAGGACCCCAACCGTTGGATTGGATATTTGATCGAACGGTTTAGATGTAACGGAAGGGGATAACGCGGATTCGAGTGATCACCCTTTAGCGGCGACGCTATTACCGGCGACATGGGCTTTTAGCGGCGACAATCTCTAGAGTCGCCGCTAAAGACCTCCGTCGCCGGTAATAGCGTCGCCGCTAAAGGGTGATTTTCTTGTAGTGAGAGAAAAATCTTCGTAGTCTTACATAATAATGTTTAAGATTAAAAATGGGGCCATTCTTGACTTAAACACATCTCAAATAAATATGAATTTAAATTGTTTTGTAAGACCTTTGAAAATGCCAATGTGGATAGCCTAATTATGCTGAGTCGGTGAAATACGATGAGTAGTTTAAAAGACACTTGGTTACTCGTTATCATAATTGTTAGTTTTTAATTTAAAAGATGCGTAAATAAAATTTAAGTGAGTATCATAACAGATAAATATAAAGACAATATTACAATAAAAAGATTAATAATTAATGCATTGTGATTTCTTGTATTAGCCCAAATTATATTCTAGATATCGTTGCCAACCAAAGTTCTCAAATTTAAATACAGGTAATTAAGTAATTCAGCATAAACAAATAAACAAATGTGTACTCATAAATAAACAAATTAAAAATCAAATGAATTTTCATGAACTAATTAAAACCAAGAAAAATAAACATAAATAAGCGAGAATGAAAAGATGAAATCAATAATGAATGACATAAACGTTGTACTCGACAATGGCATCTCCATTGGTAGCATTCAGAAAATAAGTCCGAGCTTCGGTATACCCACGAGCAAATCGGAAAACACCACTTCCACCGACCACCGGAAGCTCTCTCACCGGCAACATAATAGGGTTCCGACCCAATATACTCAAAGTGCTTCCATTATACCTTTCTTCATCAAACACATAGTTCTGAACCATCATAAAGCTCATGTCATTTAAATCCGCAGACGCATACATCCCTTGTGCTCTTCCCACCCTGGTAGAGTTTGGTTCGGGCCCCACCGTCAAGAGGTTGTCCATCATGATCACAGCCCCGAATCCTGTGGTGGAAGTGTTGGTGATAGAGGCTGCAGCCACCCTAATGGCGGTTGCATTTGGACCACCGACAACATCGTGGAAGAAGAAATGGAGGTGTGTTAGTTTTTGCTTCCCAAGTCGCAGCGCTGTTCTTGGCAAGTTGGTTGAGAAAGTTTGGGATTTTCCGGCGAGGAGGAGGGAGAAAAGGACGACTATGAAGGTAGTGGCGGCGGTGGAATTTGTTAAGAAAAGATTGTTGGCCATGGCGTTCGGTTAGACTGAGAAATGGAAAATCGTGGATGATGATGTTTTTCCTTTGCATTGTGCTTGGGTATTTATACTTGAACAGGAACGAGTAAAGTCCATGGAATATTTTCTATTATTTTATTTTTACATATTTTCAAGCATGAACTTCTTTTATATATTTACAAGTGTAACAAATATTATTAGATAAATGTTTGTATTAATTATGAAAAGAAATGCATGTATCGAGCTCTTTTATGAATTGACATATACACGCGTACGCTGTGCATTGTAGTTTTGACTCGTCTTAGATCTCTAAAAACTTATACAAACACATCAGTTTGGTTTTTACAGGTTACTAAATGTTTGGATAAAACTGAGATCTCATTAATTTGATTCATATAGAATTTAAAGACAAACCAAATCTACACTGTATTACAATTTATAAATTCTATTCGATAAAATCTAACAAATCAATTACTTGCATATATATGTATCTAAATTTATAATAATAATAATATACAGTTGCGACAATTTGAAGTTAACTAATTGCATGCATCGTTCATATTTGGATAAGGTCAATAAATTTGCATGGTCGTGAAGCCTTCAAGTCATCAAAACCATTGACCTTCTCCATGGTCAACGAGTGTAAGCTTTTGACTTTTCCTTATGGTATTTAACTTTATCCATAAAATAAAATGCACCAAATCAAATCGAATCAGAGTCAAAATAAGTAATTTCTTAACTATGCATTCTTATAGTGCCACAAGTAGGGAATTTTTCCCTAGAAATCCCTATGGGGTTGGGTTTGTCTTGTAAATGAGCTCGAATCCGGGTTGCTCGTTCAAATATTGCGAATCATAATTACAAAATTAATTCGTTTGCTGTTTCAAAAAAAAAAAAAAAAACTAGTTTATAACCCGTGAGAACCATAATTACAAAATTATATATATTTTCATAGTAGAAACTCATAATTATTAATTAATTATTTTAAATAAATTATTAATTAAGAGATATTTTATTTAGTTTTGTAAAATTATAATAGTTGATTAAAATAAAAATATGATTAATTTTCAACATGTATTAAACAAATTTTATTTGTGAATAAAAGAAAAAAATAACGATATAATACAATGAAAAGATATATTGTCATGATCCATTTAGTTTGAAATGAAAATAGAAAATCAAAGAAATAGATTTGTATACTCAAAACCAAAAAAGATTTTTTTGATACTATTCAAGAGTTTAGAAAATATATATTGTCAATTTGTAATGGTCCATTTAGTCTGAAAATGTAGGATATATAAATTCATATTACTTGTATATGGAGTCTTTCGAAAATAAAAATATATATAGATGAAATTTTTGTTAAAATACAAATATACATGAAGAGATAAGCATAGATGTATAGACAATATGTTGTTATTAAAAATGTATAAATAAACAGAAAAACGAAAAAACGAAAACAGAAAATGAAACAGGTGATATTATACAGAAAAATGAAACAGGTGATATCATACAGCAAATGAAATCAGAAAACAAAAAATAAATTTGTATACTGAAAAGCAAAAAAGATATTGTTGATATTGTTGAAGGCTTTAGAAAAGATATACTCTCATAGTAAATTTAGTTTGAAACTATAGTATAAATTCATATTACTTCTATATGGAGTTTTTCGGAAATAACAATGTAGTTGGTTGGAGGTCATATTATACATAAAACAAAAACAAAGGATATATACATAAAAGGGAAACAAAAATTGAAATTAATTTTTGTTAAGGAAACGAAAATATTTATTATTGATGAGTTTGAACTGTTATGAAACATGAAAAGCCATGGATTTGTAGTACATTCCAGTATGGATTGCTAGAGGAGAAAAAGAATGCATAGAAAAAAAAACAAAGGTATCAAAATCGTTTTGGATGTTGTAATTTATATAACATTGGTGAGATGGAATTCATTCAATTTTTTATTTCAATTTAATATATTCCACATATATATATATATATATATATATATATATATATATATATATATATATATATATATATATATATATTAAAGGGGTGTGATGTCTGCAATCAACCGAGTTCAAGTAAGTGATCCCCAGAATAGTCATACATGTTGTTATGTTATTTGTTTTGCATACTAGAAGATAACATACGGATATGATCAGGGTTGCATGCTAGAATGCCTATTAGGAAAGATGCTAGAATGTGTTGGTAGTGATTGCAAAACTGAGATGGGAGGAGGTGGAGTTATAAGTGCCAGAGTTCAACCAACAAACTCTTTATCTGTTTCGCCTCCTACCTCCCGACACCATTTTTCATCTTTGAAGATGTGTTCACCCATGAATCAAATAAGTACTCGTTCATGATGAAATTGAAGGCATATCTAAACCTGATGAATTTGATTGACCTTAGAAATCGTAAGTGGTTCCTGATGAAATAGATGGAGGAGATTGTCCAGTCTTCTTCTCCATCATGACATCATCAAAAACCCCAAATGGGAGCGTTAGATTAAATGCCCAAAAAACCCAACCAAAAGCATCACTATGTATCAAAATTAAGTTTCTAGTTTCGATTTGGGTTAGGGTTGGTGGTTTCCAACAAGTGGATGAAGGATTTTTGGATTCGTCGGAGATATAGATGAAAGGAGGTGAATGGGGGGCTGACTGATACTTTCCAGAGAGAGAGAGAGAGAGAGAGAGAGAGAGATGCCTAAGGCAGGGGTTTTATTTATTTATTTATTAAGATAGATTTAAATAAAGAAAATCAAAAATAAATTAAAAAGGGTATATAAGCCTTTTTTTATGTGGTTGAATGACTATTTGTTAAAAGTTTTGAAAACATATAAACTATCTATGAGGTTTTTTAAACTTTGAGACTATATCCCAGATTCCAAAAAAACACATGGACCATTTATGAGGTTTTATCATTTAAAATTTATAGTTTCTATCTACATAAAGTTATAATTTTGTAACGAGAAGAAATCCTTGATTTATCACTCGCATTCCATATTCCCAATTGACCTATTCAGGATGAGATGTGGATGCATTCATTTAATCTATGTTCCATATTCCCAATTGACCTATTCAGGATGAGTCGTTGATGCATTCATATAATATCTATAGGGATCTATAAGGATGATGTCAATGATTTAATGCATCGATTGACTATAAAATGAATTCGGACTACGATCCATGGTGCTTTTGACATTGTTTTCATTTCCAACTGAATTTCACAAAGATATCTAGATCCAATTATGAATCTTACGAGGAGTAAAGAAAAACGATATGAATCTAAAACAAAAGACCACAAATTGATTTAGGCATCATCATTCATTGTCATACCTCACAATCATCTTGCTCATTCCATACCAACCATATATCTCCTTGTCTTCCTATTCCTATTCCTATTCCTGTTCCTGTTCATATTATGCCCAACCTTATTATAAAAAAATCCGATATATAATAATAGTACGAAAATTACATAGATCAAAATTTGTGTTATGCCCAAACTTATTGCAAATCTTATTCTAAACATGCAAATGCTACAAGCCCATTGGGCCGAGTACCTTATAGCCCGAATCGGTATAAAACGTCACACGGTGCAAGTTAGGGTTTTATACTTCTCTTCACCTGTGTTTTCTCAAACTAGAAAGGAGCAAGATGCCGGCTGGCCATGGATTGAGGTCAAGAACAAGGGATTTGTTCGCAAGAGGATTCAGGAAGAAGGGTACTATCCATCTAACCACTTACCTTAGAACTTATCACGTTGGAGATTACGTTGACATCAAGGTTAATGGCGCCGTTCACAAAGGTATGCCGCATAAGTTCTACCATGGTCGCACCGGTCAGGTATGGAACGTCACCAAGCGCGCCATCGGTGTTGAAATGAACAAACAGGTCAGTTTAATTCCACCACCAATCTCTCCGATTTACAAATGCCATGATTTGTATCCACACAAATGCCCAGTGATACTCCGTTTGACGAATTCGTCCTTTAATTTTCCTTACATTTCAACAATTCATCTCAATTGATGCAAATGGTAATCGTATTCGAAGTAGTTCATTAGGATAGAACCCTAAATTAACTGTTTCTCAACTTTCTTAGAGGTTTATTCATCGTTCTAACGGATTCTTTGAAGTTAAACATTGTAATTAACATGCCTATGTGTTGCAGGTTGGTAACAGGATCATCAAGAAAAGGATTCATGTTCGTGTGGAGCATGTGATGCCATCAAGATGCACAGAAGAATTCAAGCAAAGGGTTAAGAAGAACGATGTACTAAAGGCTGAAGCCAAAGCTAAAGGTGTAGTGATCAGTACAAAAAGACAACCTTTGGGACCAAAACCAGGGTTCATGGTTGAAGGCACTACTCTAGAGACAGTGACTCCCATTCCATATGATGTTGTCAATGATCTCAAGGGTGGATATTAAGTCAGAAATCTTGTTTCAGGTTCTTGTGTTAAATTTTGTTTCTTTGTGTTTATGGGAATTGGGTCTCTTGATCTGTTTTCTGTTAATTTTTATGAGGATATTAAGAATTGGTTTTAGGATTCTGATGAGGACTGAACACGTGAAAGTTTTTTTTTTGGCTATGTGAACATATCTGGCTATTTCGTGCTCTTAATTTGCATAGATTGTTCATATTTTCTCATAGGAATGTAAACATCTTAACATGTCTAATAAATTTTTAGGGAGCAA
Organism: Lactuca virosa; assembly: GCF_052849685.1. Taxonomy (NCBI): domain Eukaryota; kingdom Viridiplantae; phylum Streptophyta; class Magnoliopsida; order Asterales; family Asteraceae; genus Lactuca; species Lactuca virosa. Next base: position 107,292,619 of record NC_136426.1, on the reverse strand, counting down.
TTTTGATATGATCTTATATTAAGCTCCAATCAAAGCAATTTTGATATGATCTTATATTAAGCTCCAATTAAACTATTATATAACATATATGATCTTATATCACGAATTGACAATTGAAGCATTCTTTGATTTAGCGTCCCATGGAAAAATTTGGAGTTTTCATATTCTTTAACTCTCCATACAAATTATAATCTTCGCCTTGTGTGCATCGATCTTTTCAAAGTCACTTAACCAATTCAATCATGTTCTAAAACTTCTTAATCCAAGTTGTGCCACATCATTTACACATAGATATTATAATTAATTTTATTTTTACATATTTCAACTTCAATCGCAATCTTAACCTTAACCTTGTTTGACATTGCAAATGTGCCCCTTTAGGCTTTTACAGGTTTGTGTCACAATTACAAACGTAACTGAGTATCTTGCAAATGTGCCCCGTCATAACGCCGTTGTCGACGTCCACGTCAGCCTCCACGAAAACGAGATGCACCCATACCGATTGCTCTTAATCGTTTGATTGCGACGTTGATTCCGTATGCCATTGATCCATTGTAGACGATTCCGGTACCACCTTTTCTGATTATGTTTTCGTCTCTTAAACACATGATGAAGTCTTCTGCTTTGAACTCTAACCTTTGAAAAGCTGTTAGTTTCCATGATTTTGACTTTTGGATCTTGTTCTTCCGTTTGATCAGAAATGCTACTATTAAGAATTGCTTTTAGTTCGAAATTTCAAATGGCTAATCCCCTAAAATATGGTTTTGAAAACTTGGATGAAGAAAATGAGAGGAGTGACTTTGTTTTAACTCATAATCATCATACAATTCGCTTAACAAAATTCAAAGAGCTAAAGTATGACTAGTGGGCCTAAACTTATATTCCCCATTTAAAGAAGAATGACCAGTGGGTCTTAACTTTTATTTTCTAGCTTCTCGCGAGTTTCCTTTTAATATGATTTTGCCGTTCAAAAAAAAATTTAAAGAAGAATATCGGAAACGGTGATAGTAATATATGTGAAGATTGAGGAAGTTGATAGTAATCTATGTGGGTCCGTAAATAGTAATATATGTGGACGCCTCGTAAGCAGCATATTTCATTAACTTAATCCATTTTGCCACGTAGGATGCCAAGTCAGTAGAGTTAACTTGACCAATCCGGAACAAACACAAAACTTAATTGTGTCATAGTGTCATTTTCTCTTTTAAATTGTGAAACACTTATTCTCCCTGTATGATACCAACATTGTTCGTATACTCTTCAACATTTTAAATTGTGAAACACTTATTCTTTCTCTATGATAACAACAATTGTTCATACAAGTATTACTCTTCAGAAAACCAAAGGATCTTAAATGGAGTTAATCTCATGTGATCTTCCCCGATCACTACTAGTTAGGGATGAACATTTGAACTGGTTCGAAAACAAGACATTTGTACCCAGACCTAGATCGGGTTTTTAGAGTAGGTTTGGTTATCGATTATTTGAATCATGCAAAATTGGTCCGGGTACAATACCAGGTAGGTCCGGTCTAGGTCCACAGTGTATTTGTTTTAAAGTAGTAGATTTTGTAGGGTTTCAAAAAGTTGTATCGGTACAACGGGTACAAGAACCGAAAAACTTGGACCTGGACTTGGATCCGGACCTAGACACGGTAAACCTTAATAGGTCCGGTCCATAGTCTTCTAATTTTTGTCAAACTTGGTCCGATCGAAATGCTCACCCTAAAGCCCTTTATTTTCAATAGTTCCATTCTAATCATTCGTGTTTCTTGTAGACCCAAAAAATTAATTCCTTGAACCGAACAAGATTCATCATCACCCGCCTTTCATATTACATATATTTAGGGTTATTAAATTCATTTATTCCCGTTTCCACACCAATACTCTATTAATTTTTGTAAATTTGTTTTGATTCTTGTCGTTTCCTATCCCAAAGCTCCCGCCACTTCTAAAAATCGAATGAAACTCTTTATTAAGGGCATGATTGACGTTTTTCTTTCGACTTTTTTTTTTCTTTCCATGCTTTTCTTTACGTGTAAAGTATGATGTAGCTGAAAACAACGAAACGTGAACATCTCCAACAACGACATCATGCTTGTGTTTGTCTCCATCATTACCATCTACTCTTGGACTACCATTGGTCACCGTTGTCATAGCACATATGCTTTGACATTGAGGACTCGGCTTCTTTTTTTATTTTTATTTTTATTTTTTGTTTTTGGAGTTATAATGCACTCTACGGATGGAGATATTCTATCCATAAGCATTACTACACCCCAAGGTGTTGTAATTTTTTTAAACACATTAGATGTCCACACATTAATGAACACTCTCTATTTCGATTCATACCATTCTTTTGTTGAATTCATCTGTAACCGGTTTCATCTCTTTAAAAGATCACTTGATTGCTTGAACTGAACGTTTAAAACATCATTTCTCATATGTTTTTTTTATCAAGATTCATTTAATTTTGATCACTAAAATTTATATAATTAATGTCTAAATATACATACACGATTATGAAGGAAAGTGTATTTTATTGATTTTAATCGAATAACACAGGTTTTTAACTATTGGTTTTAAAAAGAAGTTTTTTAGAATAAAAATATATTAAAAATACATATGCCCCATTATTTATTTATCTTATAACAAAAAGATAACATAGAGAAAAGTGTTTAGGTGGTATACGGTATTCCCTTCCATCATACATAAGTGGAGCAGGGAAGATTTAGTTGTTTAGTTGACTGATTTTGGGATAAAAACTTTGGTATTTAGTTGACTTTCTTTTGTTATATGCACATCTCGTTACAATATATTTACCGTAAAATAATTATTGTTTTAATTTAATAAAAACGAAACACATACATGAAAACATTATGATGATATTTTTATGTACTTTACATGTATTTTGTTGATTGTTCTATTGGATCTTGTAAATAAAAAAACATAATATAGGGTTTATTTAGTTTCTTTGAATTAAAAATTTTATATGTGTGAATTACATATTTGCATGAAAAGATATATTAATCACAACTATTTGCCTAATCAACATCATCTCCATTAAATTATCATTTTCGTCATCTTCTTGCCGTGATTTGACTACTTATGTTTTGATGAACATTGAATTTACTTCATATATTAACATTATTACATAATTAATAATAAGATTATTATCATTATCATTTTACGATCATATGTTCCAAAAAAATAAATGTTCTCCCACAAAACAAAAGAAAAAGGTACCAACCACTCTCTATTCCTCCAAACTCCATTATATTTTCTAACACAAATCGGTTAACCCACTCTTCATTAATCAATCTCCTATATATACATTCTTCCACCCAACATTCCCTCATCACCTTCAACACCTCTCCCTTATTCACATTCTCTCTCTACATCACATTTTATCATTCTCTTTCTCTCTCCAAAATGGAAGGCGAGTCAACCGCAGTCAACATTACTGAGACACCCAAGGAAAGGAAAGGGAAGGCACCACTTTTGGCACCACCATCGTCAAGTACCATCAAACCAATTGTTCAAAAGGCTCCTAAGGGAGGGTACAAAAGAGGGTTAGCTGTATTTGATGTGGTTCTAAGGCTAGCTGGTATCGCAGCTGCTTTAGGAGCTGCGATAGCCATGGGGTCTACAGACCAGACCCTCCCTTTCTTCACTCAGTTTTTCCAATTCAAAGCTCAGTTTGATGATCTGCCAGCTTTTACGTAAGTCATAGTAAAAAACAAAACCGAATGAAGTTTTTACACACCTCCAATTTTATTTACTTTACAATATCTTCTCTACTAAAAAATCTATGATATTAATATCAATACTATATATTTTTTAATAATAAGTCAAATTTTCTATCTTATAGTTTATTATGTATGACAGATTTTTTGTGATTGCTAATGCCATCACTGCTGCCTACCTAGCCCTCTCGATCCCTATCTCAATTGTATGCATTATTCGTCCTCAATTGGTGGCTCCAAGGGTCCTTCTCATCTTCCTTGACATCGTAAGCATTTTAATACTATGATATTATACATTTGTGTCACTTTTATCAATTATTCATTCTTTATTTTACTATAAGTATTACCATATAATATTAACTACTGGAATATTTATGATAGGTTATGGTTGCTTTGACAACATCGGCAGCCGGTGGTGCTGCATCCATAGTCTATTTGGCCCATAACGGAAATTCAGATGCAAATTGGCCAGCGATTTGTCAACAATTTAATGATTTTTGTCAGGAAATTAGTGGGGCAGTGGTGGCTTCTTTTCTAGCGGTTGTTGTCCTCATGTGCTTGATCGTTTTATCTGCATTTTCTCTTTAAAACACACGAATTGTTCTTCATGGTTGCATAGTTTGTCATTTTCATGATTTGTGTTTCAACATTGATCGATATGAGTGTGAATGAAATTGTTGTAAAGTTGTTTATCAATGGAATTGATCTAGTTGTTTGTTAACAACAAAACTTAATGTTCAAGAATGTGGTGATATGAATGTTGTTTAAGTTAACATATAAATCGTATTATATTTCTTACACAAAGCGGATTAGTTGCTTGTCAAAATAATCAAAACCCTAGATTTCATCATCAATACATAATTTGTAAATTTCAACTACTTAGAAATGTGATTTTTTAGAAATTATACACTTGTTATTTTATATTTATAAATGTGGACTGTGGTCCCTTTGATACATTTATAAATTTGACAAAAATGGTTTTTCTATGATTTCACATGAATCTCAAGAAAAACACAAAAAATTCTTATACGTATTAGTTTAAGATTAAAAAAAAACAAACAAACTTTTTTAAAAATAGCGTCTTATTACTAAATAATCCAAAATAAAAAATAAGGTTTTATAAACACGACAAATGTCGATAAAGTATAAAAATTCATGGACTATTTAGCGCCAACAAAAATCATATAACCGACTTTCTTATCAGATTACTCTCTCTCTCTCTCTCTCTCTCTCTCTCTCTCTCTCGCTTGGGTTTAGGGTTTCCTTGGAGGAGTTGGATTGATTTCGATCGAATTCATCAGAGAGAGAAGATGTCTCAAAATGGCAAATTGATGCCCAATCTGGATCAAAACAGTACAAAAATCCTTAACCTTACTGTACTTCAGAGAATGGATCCTTACATTGAGGAGATCTTAATCACCGCCGCTCATGTTACCTTCTACGAATTCAACGTTGACCTCAATCAATGGGTTAGGATTTCTTTTTCTGTTTTGATTTTGATTCATTTAGCTTTTTCGATAGGATTCGTACGTGAAACGGCACTAGAACAAATGATAAACGTTAGCTATATACGATTAATTAGGGTTCTGACGCGATACGACAATATCGGCATTAGGTTTTCGAATGCAGTTCATGGTATTTGTTGATTATGTGTCTGCTTATTTCATTTGTTTGTTATTTGGCTAAATGTTTGAGCAGGGATGAGTTGATTTAAGTTGATGCACGACAGATTTAGAGGAAGTATTTGGGGGAAACACTAAAATGGAACTAGGGATCTTAGACTTCGAACCTGGATTACTTACATTTTATGGCATCATATCCAAAATAACATTTTTGACATATCAAATGTAATGAAAAATTATCTCATTGTATATTATATTATTCAACAGCCAATATTGAGGATCACTCCATTATATAGAGAATTAGAGTTCTACCTTTGTGAGCACAGATAAAATAACTAAATGGTCCTAAGATTCTTCTTGTCTTCCCATCAGAAGCCAACAAACAATAGTAATGTAATTATAAAGCTATCCTCTTTAGACTCCAGGCACCTTACACCAGATCTTTGGAGAAGAATATGATAATATATTATAGTTATACAAACAACACAGATTATGATATTTCTGATCACTTATATAATTTATTCATCATTGGTGGTTTGCTTACTTTTTCAGAGTCGCAAGGATGTTGAAGGGTCTCTCTTTGTGGTTAAAAGGTTGTTGTCATTGTGAACAATGCTATTTGTTGATTATAAACAAAATTATGGATTCTTATTTAGATCTAATTGCAGGAATGCCCAGCCAAGGTTTCAATTTATAGTAATGAATCGGAGAAATACAGGCAAGCTTCCTTCCACCTTTCTAATTGAGGCACTCTACTTTTTATATTTTGTTTTACATATTTTATTTTATCAACATTCCACAGAAAATCTAGTTGAGGATCTTTTAGGGGATTTTGAGTATGAACTTCAAGTTCCATATCTCCTTTATAGAAATCCTGCTCAAGAAGTCAATGGTATTTGGTTCTACAATCCACGTGAGTGTGAAGATGTTGCAAATCTTTTTACTAGGTATTTATTTCTCCTCCTTTTTCTTAATATATTAAATATGCATATAGAGTGTTATGAGTTGGAATTGAGCTATCAAACTCTAGAGATATTTCAAGTTGTGAACTTTATGTTTGGATTGTTGAAGAGTATAAGTTTTATTGCTACTTAGGTAGTGTTTAGTATAATGGAATTGAAGAAGGAATAGAATGGTTAAGAATATCATAATCACACACATTTTTTTATTGATTTATTCAGGATACTCGGTGCATATTCAAAGGTCCCTCTCAAGCCAAAAGTAAACAAAAGGTACTCAATACTATTTTCACTATTTCATTAAAATTTATTTACAATAACTATAATTAAAGTTTTTATATATAGTGAATTTGAGGAACTTGAAGCTGTACCTACCTCTTCAGTAATTGAAGGACCACTAGAACCACCATTTACCACTTCAAGCTCCACAGATATCCCTGAAGATTCTTCATTTGCAAACTTCTTTGGTGTATGTATTATTTCATCAACATAATGGTTTTTCTGTAATTTTTCCTTTTATTTTATACGTTAATAACTAATTCCTTTCTTTCAGAATACTATGAATCTTGGACACCATCCATCCAACTCAGTCAATTCCATTCCACCATATCACACCTCCACATCAATTCCATTACATTCCCGTGTTGCATCTTCCCCTTCACTCAACCATACGCCACTCCAAATGCCATCCTTTCCTTCATCAACCTCCGGAATCGGAATCCCACTCCATGAAAGTCAAGACCAGGTCAACAACAACAACAATAACAGTACACGTGTCACTAATCTTATCAAACCCCTTTCTTTTTTTACACCCTCTCCAACTCCAACTCCAACTCCAACTCCATTGATGACACATTCCATTCCACCATCTATTCCAGGGGCTCCTGTTCAACCACGGAGCCATGGGATTCCATTGCTCCAACCATTCCCCCCACCCACCCCACCCCCTTCCCTTACCCCTGGCTCCAGTTCTTCTCCAAATTATGGTTCATTCAGCAGGGAAAAAGTCCGTGATGCCCTTCTAATGCTTGCCCAGGTATATAAATATTCTAGACTACATTACAAAAATCTTATATGTGTGTGTGTGTGTTTTTTTTTACCGTGTTTAGTCCAAACTTAAAAATATTTTTCAGTTTTGGTCCTTGTTTCAAGGTTTCATTTTGATTCGTCTTTTTTTTAAGGTTATGAAACCTTGAAATAAGGACCAAATTTGGAAATGTGTCAGTATTGGACTACAAACAATATTTTAAAATCTAAAGTAAATTATAAAAATGGTCCATGTGCTTTTTCTGATTTTTACCGTGTTTAGTCCAAAGTTTAAGCATTTTTCAGTTTTGGTCCTTATCTCAAGTTTTTATGTCGATTTTGGTCTTTATTGTAAGGTTATAGGGGCCAAAAGTGATATAAAACCTTGAAATAAGGACCAAATTTGAAAATGTTTCAGTATTGGACTACAAACGGGTATTAAAATCTAAATTAAATTATAAAAACGGTCCATGTGCTTTTTCCGATTTTTACTGTGTTTAGTCCAAAATTAAAACATTTTGCAGTTTTGGTTCTTATCTCAAGTTTTTGTATCGATTTTGGTCTTTATTAGGGGCCAAAAGCGATATGAAACCTTGAAATAAGGACCAAAATTGAAAAATGTTTCAATATTGGATTACATGCGGTATTAAAATCTAAAGTAAGTTACAAAATGGTCCATATGCTTTCTGATTTTTACTCCAAAATAAAAGCATTTTTCAGTTTTGGTCCTTATTAGTCTGGTTTTGTATCACTTTTGGTCCCTGGGACTTTCTGAGTTTGGTCTTTATTTCAAGGATGCAGGGATCAAAATCGATATGTAACCTTGAAATAAGGACCCAATTTGGAAAAGGTTTCAATTTTGGACCAAACACAGTAAAAATTATAAAACACATGGACCATTTTTTGTAATATACTTTATTTTTTTTATCAAGTTGTATTTAAATCATTGGTATAAATTATAATGTGCAGGATAATCAGTTCATTGATTTGTTCCACCAAGCGTTACAGAAAGTACACCAACAATGATTATAGTCACTCAGTCAGTCCACATTCGAATTATGTTTTTTTTTTGCACCCCAATTGTTGGATGTGAGTCTTGATTGATGATGGCATGTTGTTTTGTTTTTTTTTATAGAAATAGGAAGTTGGAAGGTGGAAGTTGTTGGAGTCGATATATGATATATGAACTTTTGGGTGTTTTTATGTAGAGTTGTGTGTATTTAGTATGGTTTATTTTTGGGTTTGTGAATTGGATCTTGGTTGGTATATAAGTTTTCATTATGCTTTTTAAGAATCCAATTTTATTACGCGATTTCTTTCACTTATATATTTATGTTAAACACGTTTTATATGTTTATTTATTTTTGGATAGGGACAAGTTTGTTTCAAGTACAGACAAATTCGGGTACTCTATATCTATGTGATGTTGAGATGGTGTACATGTCGACTTTTGTTTATTTTTAGGTTTCTTAATATTTAAAGAAGTTCATTCTTTATATAGTTTAATTTATTTTAAATTACTATTGTTAAAATCTCAAGCATTCATCCTGTTCTTGTGCTTGTTCATCAACGATACAAAACATGAAATCCAAAGTTGGAAAATGGACCGGTTAATCGAATCCATTGTTTTGTTGTTTTGCCTTGATTTAAGGTGTTTTTTTGGTCATTTAAGATTATTTAGAGACTTGTTTTTTTCTGTTTTTAAAATTTAAAATTTTTCATTATTTATAGTTAATTTAGATAATTGATTAGAGATTTTATCATAATCAATTTTGATTATATAGGATTATGGAATGAATCTTATCTTCCTATTTGATAAGTAATTTTTTTCTTCAGGGTAGCAGTTTATCATAAAATATATGTATTGGGATCTTTTTTCTATTCTTTGTGGATGTGTTGGATGTAGTCAACCTTTCAATCTAATCGACTAGAGATCATCATTGACATGCCATCAACACGACTATGTTACACATTCCAAAATATAAACTTTCAAATAATCACAAATTTTGAAAGTTTATTAGCTAAACCTTTTTAAAAAAAATATATAAATTTAAAAGGTTTAAATTTAGGATATATGGTAAGATTATTATATGTATAACAATCTTATAAACACGTGTCCTCATATGTTTAGCAGAAATGTTATCGTCGAATCAATGACTAAACTCACATAATTTAATGCTTTGAGAGAGGTTTAAGGAGGCATCTTCCATTCCAAATGAGGTCGGTTTTTAAAAACCCTTAGACTTATCACCCTACCGCCTCTTTGCATTTTGAGATTGGAGTTACTGAAATGGTTGATTAGATAATCGTTCATAAGTTAAAAGTATTAACTAAAGTAATAAAATAAAATTCTCATTTTATAAAACGTGAGTCTTGTGTTAGCTATGAAAATGCATATTGTTTATATTTTGATGATGGAGTGTGTGGTTGACCAACAAGTCATTGTGAAAATAGAAGTTAATATCATGTGCCACTCGTGAAATTATAATGTTGATGGAACGTGTGTGGTTAACCGACGCGTCAATATGAGGGTAATTTGAGAGATGTTTAAGGAAGTCTCTTCGATTCCAAATGAGGTTGGTTTTTAAAAACCCTTAGACTTATCAACCTTACCACCTCTTTGCATTTTGAGATTGAAGTTACTGAAATGGTTGATTAGATAATCGTTCATAAGTTAAAAGTATTAACTAAAGTAATAAAACAAAATTCTCGTTTTATAAAACGTGAGTCCTGTGTTACCCATGAAAATGTGCACATATTATTTATATTTTGATGATGAAGTGTGTGTGGTTAACCGACAAGTCATTGCGAAAATAGAAGTTAATATCATGTGCCACTCGTGAAATTATAATGTTGATGGAGCGTGTGTGGTTAACCGACACGTCAATATCGTCATGTGGTTTTGCATGATTAATTCACCATCTATTCAATGATCTGCGACATTTCCGTCATTGAATCGAGATGAGCACAATCTGAGATTAACATGACATTGAATGTCAATGAATCTTAAATAATCTAGGAGTTTAATAAGAGATTGAAACTGACAAAGTGCTTTGTCTACCTAAATAACTTAATGGTGTGTTTACGACATCTATTTAAACATCATAGAGCCAAATATGGATCCTAACTTTTGAAATAATTAATTACGGTTAAAATTTATTTTAAGGATTAATAAATCAAATAAGAATGGAATTAATATCGAATGATATCTATAAGATAATCCGCTAAAATCTCATGTTAAGAACCTCGACAAGGATTAGATTGTAGGATGATCAATCTAGTCAAAATCTGTAGCTTGAGAATTATTCTCATAAACGAATAAAGAGATCAGTCCTATGAGAAAGCTATTGAAGTAAAATGAAATTTCATCAAGTTAGGAGTTGAATATGGTCATATTCAACTAGCTAACATATACATATAATCATTTCATTATGTTTTTATATGAACATCTTGGAAATGTCCATAAAGGAGTTGCATGGCATGTTGAGGTCATTTGGGACTAACATGGCTATTCATAGAAACTCCAACTTCAAAAATACTCCTACATTCACTATTATGAATAGAAGTATCAAGAAGAAGAAAGTTAGTTGCCCACGTGTAAAAGGCAATTAGTGGTGATATACCAGTTCGGCCCCAAACGCTAAGGACAATAGGAAAACTTATTCTGATAAAATATTCGTTTCCATAACAAGAAAATGACCAATAAAGCATAAATGCCCAATATGTCTGATGGATAAGAATGAAACATGGAAAAGATAATTTGATCATGGATTACGAGCCCAAGATACTATCCATAGGATCAAACGACAACTCATTCTCGTGAATATTTAGTCTACAACCAGATATGGAAATTTATAATACCATTGGAACATTACTTTCAACCCCTGAGTATTTTACTAAGTATAAAGTACTAATATTTGCAAGAATGTTCAATGACTAAAAGGGAGTAAGAAGACTAAAAGAAGGAGAAGGAAATTTGATCATGAATATCGGGCCCTTGCTACTATTCATAGGATCAAAAGATAATCATTCTCCCAAATGTTTTAAGTCTATGGTTTATGATTAAAATTGTTTATACAAATTTCATAAGATTGTTCTAACTAATTTAAATGTGGAACAATTTATATGTTGTTCTATTTAAAGAAAACTCATGAAATCTATGAAACTGGTATATGAACAATAGTTCAAAACTGATTAGAATGTTTTAATCTGAAGTACTGATGTGGAATCTTCTTCTTGGAAGTGAGAGTTGCATTACCAAAGATCTAGTCGGAAGGATTTTAGAATTCATTTGACCACGAGTCTTATGATAAATGCAAGCCATATCCTTTCAAGGTAGATGAATATTTGAAGGAATTGGTCTGACTAATTGTCCGTTCAGATTTGACCACAAAACATACTAATTCAAATACATCGAAAATTTTGGATGAAATGTACTTGTCAAATCATAGTCTTGTTGATATGAATAAAAAATTGCATTACCAAAGATCCAGTGAGATAAGATTTTGGAAGTCATTCGACCTCAAGTCTTATGATTAATACAAATCTTGTTTATCAAGATATATGATATTTGCATCACTAAGTGATGTAAATATCAATTGGAATTAGTTTACACTAATGAACCGTTCAAAATAACCACAATACATGAACAACTTTGTAGCTTCAAAAGAGTATGAACATGAGTTTGGAACCTTTTAGGTGTTCAGAACTCTCATAAAAAAGTTAAGAATCAACTCGGCAAGAGGATGAGATACTTAGATCCTACAAGAATTATGAGCATCTTGATCAAAACTATGTCAATCATCTAAGGAATTTTGAAAAGGTTTCACAAGTTTCCCCAACCAGAACACTGCCATAGGGAGTATAGTTGGATAGATATGCTTTACAATCAATTCACAAATTGTACCATGAACAAGTGTTATAAGAGTCCTTGGTCTTGCACCAACTAAGAAGGTTTATTAGACACTCTCTGAAACGTGGAGTAAGGGATCATCCCTTACTAGCACATATGGAAGTCTACTATTATGAGACTTGCGTTCTTCGTAAAATGCTCAACAATCTATGACTTCAATTATAGATGTGTTGTCTCGTTGGACATCCCAACAAGCATTTTGGATAACTGTTTTACAAACCTTTTGTTACTGGAAGGGAAGTCCTTATTGAGATGAATTTGATATCCAAAAGAGCTAGTAAGGGCCACACTGATCTTGCTAAGATTCAAGAGTCGACCAATGAAGAACCTATAGTTGTCATAAAAATCAATTCGATTTTTAATAGGCTATTAAGGAAACCGTCATACCTCCAACTCTTCCTAATAAATTTGATAGAGGACGTCATAGACCTAGTTATATAGAATCTATATTACTGAGGAATATGAGTCACTGATAGATGACAATCAGAGTGTTCCAGCTATTGAAAGTCATGACATGCCCTAAAAAGTTGTGAGAAGAAAGAATGACATGAAGAGTGAGAATCAATCCATGTAAGTTTGAATCTTGGTTGATAAAACACTTGACCTTAAAACCGTAAGTATTTGTGTATCTTCAAGAAGATAACAAATATGGATGGGTGCAAACACATTATCGAAGGAAGATAAAATGTGTAAGTTCATTTATGAACTGAAACAAGCATCTAAATGGAATCCTTGCTTTAATGACAAAATTCAAAGAGTTTTGAATTCAGAGAAACAAAGGTGGACCATAAGTATGTCAAAGCTAGTAGGATTAGTTAGAATTATTATTTCAATGAGAAAATTCAAGGAGTTTTGAATTTCGAGAAACGAATAATAGCCATACAAATGTCAATGCTAGTGGGAGTACCGTTTTCACCCTTGTAATGTATAATACAAAATTCATAGTAAAAGATGTTCCAACTTAGCAAGTGTAATAGCTTGGCTTAGCTTGAGAATTGATTTGCCTCTAATAACATGGGATAAACAGTTGTAATATCGGTGTTCATGTATAAGTCTTAAGCTTCAATCTTGTGAATTTTTGGTGGCCACGACGTGGTATAGGAGGATCACTATGACTTGGCAACATCTTATGAATTACGATCATTTTTAAGCGGTCACGTCGTGGTCATGTATTGGCCATGAAGTGGTGACGGATGGGGATCAAAACCCTAAATCTCGGGCCTTGGGCCCTCAGCCTCCATCCCCTCCAAGTTCTTAGAACCAAACCCTAATCCATCCAACTTCATATTTGAGCTTCATTTAGCGTTTCTAACTCTTTGAAGGAAAAATGAAGGAATTGTGGAGTTACTTCGTAGCACACAAGCATCAACTTAACCTCTTGTGAATATGTTGGATCTTTGTAAATGTCCATGTTCTTTTCTTGATGGTCCTAGCTTTATAGATCTCACATTTATTGCACTTTGAGTCCTTTTTTATGATCTTGGTTGGAGTTTATGGATGAAATCCAGATAAAGTTTGTAAATTTATCAACCTTGAGTGTATCTTGAGTGTTTTATCTTTCAAATCATGAACTTGAGAGTCTTTTGGAGTCATGCATGAGAATTAGGTCACCATTCTCTCCATTTTTGAACTAGTTTTGGGAAATACATGCATTGGACATGCATGTACATAAAGTAAGGATTTTTATGGTTCTTTGGAATGTGAGGAAGCCTTTTGGAAAGTCTGAGCAAAGGACTTAACAGATTTAGAAATTATTCGATTAAGATGTCTTGGGCCAGAAACCACGACGTGACATGATGCTCTCCACGATGTGGTGATGGGTTTTCACGAATGTTTTGTCGTGTAGCTGCCACGACGTGGTTAGTGGTTGGCCACGACGTAGTGACTTGCTGAAGTTGATTAACTTTTGACTAGTTTGACCTTTGGTCAAACTTGGGGAGATATTGAGTTGCAGACTAAGGTATTGTTTGTGATTAGTTTAGGAGGTTCGTGTAGCTGATTTGGTGAGGATTTTGATAAGTGTATTTTAGTTCTTTGATCAAGTAAGTTTTCTCACTATACTATGTAGGACACCAAGAGTCATGTTAGATTGTCTATGTGACTTTTGCATGAAAGACTGTGGTGGGATCATAACACTTGTATGAAAGACTATGGTTGGATCACAACACCTACATGGAAGATCATTGCATGAAAGACTGTAGCGAAGATGTAGCAAAAAAAGTGTATGTAAGACTATGGTGGGATCATAGCATGCACATGCGTTGAAATATACCCCTAGAGCAGGGCCTACTGTTATGTATGGTGTTAGGGCCAGGATCCTCAAAATATTCAGGATCCTCAAATATCCAGGATCCTCAGCCACTTCAGGATCCCGACTATCACCGTTAATATTTTTATTAATATTCTTAACGGTTATATTTTGTTCTAACTAATACATGTGCATAAATAGTCAAGGGAAGACCAATCCTCAATGAAGAATCATCTCAACTATGTTAAATACCCGTAATACTTGGTCAAATAACGTTCGTGAATGTAACGCCCGTGTTTCGGGGCTAAGCATTAATAGATGATGTGATAGTCTAGGTCAACTATTGTAACTCCTTTTGAAGTAATAAAGATGATTTATTTGAGTATTATGTGAATTATGTGAATTTATGTGTTTTATACTTAATTATAAAGATATAATTAATAAATAATAAAAATAAACGTCAAAATTAAAGTGTGAGATAAGCCTGATATCTTTACATAAAGTTGTAGTGGTCGAAACAAGGATTCTGGATATATAAAGAACACCGAAATCCGAGTTATAACGAAGAAGTTATGACACGTTGAAGTTTTACGGCAAAACCGGCACGGCACCGGGAAGCGTAAATAGTGAATTTATGATAGAGCGACTTTTGGCCTTAGTGATCTAAACAAAAGTCATAGAATACGTTAAACTGAGAGCATGCGTAAAAAGAACGCCCAAATCTGACTTCGAATGAGGAAGTTATGATTTTTCTAAGATTTGGCCTAGCAGTGCATGACCCGAAACTCGAATTTTAGACCGAGCGGTTTTTGGCCAACGCGGCCTAAATGAGAATTGAAGATCTCATTAATAGGAACTCAAAGACAAAAAGACAGAAGAAAACGGAGTCCGTATGTAGAAGTTATGAATTTTACGCGGACATTTAACAGTGTAGTCACCTTCTACTGTTAAATTTAAGATCGGTCGAGAATTAGCCGACGGAGTCAAAAGGAAAGTTGTAGATCTTATTTTTACCTACGCATGGATATAAAGAACGTCAAAAACGGAGCTCGTATGCGAAAGTTACGGATTTTAGAAGTCGGAAGTGTGCTGTGTGAAAATGGGTGATGTGGCACAATCTTGGCCATTGCTTTCTCCCCAAGTCTTGCCACCAGATGGTGACATGTGGCACCAAGTTCAGCCATATTTCACCCTATAAATAGAACCTCTCCCACCCTCATTTTCTTCACACCTTTCCCATTATTTCTTCTCTCTACCCTCTCTCTAAACCTCCCAAACCCCCCCCCCCCCTAAGCCCTAGGGAACTCCCGTAGCGCTAGAAGAAAGCCCCGGAGTGCTCGACGGCTTCGAGAAGAAGAGCTTTTCGGCTCGGGAACGCTGCTCCAAGCGAAGCCCGGTTTTCGAGAAAATCCGTTGTAAGTGAGCTACGCCTATGCTATTTTTAATATAACTTTTAATTAATTATAGTAACGTTATTAGGACCTTATAATAATTATTGGGCTATTATTATGAGTTATATAAGTGTCGTTATAAAATCTATTTAACTACTCGCAGTATGGGGAATCTGGTTTAAAGGGTCGCATAGGGTTGTTGGATTTTAGAAGTGCTATATGCGAAAATGGTACTGCCCTCCGGTGTTTTATGTCTGGCCCCTGTCTGTACATAGTGGTTGGAAAAATATTGTTTAAACGCTTATATAATAATAATAATAATAATAATAATAATAATAATAATAATTAGTCACGGTAAATATTAGACTAAAATCTAGTGGTAATAATACTAGGTTTCGTCGAAGGAAATTATTTTTAAGAAGTGAAGCGTTGTCTGAGTTCGGAATCACCATCTTTTCAGGTGAGTTCATAGTTACTTTCATCTTACACATAGATATGAAGTATCTTTTATAAATTACGTTCTATGTGTGCATATTATCTGAATACTTGCTAGCTATGCTGGATGAATGACTTTTATACATGTTTTAAATGATTTAAACTGTATATGTATTTTATATCTACAAAAATGTTGGGGTAAAACATGGGTAGATGTAATAAGACGATGTGTGATAAAATGATGAGAGGTCTTGATGTTGTTGTTGTTGATTCTGTCATCTAGCGGAGTATGGATGACGACCACAGACTCTTCTAGACAGTCCAGTAGAACACTAGCAGGCTCGTAACCTGTAGGTGTTTGTGAACGATGTGTTCACCGGTGTACTCCATCCCCCTCATGGTTGCCTTAAGGACATTTATTGATGAGGAATCCCCTTAGCAGTACTGTCCATCCTGATGATGATCCTTAGGCTAGGTCCCTTATGATAGGTGTTTAGGGATGTAAAGTGAGGATAACGGGAACGGGTAATCAGGTTATTGTTGGTTGATGAAATTAAATAACTTATTTATTGTGGGTTGAAAACCCTATGTGCTCAACAGGCTCCCAAGCCTGACCCACTCAGTTTCATGTATTATAGGTAGTGGCGCTCGAGCATAGATGTGATGTTTTGGATGAGGGATTACGGATATAGGCCTGTAGATATGAATAAATGTAGTAAGGCTTATATTGTATTATTTATGATTTTATCTGTATCGAACATGACATCCCAAGGATTTTAATGAAATGCATTTCTACGGAAATGCTTTGATAAATCTTTATCATATTTTATTTTGGGAACAAATTCCACAACATGTTTATTTAAAATGTTACTCTGATTTTTAAACAAAGCATAAACAAAATCGGTCTTTTCTGGCCATGAAAATGGGGATGTCACAGTTGGTATCAGAGCATTAGTTTAAGCAAACTAGGAATTTGTAGGATTTCTAGACTTAAACTTAGAATGCTAAGCGATGATTGTGAGATGTGAGCACTAGCTTATTTAGGAAAGTATGCCTAATATGATTTATGTGCTAAATGATTTATGCCTTATATGCTGTTATTTGTTCAGATCTATGGTCTGTTGCCGACCGGATCTGGAAACCTTATGTGTTTAGGATTCTAAACGTACGACTACGATATTAGAACTAGCATGTAAACGTTTCGGAGCGATAAGGGTGATTTAAACGTCTATCCTAAATAAAGATCTAAATTCACCTTATTCGGTGTATAGATCAAAATGGCAAGAACCCGCAATGGAACTGGGAATGCAAATGGGAATAGGAATCAACCCCCAGTGATTCAGCAAATACCTGTTGTAGCAGATGCTCCTGAGCCAATCACGATGGCCGGAGTACAAGCGATGATCCAAATGATGTTAGATCGTAAAATGGAGGAAACCAGACACTTGCTTCAACAGAATCAAGAAGAAACTACAATACTGGTCGAACAGCCCGAGCTGAATGATGGGCAGTCATAAGGAGGGAACTACAGTGGGACTGTTGGTCAAGCCAACCCACCGATAGTTAGACGAAACAACCAGGATGGATGAAATGACGGACGTAGATGCAAGTACAAGGATTTCATGGCATCCAAACCACCGTGTCTATCTAGAAACCCGACACCGGTGGAAGTCATGAACTGGATCTCCAAGATGGAGACAATGTTTGAGAGTTGCGAGTGTAGCAACAGACAGAAGACCGCTCTCGCGGTTCCTCTATTAAAATCTGGAGTACTAAGCTGGTGGAAGCTACTAGCTGATTCAATGCCCAAGGGTGAAGCAAGCAAGATGTCTTGGGAGGATTTTCTGGTGCAACTGAAGATGAAATACTGCTCAGAGCAGGATCTTCTGGAAATCAACAATGAGTTCCATAATCTGAAGAAGGGAAGAATGAGCGTCGCTGAATACCCTGCAAGTTTTACAGAGAAAATGAAGCTTGTTCCGTACCTAGTTCCAACCAAAATCTCCAAGGTTAACAAGTTTCCCCACGGATTACCAGCGGACTTTGGTCCGATGGTCAAGCAAGCAACCACTCTGAAAGCCGCCATCTGGGCTGCTAAGAATGTGGAGACCCAGATTCGAGAGAAGGGTCTGGAGAGAGAGGAGGTTGGCGAGAAAAGGAAATTTGATGGATCCTCAAGGTCCAGCAAGAAGAGTAAATTCTCGAATTCTGGTTCGAGAGGAGGAGGAGCCGAAGCAAAATGGTGCGACAAATGCAAGAAGAAGCACCAAGAAAATGTGACGGAGGGGTCACCTGTTTCAAGTGTGGAAAGCCCGGGCACTATGCCAACGAGTGCACGTTCACTAAGAAGGTTTGTTATGAGTGCAACGAGGAGGGGCACATTTCGAGGGACTGCCCGAAGAAGGAGGCAGGAAGACCCAACATTCCACCGAAGCCGAAGGCAAGAGCCTTCCAGATGATGCTCGAGGCTGCAAAGGAGGCAGCAGATGTCACTTTAGGTACCTCTCTTGTAAATGGTTTGACTGCCAATATACTGTTTGATTCCGGAGCAAACTACTCCTTTGTGTCACATAAGTTTGGTGGGAAACTAGCATTGCCCGTAGAAAAACTTGATAATGCCATGATTGTAGAAGTTGCCAGTAGAAAGTTCGCACCTGTTAGTGATCGTATTAAGAACATAGTCATCAACTTAAACGGAAACGAATTCCACGAAGAGCTGTTGCCCATAGAATCGAACGGTTTCGACATCGTTCTGGGAATGGATTGGCTCAGTGCCAATGATGCCGAGATACTATGCCGAAAGAAGATAGTAAGAGTAAACCCACCCGAAAAAGAGTCATTCATGGTGTACGGGGACAAACGCAAAGTAAATTCTGGAATCATCTCCCTGATGAAAGCCAGGAAATGTTTGTCCAAGGGATGTGCATCGTACCTGGAATTTGTTATCGATGCTAAAAAGGAAAAGGAGGTGCAGAATATACCGGTGTTGTGTGATTATCCGGAGGTCTTTCCCAAAGATCTTCCTGGATTACCACCTGATAGACAAGTAGAGTTCAGAATAGACTTGTTACCAGGAACAACACCGATAGCGAAGGCACCGTACCGATTAGCACCAATAGAGATGAAGGAGTGTAGCACCTGGTTCTTGGTGTGTATTTTATTTCAGTGATTTTGCATTTTTGGCATGGGACTCAGCGAGTTGAAGGCCCAACTCGCCGAGTAGAAGCGGGATGAGGCGCAGGATTTAAGTGAAGGACTCGTCGAGTCGGGTCCCGGACTCGACGAGTAGGCTCTGACTGGACAAAACCCTAATATGAGGGTTTGCACCCTATTTAAACAACCTTATGCAGCCTCCATCGCCCCTTTATGCTCCCAGAAACCCTCCATAGCAAACCCTAAGTGTTTTGGTGCAAGATCTAAGGCTTTTGAGTGATTTTTGTGGGTTTTGACCTCAAGGAAGAAGGAAGAGCATAGAAGGATCAAGAGGAGACTGAAGGATTCGAGTTTGGTTCATTATTTGCAGTCTTTGAAAGGTATAAAGTCTGTACCTTGCTTGCTTGTTTGTTAGATCCCTTTTTGGGGAAGATTTAGGGCTTTTTAAGCCATATGAGGTAGCCAACCATGATTGCAAACATGGTAGGGGGTCAAGACTTCGGATCTAAGTCTTGGGAGGGGTCACAAGGCAGATTTGGGTTGCTTTTGCACTCAAGGAAGGCCCCATGCAACATAAGAGCCATTTTAGAGCCTTTTTGGCACAAAAGTCCCATGCATGCACGTAAAGTTCGTAACTTTACGTGCTAGATCGAGCTTAGGGGCTTGGATCTATCATTTGGTCAAGTGTTGTACATTAGAAATCGAGGATTTAGGGTGTGGATGTTATCGACTCGGCGAGTCCGTTCTTGGGACTCGACGAGTCCAAGGCTTTGAGTCCCATATCTGTTGAGGGTCAAAAGGACTCAGTTGGGTGTTAGAAGGGTTGTAGCAGGACAGAAACAGTGACCCAACGCATTGGACTTAATTTTAGACCCGGAGTTCATGGGACTCGACGAGTGCTAGAACAGACTCGGCGAGTCCAAGGCAATCTCTTTATGTTTGAAGATGAACTCGACGAGTTGTTCATACAACTCGGCGAGTCGAGGTCAGGACTTGTTCATCAGTTGAAGGTGAACTCGACGAGTGTTCATACGACTCGGCGAGTCGGATGAAGGTTCATTGATGTTCGTAAGGAAGGGGAACTCGTCGAGTCGTTGCCAAACTCGACGAGCCGAGTCGTGGATAAGGACGAGTAAAGGGAAGGGACTCGACGAGTTGACGGACCAACTCGGTGAGTCGGGTCAACTGGAAGTTGACTTTGTCTTGGACTTGGTTGGGGGTAAAATGGTCATTTTACCCTAAGAGTAGATATCAGTTTCTGACTGAGTGTTTTGTGGGGATTGTAGCCGGAGGATTTCCGGAGCAGCAGCAGACAGAGGTTTCCCGCCCGGAGTATCAGCAGCTACTCGTACGAGGTGAGTTACCTTCCAGTAGGGGTGGGTCTAAGGCCACAATGCCGACCCACCAAAGAGGAGTATTTAGAAGATGATTGTCTTTGTGATAATTATCTTGGTCTAGTTACATGCTTTGGTCATGAGTTTTATTTGTATGACATGTTACGTGTATGATAGGGATTGGTTTCCCTGATAGCGGTCCTTAGGACCAAAGGGTAGGTCAGTACCCGGATATGCCTGACTGTATGTTTATATCTTGTTGTTGTATGCTAGTGGTAGGGGGTGGAATAGTCCCCAGTTACCGGTTGAAAGATACCGGTGACAGTTACCGGTTGAAAGATACCGATGATGATTACCGGTCGAAAGATACCGATGATGATTACCGGTTGAAAGATACCGATGATGATTATCGGTTGAAAGATACCGATGATGATTACCGGTTGAAAGATACCGACGATGATTACCGGTTGAAAGATACCGAGGATATTGTATGGTATGTGGTATGATGGGGGAACTCACTAAGCTTTGTGCTTACGGTTTCGGTTTTGGTTTCAGGTACCTCTTCGTCTAAGGGGAAGGAGCCGGCGGCGTAGCATCGCATCACACCCACACACATGATTTCCGCATGGAGCTTTCTGGGATTGTACTCTGATATGTATTATTTTATGACTTGGGTTTTCAGACATGATGCTTTGTTTTATGAGATGACGTGTTTTCACAGTATTTTCTTATGAATGTTTTTAAGAGTCAGTTAATCAAAAAGAAATTTTTGGACTCGAAAATTGGGTCGTTACAAGTTGGTATCAGAGCCCTGGTTTGAGGGATTCGGACACACCCTCGGGGGTGTCTGGACTCAAACTGAGGGGCTAAAAGGTTTTTACAAGGAAAAATGGTTTTCTAAAATCTAAATGGAAGGATTTTACGAAAGACGAAGTGTGTGATGCATGCGACCGGCCGGGCTCAAGTAAGTTTTCCCCAAGATACCCATACTTGATATGTTATGCTATATGGTTTTGATTCAGAAAACTGCATGCTAGAATAGGACTAAGGATCTAGGAGGATGCCTTGTGTGCCTGATATATGATTCTGAGAATTGCATGCTAGTTAGGGCTAAGGATCTAGGAGGATGCCTTACATGCCTGTTATATGAGCTGTATGCTAGGACTGTTTAGTCAGCAGTAGGATGGCCTGTGTAGGTTATGCCTGATTTGGTTACCCAATGCACGAATGCTGCTTGCTTTGTGCTATGGGGGTCCTGGCCACCTTCAACTAGCTAAGGAACGGATATGTAACAGTATCCGCAAGTTAGTTAAGGGGAAGTGGTGGGGAATCCTAGTGCAGCTGATGGCGGAGGGTAGGTCGGAGAGTGTCTTAGGAAAGCCTAGGATGAGGTCAGTGGAAAGGGTATCGGTAAAAGGGACTTGGTGAAGTTGAAGCAATCCTTGATGAAAGTACGGGTAGATGTGGAAGGTAGTATGGGCCCGTACTACTGAAAGCAGAGGACCCGTACTCGAATCAAGGAGGGCCTAGATGGAACCTGGAAACTTGGAAAGTGTGCAAGACCTCCGAAAGTATATGTGAACCTGACATTCTTATGCTATTTTCAGAATGGTGGTCACGCGGAATGGAGCAGGAGGTTCAGGATCTGGGTCAGGATCGGGCTCGGGCGCAGGATCCGAGCATGTGGATGATGGGTTACGCGAGTTCATCGCGTCCGAGATCACGAGGGGTATCCTTGATGCGACGCCGGTTATCTTCGGGTCGATCAAGGAAGGGATCATTGAGTTGATGGAGGATCGCCTCAGGGCGTTCAGGAGTGACATGGCGGCCAGCCAGTCAGGATCGCGCACACTGTCCTTCAAGGACTTCCAAGGGACCGGTGCGCCGGATTTCCATGGGGCGAAGGACCCCATTGCTGCCAGACGATGGATTGTAGACATTGAGTCTGCACAGTTGACTAGCTTCTGCCCCGAGGGGTCGAAGGTGAGGTATGCAGCAGGATGCTTGAGGGACAGGGCCAGAGATTGGTGGGAGTCGGTTGGTGACTCTCTGGGAGCCTCGGCTGTTGAGGCTATGACATGGCCGGATTTTGTGACCCGGTTCAGGGCGGAGTTTGCGCCAGCTGTGGAGCTTTAGCAGCTGGCCAGGGAGTTCTTGGACATGAGACAGACTACGGAGACTGTGGCAGAGATCACCGCCAAGTTCCGGGAGAGGGCATTGCTGGTGCCCCAGTATGCGGGTGATGAGGACATGAGGAGGACCCGCTACCATGATATGTTACGAGCTGACATCCGGGAGCATGTCAGTTTCTCAGCTTACCCTACCCTGGATTTCATGATTGCCAGGGATAGGGAGAGGGAGATTGATCTGGAGCACATCCGGAAGAGGAAGGCAGCGGAGGGGTTGACGACGGGGGCTTCGGGGAAGAAGCCCAAGGGATCTGATGGTAGGCGAAAAGGCCAGTCAGGGCGGGACCGCTGTGGGAAATGCGGTCGGTCACACGAGGGAGCTTGTCGCACTGGGCCGGGTTCAGGCTGCTATAAGTGTGGCAAGGTTGGGCATTTTGGCAGAGATTGCACTGCCCCAGCTCCTGCGATTCAGATATCAGACCTGATTTGCTTTCATTGCAATCAGAAGGGCCATAAAAAGGCCAGTTGCCCAAGATTGACAGCAGCAGCGGCGCCGACAGTGGCGCCGACTCCAGCGACAGCACGGGTTGTGGATGGCCGGAAGGCCAAGATGGAGGCTCCAATGGTTCGGAGCTGAGCATTTCAGCTGACAGCCGAGGAGGCACGCGCTGCACCCGATGTGCTGACGGGTATGATTTCTTATTTGTATGCTGTTATGTTATGTCGCTGTGATTTTGATATATTATGTGCCTTGCTTAGGATCGTTCCATGTGAACGGTATCCCAGTTCAGGTGTTGTTTGATTCGGGTGCCACCCGATCATTTGTCTCTCTTGCGCTTAGCAAGAAGTTTCCAGAGTCTTCGGGCATGTTGGATTGCCCTCTAGAGGTCGAGATTGCGGACGACCGGTCGGTACGGGCGTCAGAGGTCTACCGGGATTGTGTTTTGAGGCTGTTTGAGGAGCGTTATCTGGTAGATATGGTTCCCATACCTTTGCGGGGGAACAAGGTTATTATCGGTATGGATTGGCTGAGCCCCAATGGGGCAGTGATTGATTGCGCGCAGCAGTCAGTACGGATTAGGACCCCTAGTGGGGGAGAGCTGGTGGTTCAGGGCGAAGGGCCACAACAAGGACCAACTTTATGCTCGGCAGCGAGGGCTAGGCGCTACCTCCAGCAGGGTTGCGCAGGTTATTTCGCCTATGTTATGGATACCCGGGAGGCGGGTAGGGCGACGGTGGGCGATGTGCCCGTAGTACGAGAGTTTGCGGACGTATTCCCCGAGGAGTTTCCTGGGATACCTCCGGAGCGACAGGTGGAGTTCAGGATCGACCTAGTCCCTGGTGCGGCTCCAATAGCCAAGGCACTGTATCGGTTGGCTCCTCCTGAGATGCAGGAGTTGTCTACACAGCTGCAGGAGCTGTTAGACAAGGGATTCATTAGACCGAGCAGTTCTCCCTGGGGAGCCCCGATTCTGTTTGTGAAGAAGAAGGACGGGTCGCATCGGATGTGTATAGATTATTGGGAGCTGAATAAGGTAACGGTGAAGAACCGTTACCCATTCCCGAGGATTGATGACCTCTTTGACCAGCTACAGGGAACATCTTGGTTCTCCAAGATTGATTTGCGATCAGGGTATCATCAGATGAGGGTCAGAGAGGAGGATGTACAGAAGACTGCGTTTCGGACGCGCTATGGCCACTATGAGTTTGTGGTGATGCCTTTCGGGCTCACCAATGCTCCTGCCGCGTTCATGGACCTCATGAACCGCGTGTGTAGACCGATGTTAGACCGGTCTGTGATAGTGTTTATTGATGATATCTTGGTTTACTCCAAGACGCGAGAGCAACATGAGGAGCATCTGCATGAGGTTCTGGAGACTTTGAGAAGGGAGAACTTGTATGCTAAGTTCTCCAAGTGTGAGTTCTGGTTGCGCGAGGTGCAGTTTCTTGGGCACCTTGTCAACCAGAACGGGATTTCGGTAGATCCGGCCAAAGTGGAGGCCGTGATGAGATGGGAGGTTTCGAGGTCTCCATCTGAGATTCGAAGCTTTCTGGGATTGGCAGGCTACTATCGGAGATTCATTCAGGACTTCTCCACGATAGTCGTGCCCCTGACCAGGCTGACGAGGAAAGCCGTGGTCTTTCGCTGGGGGCCTGAGCAGCAGGCCGCATTCGAGACACTGAGACAGAGATTGTGCGAGGCGCCAATCTTAGCCCTGCCAGAGGGCATGGAGGATTTCGTCGTGTACTGTGATGCGTCCATCTCGGGTTTGGGAGCAGTATTGATGCAGAGAGGGCATGTCATTGCTTACGCTTCGAGGCAGCTGAAGCCTCACGAGGCGAACTACCCGACACATGATTTGGAGCTGGGGGCTGTTGTGTTCGCCCTCAAGATTTGGTGTCATTACCTCTATGGGGTTCGTTGTACGACTTACATGGACCATAAGAGCCTGAGGTATCTCATGGACCAGCCAAATCTGAATATGAGGCAGCGTCGGTGGCTTGATGTGGTAAAGGATTATGACTGTGAGATCCTCTACCACCCGGGGAAGGCCAATGTGGTGGCCGACGTGCTTAGCCGCAAGGCAGCGCCGATCAGGGATATCTGTCTGAGGATGACAGTGGTGACTCCGCTGTTGGAGCAGATTCGGGAGGCCCAGCAGGAGGCCATGAAGGAGGAACATCGGAAGAGCGAGCGGATTGTGGGGCAGGTTTCCTCCTTCGACTATGATAGCCGAGGGTTATTGACTCTTCACCGTAGGGTGTGGGTCCCTTATCATGGAGGCGTGCGCCAGATCCTGATGGAGGAGGCACAAAAATCCAGATTTTCTATCCATCCCTGAGCGACGAAGATGTATAGAGATCTTCGTCCTGATTATTGGTGGCCCTGCATGAAGCGGGACGTAGCATGGTATGTGGAGCGGTGCTTGACCTGTAGAAAGGTCAAGGCCGAGCACCAGAGGCCACACAGCAAGATGCAGCCGTTGGATATCCTGCTGTGGAAATGGGAAGACATTACGATGGATTTTATCACAAAGCTTCCCAGGACCGCGCGGGGAGTGGATTCGATTTGGGTCATCGTCAATCGATTGACCAAGAGCGCCCATTTTATCCCGATTCAGGAAAGTATTTCGGCCGAAAGGTTGGCCGACATCTATATCAGGGAGGTAGTGGCGCGGCACGGGGTGCCAGTATCGGTGATTTCAGACAGGGATGTGCGGTTCACTTCCAGGTTTTGGAAGAAGTTTCATGACGAGCTGGGTACTCGTCTGCATTTTAGCACCGCCTTTCACCCGCAGACGGATGGTCAGAGCTAGCAGACCATCCAGACATTAGAGGATATGCTGCGGGCATGTGTTTTAGACTTCGGAGGTAGCTGGGATACCTACCATCCGTTGGCGGAGTTCTCGTATAATAATAACTATCATGCGAGTATTGACCGTCCTCCCTTCGAGATGTTATACGGGAGAAAGTGCAGAACCACGATATGTTGGGGTGAGGTTGGCCAGAGGGTCATGGGGAGCACCGAAGTGGTGCTCAAGACGACAGAGAGGATTCAGCAGGTTCGGAGCAGACTTCAGACTGCTAGAGTTGGCAGAAAAGTTATGCCGACAAGCGCCGGTCGGACCTGGAGTTTCAGGTCGGGGATATGGTTCTTCTGAAGGTGTCGCCATGGAAGGGCGTCATCCGATTCAGGAAACGGGGCAAGTTGGGTCCCAGGTATATTGGACCCTTCAGGGTTATAGCCCGGGTGTCATATAGGTTGGATCTGCCAGCCGAACTCAGTCAGATTCATAACACTTTTCACGTCTCCCAACTACGGAAATGTTTGGTGGACGACTCGGCAGTGGTACCATTAGAGGATATTCAGGTCGATGACAGCCTGAATTACATCGAGCGGCCTGTAGCGATTCTCGACCGGAAGTCGAAGGATCTGAGGAACAAGAGGGTTGAGCTGGTAAAGGTGCAATGGCAGCACCGGAAGGGCTTAGAATGGACTTGGGAGCCGGTGGATGAGATGATGGAGCATTACCCAGAGCTGTTCCAGGATTGAGCAGCAGATTTCGAGGACGAAGTCTAAAATAAGTGGGGGAGATTTGTAGCACCTGGTTCTTGGTATGTATTTTATTTCAGTGATTTTGCATTTTTGGCCTGGGACTCGGCGAGTTGAAGGCCCAACTCGCCGAGTAGAAGCAAGATGAGGCGCGGGATTTAAGTGATGGACTCGTCGAGTCGGGTCCCGGACTCGACGAGTAGGCTCTGACTAGACAAAACCATAATATGAGGGTTTGCACCCTATTTAAACAACCTTATGCAGCCTCCATCGCCCCTTTATGCTCCCAGAAACCCTCCATAGCAAACCCTAAGTGTTTTGGTGCAAGATCTAAGGCTTTTGAGTGATTTTTGTGGGTTTTGACCTCAAGGAAGAAGGAAGAGCATAGAAGGGTCAAGAGGAGACTGAAGGATTCGAGTTTGGTTCATTATTTGCAGTCTTTGAAAGGTATAAAGTCTGTACCTTGCTTGCTTGTTTGTTAGATCCCTTTTTGGGGAAGATTTAGGGCTTTTTAAGCCATATGAGGTAGCCAACCATGATTTCAAACATGGTTGGGGGTCAAGACTTCGGATCTAAGTCTTGGGAGGGGTCACAAGGCAGATTTGGGTTGCTTTTGCACTCAAGGAAGGCCCCATGCAACATAAGAGCCATTTTAGAGCCTTTTTTGGCTCAAAAGTCCCATGCATGCACGTAAAGTTCGTAACTTTACGTGCTAGATCGAGCTTAGGGGCTTGGATCTATCATTTGGTCAAGTGTTGTACATCAGAAATCGAGGATTTAGGGTGTGGGTGTTATCGACTCGGCGAGTCTGTTCTTGGGACTCGACGAGTCCAAGGCTTTGAGTCCCATATCTGTTGAGGGTCAAAAGGACTCAGTTGGGTGTTAGAAGGGTTGTAGCAGGACAGAAACAGTGACCTAACGCATTGGACTTAATTTTAGACCTGGAGTTCATGGGACTCGACGAGTGCTAGAACAGACTCGGCGAGTCCAAGGCAATCTCCTTATGTTTGAAGATGAACTCGACGAGTTGTTCATACAACTCGGCGAGTTGAGGTCAGGACTTGTTCATCAGTTGAAGGTGAACTCGACGAGTGTTCATACGACTCGGCGAGTCGGATGAAGGTTCATTGATGTTCGTAAGGAAGGGGAACTCGTTGAGTCGTTGCCAAACTCGACGAGTCGATTCGTGGATAAGGACGAGTAAAGGGAAGGGACTCGACGAGTTGACGGACCAACTCGGTGAGTCGGGTCAACTGGAAGTTGACTTTGTCTTGGACTTGGTTGGGGGTAAAATGGTCATTTTACCCTAAGAGTAGATATCAGTTTCTGACTGAGTGTTTTGTGGGGATTGTAGCCGGAGGATTTCCGGAGCAGCAGCAGACAGAGGTTTCCCGCCCGGAGTATCAGCAGCTACTCATACGAGGTGAGTTACCTTCCAGTAGGGGTGGGTCTAAGGCCACAATGCCGGCCCACCAAAGAGGAGTATTTAGAAGATGATTGTCTTTGGTCATGAGTTTTATTTGTATGACATGTTACGTGTATGATAGGGATTGGTTTCCCTGATAGCGGTCCTTAGGACCAAAGGGTAGGTCAGTACCCGGATATGCCTGACTGTATGTTTATATCTTGTTGTTGTATGCTAGTGGTAGGGGGTGGAATAGTCCCCAGTTACCGGTTGAAAGATACCGATGACAGTTACTGGTTGAAAGATACCGATGATGATTACCGATTGAAAGATACCGATGATGATTACCGGTTGAAAGATACCGACGATGATTACCGGTTGAAAGATACCGAGGATATTGTATGGTATATGGTATGATGGGGGAACTCAGTAAGCTTTGTGCTTACGGTTTCAGTTTTGGTTTCAGGTACCTCTTCGTCTAAGGGGAAGGAGCCGGCGGCGTAGCATCGCATCACACCCACACACATGATTTCCGCATGGAGCTTTCTGGGATTGTACTCTGATATGTATTATTTTATGACTTGGGTTTTCAGACATGATGCTTTGTTTTATGAGATGACGTGTTTTCACAGTATTTTCTTATGAATGTTTTTATGAGTCAGTTAATCAAAAAGAAATTTTTGGACTCGAAAATTGGGTCGTTACAAGGAGCTTATGACGCAACTTCAGGATTTGTTGGACAACAGTTTCATTCGACCTAGTTCATCACCCTGGGGAGCTTCGGTGCTATTCGTGAAGAAGAAAGACGGAAGCATGAGAATGTGTATAGATTACAGAGAGCTGAACAAGGCAACGGTAAAGAACAAGTACCCATTGCCGAGGATTGATGACCTATTCGATCAGCTGCAAGGTTCGAGCTATTTCTCAAAGATCGATCTTAGGTCAGGATATCATCAGCTGAAGGTAAGAGATCAGGATGTTGAGAAAACTGCGTTCAGAACGAGATATGGACACGACGAGTTCTTGGTTATGTCGTTTGGACTGACCAATGCTCCGGCAGCATTCATGGATTTGATGAACAGGGTTTGTAAACCATTCCTCGATAAATCTGTGATAGTGTTCATAGATGACATTATGATTTACTCGAAAAGTCAAGAGGAGCATGGCAGACACTTGCGGGAAGTGTTAGAAGTATTGAAGAAGGAGAAGTTGTATGCGAAGTTCTCCAAATGTGATTTTTGGATCCGAGAAGTCCAATTCTTGGGTCATGTGGTTAACCAAGAAGGGACAATGGTTGACCTAGAAATGATCGAAGCTGTGATAAAGTGGGAACGACCGAAAAGTCCCACGGAGATTCGAAGCTTTCTGGGATTAGTTGGATATTACCGAAGGTTTATCCAAGGCTTTTCTTTGATAGCCGCTCCATTGACAGCTTTGACCCACAAAGGAGCTACTTATACATGGAGCGAGAAGCACGAAGAAGCATTCGAGAAGCTAAAGAAGAAATTATGTGAAACACCGATTCTTTCTCTACCCGATGGAGTTGAAGACTTCGCGGTATATAGCGATACGTCGGGAGTCGGGTTGGGATGTGTTCTAACTCAAAGAGAAAAGGTGATAGCATATGCATCACGACAGTTGAAGGAGCATGAAAAGAACTACCACACTCATGATTTGGAGTTGGCAGCGGTAGTATTTACTCTACAGATATGGAAGCATTACCTCTATGGCACGAAGTGCAAGCTTTTCACTGATCATAAGGGTCTCCAGTATCTCTTTAATCAGAAGGAATTGAACATGAGACAACGACGCTGGCTAGAGTTACTCAAGGACTACTTCTGTGAGATACTTTACCACCCTGGTAAAGCAAATGTTGTTGCTGATGCTCTCTGTCGGAAAGTCAACCTTGAAAGAAAAAGACCAAGAGCGTTGAGAAAGTCGTCTCGAAAATTGTGGAAAGCATAAAGAAAGCTCAGGAAGAAGCTTCAGAGAAGAATAACCGAAAGGAAGAACGTTTGGGTAAAACGTTAGTGTTCGGTACAAACAGTCAAGGACTGAAGGTATTCCAAGATTGGATTTGGGTACCTAACACAGGAGGAGTAAGAGATCTTCTGATGGAAGAAGCTCACAAGACCATGTACTCAATTCATCCTGACAGCACAAAAATGTATAGGGACCTAAAACCCTACTACTGGTGGCCGACGATGAAGCTCGATGTTGCTAAGTATGTGGCCGAGTGCGTACCTTGTGCAAGAGTTAAGGTACAACATCATAAACTGTATGGGAGTTTAGAACCTTTACTTGTACCCATAGGTAAATGGGAAGACATCACCATGGATTTTGTGACTAAACTACCCAAGATGAAGAACGGTCACGACATGATTTGGGTAGTCATTGATCGTTTCACCAAGAGTGCACACTTCCTAGCAGCCAACGAGAGGTGGTCTATGGATAAGCTTGCAAATGCTTACGTGAAGGAAGTGGTAAGACTTCATGGTGTTCCTCTGACGATTGTATCGGATCGTGATAGTCGTTTCACGTCAAGGTTTTGGAGAAGTCTACAAGAGGAATTGGGTACGAAATTGCGTTTAAGTACAGCTTACCATCCGCAGACTGATGGTCAGAGCGAAAGAACAATACAAACACTTGAAGATATGCTGAGAGCATGTACCCTGGAATTCCAAGGTAACTGGGATGAGCACTTACCTTTGGTAGAGTTTTCCTAAAACAATAGTTTCCACTCGAGCATCAAGATGGTACCTTATCAAGCTTTGTACGGACAAAAGTGTCGTGCGTCGTCTTGTTGGCTTGAGACTGGGGAAAAGCAGTTTATGGGCCCCGAGATAGTCCATGAGACTGCTGAGAAGTTAAAGGTGATCAGGGAAAGGATGTTAGCAGCTCAGGATCGTCAGAAGAGCTATGCTGACAAGAAAAGACGACCGATGACATTCGAAGTTGGGGATTCGGTTTTGCTTAAAGTCTCACCGTGGAAGGGACTTATAAGATTCGGGAAACGAGGAAAGCTAAGTCCAAGGTTTATTAGACCGTTTAAAGTTCTTCAGAAGATTGGGAACCAAGCTTACAAGCTCGAATTACCCGAAGAACTGGATGGAATTCATAACACCTTCCATGTGTGTTATTTGAGGAAGTTCACAGGAGAAGTTCCCGACATAATTCCAATCTCAGAGTTAAGAATGGATGAGAATAAGAGGTTGATTGAAGAGCCCGAGGCAATTGTTGACCGTAAGACTAAGAAGTTACGACGCAAAATGGTCGACTTAGTGCTAGTCCGTTGGAAACATTCGAATGGGCCGAATCTCACTTGGGAAACAGAGAGTGACATGATGAGTCGCTACCCACATCTGTTTGCTGATGCATGATTCCGCGACGGAATCATCCTAAGGGGGAGAGAATTGTAACGCCCGTGTTTCGGGGCTAAGAATAAATAGATGATGTGATAGTCTAGGTCAACTAATGTAACTCTTTTTGAAGTAATAAAGATGAATTATTTGAGTATTATGTGAATTATGTGAATTTATGTGCTTTATACTTAATTATAAAGATATAATTAATAAAGAATAAAAATAAGCGTCAAAATTAAAGTGTGAGATAAGCCCTATATCTTTAGATAAAGTTGTAGTGGTCGAAACAAGGATTCCGGATATATAAAGAACACCGAAATCCGAGTT
The DNA here is from genome assembly GCF_052849685.1 of Lactuca virosa. Classification (NCBI taxonomy): domain Eukaryota; kingdom Viridiplantae; phylum Streptophyta; class Magnoliopsida; order Asterales; family Asteraceae; genus Lactuca; species Lactuca virosa. The sequence continues at coordinate 107,260,517 of NC_136426.1, read as the reverse complement.
ATAACGAAGAAGTTATGACCCGTTGAAGTTTTACGGCAAAACCGGCCCAGCACCGGGAAGCGTAAATAGTGAATTTACGATAGAGCGACTTTTGGCCTTAGTGATCTAAACAAAAGTTGTAGAATACGTTAAACCGAGAGCATGCATAAAAAGAACGCCCAAATCTGACTTCGAATGAGGAAGTTATGATTTTTCTAAGATTTGGCCTAGCAGTGCACGACCCGAAACTCGAATTTTAGATCGAGCGGTTTTTGGCCAACGCGGCCTAAATGAGAATTGAAGATCTCATTAATAGGAACTCAAAGACAAAAAGACAGACGAAAACGGAGTCCGTATGTAGAAGTCATGAATTTTACACGGACATTTTAACAGTGTAGTCACCTTCTACTGTTAAATTTAAGATCGGTCGAGAATTAGCCGACGGAGTCAAAAGGAAAGTTGTAGATCTTATTTTTACCTATGCGTGGATATAAAGAACGTCAAAAACGGAGCTCGTATGCGAAAGTTACGGATTTTAGAAGTCGGAAGTGTGCTGTGCGAAAATGGGTGATGTGGCACAATCTTGGCCATTGCTTTCTCCCCAAGTCTTGCCACCAGATGGTAACATGTGGCACCAAGTTCAGCCATATTTCACCCTATAGATAGAACCTCTCTCACCCTCATTTTCTTCACACCTTTCCCATTATTTCTTCTCTCTACCCTCTCTTTAAACCTCCCAAAAACCCCCCCTAAGCCCTAGGGAACTCCCGTAGCGCTAGAAGAAAGCCCCGGAGTGCTCGACGGCTCCGAGAAGAAGAGCTTTTCGGCTCGGGAACGCTGCTCCGAGCGAAGCCCGGTTTTCGAGAAAAAACCCGTTGTAAATGAGCTACGTCTACGCTATTTTTAATATAACTTTTAATTAATTATAGTAACGTTATTAGGACCTTATAATAATTATTGGGCTATTATTATGAGTTATATAAGTGTCGTTATAAAATCTATTTAACTACTCGCGGTACGGGAAATCTGGTTTAAAGGGCCGCATAGGGTTGTTGGATTTCAGAAGTGCTATATGCAAAAATGGTACTGCCCTCCGGTGTTTTATGTTTGGCCCCTGTCTGTACATAGTGGTTGGAAAAATATTGTTTAAACGCTTATATAATACTAATAATAATAATAATAATAATAATAATAATAATAATAATAATAATAATAATAATAATAATAAGACTAATAATTAGTCACGGTAAATATTAGACTAAAATCTAGTGGTAATAATAGTAGGTTTCGTCGAAGGAAATTATTTTTAAGAAGCGAAGCGTTGTCTGAGTTCGGAATCACCACCTTTTCAGGTGAGTTCCTAGTTACTTTCATCTTACACATAGATATGAAGTATTTTTTATAAATTACGTGCTATGTGTGCATATTATCTGGATACTTGCTATCTATGCTGGATGAATGACTTTTATAGATGTTTTAAATGATTTAAATTGTATATGTATTTTATATCTACAAAAATGTTGGGGTAAAACATGGGTAGATGTAATAAGACGATGTGTGATAAAATGATGAGAGGACTCGATGTTGTTGTTGTTGATTCTGTCATCTAGCGGAGTATGGATGACGACCACAGACTCTTCTAGACAGTCCAATGGAACACTAGCAGGCTCGCAACCTGTAGGTGTTTGTGAACAATGTGTTCACCGGTGTACTCCATCCCCCTCATGGTTGCCTTAAGGACATTTATTGCTGAGGAATCCCCTTAGCAGTATTATCCATCCCAATGATGATCCTTAGGCTAGGTCCCTTATGATAGGTTTTTAGGGATGTAAAGTGAGGATAACGGGAACGGGTAATCGGGTTATTGTTGGTTGATGAAATTAAATAACTTATTTATTGTGGGTTGAAAACCCTATGTGCTCACCAGGCTCCCAAGCCTGACCCACTCAGTTTCATGTATTACAGGTAGTGGCGCTCGAGCATAGATGTGATGTTTTGGATGAGGGATTACGGATATAGGCATGTAGATATGAATAAATGTAGTAAGGCTTATATTGTACTATTTATGCTTTTGATCTGTATAGAACATGACATCCCGAGGATTTTAATGAAATACATTTCTACGGAAATGCTTTGATAAATCTTTATCATATTTTATTTTGGGAACAAATTCCGCAACACTTTTATTTAAAATGTTACTCTGATTTTTAAACAAAGCATAAAAAAAATCGGTCTCTTCTGGCCGTGAAAATGGGGATGTCACAGTGAAGCTGGTCATAGAGGATCCCGAAATATCGGACATCTTGTTGGCTCGCTTAGACTATATATTGACACTTGTATCTCGCACACAACACACTGTTTTTTACTCGAAGCTTACTCTACGCAATCATTCACTTGTTCTTACTGAACCATTCTCTGTCATCGTCATTTTACATTAATAAAATCATCAAGGTAGGTGATCATTATCACCTCACAAGGTTTTGTGCCGGAGATCCTAGCAAGGATCAAGGGCTTTCCTTGTAAGCCATTATGCCACTCTTTTTTTATCATTTGCTATTTCACAATCTGAACATCATAGCCTCTCATTCAATTTGGTTGATTAGTAGTTGTGTAATTTTTGACCAAAACAATTTGGCGCCCACCGTAGGGCCGTGGTGTTTAAAATCCTTGAAAAAACCATGTCTACGCAACTGATCCTTTCTTCGTCCCCTATTCCTTCCATTCCAACCAAAAACCTACCACCTCCTCTGAGTGGCCCTCCTACTCAGAGGAAAACGCCTGGCACTTCCAAGAAAATCACCCATTCGGTCACTAACCAAGGAAGTTTGGGATCTTTAGGACTCCAGGATCCGACTGCCTCGGTCACTATTGCAGAACTCTTCGCTATGATGAGGAAAATGACGCAACAGGTGACCCAACAGCAGGAGGAGAATAGAGCACTACTCAAAGAAGTGGAAATGATGAAGGCGGAATTTCAAAAATCCCAGGAAACAACGCCCATAGTTGTACAACCAAGGATCCCGAACTTTGATAATGCGGGATCCTCAGAAAATCACCAGAAGAACACAATCTCCACTACTGTGGCGTCACCCTGGGGGACAACTATGGACAACCGAGCATCTATGATCCATGATCTCAATGAGCCTTTCAACACTCCTAGAAACCTTGATTCTAGTAACTTCTTAAACAACAATACTATTAATACTAACTATACTAACGTTGATGCAGGAATAAACCCAAACATGGCCATGAAACTTCAACAGTTGAGACAAATGATCTCAAGCGTACCCGGGGTGGTTCAACCAATACCAGAAACGTCACCAACAAGTCACAGGATCTCGAGATTCGCTCCCGCGATAGCCGATAACGAAGTTCCTAAGCGCTTCCAAACTCCTAGCATGAAGCTTTACGATGGAACTACGGATCCTGAAGAGCACATAGCGCAATACCGAGAAAGGATAGAGATCATTCCCATCCCAGGGCACTTGAAGGAAGGGTACCACATCTGATGGTCGCCACAACGTGTCAAGGAAGGGTACCACGATGTGGCAGCTGCTGAAGCCTAAGCCCATGATTTTAGGGTTTCTTCCATATTTAAGCACCTAAAATCAAGGTTTATGACATCCTCTTCAACCACTAACCTATACAAACAAAACCCTAGCCTTCGTGCTTGGTTGATGGCTTGATTTAGAGCTTATTCTTTGGATTTTGGTGAAGCTTGGGGGAAAGTAGAGGTTTATCTTGGTGCAAGGGAAGAAGGAGAAAGTTTAGATCCAACATTCTCTTCAGATTTCTAAGTTGTTGAAGGTATAAAGTTCATACCTTGGCACTTATTCTTCTAGATTCAAGTTTGAGGTCATAATTGGGTGGTTTTGGTCCCTTCCATGGATGCACTTGAAGTTTAAGGAACTCCAGAGCTTGGTATGGCTCCTCTATGGTCAATATGTTTTGTATAATGGGAAAAAAGATCATGTTGGAGTCACCTTGTGTCCATGCATAAGTTATGGCCCCATTAAGGACTTAGTAGACTTAGGATTGTAGATCTAGCCTTACAATAGAGTCAAATGGATAAAGTTGGAAACTTTATCTATTAATTCATTGAAAAGAAGTAGATTTGAAGTTTTGGGTTTAGATCTGTAAAGATTAAGCACTTAATGAAGATTTTGGGATACTTCCAGAAGCCACGATGTGGAGGTGCTCAGATGCTCGACGGTTTTGTCCATAGTTAGCCATGACATGGTCAAGATCTTGCCACGTCGTGGGGGTCGTAGACCTGTTAACCATTAACCATTGACTTTTGACAAGTTTGAACTTGGGTTTAACCTATAGTTAACCCCGTTGTTGATCAAGATGTGTTCTTTGATTTAGTTACCATTGGTTCGCGAGATTGTCTAGTGCAAAGAATTGAGAGTGTTGCACTGTTATCCAATTCTACATTTCAGGTGAGTTTCCTCACTATACTATGTGTTACACTATATATCCTTGTATGTTAGGATATAGGAGTAGTGGTATGCTGGTTAGAGTACCAGGGGTCGGTGATCGTCTAGTCGAGTGCCCTAGGGGTTGTATGTAGTCACATAGGATAACCTGAGAACTATTAATCTAGGCTTTCTTGCCTGTTCCTTTTTTTGGTATTGGCTCTAGAGTGGGATCACCTGTTCGACTGTCTATCTCACCTCTGATTACATATAACTATGCATTCATTAGTGATTTGTCGGTGGTTTCGTAGAGTATTGTATGATACCATGTATGTAGTAGAGGGATGTTAGACATGTAGTATAGTACATATAGTTGTATGTGCTTATGTGTTCTTTGATTGTTTGTTTGATCTATATGTCGACATATAGGGTGGTGGTTTGAGGCGGTCCTGCTTTGCATTGTAGGCCAAGATACTCGGTCGGGCTAACAATATGTTGTCGGCCAAGTGTGGATCAGCTTTATGCTGATATAAAGCGATCCAAGTGTACTGTAGGCCTTGCGAGGCGTTCCAGTCATACTGTAGGCTCAAGAGAGTGGTCCAGGCATGTTGTAGGCCTTGCGAGGTGGGCCAGATAGAGAAAAGGCTCATGCATGCTTGCATTGTATGTGTTTTGTGTTGTGTGGTATTTTGGGGGAACTCACTAAGCTTTGTCTTACAGTTGTGGATTAAATGTTTTTCAGGTACCATTGGTGACGTGGGAAGGCAAAGGCGTGACTGTACACACTCATCATCAGCATCAGAGATTTCGCATTACTTATATTACTCTAATTTTCAAACAAATGGGTTTTGGAACAAATGGGTTTTCTTAACTTGGGTTTTATGAAAATGGTGTTTTCACCCAAATTAAAAATGAAGAATTTGTTTGTGAAAATGGGACGTTACAAGTTGGTATCAGAGCCCTGGTTTGAGGGATTTGGAGGAGCACTTGTGTGAATCCAAACTCAAACTAGGATCCGAGAATTTTCACAAAATGTTTTCAAAAAAGAGATTTTAATAAAACGGTTGGGTTGGTGTGACATCCCTATTTTGACGGCTAGAAAAGACCGATTTTGTTTATGCTTTATAATAAAATCAGAGTGACTTTGTAAATAAAAGTGTTGCGGAATTTGTTCCCAGAAAAACATGATAAATATGTTATCAAAGCATTTCCGAATAAAGGTATTTTATTCATTTTAAAACCTTGGGATGTCATCGTCAATACAGAAACATAAGCATAAACACAACTTACACTCATTTACACTTGTGATCTAGATCTCCTTAGTCTCTCGATATAGTGTAGCTTTATATCGACACCTGTGATACAAATAAACTGAGTGGGTCAGGTTGGGAAACCTGGTGAGTACATAGGATTTTCAACCCACAATAATAAAGTTACTATGTTTCATCAGCAAACAATTAACCCATTTACCCTTCCCCATTATCTTCTTTATTCTTAAGTATCTTCTCTATGAATCGTCTATCCGACATTATTTATTCCTAAGGATTGTCCTAAGGAATAGGCACGAAGTCCATCATCGCTAGGGTTTATATAACAGACACTAAGTCTATAGTTGCCAGGGTTCATCCAACAGGCGCTAAGTCTATAGCTGCCAGGGTTTATCTCATTTATCGACAATATTATTTGCGGGAGTCCACCCGCAATACATGTCAATGGGTTTTTAGAGTACACCGGGTGAACATATCGTTCACAACACCTACAGGTTGCGAACCTGCTAGTGTTCCACCGGACCGTCTAGAATAGTCCGTGGTTGTCATCCATACTCTGCTAGATGACGGGGCCAACGCTTGGGTTAGGGCTTCTCTTTTTTCACCTCTCACCCTCATATCATGATCTATATCACTTTTCATCTCATCCTCCAACTCATCTTTCATCACACACCAACTATTTCATCTACCCATGTTTTACCTAACATATTTGTAGATATAAAATACATATACAATTCAGATCTGAAGAAAAAGTTTAGATCTGAAAAGAAAATAGATATACGGTTCAGATCTGAAGAAAAAAGGTCTAGATCTGAAAAACAAAGTTTAAATCTTTCATCCAGTATAGATCTCAAGGTATCAAATATATATACAGTTTAGATCTAAAAAAAAAGTTTAAAATTTTCATCCAGCACAGATCTCAAGTAAACAGATAATGTGCATACATAGCACGTAATTTTTATAAAATACTTCATATCTATGTGTAAGATGAAAGTAACTATGCACTCACCTGATAAGGTGGTTATTCCAACTTGGACAATGCTTCGCTTATTAAAAATATGATTTCCTTTGACGAAACCAGGAGGTTTGCTTGAAAATCGGGCTCTGCGGGGGCAGAGTTTCCGAACCGAAAACTCTTTTTCTTGGAGCCTTTTGGCATTCTGGGGCTTTCTTGTAGTGCTAGAGAAGTTTCCTAGGCTTGGGGGGTGTTTGGGAAGGCTAGAGAGAAAGTAGAGAGAGAAAGAAAGAAGTTTGAGGTGTGAGAAATGAGGCTGCCTCGCTCCTCCTTTTATAGGGCCGAGGCTTTGGATTACGCTGGGCGTACCCTCGGTGGTACGCTACGCGTAGAGGACAGGTGTTCGAAATTCGTTGGGGCTACGTGGCTTGCTTTGGAACCACTCAAAAGAAGACCGCCGGGCGTACCTTCGGTCTACGTGGGGCGTACTCGGTACGCAGGGCGTTAGAAGCGTACGTTGGGCGTCCGAAGAGGCAGGTGTCAGCATCCGAGTGCGAGAACGTGGGGAGCAAGGGTGGGTCCGGATTATGCCACGTCATCACTTCTCGCAACAGCCCACCTCCAACTTCTAAATTATGTAACTTTCGCATACGAGCTCCGTTTTCGACGTTCTTTATATCCACACGTATGTGGGAATGTACTCTACAACTTTCGTTTAGACTCCATCGACTAATTTTGACTTTATTTTTAAAGTTATACTTTTAACAGGCCGGGATAGAAAAAATACTATTAACGAGACCTTTGATTCTCATTTAGGTTGTGTCCGCTAAAAATCGCTCGATCTAAAATTCGAACTCCGGGCTGCATACTTCTATTCCGAAACATGGAAAAATCATAACTTCCTCATACGAAGTCAGATTTGGGTGTTCTTTTTATGCACGCTCTCGGTTTAATGATTACTACGACTTTCGTTTAGATCGATAAGGCTAAAAAGTATTGTATCGTAAACTCGCTTTTTATGTCACACAGTGTCGTACCGATTTTGTTGCGAAACTTCGACATGCCATAACTTCTTCGTTATAACTCGGATTTCGGCGTTCTTTATATCTTCGGAATCTTTGTCACGACCACTACAACTTTCTTCATAGGTATCGGGTTTATCTAACATTTTATTTTTGACGCTTATTTTCATTCTTAATTTATCATATCTTTATAAACAAGTATATAAGCACATAAAATCACATAATTCACATAATATTCAAGTAATTCCTTTTTATTACTTCAAAATAGGTTACAATGGTTGACCTTGACTATTACATTATTATACTAATGCTTAGCTCAGAAACACAAGGCGTTACAATTCTCTCCCCCTTAGGATGATTCCGTCCCGGAATCATGCATCAGCAAACAGATGTGGATAGCAACGCATCATGTCACTCTCTATTTCCCAGCTGAAGTTTGGCCCATTCGTTTGTTTCCATTGCACAAGAATTCAGTCGATCATCTTGCGTCTTAACTTCTTAGTCTTACGATCAACATTTACCTCGGTCTCTTCGATTAGCCTCTTATTCTCATCCATTCTTAACTCTGAAATTGGAATTATGTTGGGAATTTCTCACGTGAGCTTCCCCAAATAACACACATGGAAAGTGTTATGAATACCATCTAGTTCTTCCGGTAGTTCTAGCTTGTAAGCCTGGTTCCCAATCCTCTGAAGAACTTTAAATGGTCCAATAAACCTTGGACTCAACTTTCCTCTCTTTCTGAATCTTATAAGTCCCTTCCATAGCGAGACTTTAAGCAAAACGGAATCTCCAACTTCGAATATCATCGATCGTCTTTTCTTGTCAGTATAGCTCTTTTGATGATCCCGAGCTGCTAACATCCTCTCCTTAATTACCTTCAGCTTTTCAGCAGTCTGATGGACTATCTCGGGGCCCATAAATTTCTTTTCTCCAGCCTCAAGCCAACAAGACGGGGTACGACACTTCTGTACGTACAGAGCTTGATAAGGTGCCATCTCAATGCTCAAATGGAAACTATTATTGTAGGAAAAATTCTACCAAAGGTAAGTTCTCATCCCAGTTACCTTGGAATTCCAGGGTACATGCTCTCAGCATATCTTCCAGTGTTTGAGTCATTCTTTCGCTCTGACCATCAGTCTGCGGATGGTAAGCTGTATTTAAACACAACTTCGTACCTATTTCCTCTTGTAGACTCCTCTAAAACCTTGACGTGAAACGACTTCTCACGATCCGATACAATTGTTAAAGGAACACCGTGAAGTCTTATTACTTCCTTCACGTAAGCATTTGCAAGCTTATCCATAGACCATCTCTCATTGGCTGCTATGAAGTATGCACTCTTAGTGAATCGATCTATGACCACCCCAATCATGTCGTGACCGTTCTTCGTCCTGGGCAGTTGTCACACCCCCAAACCAAGGATGGCGGAAACGTCCAGGGGTGGAGGACTTCATGTAAAGTATCACAACAACGAGTATAATAGTGCTCAAAGTAAATACAACCATCATAAATATAATTAAACAGGTTACACCATAATATATGTTTACATGTTTCAAAATCAATTACATTATGATGACAAAATAAACTGTTTGACGAGTGGTGAGTTCATAAGAGTTTTATTATATTTATGATGGTTGTTTTGAAAAGTGTCAACAATTAAGTTGGTGAGTTCATAAGAGTTTTGTTTGAGGAAGAAATCGTTTTTCTTGTAAAAGCGATAGAGTATGATTTCCAGAAAATCCAATATTTTCTTAGTTAAGTGTGAAAAGAATGCTTATATGTTATGCGATAATGTACCCTAGAAGGACCCATAGATTCCTTCTATAATCGCCCAGCGTATATAAGTTATATAAAATTTAAGTTAAATAAACCGTTGAATATAATGGGTCTGCCCTAGGTCCACAACCAAACAAGGAACAGGAGATAAGGCGGGCCCACCAATTCTAAGTCGATTGTGACTAGATTCTTATATAACTCTAGCATGTACACTTAGCAATTATAGCTGAAGTCTAACAATTCTAGATGAAATGTAGTTTTAATAGAAATATGTTTCCAAAGAAAATCCAATATTTTCTTCGTTAAGTGTAAAATGAATGCTCCTATGTTATGCGATAATGAGCCCTAGAAATACCTGCAGATTCCTTCTATAATCACCCAACGTATATAAGTTATATAAAATTTAAGTTAAATAAACCGTTGAATATAATGGGTCTGCCTTAGGTCCACAACCAAACAAGGAACAAGAGATAAGGCGGACCCACCAATTCTAAGTCGATTATGACTAGATTCTTATATAACTCTAGCATATACACTTAGCAATTATAGCTGAAGTCTAACAATTCTAGCGATATGTAGTTTTAATATCATAAAAACCATTTTGTGTAAACCTGGTACTTTGTATTTGTACCCCTTTTTGTATAAACCCGGTACTTTGTATTTGTACCCTTTTTGTATGAATCTGGTACTTTGTATTTGTACCACTTTTTGTATGAATCCGGTACTTTGTATTTGTACCCTTTTTTGTATGAAAACATGCTATTTGTATTTGTACCCCTTTTTGTGTCACACCCCCAAACCAAGGATGGCGGAAACGTCCGGGGCGGAGGACTTCATGTAAAGTATCACAACAACGAGTATAATAGTGCTCAAAGTAAATACAACCATCATAAATATAATTGAAAAGGTTACACCATAGTATATGTTTACATGTTTCAAAATCAATTACATTATGATGACAAAATAAACTGTTTGACGATTTAACGTCCCATCCTCAAAGTGCTGATGTTTTCCTGTTTCACTGATTTCCTGAGAATACAAGTTGTTTTGAAAAGTGTCAACAATTAAGTTGGTGAGTTCATAAGATTTTTGTTTGAGGAAGAAACCGTTTTCCTTGTAAAAGCGATAGAGTATGATTTCCAGAAAATCCAATATTTTCTTAGTTAAGTGTGAAATGAATGCTTCTATGTTATACGATAATGAACCCTAGAAGGACCCATAGATTCCTTCTATAATCTCCCAGTGTATATAAGTTATATAAAAGTTTAAGTTAAATAAACCGTTGAATATAATGGGTCTGCCCTAGGTCCACAACCAAACAAGGAACAGGAGATAAGGCGGGTCCACCAATTCTAAGTCGATTGTGACTAGATTCTTATATAACTCTAGCATATACACTTAGCAATTATAGCTGAAGTCTAACAATTCTAGGTGAAATGTAGTTTTAATAGAAATATGTTTCCAAAGAAAATCCAATATTTTCCTTATAAAAAGTCCTGTTGTCCTAAATCTCAGGACCGAGGATATGGGTGTGTTTTGTACTTATAATGTTCCTAATAGTAATGTGGTTCCAAAGAAAATCCCATATTTTCCTTATAAAAGTTATGTAGTCCTAAATCCCAGAACCGAGAATATGTGTGCGTTTTGTACCTATAACTTATTTGTAGTTTTAAAATAGATAAAACCCATTTTCAAAGTAGAATTTTCTCTGTAAACTTGAAAGATTATTAACGCCCTATGTGAGTTGCTATAACCATACTATAACTAGATATAACCTGCAACAACGTTTTTCAGACGTCAAGATTTGTTATGACTTTTGTCACCCGTAGACCTGCAGGTCCCACTGTAGCTAGCAGCAAGGTGTGGGGTGTCAATCCCAATATTGATCTATACACAATTATCACGCTCTCCCTTCAAGAGACTCTGGTTATAACTTACAGGAATTGGAATCCCGTACTCGAACGTACGGGGAGTGAATTGCCTCACAACTTACGTTAACTAGTTTACACATAATTTGGTTATAAAACCTCTTCCGTGGAGGAAGTGAAATCACCTTTTATGTAATAAATTCGTGATATGAGTCCAAAAACTATTACTTATTATAGTTTATCAAGTACTATGTGAAAAACCCATTTGTTTTGAGAGTAACACCTTTTTCATGTTGTAAAATCCATAAACTACGCTTATTGTAGTAAAAATCCATAAACTATGCTTATTGTAGTTTATTATATGTGTTTGTAATGAATGAAGAGTCCTTATCATGAATGACTAAATTTTCAGTTTATTATGATAAACTAACACGAAAATACATTCAATATTTAGAACTTACTGTTATACACTTTGCTCAACATAATACAAAGTGTTATGAAAGTTATAGGCTGTTAACTAGTTTTTAGCCTTTCATCACTGTTTTATAAAAATAATAGAAAAATCATATGAAGTCGAAAACTGAATCCGTAAATTCTGAGAGTTCAAAAAATGTGTCTAGTTTATTCATGATTTTTATTATGATTTTTAGAAGTCTTTAACTTGTGTTAAATTGTTCATATTCACAGACTGGTCCGAATTCGTTTCTGAAATGATAGGCAGTTTTGTAAAAATCACCATAAATCGTAAAAAAATCGTATGGAGATGTCCAAGTAGTCATTTTAAAGGTATGAACCTGAACTATTTGCATATTAAACAGTTTTGAAAAGATATTAACTTTAAGATAGTCAAAACAGTCCGTGAATAAGACTCAACTTTTCTGATGAAAGCTGTTGTTTCAGTTTAGTTGTGTTCTTTGTGTTTTAACTTGTATTCCCCCCCTAAAACTTGAAGAAAACATAAAAATGTAGGGGTATGAACTCACCTTGTGTGATTTCAGTGGATGGATGATGAAGAAAAGAACTGCTCAACTCAAGAACACTTAGATGATGCTTGAAGATTCGAAGTTCTAACACAAATATGGTTTGTGTAAGAAACCTATGATTTGAGTAGAAAGGAGTGAAATAATCATATGGAGGATGATAGTACTTACCAAAAGTAGAAGAAAATCTTGGAGAATAACCTTGAATATCGAAATTTAGAGAGAGAAAGTGAGAGAGAATGAAGGTTGTTCTTTGGTGGAAAATGAGAGAAAATGTGAGGAGAGAGGGGAGTTTCTAGCCTTTGACCAAGAGTGTGGCTGGAAAAATGGTGGGAAAGGACAATGAAATGAACAGGTATGGTGGAAGGGCAAGGGCTGGTCATTGAGTGGGTATGGGGTGGTTGCTTGTGTCATACACTAAGGCAAAGTCAACACTCCAACCATAAATCTTACCTACTAGATTTTATTCTTAGGCAAGGATTTTCCCCAAAATATAATTAAAATTTGAATATTTAGGGTTTATTATGTTAAAATACGAGTTTGGGTGAAAATCCCGCGTCAAAATCACGAAAAAACGGGCTTAAAACGCTAAAAATATTGAAAACCGAGTAGAAATTGCTGAAATCCGAAATTCAGGCCGAAGGTGCAAAGGTTCGGCTCCTTAGGAGCATAAAACCGAAGGTAAGGTTCGGTTGTGTGCTGGAACCGAGAGTAGAGGGAACCGAAAGTGGAGTAGGAGCCGAAAGTAGCAATCTCGGACCGAAGGTCAAGATCTCGGACCGAATGTCAAGTTCTCGGACCGAAGGTGGCCTCTCGGTCCCTTAGCAGGTTCGGTTCTCAGGAGGTGGTTTCGGTTCTTAAGAGGGTTCGGCTCCTTGAGAAGGTTCGGCTCCTTGAGAGGGTTCGGCTCCTTAAGAGGGTTCGGCTCCTTAAGGCTGTTTTTAGCGTAGACTTCCGTTTTCGAGCGGTTTTCGACTAAATTAAGGGTCGGGATGCCCCTGGTGATTATAAAAAGTTGAGAGAGATTTTGAGAGAGATTTGGGAGAGATTTGACATACTTGAAGAGATTTGACATACAGAGAGAGATTTGGGAGAGATTTCACATACTTGGAGAGATTTCTCATACAGAGAGAGATTTGGGAGAGATTTCACACACTTGGAGAGATTTCTCATACAGAGAGAGATTTGGGAGAGATTTCACATACTTGGAGAGATTTGGGAGAGATTTGAGGTAGAGAGAGATAGAGTGAAAGAGATTGGGAGAGACTTCTTTTGTGACCTTTTTGAGTGTTTGGCTTTGTAACGCAAGGTTTGTAAACCTCGTTAAGTCTCGTTATGATTGTTATATGCTCCCTTGGGGTTAAGGAATAATGTTTTATCGAATAGTTTCATCACTTGCCCTAATTAGGGTTTAGAATTTCCGAACACGTGAAAAATCCAAGTGATACTTTGTATTAGGATTGCGAGTTGTACAATAAGAAACGTAATGGAAACCCTAATATACAAGGGTTAGATGAGTTGACCGGTTTGACTTGTTGCATTTAGTTGACTTTGACTTGGCCAAAAATTGACGGTTGTCACATTTTGTATAAACCGGTACTTTGTATTTGTACCCCTTTTTGTATGAATCCGGTACTTTGTATTTGTACCTCTTTTTGTATGAAAACCCGGTACTTTGTATTTGTACCCCTTTTTGTATAAAAACCTTTTGTAATGTAAATGAACATAAACTATACCTATTATAATTTATCAAAATGTTTGTAATGTATATGCAACCTAACTATACCTATTATAATTTAGCATGTTTGTTTGTGGTGTATAAGAACCCTTTTCTATGTAAGTCGAATGTATAGCAAAAATATAACTATGTTTATCATGCCTTGTTTTGTACTAATGGTAATGGTGGATATTATTACAATTCAGTGAGTATTTTCTGTTATTCAATTATACCACAACAAGAAACACATGTAAAATATGAAATTCTCAAATATTAACACTTTGCTCAACAAGTTACAAAGTGTGATGAAAGTTATAAGCTGTTACTAGTTTTTGAACTTTCTACACTGTTTTAGAAAAATCATAGAAAAATCATACGAAGTCGAAAACTGAATCCGTAAATTCTGAGAGTTCACAAAATGTGTCTAGTTTATTCATAATTTTTATTATGATTTTTAGAAGTCTTTAACTTGTGTTAAATTGTTCATATTCACAGACTGGTCCGAATTTGTTTCTGAAATGATAGGCAGTTTTGTAAAAATCATCATAAATCCTAGAATAATCGTATGGAGATGTGCAAGTAGTCATCTTAAAGGTATGAACCTGAACTATTTGCATATTAAACAGTTTTGAAAGATATTAAGTTTAAGATAGTCAAAACAGTCCGTGAATAAGACTCAACTTTTCTGATGAAAGCTGTTGTTTGAGTTTAGTTAAGTTTTTGGTGTTTTAACTTGTATTCCCCCCCTAAAACTTGAAGAAAACATAAAAATATAGGGGTATGAACTCACCTTGTGTGATTTCAGTGGATGGATGATGAAGAAAAGAAGTTCTCAACTCAAGAACACTTAGATGATGCTTAAAGATTCGAAGTTCAAAAGTAGAAGAAAAGCTTGGAGAATAACCTTAAATCTCGAAATTTAGAGAGAGAAAGTGAGAGAGAATGAAGTTTGTTCTTTGGTGGAAAATGAGAGAAAATGTGAGGAGAGAGGGGAGTTTCTAGCCTTTGACCAAGAGTGTGGCTGGAAAAATGGTGGGAAATGACAATGAAATGACCAGGTATGGTGGAAGGACAAGGGCTGGTCATTGAGTGGGTATGGGGTGGTTGCTTGTGTCAAACACTAAGGCAAAGTCAACACTCCACCCATAAATCTTACCTACTAGATTTTATTCTTAGGCAAGGATTTTCCCCAAAATATAATTAAAATATGAATATTTAGGGTTTATTATGTTAAAATACGAGTTTTGGTGAAAATCCTGCGTCAAAATCATGAAAAACGGGCTCAAAACGCTAAAAATATTGAAAACCGGGCAAAAATTGCCAAAATCCGAAATGCAGGACCGAAGGTGCGAAGGTTCGGCTCCTTAGGAGCATAGAACCGAAGGTAGGGTTCGGTTGCGTGGTCTGAGGATCGAAGTAGAGGGAACCGAAAGTGGAGTAGGAGCCGAAAGTAGCAATCTCGGACCGAAGGTCAAGATCTCGGACCGAAGTTCAAGTTCTCGGACCGAAGGTGGCCTCTCGGTCCCTTAGCAGGTTCGGTTCTCAGGAGGTGGTTTCGGTTCCTAAGAGGGTTCGGCTCCTTAAGAGGGTTCGGCTCCTTAAGGCTGTTTTTCGCGTAGACTTCCGTTTTCGAGCGGTTTTCGTCTAATTCGAGGGTCGGGATGCCCCGAGTGATTATAAGAAGCTGAGAGAGATTTCGAGAGAGATTTGGGAGAGATTTCACATACTTGGAGAGATTTCTCATACATGGAGAGATTTGGGAGAGATTTCACATACTTGGAGAGATTTCTCATACAGAGAGAGATTTGGGAGAGATTTCACATACTTGGAGAGATTTGGGAGAGATTTCACATACTTGGAGAGATTTGGGAGAGATTTCACATACTTGGAGAGATTTCTCATACAGAGAGAGATTTTGGAGAGATTTCACATACTTGGAGAGATTTGGGAGAGATTTCACATACTTGGAGAGATTTCTCATACAAAGAGAGATTTGAGAGAGATTTCACATACTTGGAGAGATTTGGGAGAGATTTCACATACTTGGAGAGATTTTAAATAGAGAGAGATAGAGTGAAAGAGATTGAGAGAGACTTCGTTTGCGACCTTTTTAAGTGTTTGGCTTCGTAACGCAAGGTTCTTACACTCGGTTAAGCTTTGTTATGAATGTTATACGCTCCCGAGGGGGTATGGAATAATGTTTTATCGAGTAGATTCATCACTTACCCTGATTAGGGTTTAGAATTTTCGAACACGTGAAAACTCTAAGTGATACTTTGCATTAAGATTGCGAGTAGTACATTAAGAATCATAATGGAAACCCTAATATACAAGGGTTAGATGAGTTGACCGGTTTGACTTGTTAACTTTGGTTGACTTTGACTTGACCAAAAATTGTCGGTTGTCACAGCAGTTTAGTCACAAAATCCATGGTGATGTCTTCCTATTTACCCATGGGTACAAGCAAAGGTTCTAAACTTCCATACGGTTTCTGATGTTGTGCCTTAACTCTTGCACTTGTTACACACTCGACCACATACTTTGCAACATCGAGCTTCAACGTCGGCCATAAATAGTAGGGTTTTAGATCCATATACATCTTAGTGCAACCGGGATGAATCAAGTACATGGTCTTGTGAGCTTCTTCCATCAGAAAATCTCTTATTCCTCCCGTCTTAGGTACCCAAATCCTATATTAGTATACCTTCAGTCCTTGACTGTTTGTTCCGAATGCCAATGTTTTTCCTAAACGTTCTTCCTTTTGGTCATTCTTCTATGAAGCTTCTTCCTGAGCTTTCTTGATGCTTTCCACAATCGTTGAGACAACGTCTATTCTTAACGCTCTTGGCCTTCTCCTTTCAAGGCTCACTTTTCGGCTTATAACATCAGCTACGACATTCGCTTTACCAGGGTGGTAAAGTATCTCACATTCGTAATCCTTAAGTAACTCTAGCCAGCATCGTTGTCTCATATTCAATTCTTTTTTATCAAAGAGATACTGGAGACTTTTATGATCAATGAAGAGTTTGCACTTCGTGCCGTAAAGATAATGCCGCCATATCTTTAACGCGAATACTACTGCTGCCAACTCCAGGTCATGAGCGTGGTAGTTCTTTTCGTGCTCTTTCAGTTGTCGAGATGCATATGCTATCACTTTTTCATTCTAGGTTAGAACACCAACCAACCCAACTCCAGATGCATCGTTATAGACTACAAAGTCTTCAACTCTATCCCGGAATCATCAACAAGACAAGGCTTGTATAATAACTCCATACGTATCTCTTCATCCTAGGTAATAGTCGTAACTATTATGTTCCTTCGAATGAGTACCTAACTTTTGGAATTCTTGTCTGCAGGCGGTGCTCGCTCTTGCACCCGCTCTCTATCCCATGTTGGACTTTCAATCGTGACCTCTAAGTCACAATCTCGATCCTTACTGGAGACTCCTCCTTCTCCTTAACAAAATTAAGATAAGTTCTTTCCTTCGATTACCATAATAGACCGATGGGTCTTGTTCTAATGACCTTTCATCGTATGATGCACTGTTTAGACTCAAGTCCTTTTAGAGTCAAGTTTCTGAACGGAATATACCTTCCTTCGTGTTCTAACGTGATATAATCACATTCTAGTATGCAACACTTCTAGCTACAAGCTTCTTACTTTAACAACGGTCGTGATACTTCTATTGGTCGCTTCGATTATCTTCCACTTCAATCGTCCAGTTTAAGTTAGATGCTACATCGATCTTGGTTCCCTGAACCACGTAACATACTCATCTTAGTCAGAATCGATATGATATGACCACTAGGGTCGGAATAACAATCATCTTCTTAGTCATCACCGAAATGATGGTAACGACGGACATGAACAAAACGGAATCAATTACTTGCTTCTTGGTAACCTTGTGACCTTTCCTGATCCAAGTGTGAGTCCTGTGCTTCCGGTAGTATAGGCGTCTACTACCATTCACACCTACTCATACTCGTCCTAAGTATTGTCTCGCAGTTTTCCAAGTCACCATTCAAGAATTTCACATAATCATATAACACATCAGATAACAAAATGAAGCTTTATATTATTTCCTAAAATGATTACATAAACGTTTAAGTTTAACCTATACTATGCCGCAAACAGGCTACACCACATGTTACTACGGCTACTTCATATCTTGATCTTCGGATATGAAATCCTCACTCGTGATTCCTTGCGTTGTCACCTTCTTCGTCAAGGATTTTCTGAGATGCTTTTTGGCTATGGAGGTGCATTCGCTCTTGCTTCTTCATTTTTCTTCGGGCAGTCCCTAGATAAATTTCCTTCTTCCCTACATCTGTAACAAACCTTATCGTTGAATGTGCACTCATTGGCGTAATGCCCAGTCATTCCATATTTGAAGCAAGTCACCTCCCTTCCAGAGTGTTTATTTTTGCACTTCTCACACCATTTTTCTTTACCTCCTCTTTTTCCAGACTTTGAGAACATGTTGCTCTTGCTAGACCTTGAAGACCCCTCAAATTTCCTCTTATTGCCACCTTCAACCTTGTTGGCGGTCCTATCGTTGATCATTTCTTCAACAGACTTAGCAACCCAAATGGTTGCCTCAAGAGTAGGTGCCTGGCATACTGGCACAGTAAGTTTGTCCGTACTTTGTTGAAGTAAACGCCTTGTCTTTTCCATCTGCTGATCCAACATCATCCGCATCATTGCTTGTACTCCTGCCATCGTGATTGGCTTAGGTGCAGTTGTTACATCTGGTGTACGCTCAATCACTTGTGGCTCAGGCTGCAGGTTACCGTTTTCGAATCTGCTCCGAGTACTCACCATGTCGATCTATACACCCAAACCAGACGTTCGGTGTGCAGTGACGAGAATTTAGATAGGAAAACTTTATTTACGATAGACGTATGAATCTCCTTATCTTTTCGAAAAGTTACATGCCAGTTCTAATACTGTAATTAAATGTTTACAAATCTGAACACATAAAGTTTCCAGATCCGGTCGGCAACAGACCATAGATCCGATCAAATAATAGCATATAAGGCATCTTTATAGCTATAATATAATTCATTTAGCACATAAAAGCATTTTAGGCATCTTTCCTAAAATAAACTAGTGCTTGTGTCTAAAATATGGTAGACACTCATCTCACAATCATCACTTAGCATTCTAAGTTTAAGTCTAGAAATCCTACAAATTCCTAGTTCGCTTAAACTAATGCTTTGATACCAACTGTGACATCCCCATTTTCACGGCCAGATAAGACCGATTTTGTTTATGCTTTATAATAAAATCAGATTGAATTTTTAAAGAAAAGTGTTGCGGAAGTTGTTCCCAGAAAAACATGATAAATATGTTATCAAAGCATTTCCGAAGAAAGGTATTTTATTCATTTTAAAACCTTGGGATGTCATCATCAATACAAAAACATAAGCATAAACAGAACTTACATTCATTTACACTAGTGATCTACATCTCCTTAGTCTCTCGATATAGTGTAGCTTTATATCGACACCTGTGATACAAATAAACTGAGTGGGTCTGGTTGGGAAACCCTGGTGAGTACATAGGGTTTTCAACCCACAATAATAAAGTTACTATGTTTCATCAGCAAACAATTAACCCATTTACCCATCCCCATTATCTTCTTTATTATTAAGTATCTTCCCTATGAATCGACTATCCCTCGTTATTTATTCCTAAGGATTGTCCTAAGGAATAGGCACGAAGTCCATCGTCGCTAGGGTTTATATAACATGCACTAAGTCCATAGTTTCCAGGGTTCATCCAACAGGCGCTAAGTCCATAGCTGCCATGGTTTATCTCATTTATCGACAATATTATTTCCGGGAGTCCATCCGTAATACATGTCAATGGGTTTTTAGAGTACACCGGGTGAAAATATCGTTCACAACACCTACAGGTTGCGATCCTGCTAGTGTTCCACCAGACCGTCTAGAATAGTCAGTGGTTGTCATCTATACCCTGCTAGATGACGGGGCCAACACTTGGGTAAGGGCTTCTCTCATTTTTCACCTCTCACCCTCATCTCATGATCTATATCACTTTTCATCTCATCCTCCAACTCATCTTACATCACACACCAACTATTTCATCTACCCATGTTTTAACCAACATATTTGTAGATATAAGATCATATTTTTAAGAAGCGAAGTGTTGTCCAAGTTGGAATCACCACCTTATCAGGTGAGTGCATAGTTATTTTCATCTTACATATAGATATAAAGTATTTTATATAAAATACGTGCTATGTGTGCACATTATCTGTTTACTTGAGATCTGTGCTAGATGAAAATTTTAAACTTTTATTTCAGATCTAAACTGTATATGTATTTTATACCTTGACATCTATACTGGATGAAAGATTTAAACTTTGTTTTTCAGATCTAGACCTTTTTTCTTCAGATCTGAACCGTATATGTATTTTCTTTTCAGATCTAAACTTTTTCTTCAGATCTAAAGAAATCAGGAGGTTTGCCTGAAAACCGGGCTCTGCGGGGGCAGAGTTTCCGAACCGAAAACTCTTTTTCTTGGAGCCTTCTGGCACTCCGGGTCTTTCTTCTAGTGCTAGGGAAGTTTCCTAGGCTTGGGGATGTTTGGGGAGGCTAGAGAGAGTGAGAGAGAGAGAGAGAGAGAGAGTAGAGAGAGAAAGAAAGAAGTTTGAGGTGTGAGAAATGAGGCTGCCTCGCTCCCCCTTTTATAGGGCCAAGGCTTCGGATTACGTTGGGCGTGCCCTCGGTGGTACGCTACGCGTATAGGACATGTGTCCAAGATTCGTTGGGGCTACGTGGCTTGCTTCAGAACTACTCAAAAGAAGACCATCGGGAGTACCTTTGGTCTACGCGGGGTGTACTCGGTACACAGGGCATCGGAAGCGTACGTTGGGCGTCCGAAGAGGCAGGTGTCAGTATCCGAGTGCGAGAACGTGGGGAGCAAGGGTGGGTCCGGATTATGCCACGTCATCACTTCTCGCAACAACCCACCTCCAACTTCTAAATTCCGTTACTTTCGCATACGAGCTCCATTTTCGACGTTCTTTATATCCACGCGTATGTGGGAATGTACTCTACAACTTTCGTTTAGACTACATCGACTAATTTTGACTTTATTTTTAAAGTTATATTTTTAACAGGCCGGGACATGAAAAGTTCGTTAAAAATTCATAACTTCGTCATCCGACGTCCGTTTTCGTCTGTCTTTTTACTGTTGAACTACTATTAATGAAAACTTCGCATCTTGTTTAGGTTGTGTCGGCTAAAATTCGAACTCCGGACTGCATACTGCTATGCCGAAACTTGGAAAAATCATAACTTCCTCATACGAAGTCAGATTTGGTTGTTCTTTTTATGCACACGCTCGGTTTAACGAATACTACGACTTTTGTTTAGATCATTAAGGCTAAAAAGTATTGTATCGTAAACTCACTTTTTACGTCACATAGTGTCGTGCCGGTTTTGTTGCGAAACTTCAACAGGTCATAACTTCTTCGTTATAACTCGGATTTCAGTGTTCTTTATATCTCCGGAATCCTTGTCACGACCACTACAACTTTCTTCATAGGTATTAGGTTTATATAACATTTTATTTTTGACCCTTATTTTCATTCTTAATTTATCATATATTTATAAACAAGTATATAAGCACATAAAATCACATAATTCACATAATATTCATGTAATTCCTTTTTATTACTTCAAAATAGGTTACAATGGTTGACCTTGACTATTACATTAGTATACTAATGCTTAGCTCAGAAACACGGGCGTTACAGTTGGAGACATGGGCTCGGTCTCTTGTCATGTTCTTGTC
This sequence comes from Lactuca virosa, assembly GCF_052849685.1. Classification (NCBI taxonomy): domain Eukaryota; kingdom Viridiplantae; phylum Streptophyta; class Magnoliopsida; order Asterales; family Asteraceae; genus Lactuca; species Lactuca virosa. The sequence continues at coordinate 107,238,707 of NC_136426.1, read as the reverse complement.
TGATTGTTGGCTTTCGATCTGGAACATAGTCCTCCGACTCAACTTGGGTTTTACAAGGAGATGCAATATGTACAGTCAGCTGGAGGCTGAACATGAAAGTGATTCCCAAAATATATGTACTAGTTTTATATGTTGAATTTGAGCTTACTGATATGTGAATTGTTAGAAATGAATGCTACTGGATAGGCTAAGGATCCTTTTAGGAATTGTATGATCATATTTTCCTGATTTCTATGATGATTTATAGCATCGGGAATTGTTTGTTATGTGCTACTTGGTTATGTTAATTGCTAAGTGTATGTTGTATAGTTGTATACGATTAGGATTATATAGCCTTAAAATGATTGACTTAGCCTTATTCCATGTTCCTTGTTTGGTTGTGGGCTTAGGGTAGAGTCATTTATTCGACAATCTATTTGATCATGTATTGTGTACAACTTGCATGCACGAGGCAACCATTGGTGTCGGTAGAGATTCTAGCAGTACAAAGACATGATTGGGAAGAATCCTAGGAAGAGCGCTTAGGAAGTTAGTTGCAGATCTTAGGAGCATGTGGGTGTTAGTACACCTAGGAGTGGTCTAGTGTAGTGATGTAGCACCCTGTTTCGAATCATTTCATAATTCGGGGCCGTGACCCGAAGACCGGTTATCATAAGATTTAAGGCCTTTGGGAAAGAGTCTTAGCCCCCTCTGTGTGTGGATAATGTAGATTAGATGATCGTGGAGTTCGGTTTGTGATTTTGAGTCCAAGGGTATATCAGTAAAGTGGCAGTTTGGGCCTTTTATGAATTTTATTTTGGGAAGTTTTATGGAAAGGGGGAGATAATAGAAGTGTAGAGCTTCTCATTACCTTTCTGTGGATATAAGGATCGTCGGAATCAGAATTAAAACGAAGAAGTTATGGCCATTTGAAGTTAGCAATGGATTGGGGCAAAGCCCAGTATACTGAGCGTACTAGGCTCAAATGATCGCGGAGCATCACCCTTGTACGCTGGGCATACCATGTGTACACTGGGCGTACATGGGTCAGATGTAAACCCTAAATTTTAGGGTTTGGGCGCTATTTAAGCCTTATTAACTCTTGGAACCCTCCCCATTTGTATCCTCCATCCCTCTCAACCTATAATATCGAAACCCTAAGTGTATTTGGTGATATTTGAGCTTGAATGTGAGTTTATTGGTGTTTTGTGGTGAATAATAAGAAGAGGAACATTTGGAGGGTGCTTGGGCTTGCAAGATCCAGAGTTATCTTCACCTTAGCAAGCCTTTTTAGGTAAAAGCTCTCACCTTGATGGTTCTTTGTGATAGATCCATTTTACGGTGTTATTTATGCATCTTTGAGTCTTTTGAGTTAAAGTTAGGTTGGGCCTTGGTTTTAGGCAAAGTAAGAAAAAGGGTAAAATGGTCTTTTACCCTGGATGTGGTCAAATAGCTTAGATTCTTGATTCTGGGTCGAGATCAAATTATTAGTTGGATATTATTTGATGATGTTAGCAAGGGGATTTTCCGGACCCACGGACTGAGATTTATTTGAGAGATTCAGCAGCTAGAGGTGAGTTTCCTCACTGTGTTTAGTAGGTCGAAGGCACCAATGCCGACCCATGGTTTGATATGTTAGGATGCTAGTGTCTGCGTGACTCTTGCATGTGTTATGTGTTTATATGTTTACCAGGCGGGGCCTGTTGACTATCATGTATGATATTTATCCTTGTGATTATTGCATGTGTTTATATGTTATATGTATACCGGGCGGGGGACGATGCCAGGCAAGGCCTGATGACTGACAGATCTGTTTACCGAGTGGGTCCCAATGTCGGGTGGGGGCCAATGATGGGCGGGACCCATTATATGTTTTATATGTATGGTATGTGCTATTTTGGGGAACTCACTAAGCTTTGTGCTTACGGTTTTCAGTTTATGTTTTCAGGTACTTCTGGTTAGAAGGGGAAGAGCCCGAGATGATTGCAGTGCACACACCAGCTCGTTCCACATTTTATATTACTCTGATGTATTGGGATGTTATTGATACACTTTGATTCGCCATGATTTCTTTGATGATGTTTTGGATAAAAGTTTTATTAATTTAAAAACAAAAATTTGTAGTCTTAATTTTGGGATGTTACAAGTGACTTAGGACCTTGAGATGAATTCTGAGTCAACTACAGATAGGTGTGGAAGGGTAGTATGGGCCCGTACTACTAAAAGAACATGATCTGTATGAGAATCAAAAAGAGTCTCAAGGCTACTAAGGAACTAATAGGTGAAGGCAAAATTGTTTTTGAGCACTATTATTGGTGTTAGACCTTTCCATTGTGTGTTTCAGTATGGTGGCTATGTTAGTTCAAGATCAGGCGCTGGCTACACCGAGAGGACATGTTTAAGTGATGAGGAGATCCACGGGATCATTGTTGCAGATGTGGTCATGGTAATTAGAGAGGCGATTCCAGAGGTATTTGGGTCTTTTAATATTGCGCTGATTGAGGAGTTCGACGACTGCTATGCCGCCGTCACGCAGGATGCCGTTGCCGCAGTCACTGCAGCCGTCGCCGCTGCAGAAGTTCAGGGAGGTGAGACAATGCAGTACCGGAAGTTCAGTAATACGAAGCCTCTAGAGTTAAGAGGCGACAACGACCCGATTATCTCTTTGAGATCGATATATAACAAGGAAGGATGTTTCTACGTGTGTTCGTGTTCGATGACCAGAAAGTAAACTTTGCACTGAACCTTCTTCGTTGGGGAGCGAAGGATTGGTGGGAGTTTGTGACCCATAGCTTTTCGCATGCAGATCGAGCCGCATTTACTTAGGACCAGTTTTTTGGAGATGTTCTGGGTGGAGTATGTCCCACTTGTGTAGAGAGAGCGAATGAAACAGGAGTATATGTCGCTCAAGAAGATGACTGAGTCAGTGACGGAGACCACCAAGATGTTTACAAAGAAAGCCCTTTTCTTCCCAGAGTATGCCACTTCATAGCATATGCAAATGTCACGATACTTGAGCAAGCTCAAGGCTAATATTCGAGAGTTCGTGTCAACTTAGCAGTACCGTACTTTGACTAAGATGCAATCGAATTCCAGGAGGAGAGAGATTGAGAGAGACCCAGAGGGAGGAGGAGAGCCCAATCTCAATGAATTCGCAACCATCAACGAAGCAGTTCAAGTCCACCGACTCGAGATATGGAACAGTAGAGCAGGGGAATTCCAGGGGTGGTAAGTGTGGGAAGTTTAATGATGGAGTGTATCGATCTTTTGCATGCCGCAAATATGGAGAGGGGCATTTCAGTAGGGATTGTAGGAAAAGCGCATGAGTTTGTTTTCATTACGATCAGGTGGGCCACATCAAGGCCCGTTGTCCCCTTCTCATTTTTGGTGAAGTGCAGAACCTTACACATTTAGCTTGAGAAATTCCATACGTACATGAGGGGAGGGATGAAGTGCCTAGGACGGAAGGAAGAGCCTACTAGCTTATTGCAGAGGATCCAGGTGGGGCGACTATGTAGGCTGCGGGTATGTTTCCAATTTATTTAATTTTTGCATTTATGTGACAAGTTTTTCTTATGAAAGGCTTCCTTTGAATTGATTGTTATCTTGTGTAACAGGTTACATTTGAGGCTGTATTAAGTGCTTGGTACCCGCAACGCCGGGGTGACATAGCCTCAAAACTTTCAAGTTAACCTCTCTACCTATTTTTGTTTGATGAAGTTTTTGGGGTTGAATGAACGGTTCGAAGGACTATCTTACTCCATCTCATTTTATTCCTTAGGGGCAGGAATGGGTAGTACTTAAGTTGGTTCGAGTTGGAGCTTTAGTTTCATGTTGGATGCATTCAGATGATTTGTATATTCTAAATAGGGGAGAGTGGATTTATCATAGCAGGAAAAATTTAGATCAGGTCTCAGTCTCCGACCAGATTACTCAAGTTTAAGAGATTCACATGTGGGTGCTCAATCATTAGAGATATGTGTCAGGTTCATTATCCAAATAAGGACTTCCTTTCTTTTGGTCCCAATTGTAGGTTGCTCAGATAGTTCCATAGGACCTTGTAGTGTTAGGGCTCTAGGAGGATAGAAGCTCAGGTTGAGGGTTATGAGGAGGACTTCCTTGTATTTTCTTGTTTAATTGGGACCTGGAGGTCCGAGTCATGACCCAAAGGCATGATAGGGATAGTTAAGTTTCACAGGTTAAGTGTGTGCCTATGTTAGGCTGTGTGGTTTTAGCTATTGGTGGACAGATCATGGTGAGCCCGAGAGTTAATGGTTAAATACGCCATGGGAAGAATCTTGTAAGACTGCGGTTGGGGCTGTAGAATTCACTTGGGTTGAAATAGACCCATTAGCAGTGATGGGCTTTATTGTTTGATTAATTACTCCTATGATTAGTCGGAAAGGTTGTTAGAGCCGAGAGGGTGTGTTACTTGGTTTAGTATGTGTTTGTTTGGTTTTTGGTCAGGGTTTCACCTTTTCATATGTGTATGAGGTTGTCGGCTATGTCGTTTGGTTGTAGATTCCTTTCTTCGGTTATTTAAAACACGATGCAAGGCCAGGAGGACTTGGTCGGATCAGGTCTGTGAGCTTTTGGTCAGCATGGGTGACGTATGGGGTGGCTCTGTTTACCTGTAGGTTACACATGCCTTTGGAGTCTTAAAGTTATGGGAAAGCGAGTTAGTTCTACTCATTGTGGGTTAGTGGTGTTATGTTGGAGTTCGTTCTTCATCGGGTCGCGTATTTCTCGCTAAGAATGGAGTCGGTGTGAGTTTCGTAAGGTGGTCGTCTGCTTGAGGTGTGTTGTATTAGATGTGATTATGATCATTGGGAGTTTCTGATTGGGTTGGCTTATGAGCCTGGTTTTGGAATCCTTTTATCAGTGATTGCAGATTCTAGCATTCGAAGTGACCTCGACTCGCGTTGAAGGAATCAGGTCTGGAGAACCCACAAGGGTTTCGAAGGGTGTTATAAGAGTAAATTGTGAGAACAAATTTTGAAGACGAAATCTAACTTAAGTGGGGGAGAATTATAACACCCGTTTTCCAGGATAGATCAGGTGAGGGCTTGAGGGATTAAAAGTGGGGTTTTGGGGAAAAAACATGTGGCACGATGTGGTGAGTGGGGTACCACAACGTGGGATGGATAATGCATGGTTCACATATCTGATGGTTGCCACAACATGGCAAGGAAGGGTGCCACGACGTGGCAGCTGCTGAAGCCTAATCCTATGATTTTAGGAGTTCTTCCATATTTAAGCACCTATACTCAAGGTTTAGGGAATTTTCTTCAGCCTCCAACGCTTCCAAACAAAACCCTATCATGCATGCTTGATTAAGGTCTTGATTTCTTGATTTAGAGCTTATTCATTAGATTTTGGTGAAGCTTGGGGGAAATAAGAGGTTCATATTGATAAAAAGGAACAAAGAGGAAGTTTGGATCCAACATTCTCTACAGATTTCTTAGTTGTTGAAGGTATAAAGTTCATACCTTGGAACTTATTCTTCTAGATTCAATTTTGAGGTCATATTTGGGTGGTTTTGGTCCCTTTCATGGATTCTCTTGGAGTTTGAGGAACTCTAGAGCTTGGTATGGCTCCTCTATCGACAATATTTTATGTAAAATGGGAAAAAGGAGTCATGTTGGAATCACCTTGTGTCTATGCATAAGTTATGGCTCCATTAAGGACTTACTCCACTTAGGATTGTATATCTAGCCTTAGAATAGGGTCGTAATGGATAAAGTTGGAAAATTTATCCATTAAGTCATTGAAAAGAAGTAGATTTGAAGTTGTGGATTTAGATCTATAAGGATTAAGCACTTAATGAAGATTTTGGCATTCTGCCAGAAGCCACGATGTGGCCAAAGGCTTGCCACGACATAGAGGTGCTCAAATGCTCGACTATATTGTCCTTAGTTGGCTACGACGTGGCCAAGATCTTGCCATGTCGTAGGGGTCGTGGACCTGTTAACCGTTGACTTTTGACCATTTGGGTTTAACCTATAGTTTTTGGGTTGTTGATCAAGATGTGTTCTTTGATTTGGTGACCATCGGTTCGCAAGATTGTCTATTGAGAGGAATTTAGAGTCTTGCAGTGTTATCCAGTTCTGCATTTCAGGTGAGTGTCCTTACTATACCATGTGTTACACTATATATCCTTGTATGTTAGGATATAAGAGTAGTAGTATGCTGGTTAGAGTACCAGGGTTCGGTGATCGTCTAATGGAGTATCGTACGGGTTGTATATAGTCACATATGATAGCCTGAGAACTCTTGATCTAGGATTTCTTGCATTATCCTTGTTTGGTTGTGGCTCTAGAGTGGGATCACCTGTTCGACTGTCTATCTTACTTCTGATTACATATAACTATGCATTAATTAGTGATCTGCCAGTGGTGATGTAGAGTACTGTATGATACCATGTATACGGTATAGGGTTGTTAGACAGGTAGTCTAGTGTAGATAGTTGTATGTGCTTATGTGTTCTTTGATTGTTTGTTTTATCTATATGTCGACATATTGAGTGGTGGTTTGAGGTGGTCCAACATTGTGTTGTAGGCTAAGATACCTGGGCAGGCCAACAGTATGATGTAGGCCAAGTGTGGTTCAGTTGTATGCTGAGAGAGAGAGCGGTCGAGGTGTAAAGTAGGACTTACAAGACGGTCCAGTTAGACTGTAGGCTAAGGAGAACGGTCCAGGCATGTTGTAGGCCTTGTGAGGCGGGCCGAACACACTGAAGGCTCATGTGTTCATGCATTGTATGTGTATTGTGGTGTGTGGTATTTTGGGGGAACTCACTAAGCTTTGTCTTATAGTTGTGGATTAAATGTTTTTCAGGTACCATTGGTGAACATGGGAAGGTGAAGGCGTAACTGTACACACTCTTCAACAACATTGGAGATTCCGCTTTACTTATGTTACTCTGATTTTCAAACAACTGTATTTTGGAACAAATGGGTTTTCTTAACTTGGGTTTTATATAAATGGTGTTTTTACCATAATTAAAAATGAAGAATTTGTTTGTGAAAATGGGACGTTACAAAACTCGAGATTTAGAACTTGAACAAAGTGCATACTTACAAAGTATGGTATTTGAGAAGTGCTAATGTCTTAACAATATGATTGAGCTAGAAGAAATGAGTCGTATCCCATATTCTTTTGCTTATTGGATCAATCATGACTTATACCATATTTGATGACTCGTATGCCTTGAGCATGATAGGTCTGATCAGATCATGTTAGCAAGAATCAATGAATCACATTAATTATAAGAGGACAAAGGAAATGGTCTAAGTATGGAAGTCATCAATGTAAAGGTTACACTAATGATAAGTTCCACTAGTAAAGACATTTTCGTAAGCAGTCAGAATTCGTGTTTTTTTTCTAAATGGTGAAGTATTTTATTGGATGAGAACCAAGTAATACACCATAGAGGATTTAGAATAAACTTAGATTATATTGCAATTGGTTTAGATTGAAATGGAAGCAATATCACTAAAAGAATTTCATTAAGTGACAACATTGTTGAAATAATCACTGATGGTCCTTATGAAGGTTCTTGTGACTGTAAGGGTGAACTTACCTCAAGTATGGTTCCCAAGCTATACATACTTACATACTCTATAAGTACCATCACATTTAGTTGTTCGAGTGTGAAGAAATCATAGTCATTAAAATCATATCGGAATAAAATCTTGTCGATCCATTCCTAAGCCGATGTCACCGACCAAGTATGTTAGTTAGAAAAATCTTGAGACACTAGATATGCAAATAAATTAGCTTAAACACATTGCATTTTTTGATTTAATTTAGAAATATACAACAATATGAATTGTAACCGTTTTGATGTTTATTTGTGGAGACTTAATAGAGAGCATTCTTTGTTATCAAAGTTGTGTTGTTCATTACTTTGTTTCACTTATGCATGTTTTGAGCCCACTTCCAGAATATCTAATTATGTTCAAAACTCAACAGTTGATCATACTCTCGGGAGTGAGTATTGAAATTTAAGATTGTCATGAATGTTAGTTAAATGGACCATAAAGATTAGACATTGGATAAGAGACCGCGCTAACTGTTGGATTAGGTGTCTAAGCTCATAACTATAATTGGTATGTACTTGAATTGATAGCAGCACAGTCCTTTTGGATTGCCCTCAAACCTAACAACTGGACAGGGAAATTATGAAAGGAGAGATATTGATTTATTATAAGATTAATAAATTAATATAAATGATTTACTAATATGTTAAAAGATTAATATATTAATTAGAAATCATAATATTTAATTAATAGTTAGCCAGAAATTAATTAGAATTGATTTTGGGGTTAACTGTGTTAATTATAAAGTGCAGGGACTAGTTTGCAATTATCCAATAGTTGAGTGGAAGGTTCCAGAACCTCCTTGGAAGGGGGTGGACGAAATCTATAGGGGAAACCCTAATGATTTCGTCCAAGGGGCTTGGATAAGGCCGTTGGATAAGCTTAGGTCCCAAGCAAAGGAACATTAGGGTTTTCCCTAAACCCTAGATCCCTCAGCTATATAAGGAGCCTCCTGGCTCTCAAAATCAGCCACTGTTACTTTGGTGAAACCCTAGGTCCGAAAATTGCATACCCTACTCTCTCTCTCTCCTCACAAGTTTCCTTATTGCTAGCTCTGGGGTGTGATTCCATTAGAGGCATTACAATTTTGGTGCTAGGCTTCCAAGAAGATCAAGATCAAAGGATTACCAATTGTTTGCTATAACAATTGAAAGGTATGTAACTCTAAAACCCTATTTTGTTAATTTCGAAAATAGCCTCTCTCCTTAGGGTTTTTGTTTTGCAATTCAAAGTTATATGTTCAATAGTTAAAACATAGATCCAAAGTAGGTTGCATGTGAACTTAGGAATTGTTTTCTAGTTTATTTGTTTTACCCAAAACCCATTAGTGGTATCAGAGCCATTGGTTTTGTTTTAAATTGAATAGCTATAATAGTTGAATTGCAAATTAGGGTTTATAGCTATTAAACCCTAAAAGGCCATGGTTTCGTTTTTAGGGCTTTTGGTTCAAAGGATTTTTCGAAAAACCCTAGCCTCCATGAACCCTAATCGAAATTAGGGTTAGGGTTTTGGAAAACCCTAGCCTCCTCCCTTGAATTTCGAAATTTGCTTCTTTAGTTTAGGGTTTTATCTTATTTTGGATAATTATTGCCTTATTGGATAATTATTGCCTAATTGGATAATTGAGAAAAATAAGGAAATTATCCTTTACCCTAATTTTCGAAATCTAGAGGGATAAGGATTAGGATTAAATTAATTGTTTAATTTGATTAGATAATCCTTACAAGATTTAATAAATTAATTAAAAGTTAATTAATAGATAATTATTAAATCTAATTATTTGGTTTATTTTAAATTTAAATTAATAGCTTAATTTTTCAAAATTTATATAAACCTTAAAGTTTTAAAAAGGTTTAAAACACACCTTATATATGTATTATAATTAAAAGTTAAATATTATATATGTATAAGAATATGGTCCGTCAAATCGCTAATATGCCTCATTCACGAAGCTAGTCTATAAGGGAGGTATACGGAAACTGCCTATAAAATGGTAGTTGAATGGGTGTCCACTCTCACCCACCGCTTCCTTGATTAGTGGAGGGTCGTTAGCAGAATGGATTTGATAGGACAACTACATCTCATTAAAAGTATAATGTTATTAAAGAAAGTACTAGAACATTATTTAACAAAAATCCTAACTCTAGTTACTTTAGGAAAAATGTGAAAAGTATGATAATCCATGAAATTGCACATTATGCTTTATTGGTCGTTAGTGGAGCGTGTGTGGATTACCAGCACACTAATAGGCACTAATAAAGAGTAGTAATGGGTATCTCATAATTATCATTTTGTGGAGCGTGTGTGGTTTACCGGCACATCAATGGTTAATGATAAAGACAATGAGGTTACCAAGCACATTTACATGGTTATTCACATCTTGTTTGTGATCCTCGGTATCCCAGTCACAAATAGAAGAGCATAATCCAAGATTAAAACATGCCATTGAATAGTTTCAATGTATCTAAAAAGGAATTAGGAATTTCACTTCGTTTATTTCGTCTAATGGTGGAATTGGTGAATCGTCATTCACCTACCTTTATGAAATTTACACTTGAATCTCGGCATCCCATTTCTAAGTTGTGAATCTTCATAGTTGGATCCTAACCTTAATATTGTATCTTTGGGTTCTTATATTGAGGTATCTTGAAATCTAACTAAAACTTTCTTTCTTTTCAGATGTCTACTCCTGGAAACACTTCTGCTTCATCATCCTCCAACCACAACTTCTCTTTGCTCAACATTTTCTCCAAAGTCGCTATGGATAGCTCAAACTATAACGATTGGATGCGCAACATCAAAATGACGCTTCGTTTTGAGGACAAAGGGTATGTCCTTGAAAAGGAGCTAAAATAAATTGATGAATCCAAAGCCACTCCCGAAGAATATGTTGCCTACAAGAAGCACTATGACGATGCCACCAAAGTGGCATGCATCATGGTCGCAACTATGTCCCCAGAACTACAGAGGTACTATGAGGACTACTGGCCCTTTGAGATGAACAAGGACCTTATGGAGAAATACCATAAGCGAGCTCGTCAAGAAAAGTTTGAGGTAGTCAAGTCACTCATGGCTTGCAAGATGAAGGAATGGGAGTCGGTTGTTAGTCATGTGCAAAGAATGCAACGCTACATAGAGCGTTTGGTCAAGCTCAACATTCAATTTGATGAGGAATTGGCCATTGACATGGTCTTGAACTCATTACCCGATTGTTATGGTCAGTTTATCCGAACTTACCATTTGAACAACACTGAGCAGACACTGGCCCAATTGCACAACTTGTTGCAGACAGCTGAAGCAGGGATGAAGGGTAAAAGTATAGCCTCCACTCCTGTAAGTGCCCCTGTCTTGGCTATTGGACAGGGAAAAGGGAAAAAGAGGAAAGGTCCTCCTAATCAAAATTGGAAGGGCAAGGCCCAAGCTGGGTCATCTAGTAATGGCCCAAAGGCTAAGCCCAATACTACAATTCCCCATGTTTCTGATCCAAAGGATGCTGATTGCTTTTATTGCAATGACAAAGGGCACTGGAAGAGAAGTTGCCCAAAATATCTGCAAGATATCAAAGATGGCAAAGTGAAGCCATATTTAGGAGGTATTTACACTATTTCTTCTAATAACTCATTATCTTCTCGTTCATGGGTCCTTGATACAGGATGTGGTTTTCACATCTGTTCTGATTTGCAGGGGCTAAAAGAAAGTGAGGAGGTAGAGCGAGGGAGGATAAACTTGATCATGGGGAACAGGAAGTCTTCACCAGTAACCAAGATCGGAGTTTATCAACTTTTGCTTAATAATGATGTTAGATTAGATTTATTAAATTGTTGTTATTCGTTTGAGATGACGAGAAACATTATTTCATTTCATGCATTGTTCAGACAAGGTTTTAAGTATTCTTTTAATGATTTGAATGGTTCAATTTCTGTTTATAAGAATGGTGTCTTTTTATTTGAAGCTTTACCTTGTGATGGTGTGTATGAAACAGTGACTTGTATTGATAGCTTAGGTAATAGTGTGTTTAATATTGACTTGTCTAATAGTGTAGACAAGGCATGCTTGTGGAATTGTCGTCTTGGACACATTAACAAGAAACGCATAACCCAACTCCAAGAGGATGGAGTATTGGAATCATTTGACCTAAAATCAGATGATATGTGTGAATCTTGTCTTTTGGGAAAGATGACGAAATCACCATTCACAGGGTCTTGTGAAAGAGGTGAAGGTCTGTTGGACCTCATACATACAGATGTATGTGGGCCCTTCAGATCAACTACAAGGGATGCTAATCAATTCTATGTGACTTTCACTGATGATTATAGCATATATGGCTATATCTACTTAATCAAACATAAGTCAGAAACCTTTGAAAGGTTCAAAGAGTTTAAGCATGAGGTCGAAAATCAATTGGGCAGGAAGATAAAGGTACTTAGATCCGATAGAGGCAGAGAGTATCTTAGTGTCGATTTCAACGACTATCTAAAAGAATGTGGGATAGTCTCACAATTAACTCCTCCTAGGACACCACAGTTAAATGGTGTAGTTGAGAGGCGTAATCGAACCTTGTTAGACATGGTTTGTTTTATGATGAGTCGTGCTTCGCTTCCTATTCACTTCTGGGGGTATGCCTTAGAGACAGCCGCCCACATCCTCAATCTTGTCCCCACAAAGAAGGTTGCCAAAACACTTCACGAAATGTGGACAGGGAAAGTTCCCTCGTTAGCACATATTAAAGTCTGGGGTTGTGAAGCTTTCGTAAGACGAGAGACTCACGACAAGCTAGCAGCTAGAAGTGAGAAATATGTTTTCATTGGTTACCCAAAACAGTCTTTTGGACATTTTTTCTACAGACCTAGTGAAAGAGAGCTCATATTCAAAGAGGACAGTGGGAGCACCATTGACCTTGAAGAAATTCAAGAGTTTTAGCCAATGAAGGAACCTTAGATGACACTAGCACTCAACCAGAGGAAATAGTTCTTGTTGAACCAATTGATAACTCATTACCTCTTCGAAGATCCACTAGGGTGAGTGTGCCACCTGAGTTGTATGGTTTTCATATTACTTCAGATGGTGACACATTCATCAGTGATAGGACACTGGTAAATTTAGATGAACCAGTTACTTACAAGGAAGCAATGGCAGGCCAAGAGGCTTCCAAGTGGAAAAAGGCAATGGACAGCGAGATTAAGTCCATGTATGAAAACCAAGTTTGGAATTTGGTTGATAGTGCACTAGGTCGTAAGACAGTTGGGTGCAAATGGATCTTCAAGAAGAAGACAGACATGGATGGAAATGTGCACACATTCAAGGCTCGACTGGTTGCAAAAGGTTTCACTCAAACCCCAGGGGTTGACTATGATGAGACCTTCTCACCAGTAGCTAAGATTAAATCTATTAGAATATTGTTCGCCATAGCTGCCTTTCATGACTATGAAATCTGGCAGATGGATGTCAAGACTGCCTTCCTTAACGGGAAGTTGCTGATGATGTTTACATGAATCAGCCATAGGGTTTTGTTGATGCAAAGTTTCCCAATAGAGTGTGCAAGCTTGAGAAATCCATTTATGGATTGAAACAAGCATCTCGCAGTTGGAATCTTTGCTTCCATGAGAAAGTCAAAGAGTTTGGTTCTCTAGAAGTGAAGATGAGTTTTGTGTGTATATCAAGGCTAGTGGGAGTATAGTAACTTTTCTTGTATTATATGTCGATGACATATTACTCATTGGTAACGACGTTCCAACCTTGAAAGATGTTAAGTCTTGGCTTGGAAAGTGTTTTGCCATGAAAGACCTTGGAGAAGCTGCCTATATTCTTGGGATTAGAATATTGAGAGATAGAAATAAGAGACTAATGGGACTTAGTCAGAGCACATACTTGGATAAGGTACTAAAGAGGTTTAGTATGGAAAATTCCAAGAAGGGAGAGCTACCTATCCAGAGCAATACCAAATTGAGTAAGACTCAATGCCCGAGTATAGATGAGGAAATAGCTGACATGAGTCGTGTACCTTATGCTTCCGCTGTCGGATCGATCATGTACGCTATGAAATGTACTCGCCCTGATGTGGAATTTGCTTTGAGCATGGTCAGTCGCTATCAGGGAAACCCGGGTAGAGCTCATTGGATAGCGGTTAAGAATATACTCGAGTATTTGCGAAGGACAAAGGACTGGGTCCTTGTACTTGGTGGCAAAGATACTTTGAGAATAGATGGTTACAGTGATGCCAACTTTCAAACGGATAGAGATAACTTCCGTTCTCAATCAGGCTGGGTATTTTTACTGAATGGAGGAGCAGTTACTTGGAAAAGTTCCAAGCAAGATACAGTGGCTGATTCTACTTGTGAATCAGAGTACATAGCAGCGAGTGAAGCGTCGAAAGAAGCAGCTTGGTTGAGGAACTTCATCGGAGATCTCAGAGTTGTTCCGACCATCCAGGTGCCCATGGAACTATTCTGCGATAATGAAGGAGCAGTTTCCTTGACAAAGGAACCCATAGATCATGGTAAAACCAGACATATCGACAGAAAGTACCATTTCATAAGACATAGAGTAGAAGAAGGCCATCTTGTTGTAAAGAGGGTATCATCTGAGGATAACCCAGCAGATCCCCTCACAAAGGGTCTGAGTAGGGTTAAGCATATTCATTATGCTCGGAGCATTAGACTGAGAGATGATATTAGTTTTAGCAGTTAGATTAGTTTTATTCTGAAACTTTTAACAAAGTAAATGTAATTGACTTTTGGTGATTAAATAATAAAGTATTATTTATGAGTTTGTTTACTGCCTTTTGTCAGTTGTTTATTTTTGTGTTTCGTATTTTGCATGTTTTACTTCCCAAATAATGTAATTATTCAAACTCCACAGTCGTTCGTACTTTTGGAAGTAAGTAGTGAATTAAGACTGTCATGAATTGGATTGCAGATTGTCTAAGGGAGTTAGACATAGCAATAGAATTGCTGCAATGTTCATGAGTACTTAGAAATAGAGATTTGAGTATTGGATAAACCCTCGCTCAAAGTATTACTTCATGGAATTTATCACGAGTAATATTGAGACGATAATATCTTATAATCTTGAAATAGAGATATATGAGTTGTAATTTGCAAGTCAGTTATACATTGGTGATACGAAACCGCATCATTAACTTGGTGTTATAAAACGCATTGTCATGTATAATTTGATGAGTGAAAGATACAAGCATATGAGTCGAAGTTTATTCGTTCCTTTTGCTCTAACGGGAAAAGCGATATCTGTGGGCCCCTCGATGATTTGGTGTTGACTTATGTGTTGGGCCCAGCCAGGACTGAATTGATGTGTTCAATTAGAAGTCCTATATCATCACAAATCAGAAATCGGGAAACATAGCTTCTGGACAAAGAGATTGATTATATTCCATGTCTTATGTCTAGGGATATCTTGCAGAACGAAGGATTATATGATCACTTATCTTAGGACATGTAACTGACTGGGTCAGAGTTCAGCAGCAGCTTTTGGAAGCTACAATTTGCTGGTCAAATTTAGAAGTCATACTAGCAATTATAGTTACAGACTTATCCAAGTGGGAGACTGTTGGATTAGGTGTCTAAGCCCATAACTATAATTGGTATGTACTTGAATTGATAGCAGCACAGTCCTTTTGGGTTGCCCTCAAACCTAGCAACTGGACAGAGAAATTATGAAAGGAGAGATATTGATTTATTATAAGATTAATAAATTAATATAAATGATTTATTAATATGTTAAAAGATTAATATATTAATTAGAAATCATAATATTTAATTAATAGTTAGCCAGAAATTAATTAGAATTGATTTTGGGGTTAACTGTGTTAATTATAAAGTGTAGGGACTAGTTTGCAATTATCCAATAGTCGAGTGGAAGGTTCCAGAACCTCCTTGGAAGGGGGTGGACGAAATCTATAGGGGAAACCCTAATGATTTCGTCCAATGGGCTTGGATAAGGCCTTTGGATAAGCTTAGGTCCCAAGCAAAGGAACATTAGGGTTTTCCCTAAACCCTAGATCCCTCAGCTATATAAGGAGCCTCCTGGCTCTCAAAATCGGCCACTCTTACTTTGGTGAAACCCTAGGGCCAAAAATTGCATACCCTACTCTCTCTCTCTCACAAGTTTCCTTCTTGCTAGCTCTGGGGTGTGATTCCATTAGAGGCATTACAATTGTGGTGTACTCCATTAGCTCTGGGGTGTCAAAGTTTATTTGTTCCTTATGTATTAACAGGAGAAGCAACATCCTCATGGTGTACTCCAACGCTATCAATAATTGGAATGGTGTCCATGGTCATTAACTAGTTGGTAATGTTTCTAAATAATAACAGGGTCCTTTTGGGTTAGCCTCATGACACAATTAACAATAAAGAATTAAAGAAAAATAAGTTGTTAATTTATTAAATTGTTAATGAATTAGTTGGAAATTATTTTGTTAACTAATTAAATAGTTTTAATTAATTAAATGGGTTAAATAATAATTAAATCATTGAAACTAATTGGAATATTATATAAATTTATAGAGAGAAGAGGTGGATGATTTTTGCTTATCCCTGATAGGGATAAGACATATTTTGAATACGGTAAGGATAATCCCCAAGACTTTGAAACCCTAAATGATTATTTTGTTGCCTATAAATAGAGAGCAAGAGATCAAACCCTAGATGATTTTTCCCTAATAATTTCGTTCCCATCTCTCTTCTTTCTCTTAGTGGACGAAATTCATAACCCCTCTCTCAGGGTTATCGAATTTTGCATAAACCCTAGTCTAGGGTTTATTCCTTGTTTTCTTCTTGGAGTCTTGGGTCTGACTACATTAGATGGATTCTACTTTGGATCCTTCATCCATTACAAGAGTTTCCAACCACAAAGTGTCAATTAAGATCAAGAGATAAGTGTTTTTATCCTTCTCTTTAGTTGATTTCGAAAGTAGGTTGTTATAACTATTAAAACTTAGATCCTAGGGTGCATGTACACTTAGGTAAATTTTGATTGTTTCTGCTACCTTCTAAGAAGTGTATTGATGCTATTAAAACCCAAAAAATATGTATCTAAATTTACATATTGTGCTCTTGTAGGTTCATCCTCAAGTGGTTCACAATGTTATTTAAACTACAAAATGAAGAAATACAAAAATTAGGGGTTTTATATGACATACATTGAACAAGAAAACCACAAATCAATGCATCATATGTTAAACTAGAGTACTTACCAGTGTTAATAGACAAATAAAAAACCTTCAAGTTGGATTGTCGAAGCTCCACCAAGTTCGTTTAATAGCTCTATGACGACAAAAACATGTTTGGATTCCATCATGTACGTTCATATACAATGGTAGATCTTTCTAATTTCATGATTTTCGGCATGAAGAGAACCACATTCTCGTGTTTTGATTTAGGGTTTTTTGATTTTTGGTAGTGAGGAAGAAGGGAACAAATATATGAAGGTAAATTCACCCAATGTTTGTTCGATGATGCTTACTTAATAAGCTATAACACATTGGAGCTTATGTAGCAAAGAAAACCACGTTGTGCTTAGGTGGAAAAAAATTAAGACACGCCATATGCTCCTCCTCAACACTATAATATTCTCGAAGTCTAATTTAATAGGTCAACACTTATATTCCAGGTCCATAATAACTATAATAGTTAAAAATTAATTAAATGACCGAATATGATCTAAAATAATAGTTCAAGATACTACATTGCCATTTAACCTTTTATTCAGTTGAGTAAATTTTATTTTTTTTAATTCTAAACTTATAACACATACCATTGCATTTTTTAAAAAATCATTAAAGTGTTCATCTCACATGTAATTGCTATAAAATTATAAAGTTATAATATATGTCATTAATATGAAATTATATAATGTAAAATTAAAATATATAATTTTCAAAGTTCTAAAAAGCTTCTTATGGCTTCGTCATGGCTCTAAGGCTTGTACTCAACCCGCATTTTAACAAAATGCTTCCTTAAGTCATTTATTTATATAAAAATAAATAATGATATAATATATATTAATTCTATACAAAATTGTCACATTAAATAACGTCTTACAAACAACGTATCTCGTTGCGACTTGTAAAACCTTAAGGCTTGATATCGCCGCCAAATCACCGTCTAACGTTATTTAGAACATTGATAATTTTACATGTAATTTTCTTTTATTTATTTATGTAATTTTAATATTCATTACATACGTTTTGAAAATTAATCATTTTTTTGGTGTTTAGATAAAAAATTGTAAAATATAACAAAAAGTAAAGCCACAAAAATTGATGTCACAAAAGCCAAAGATAAAATGTCTAATGTCCATTCTACCCTCGACTTTCGCTCTCTTCTTTCTTTCTTCATTTCTTGGTACCTCCTGTGTCTCATCCTTGCTTCCTCCACTCTATCCACCCCACTTCCCCTTTTACCCTCCATCACCCTCCGTAAAATTACCATACTGTCCCTGCCATTCAAATGTTTTCCATCCATGTCCTCCACCTCCATCGTCACCTCCCGAACCTGCATCTCCCCATCCTCCGACCCACTGCAGATCACCGCTATCCCAACTTGCACCACCGCCCCACCGACTCCGAGGATGGATACGAAACAGAGTTGCACTTCTCCCGACAACCAGTGGCGGTGGACGGAAACCGGCTTATGGGAGGAGAGATTCACCGACTGTTTATTAACCGGGTCGATGAGTATCCAGCTTAACGTCATGTCATCCATCAACGCCGTACACGTCTCTTCTCCGGTGGGTTGTGGTATCTGAGTAGAGATTACTTCCTTCGGGTCCAATAGGTCGATTCTGAACGGCGAACACCGGAACCAATCACTGGTGGTTTCGGTTTCCTCAGTTTTTGTGAGTATTGGTTTATTCCGGTAGTAAATATCAACGGCTGAGATTAATTCACTTGCTGGAAGTGAACGTGTTGGATATGGTGGCGGAGATACGGTGGTGGGTTCCGGTGCAGGCAGAGGGAAAGACTGGGAAAAGAAAGATCGAGGGCCGTTTTTGTTGTCGGAGAAAGTGGAGATGATTTTGCTGACGCGGTCGCCGGCGGTTGAGGGCCATGTGGCGTGGCAGATGTTGGACCAGAGTTGGTGGTTGTGTTTGCCGCCGGCGGAGAGTGATATGGAGGTGCATGTGGCGGAAGCTAAGGTTTGACCGTCGAGACGAGTTAGTATGTGGGACTCTAGTATATCGGTAGGTAATGATGAAATTCCGGTGGTGGCACGTTGGTTCATGGTGGTTTCTGGTGGTGGTGTGGTGAACATTTTGTTCTAGTACTTGATAAAATATAGCCGAATTATTATGTTTTTTTTTGCAAGTTCGGAGTATAAATAGTTGTTTGTTTGTATTTATAAAATGTGGAAAACGACTTTTGAGTTTAACTACAAAATTAATCGGTGGTGAGCCGTCGATCTCATCCATCAATTAATCGACTAATTTGTTTATTTTGTTGTATGTTTCTAAATTAATAATATAATTTTAAAAGTAATAGTTAAATAAGTATAAACTTAAATTAATCATTCGTATAACGTTAAAAATTATTGACAAATATTTATGTTCAAATTGGATTATTTTAGACGTACAAATCAAAAAAATAGATTTAATATATACTATTATTAAAACTAGAAAACAAAAGTCATATTTTACGTATATACATATATACATATAGGTATAGATACTCACGTGAGACATGCATGCATACATGCATGATGTATGTATGTATTAGTAGTTGGGACATTGTAGAAGTTAATAGAGGTTGAATTTGTATGGATGGTAGACCAAGTTTAGAAGAGCAAAAGATTTGATTTTGAAATCAATTTTGTCTTTTAGAAAGTCAACAAGTTCAATAGTTCATGTAGAATCGCTATTATTATTCCAAACACAATTTAAAATTAATGATTTTTATAGTATATTTTTGTTTACGGGCTTTATTTAGCCTTTTTTCATGATGTAAAAATGAACAAACTATTATATGTTTGTTTAATAAAGTACTGAATATCTAGTTTCACGAAGGTATTTGAGATCGGAAAAGAACTTTGGTCTTGTTGGAAAAAAAAATTAACACAAATTCAGAGCTTTAAACTTTATTAAAATAAATAAACAGTCATACATTTTTGTTATACTCCATAGTACCTTGAAAACAATATCTCTAAAATTTTGTCTGCCCAGAGACATGTTGGAGGCTAGATGTCTCAATAGTCACATGGTGTGAGACCTCTATATCAAAGATCCATACGGGGTGTGGTAGTGAAGGAACTAGTAGTAACATTTGCAACCGGGTTGTGAGATTGAGAGGCGGCAATAGAGATATTGTTATCTCTTAGAAACTTGGATAGTTTATGAGATTGAGAGGCGGCAATAGAGATATTGTTATCTCTTAGAAACTTGGATAGTTTATGACATTCCTTGGTGGAATATACCGGAATGTTGCAAAACTGACAGTAAGAAGTGTTGTGATTTTGATTTTGGTTATAACCACCAGGTTGAGAGTGTGGCCATTGAAGGGGATTTGGTTCTTTTTGTTGTGAGTTGGGTGTAAACTTTTGGTTCCGGGGACAGAAGTTGTTGGAGGGTTGGCGATTTGGTGGCGGGTCGTAGAATTGGCAGTAACGATGGAGGATGTTGTGGTTTGAAGAGTTTCCTTGAGTCCTTTTTCGAAATCAAGAAGTTTGTAAAAGAGTTTTGAGTAGGAAAGAGGGGTATCATGTATTTTGACGGCTGCAACAATGTACCATGAGGTCTTCTTTAGAAACGGGGCGTTGAGCAAGAGAAAGATCATCATAAATGGATTGCATATCTTGGAGATAGTTGATAATAGATTTGTCTCCTTTAGGGTTTTGCACGAGTTTGGATTTCATAGAGATGACACGAGACCTGGAGGTGCTGGCGTAGCTTGAATTCAACTGTTCCCAGGCTTCTCGGGCAGTGTTTGCTAATGAGATAAGAGGCTGAATGGATTCTAAACAACTCCCAAGAATGGAACCAATGGGAATTTGATCTTGGCGATACCAAGCTAAGTATTCTGGAACCGATGGATTCTATATGGGCGGTCTGTCAGGGAGTCAGACCATATCGAGACTACGGATTTCAGATTGAGTAAATGTGATCATGATGCAAGGATTTAGTTCATCTTCGGGTTTTAGAACCTTGTGAAGGTTGGTTTCGGTCGCTTTGTGAAGGTTGTGGTATGCTTGAGCTTATTGTAACGCCCGTAGATCCGGGCTAGTCAATTTAGAGATAATAGGGGTCGAAAACGACTTTCCGACAAAAGATTATTTAGAATAAATAATCTTACCCAAGTTGTAGAATATATCTCAAGGGTTCCGTACATATAAAGAACGCCGAAATCCAAGTTATAACGAAGAAGTTATGACCCGTCGAAGTTTTACGGCAAAACCGGCACGGCACCGGGAAGCGTAAATAGTGAATTTACGATAGAGTAAGTTTTAGCCTTAGCGATCTAAACGAAAGTCGTAGAATACGTTAAACCGAGAGCGTCCATAAAAACAACGCCCAAATCTGACTTCGTATGAGGAAGTTATGATTTTTCGAAGTTTCGGCTTAGCAGTGTACAGCCCGAAGTTCGAATATTAGATCCAACGGTTTTTAGCCGACACAACCTAAACGAGAATCGAAGATCTTGTTAATAGTAGCATAACGATAAAAAGACAGACGAAAACGGACGTCGGATGAAGAAGTTATGAATTTTTAACGGACCAATCCTGTCCCGGCCTGTTAAAAATATAAATTTAAAATAAAGTCAAAATTAGCCGACGAAGCCTAAACGAAAGTTGTAGAGTGTGTTCCCGCCTACGCATGGATATAAAGAACGTCGAAAACGGAGCTCGTATGCGAAAGTTATGATTTTTAGAAGTCGGGAAGCAAAATTGCGAATCTACGAGAAAGGAGATGACGTGGCCGCATCTGAGTCGTTGCTTGTTGCCCAAGGCTTCGCTTCGGATGGATGACACGTCTCCTCGCATTACGCCCGCGTCCGAATATGAGTACGCCCATCGTACCCCGGCCTTATCTCTTCCGAGTCCGAGTGCGAGCCAGCTGGTGCGAGCTGGCACCCTTATCCGAACTACGCCCAACGTAGTTGAGTGGTACGCGCAGCGTAGGTCCGAAGTTCGGCCCTATAAATAGGCTGCGAAGAGTCCCGGATTTTTCACACATTTTCACAACTCTTTCTCTCTCTACTTTCTCTCACTACCCCTTTAACCCCCCCCCCCCCTAAACCCTAGGAAAAATCCCTAGCACCCAAAGGAAGCCCTAAGGCTCCCGGAGTCCCGAGAAAAAGGGTCTTTCGGTTCGGAAACGCTGCTCCGAGCAAAGCCCGGTTTTTTTTAAAATCCGCTGTAAATGAGTTACGCCTACGCAATTTTTAATATAACTTTTAAATAATTATAATAATGTTATTAGGTCCTTAAAATAATTATTTGGGCTATTATTATGAGTTATATTGGGTGTTATTTAACGCTTATATAATAATAATAATAGCTAGACTATTAATTAGTCACGGTTAACGTTAAAACTAAACCCTAGTGATATTGATACTAGGTTTTGGTCAAGGAAAAATTGTTTTGAGATAACGAAGCGCTGTTCAAGTACCGAGGCACCACCTAATCAGGTGAGTGCATAGTTACTTTCATCTTACACATAGATATGAAGTATTTTATTTAAATTACGTGCTATGTGTGCATATTATCTGAATACTTGCGGTCTATGTTGGATGAATGATTTTTATACACGTTTTTCATGATTTAAACTGTATAAGTATTTTATATCTACAAAAATGTTGGGGTAAAACATGGGTAGATGTAATAAGACGATGTGCGATAAAATGATGAGAGGCCTCGATGTTGTTGGTGATCCAGTCATCTAGCGGAGTATAGATGACGACCACGGACTCTTCTAGACAGTCCAGTGGAACGCTAATAGGCTCGCAACCTGTAGGTGTTTGTGAACGATGTGTTCACCGGTGTACTCCATCCCCCTCATGATTGCCTTTAGGACATTTATTGCTGAGGAGCCCCCTTAGCAGTAGTGTCCATCCCGATGATGATCCTTAGGCTATGTCCCTTATGATAGGTGTTTAGGGACGTAAAGTGAGGATAACGGGAACGGGTAATCGGGTTATTGTTGATTGATGAAATTAATAAACTTATTTATTGTGGGTTGAAAACCCTATGTGCTCACCAGGCTCCCAAGCCTGGCCCACTCGGTTTCATGTATTACAGGTAGTGGCGCTCGAGCATAGATGTGATGTTTTGGATGAGGGATTACGGATATAGGCCTGTAGATATGAAATAATGTAGTAAGGCTTATGTTGTACTGTTTATGCTTTTGATCTGTATCGAACATGACATTCCGAGTCTTTTAATGAAATACATTTCCTTGGAAATGCTTTTGATAAATCATTATCATATTTTGTTTTGGGACAAATTCCGCAACACTTTTATTTAAAATGTTACTCTGATTTTCAAACAAGCATAAACAAAATCGGTCTTTTCTGGCCGTGAAAATGGGGATGTCACAGTTGGTATCAGAGCATTAGTTTAAGCGAACTAGGAATATGGATTTATTACTAAACTTAAACTTAGAATGCTAAGCGATGATTGTGAGGTGTGAGCACTAGCTTATTTTAGGAATATGCCTAAAATGCTTTTATGTGCTAAATGATTTATGATGCTAAATGTATGATCGGATCTATGGTCTGTTGCCGACCGGATCTAGAAACTTTACGTGTTCAGACTTCTAAACGTTTAATTACGGTATTAGAATTGGCATGTAACTTTTCGAAGTAATAAGGAGATTTACACATCGATCGTAAATAAAATCTTCTCTATCTTAATTCTCGTCACTGCACGCCAAACATCCGACTTGGTGTATAGATTGACATGATGAGCACTCGAAGCGGATTTGGAAGCGGTAACCCGCAGCCCGAACCACAAGTGATTGAGCGTGTGCCAGATGTAGCAGCTGCGCCCAAGACGATCACGATGGCAGGGGTACAAGCAATGGTGCAGATGATGTTGGATCGTCAGATGGAAGAGACAAGATGATTATTTCAACAAAGTAAGGACGAACTTACTGTGCCAGTACGCCAGGCACCTACTCTTGAGGCAGCCATCTGGGTTGGAATTGGCAAGAAGAGGAAATTTGAGGGATCTTTAAGGTCCAACGGGAACAACATGTTCTCACAGTCTAGAGGAGGAAGAGGTGAAGCAACATGGTATAACGAGTATGGAAGGAAACACAACAGGAGATGCCCTAAGGAAGTAACCTGCTTCAAATGCGGGAAGACTGGTCACTATGCCCACAAATGATCAACCAAGGAGGGAGTTTGCCTTAAGTGTAGTGGAGAGGGACACTTCAAGCAAGATTGCCGGGTGAGAGCTACGACGCCAAATGTACCGCTGAAGCACTATGAGAGATACGACGAGGAAGTGACTTGCTACAAATGTGGAAAGAAAGGGCATTACACAAGCAAGTGCACATCCAAAAGGAGGGTGTGCTATGGATGTAACAAAGAAGGGCATTTATCTAGGGACTGCCCGGAGAAAAATGAAGCAGCAAGAGCGGATGCACCTCCGAAGCCAAGAAGCATCCTTAACGAAGCATCTAACAATACAAGGAATCGGGAGTGAGGACAGATATCCGAGGAGCAAGTCACGAAGTAGTCATAGTACTATGTGGTGTAGCCTATTAGAAGCATAGTATAGGGTGAACTTGAACACCCATGTAATCGTTTCAAGAAATAATATAAAACCTTCGTTTTGTTATGTGATGTGTTAAACTGTTATGTGAATTTCTTGTATGGTGACTTGGAAAACTGCGAGAAAATACTTGGGACGAGTATGAGTAGGTGTGAATGGTAGTAGAGACTTATACTACCGGAAGCACAAGACTCACACTTGGATCAGGGAAAGTCACAAGGTTACCAAGAAGCTAGTAGTTGATTCCGTTTTGTTCATGTATGTCATTACCATTGTTTTGGTAATGACTAAGAAGATGATTGTTATTCCGACCCTAGTGGTCATATCAAATCAATTCCGACTAAGATGAGTATGTTACGAGGTTCAGAGAACCAAGTTCGATGTAGCATCTGACTTAAGCCAGAAGATTGAAGTGAAAGATAAGCGAAGCGATCAATAGAAGTATTGCGCTCGTTGTTAAAGGAGTTGGTAGCTAGAAACGCTACATGTTGAAATGTGATTTTATCACATTAGAACATGAAGGAACGTATAGTCTGTTCCGGAATTTGACTCTAAGAGACCTGAGTCTAAGCATTGCAACATACGATGAGAGGTCATTAGAATATGACCCATCGGTCTATTGTGGAAGTCAAATAACAAAGTTTGAAGAAGGAGTCTCCAGTAAGAATCGAGATTGTGACCTGAAGGTCATAAGTTGGAGTCTAATGAGAGATAGGGAGCAGGTGCAAGATCGAGCACCGCCTGTAGTCAAGGAGTCTTAGAGTTAGATACTCGTTCGAAGAAACATCAAAGTTACGGTTATTACTTAGGATGAAGAGATAACGTATGGAGTCATCATGTGAGCCCTGTTTCGTTGATGATTTCGGGACGTAATCATCCTAAGGGGGAGATAATTGTAACGCTCGTAGATCCGGGCTAATCAATTTAGAAATAATAGGGGTCGAAAACGACTTTCCGACAAAAGATTATTTAGAATAAATAATCTTACCCAAGTTGTAGAATATGTCTCAAGGGTTCCGTACATATAAAGAACGCCGAAATCCGAGTTATAACGAAGAAGTTATGACCCGTCGAAGTTTTACGGCAAAACCGGCACGGCACCGGGAAGCGTAAATAGTGAATTTACAATAGAGAAAGTTTTAGCCTTAGCGATCTAAACGAAAGCCGTAGAATACGTTAAACCGAGAGCGTCCATAAAAAGAACGCCCAAATCTGACTTCGTATGAGGAAGTTATGATTTTTCGAAGTTTCGGCTTAGCAGTGTACAGCCCGAAGTTCGAATATTAGATCCAGCGGTTTTTAGCCGACACAACCTAAACGAGAATCGAAGATCTTGTTAATAGTAGCATAACGATAAAAAGACAGACGAAAACGGACGTCGGATGAAGAAGTTATGAATTTTTAACGGACCAATCCTGTCCCGGCCTATTAAAAATATAAATTTAAAATAAAGTCAAAATTAGCCGACAAAGCCTAAACGAACGTTGTAGAGTGTGTTCCCGCCTACGCGTGGATATAAAGAATGTCGAAAACGGAGCTCGTATGCGAAAGTTATGATTTTTAGAAGTCAGGAAGCAAAATTGCGAATCTGCGAGAAAGGAGATGACGTGGCCGCATCTGAGCCGTTGCTTGTTGCCCAAGGCTTCGCTTCGGATGGATGACACGTCTCCTCGCATTACGCCCCGCGTCCGAAGATGAGTACGCCCAGCGTACCCCGACCTTATCTCTTCCGAGTCCGAGTGCGAGCCAGCTGGTGCGAGTTGGCACCCTTATCCGAACTACGCCCAGCGTAGTTGAGTGGTACGCGCAGCGTAGGTCCGAAGTTCGGCCCTATAAATAGGCTGCGAAGGGTCCCGGAATTTTCACACATTTTCACAACTCTTTCTCTCTCTACTTTCTCTCACTACCCCTTTAACCCCCCTAAACCCTAGGAAAAATCCCTAGCACCCAAAGGAAGCCCCGAGGCTCCCGGAGTCCCGAGAAAAAGGGTCTTTCGGTTCGGAAACGCTGCTCCGAGCAAAGCCCAGTTTTCTTTAAAATCCGTTGTAAGTGAGCTACGCCCACGCAATTTTTAATATAACTTTTAAATAATTATAGTAATGTTATTAGGTCCTTAAAATAATTATTTGGGCTATTATTATGAGTTATATTGGGTGTTATTTAACGCTTATATAATAATAATAATAGCTAGACTATTAATTAGTCATGGTTAACGTTAAAACTAAACCCTAGTGATATTGATACTAGGTTTTGGTCAAGGAAAAATTGTTTTGAGATAACGAAGCGCTGTTCAAGTACCGAGGCACCACCTAATCAGGTGAGTGCATAGTTACTTTCATCTTACACATAGATATGAAGTATTTTATTTAAATTACGTGCTATGTGTGCATATTATCTGAATACTTGCGGTCTATGTTGGATGAATGATTTTTATACACGTTTTTCATGATTTAAACTGTATAAGTATTTTATATCTACAAAAATGTTGGGGTAAAACATGGGTAGATGTAATAAGACGATGTGTGATAAAATGATGAGAGGCCTCGATGTTGTTGGTGATCCAGTCATCTAGCGGAGTATAGATGACGACCACGGACTCTTCTAGACAGTCCAGTGGAACGCTAATAGGCTCGCAACCTGTAGGTGTTTGTGAACGATGTGTTCACCGGTGTACTCCATCCCCCTCATGATTGCCTTTAGGACATTTATTGCTGAGGAGCCCCCTTAGCAGTAGTGTCCATCCCGATGATGATCCTTAGGCTAGGTCCCTTATGATAGGTGTTTAGGGACGTAAAGTGAGGATAACGGGAACGGGTAATCGGGTTATTGTTGATTGATGAAATTAATAAACTTATTTATTGTGGGTTGAAAACCATATGTGCTCACCAGGCTCCCAAGCCTGACCCACTCAGTTTCATGTATTATAGGTAGTGGCGCTCGAGCATATATGTGATGTTTTGGATGAGGGATTACGGATATAGGCCTGTAGATATGAAATAATGTAGTAAGGCTTATGTTGTACTGTTTATGCTTTTTATATGTATCGAACATGAAATCCCGAGTCTTTTAATGAAATACTTTTCCTTGGAAATGCTTTTGATAAATCATTATCATATTTTGTTTTGGGACAAATTCCGCAACACTTTTATTTAAAATGTTACTCTGGTTTTCAAACAAGCATAAACAAAATCGGTCTTTTCTGGCCGTGAAAATGGGGATGTCACAGTTATGGTCTTATTACTTAGGTTGTTGTATTTCTGGGAATGGTAAAGAATGATTTCGAGAACGAAATCTAATTTAAGTGGGGGAGAATTATAACATTCCGTTTATTAAATAAATAAATATATAAAATTAACATATGAATAGTAGCCCTAAATGCGGAATAATTTAGCAAGGCGTTGGTTTTGGGGGCTAAAAAGTCATAATTGAGAGTTTGGGGTTAAAATGTAATTTCCGTATTAATTTGTAAAGAATTTTGAAGGTTGAGGGTTGTTTAGTAAATTATGGGTTTAATTCGAAAGGATTTTCGAAGACAGGGGCTGC
This sequence comes from Lactuca virosa, assembly GCF_052849685.1. Lineage (NCBI taxonomy): Eukaryota > Viridiplantae > Streptophyta > Magnoliopsida > Asterales > Asteraceae > Lactuca > Lactuca virosa. The sequence continues at coordinate 107,210,863 of NC_136426.1, read as the reverse complement.
TTGTTAATTATTAGGACTTATTATGAAAGGTATTATGGAAGAAGGGGCTAAAGGGTAATTTCTGGACTTAAAGTGAAAAATCTTTATGGAGGAGGGATCAAAAGTGTAAAAAATGATTTAAGTTTGAAAGGAAAACACGGGACTTAAACCCATGCCTTCCCTTCCCGTTGAAAATGTATCATCAAGAAAACCTAACCCTAAATATTTATCTAGCCGCCACCTTGTGCTCTTCTCCAGCCGCCACCCACGACCTCTCCATCCGGTCGCCACCGCCGCTTTCTAGCCGTCGTCGAAGTAACATCCATAAAAATCATGCTGATTTAAAACTTTTTAAAACATTTAGAGACCAACAGTTATCACAAATTTTTTTTCAAAATAGTTCTACATCAGAGTATCCCAGAAACAGAGTCATAAAATGTGAGGAGTTGTACGATCACGCCTTTGCCTTCCCGCGATCATCCGAGGTACCTCAAACCAAAACTGAAACTGTAAGCCCGAAGCTTAGTGAGTTGCCCTAAAATACCCATACACAAAAATACACATATACTCACAAACATCATACTATGGGTCCAGTCAACCATCGGGTTGGAATACCCCAGGCCCTCAACCATCGGGTTGGAATGCCAACATACTATGGTTCGAATCATCCTCGTGATGGAATACCCCAGGCCCACAACCATCGGGTTGGAATGCCCACATACTACGAGTCCAATCATCCTCGGGATGGAATACTCACGGCCCACAACCATCGGGTTGGAATGCCCTGGTCTATTGGCTTTCGCACAAAGCAGATAAGCCTCAACCACCAATCAAACATGTGCACATATATTAGATAATCACATAACAGTCTATAGATCATAACAGTATAATATCATCCTATCTACCAGGATACTGATCCAACGGATCACACTAGCATAACATACCAGGATACCAATCCAAAAGGGTCGGCCATGGTGCCTCCGACCTCGTGTTTGGAGTTTGCGTGTACGTGTTACTGTTGGCCGGAAGCTGTAAGGGAACCACCATGGCGGCCAACCATGGTGGCTGCCACCTTATACCTCCGCCGGCCGCCACAAGGGTGGTTGTACGTGTGTGTGTGTGTGTGTGTTATCTTATGTGTGCATTCCTTTTTGATAATATGTTTTATGTACATTATTTGGCCAGAAAACCCAAAGAAAACCCACCACCACCACCGTGAGGTGGTGGCTTCCGCCTTTTGCTGCCACCAACCGTCGTGTTGGCTGGCGGTGTGCATTTGAGTGTAAATGGATTACTATTTGAGATATGCTTGGACATGTTTTGGATCTAGAATCACATCCACCACCACCATGAGGTGGTGGCCGCCGCCGTGAGCCGTCGTTGACCATCACTACCCGAGGTGGTAGTGGGTGGTGCCCGACCTAATGAAACCCTAGTTAACCTAATGAAACCCTAATTGATCTAAAGACTTAGATTTTGGGCCTAATTGGCGTGTTTTGGGTTGGAAACCCTAATTAGGGTTTAGAAAAACCCTAATCTTGGAGATTTTAATTTGGAGTTGTCGGGACCCGCATTTTGGAAGACTGGATTGGAATTATGAATTAAGCCCGACCACACTGTATGATTGACCTAGTAGATTGATGGACTTAATGGATTAAGTCCTTAATGGGTTAAGTGTTTCTAATTAACCCTAATCGTCATTTCATGTGAAAACCCTAATTGTGTTGGGTTTTGAGTTGGGCCTTTCTGTTGGTCCTAGATGTTTGGACTCTTGATGGGCCAACTATTAACAAGTATATGGACTAGGGAATTTGGATGGGATTTAGAGTAAGGCCCATTTGAGGGGTTTGGGCCCAATTTGGAAAATTGGGCCATAATTGGGCCTTGGTTGTTTATTTGGCTTTTGGGCCTTCAGGGTGTGAATTTGGGCCTTGGTCTTGAATCAAGCTAAGTTGGGGGTAAAGTAATCTTTTACCCTAAGCACGGACTTATGGTTATGTGTTGGAACCCAGTTATTAATTGGGTGTTATTTTGATGTTGACAGTTCGGGAATCTGTCATCCAACAGCTAGAGTTATGTCCGCGGGACTTCAGCAGTGTGAGGTGAGTTTTCCTCCTGTATGAACGGGTCGAAGGCACCAATGTCGGCCCGTATATGTATGCTAGTATGTTCCGGACTTAGGTCCGATGCCGGGGTTAGCCCGATGTAGGTTATATGTTTCCGGACTGCGGTCCGATGTCGGGGAAAGCCCGAGGAATGTTTGTATGCTTGATGTCTTCGTGATTCTTGCATGTGCTTGTTTATATGTTTCGGGATTTGGTCCGATGTCGGGGCAAGCCCGGGGAATGTTTAGCTCATATGTTATGTTATATGTTTCCGGATTTCGGTCCGATGTCGGGGAAAACCCGAGGAATGTTCGTATGCTTGATGTCTTCGTGATTCTTGCATGTGCTTGTTTATATGTTACGGGCTTTGGTCCGATGTCGGGGAAAGCCCGAGGAATGTTTAGCTCATATGTTATGTTATATGTTTCTGGATTTCGGTCTGATGCCGGGCGGGGCCCGAGGAATGTTTATATGCTTATGTTATATGTTTATGTTATATGTTTTGTTGATATGTTTGTATGTATATCGGACTTCGGTCCGATGTCGGGCGGGGCCCGATGTAGCGGGCAAGGCCCAATGTATGTTATTGTGTGATTATGTGATTATGTGTATGGTATGTGGTAATTTGGGGAGACTAACTAAGCTTCGCGGTTACAGTTTTCAGCTTTGTTTTCAGGTACTACGGTAGCAAGGGGAAAAGCTCGGGATGATTGCAGTGCACACACCATTTGTTTAGCATGTGATGTTTATACTCTGATATATTTGACAGATGTTTATGATATTTTTGAGATACACGACTTATGATTTTATATGATGTTTGATAACTATGGTTTTCTTAATGATTTAAAATGAAATTTTTGGACCGTATTTTTGGGATGTTTCGACTATACTTTATCGTAAAGGTCACTTATGGATTTGCTTCTCTACAACCATCTAGTCACACTAGAAATCATATTCGATCCTCTATGCTATTGTGAAAGATGTTGCTCTCTAAAAAAATTCTTTTAAATGTTATATCGTGGGAAACAAACAGACACACACAGAGACTATATATATATATATATATATATATATATATATATATATATATATATATATATATATATATATATATATAGGGAGATGATCAAATGAGAACACCTAAAAGGTTGAGAACGCGAGAACAGTTCTGGACCAATCATTTTATAAACGTATATTAGTAACTTTATATAAATATTAATTAATGATTTCCTAAAATCTAAGGATAATGATTTTAATTACCTAACAAAATTAATATTTCCTTTTAGTTAATGAAATATATATAAATATTTTTTTTTATGATTTTTCCCAAAAATTATTTATGACCGTTTCAAAAAAATCACCTAAAAAAATTAATATTTCCTTTTATTTTAAATCTGAAAAGAAAATCTTAAAAAAAAATATTATTTTCTACTATTTCACGTTTTTGTTTTTCAAAAAAAAATGAATAGAAATCCAATTCCAAATCAATACACTTCCAATCATAAATGAAAACACATCAAATTACAAATAATTCAATGCATTTTTCATAAATTGAAAATAAAAAAAGTGTAAAAATTATCATTTTTTCATAAAATGAATACCTCTAATCATAAATAAATACACTCATTCACATGAATACACTAATATTCATAAATAAATACAATCATTCACACATGAATACATTGCAATTCACAAATGAATACACTGTTATTTATAAATTAATACACATTCTATCATAAATGAATACACGTGCTATTCATAAATGAATACAACTATTCACACATAACTACAATGTTATTCATAAATGAATACACGTGCTATTCATAAATAAATACAACCATTCACGCACCCCCTTCAAGAAATTATTACCAAAAAATTCGAAAATTAGGATTGTGTTTCTTTCTTTGCCTCTGTTCTTCAGAAATTTTTCCAGTTGGTCCTTCCATTGCAACCATTCTACCTCCTAAACACTCAAGCAAAGATTAACACTCAAACAAAATCAACACTCCACGATAAAACCAATATGTATAATTATAAAATCTTTTTGTGAGATATGGATGATCAAGAAACAAAAACCCACCGATTCACTGTAAAATATCAACACCCAAATATCCATACCTTCATCAGTTTCTATCAAAACAAACAAAGAAAAAGGAATTTTCGTTATTCTTCTTTTCATCTCTATCAATTTCTGTCAAACAACCAAACCCAAACACCCATCTAAACCTATTGATTAAACTTCATTGATTTACAGTCAAAATAAAAAGAAAGAAAGACAAAATAGCAGAAACCTTGTGGTTTTGAGTAGACGTTTTCACGATAAGATCTTGTGGTTTAGCATTGGATACAAAGATCAAAAGAATTTGGACTAAGAAAACTAGTGTAATCTTTAAAGAAAAAGTTAAGGCCGGAGAAACTGTCATTTTTTTGGAGAGGGATTCAAGGAGAGTAGATTCACGTATGAATAGAAAGAAAGACGAGTAAAGAAATGGAAATTACAAATAAGATCACTGGTTAGCAATCCATTGGTACACCTCCCTATCGCTTTTTGGTTTGCAAAATCTCTCCCATAAGGTGGGAAATTGCCGTTGAAAGGGGTCATAATGTAGTTGTTGTTTCCAGGATCAGAAGTGGAGTCTCCGAACACCAAAATAGCAGAAACCTTGTGGTTTTGAGTAGACGTTTTCACGATAAGATCTTGTGGTTCATAAAACTTAATTCCATAGCTAGATTCACGTATGAATAGAAAGAAAGACGAGTAAAGAAATGTAGTTGATTAAACTTCATTGATTTACAGTCAAAATAAAAAGAAAAGAGAAGAGAATCATTACCGATCGAAGCAACTGCCCCATCGAGACCCCTTCCATCATTCCAGTCGAAAATGCTCTTCTCACAGACATTTTATCGAGCACCTTATGTGCACAGTTCATCGCCTTTTTTTTTAAAAAAAAAACACATATGTTAGATCCATCTCTCCTGCGCTCAATCATCCAATTCAGTGAATAGTGAATAGAGAAGAAACATTTTGAGATGGAGAAATGGAATTAAAGAAACAAAGTCGAAATTGAAATTACATGTTTTTTAAGTATGTCATTGGACACCTTCTGTGCACAGCCCATCGTACCCCTAGATCTCCTCCGGACCTAACTTTTTCAGTTCCGATATGGTGTATGGTGGTGACGGCTCAATTAGGGTTTAAAGGTTTGAAATTTGTATTTAGATAGAGAGAGGAAGAAGTATACGTGAGTGAGAGAGAGAGAGGGGGGGACAGAGAGATATTCCAGCAACTTACAAAAATAGGTTAACATGTAATGACCATATTACCCTTTAGACTATTAAAAATTTACAATTTCATACCATGACTTTTAGAAATTTACAATTTCATCTCATGACTTTTATAAATTATTTTAGCCTTAGATCGTAATATTTGAAGAGCTCAGATCTGTTCTCGCGTTCTCAACCTTTTTGGTGTTCTTATTTGATCCTACTCCTATATATATATATATATATATATATATATATATATATATATATATATATATATATATATTCATTTGTTCCTTACATATATTGTGTGCTAGAATGCACCAATAGGAATTTAGTAAAAATTAAATTATTATTTAATCAAATAAAGATGGATATTAAATGATTTCTATAATTATATGTATCTTAAATGATATCCATAATTATAACTCCCTTGGAAACTAATAAAATTCATTATTAATGTCAGCAATAACATTTTTTCAGAATGAATTCGCATCTAGGTTTTCATGTATGGGTTCGTTTTTTGTTTCAGAACTCACTCACTTAAAATACAACAAAGTTGCATGGAATATAGAGAAAAAGAGTGTATTCTACTAGAATACACTCTCATTTTGCTATAATAATCTCTCATTCTACTAGAATACACTCTCGTTCTCCATGTTTGAAAAAACTTTATTTATTTTGAATGAGTGGGTCATGAAACAAAACATGAACCCATACATAAAAACCTAGAAGCGAATTTATTCTGAAAGAATATTATTGTTGACATTAATGACAAATTTAATTAGTTTCCATAAAAAATGAGTTATAATTATGGATATCATTTAATATACGTGTAATTATGGAAATCATTTAGTATCTATCTTTATTTGATTAAATAATAATTTAATTTTTACTAAATTTTTATTGGTGCATTCAAGCACACAATAGATGTGGAAACAAATGAACCTCTCTCTCTCTCTCTCTCTCTCTCTATATATATATATATATATATATATATATATATATATATATATATATATATATATATATATATATATATATATATATATATATATATATATATAGTGTGTGTGTATGAAACTCTTATTTAACTTACTTAAACTGGACTAAATATGTTAAAGCATGCATAAGTTTTTTAGGTTTAAATGGTAAAATGAAAAGATAGTTAAGAGTTAAGATCATTTTGGGGTAAATTAACAGGAGCTTAGGAATGTAACAATATTTATTTATGTTCTTTATTTTAATGTTCTATGGTTTGGATTCTACAATAATCTAAAATCCTATGATGATTATATAGTTAGATTGAAGTTCTAATTAGTATTTCATCAACAATTCATAATCAATCAATAATTCCTCTGATATTGCTTGAATTTGTGTTGATGAGGTGAAATTGAACTCATAAACCCTAGATTAGTGAATTGTTTATTTGGAGCTTTAGAAAAAGAAATTGATGTTTGAACTAGTTTAGAATTATGATTTTGTTTCTGAAATCAAGTTGATGAATCCAAATCACGAGGCTAGCAACTTCTATTTAGTCAACTGAATGATTTCAAACTAAGTTTTGGAGTTCATTTGTTCTTGTAAGGATTCTGAATCTAGATTTGAATGTGAATTGGTTTTTTTGTAGGAGACTTAGATGTGTCAATTATGAATGGGGACAGTTATAAAAGATTTTCCGGGTGCAAAATTTGATAAGAAGAAGATAAATTAGGAAAGAGTTCTTCCTTTAAAGACAAGAGCGCCTATGAGTTGGAAGTATTTTTTGCTTTTAACCATGCTCTTTTGTTCAAACATATGTGGCATTTTTATGAAAAACTGGCTTCTTTGTGGGTGTTTGTGATTAATGCGATTCATGGTATCGAAAGTGGTCTAGACTTTTCCAACATTCATAAGAAGGTAACGTGTGTTTGGCATAATATAATCAGGTTCCTTGATTATCTTCGTGATATATATATATATATATATATATATATATATATATATATATATATATATATATATATTTCATTCTTAATTCCTTCTTAAGAAAGAGGGTGGGAAATGGTGATGCTAGTGGGTTTTGGAAGGACGTTTGGTGTGGTGACAATTTTATCAAAATTTGTTTTCCTAGAATCTATATTTTAGATATGAATAAAAGATACTTTGTCAAACATTAGATTGTAAATGTTAACATTGTGTTGGATTTGTGTCAAACATTAGGTCGCGTTCATTCCGAAGGAAAAAAAGATTTTTTTTTTTTCAGTTTAAGTGAATAATACGTATTATATAAATTATAGAGAAAAATACAAATATGAGATTTTTTAGCTTGATAATTAGACAAGGAATGGTGATTTTGCTTATAGATTCCCTCTGCTCTTCGAGCTTGATAAAAGGAGATTCTGTTTCATTTCCGAAAGATGCAGCCCTCATAATATAGATTGGGCTTGGAAAAAATTGCCCAGTAGTCATCTTGAGATCTCGGAGCTGGAAACTCTAAAGGAAATCGTCGAATCTTACTCGTGTTATGAAGGAAGTGATTTCTAGAAATCCAAGCTTTCGGCTGATGGATCCTTCTATGTGCATGATTTTAGATCTGTAACTGACTCCAAGGTGACTACTCCGATGTGCAACCCGACGAAATGGTATCGGTTGGTGCCGCTTAAGGTCATGGTGTTCGTTTGGTGTGCTTGCATTAACCGTATTCCCTCTGCTATAGTGCTTTCTCGAAGAGGTATTAGTGTCCCGTCCACCTCCTGTCAATTTTGCGTTTCAGGGATTAATGAGTCTGACCATTTTCTTGTCATGTGTCCCTTCGCCCAAGACGTTTGGGGTTGGATCTTCAACTAGTGCAACCTGCCTTTCAGCAATTCGATTCAGTTGGAGGGCTCATCTTGTATGCGGCATCTTGGGGGAATTGCCCTAAAAACGTAAGATCTTGCTTGCTATTTTTTATGGGTACCTTTTGTGTATTTGGCGGGCTAGAAATGATATTGTCTTTAATAAGACTCGCATTCTCTTTTAAGTTGTAGGATATAATTCTTACAACGGTTTTTAGTTGGATTAAAAATAAGAGGGAGTTTTGAGAATTATAATTGGGTAAATTGGTGTTGTTACCCTTTCAACATTTTGTAATTTGTTTGTTCTTTTGCCCTGCCTTGTCCCTTGATTGATAGGCAGTGGTTTTAAAAAAATTTCCACTCGTTCCAAAAAAAAAAATAATAAATAAATAAATTTGTTAAATTTATATGAATGATACACCCAACTAAATTGTTGTTAATTAATTGTGTGTCGTCTTTTTAGAATCGTAAATGGCCCCCTTTCTTGTTCTAAAAAAGAGTCCCCCTGTCAATCATATTTTATTTCTCATTAAATGAGGTGGTTAATGGCTCCCTCTTAATAAGCGTCACCTATATTCAGTTAATTATCTCATACTAAATTTGTTTTTGAAAAATTAAACACAAACAAATATATATATATATATATATATATATATATATATATATATATATATATATATATATATATATATATATATATATATATATATATTTGGAATTGGGGCGACTGAATGAGAAATTACAAATTGGGCCATTATTTTAGGATGTGAAGCAGGATCTTTTCCCTTCAAATATCTCGGTGTCCCTGTTGGCGCGAACATGAATCTTATAAAAAACTGGAAACCAATAATCGACAAATTTCATTCCAAACTATCATCATGGAAATCGAAATCCTTCTCCTTTGGTGGTCGACTGACAATGATCACCTCAGTTTTAGGCAATCTTTCCACTTACTACTTCTCATTGTTCACAGCACCGGTGGCGGTCACCGAGACTCTGGAACAACTTAGATGCAGATTCCTTTGGGGCGGAGATGAAGATAAACGGAAAATACACTGGGTGGCATGGGATAAAGTAATAGCTTCAAAATCTGATGGTGGGCTTGGCGTACGATCAATACGCGCGCTGAATGTCAGCCTAATAGTCAAATGGTGGTGGCGCCTTAAAAAAAAGGGGGACTCACTATGGGGGCGCACGATAAAAGGTATACACAACTTATACAATAAACCTCACGATTATTTTTCTAGCAGGTACATCAATGGCGTGTGACATAACATTGCAACCATAAAGAAGGATCTCAAGAGGCGTAACCTGGAAATAGGGGATGTGTTCGAACTACAGCTCAGATCCGGTGACAACACCCAATTCTGGTATGACAAATGGACCGATGGAGACCAATTGAAGAACAAATACCCCGACCTGTTCAACCTGGAGACAAGGAAAAGATGTAAAATAGCGGACAGAATCATTGACGGCTGTTTTGTAGGTCATTGGAATTCTTGCCCTGTTGAATCTGGACTATCCGAGGAGTTGGACAACCTAACGAATGAACTGTTCATGGTAAACTTGGCGAGCAGGTGTGATCAATGGAAAAGTAGACTTGATGTAGATGGTCGCTATACGGTTGGCGTACTACGGAGGTTAATCGACAAAAAATCTGTTCCAGGTCAGATACTACCACCTATGCTATGGCACAGGGATGCACCGATCAAGGTGAACTTCTTTATTTGGAGAGCACTACAAAATAAAATCTCTTCTATGATGGCTCTAAGATCACGGGGTGTGGAGATCGACTCAACATGTTGTGGTGCTTGCTTTGCTAGTGACGAATGTGCCGATCACATCCTAGTAACATGTCCGTATGCGAGTGCAATAAGAGACAAAATATTTGACTGGTGTGGCATCAAACACCAAATATTTCACAATGTCAGGGATCTAATATGTTTTGCTACAAGCTAGGGTTGGTGTTCAAAAAAAAAAAAAAGGCTCACGATGATATGCTACGGGCTTATATGGAGCCTCTGGAAATATAGAAATGACCGGACTTTTAATCTGAAATTTATCAGTACCTTTTGCGGAGCTGAGCAGATAAAATCCTTGGTGTATCTCTGGATCAAATGCAGAGGAAAAGGCGGTTTATGTGAATGGAACGTATGGTCATCATCTCCTTTCCATTTTTCCTAGTTTTCCTATGTATTTTTCTTTACTTACCACTACTCTCTGTACGTCTTTTTTCTTTTTTTGTTCCTGCTCCCCTCTAGTTTCTTGCTAGTTGGGGTTCATTTTAATATAATTTTGCTGTTTCTATATATATATATATATATATATATATATATATATATATATATATATATATATATATATATATATATATATATAGAAATTATCATAGAATAGCACTCCACACGTCCGTAGAATAGTTGTCCATCCACATTATAACCTAGTCATATATATATATATATATATATATATATATATATATATATATATATATATATGAAATCATATATTTTAGTTGTCAATTGTATTTAGTGTTTACGATTTTAAGATCATGATATATATAAGTTATTTAACCACATTAGTTAATAATTATTACCACGTTAAATTACGAAATTAAAACATTACTTTAATTTTACTTTAATAGATTTTTTATTAATTAAAAGAACTACGTAACTAATTTCTTAATTAATTGTCATAATTACCCGGTATATTAGTTTGTCTTTAAATCTTACATTAGAAAAATAGTAGAAGTTGGCATATGTCATTACCAATTTGTACCAACCAAAGTTGTTGACAACCAAATGTATTGATACCAAGTATAATTGGTACAGTACTGGTAACAAAAAATTTGTATCAATTATAGTTAGTACGGTATACGGTTTAGAGAAAAAAGAATTGATACCGTATAATGTTCACCCCTACTTTTTAGTGTATTTTGTAAGAACAAAATCAAATTAAGTCAGTAATAGACCATGTTTAAAATATTTAACTGGTTTGTATAATTCAAAATTTAGTATATGTTTTTAAAAAAATACATTGTGTATTTGGAAATTAGAAATGAACTAATCTTGAATAAAATGTACTTATGTTATCCGTATATATATGTCATTTTTTAAAGTTAATTACGTATTGTAGGCGAAAGTTTGTAGTCATTTTGCAAAGAAAAAGACAACTCTCAATGTTTCAATCATATTTCTTTCTTCGATTGTAATCTATTGTCATTGTATTCTATCTTCCATTGATAAAGGAAACATTATTACACCACCTACTTTGTTTCAATGATTTTAATGTTATTGTTTCATTTAGTGTTCTCACGATTAAGTTGACACATGATACATTTTTATTCATGTAACCACCGTTTGTAAGGGTTAAATTATTTCTCTAAAAAAGTGTATGTTCCTAAGAGGATACAAGTTAAAACGTTGATTTTAAAAGTGTTACTACACGAAGTCTTAAATCTTAATTTTATTTCATGGTGTTTAAAAGTTGTATTTAAATTTATTTCTTTAGTTTGTGATTATTGATGGTAAGGAAATTGAAAGAAAACGCCAACATATTGTGTCCTTCATTTAGAAAAGAATTTTGATTGGGTCTTAGATTTCGATTGTGTTCTTCATATGGTGTTACTCGAGAATAAACCATTCACCTTTAATCACACAATAATTAAAATCCAAACAAAATCTAAGTACAAGGCAAGATATTGCATATGGGTTAAGAATAAATATTTGTAATCCTAGTATCCATCATTGACAAGGAACATGAGGAATATTAAGTGTTTAAAAAGAACCAACAATAATAATTTGTTATTTATTGAATTTCGTTGAGATGTGAGTTGGATAACCAATGTAGAAGATCATTATCTACAAGTGATTGGGTGTTATTGTTTGTGGGAGGTGGCATGGCGTGTTTCCAAGAAAACTTGCATTACTAACTCAACTATGAAATATGAATTTATAGCCTCATCGACTGCCTATGAAAAGACAAAATGGCTAAAAAAATTACTTACGAGATTCCATTGTGGTTTGAGACCGATATCATCATTTTTTATCCATTGTAATATTGCTCTGGCTAACACATATAGCATCGTATATAATGGCAAGTCTAAATACGTAGATATGATGTTAGACATAACATGGTTCATGAGTTGATCATGAATGAAGTTGATATCTTTGGTATTTGGTTCGGTATCAACAAAATTTAGAAAGGGTTAGCTACGAACATAGTGCACAAGTAGGAGATTAGGGTGAGATTAAAATCCACTTGAAACCTCCAATTGCAAGACACTTAATTCCGTATAATATGACATTAGAAGTTATATTAAATGTGGAAATTTTGCACTTACAACCACGTGTTGTACATCATCTCAAGTTATGTGATTGTGGTGTGGAAATTGCACACCACTTATACTAATACATGACCGAAACCCGGACCGATTATACTAATCCGGAACCGATTTGTTTCGGGTAATACGGATTTTGATTCGGTTATTAACCCGAAAGGACCGAAATAACCCAAATAAACATTTACACTATGTTTTTGAACCGAATAACCCAAATAAACCGAAATGATCCGAATAACCCAAATAAACCGAAATGACCCGAATAACCCAAATAAGGAAATTTTATATCTAGTTCAAGAAAAAAATATTAATTTAATTTTTTTTTTTGAACTAGATATAGAATTTTCTTTCGGGCAATTTCGGTTTATTTGAGTTATTTGGGTCATTTCGGTTTATTTGGGTTATTCGGTTCAAGTGACTATTCACTTTTCAGATCGGTCTTTTTGGCCCGATTAAACCTTTATTCGGGTAATCCGGACCGAATAACCCGAAATGGGCAAAAATAGATACCCGAGAACTGTTAGAATTTCGGGGTAATAAAGGCACTTGGATATTCCAGAGAATTGTGATTTCACTATCAAATCAAAGTATTTGGATGATACTCCCTAATCTTTGATTGGATAAGACTCAGAAGAGATTCAGAACAGAGAATAGGATGTATGAATTTCGTTAGTACCAAAAAACTGACCAAAATTGGTTAAATACCTCATTTGTCTGAAATCTGTCAAAACTGTCATAAAACAGTTTGGCAATAGTAAAAAACTGTCATAAATCCAGGTTTTCTATAAGGATTAAATACCTCCCTTGGACCCCGCCAGGGGCTGCCGCCCCTTGGACCACGTTCCCAGGGTCGCTGCCCCCGGAACCCCGTTCGTTCAGAGGTTTTGCCCCTAAATGATAGTCTACTTTTAGTCTTGAATAAACTTAAACAAGTGTACACTCCGCACATTCCTTACTTATTTAATATTCATCAAGATTGATTTTGGTCAACAAGTCAACCCATTACACTTAAATACAATTAGTGAAACAAATCACCAACAAGAACCGACCCAAATAACTTATTCGATCCTAATTCGGGTCGGTCCCGTCCGGGTTTCGGTTTTGATTCGGGTATTCGGTCCAAACGCACATCCCTGGTTACGATGAAATATTACTATTTCTCTTTTGTTCTCTTTTGAAGATTGGCATTTTTGGTTTTCAAAGCTTCGGTTGCATCATAATCTTAAAGTGTGCTTAGAGGTTGTTTTTATGACTACGTGGTGGGTCATTTGGCGGACCTTTTTTTTTATAAGATTGTTACTCATTCGTTTTTTGGGGTTAATTATAGGAGTAGAAAGGCCTCCATAAATTGAATTGGTTGGCTCAAGGATCCTAAGATTGCCATTTCCTAATGTTATTTTAATGTTTCTTTGTTCTTCCAACTAGGTTCTTGCTAGTCTAGCTTTTATTAATATATTTGCCTTTCGGAAAAAAGAAAGGTAAGTGTTTGGCGTCAGGAGTCGTATACCTTGTTATAGTTCGTATAATAAATACATGAGCATGATTGGAAAAGACTGCTTATGTAAGTATTAACTATGGTTGATGGACTCGGCTTAGCTTTGTATACACTCACGAATGGATAGGGACACATTACTTTTAAGTTGTAAAGGTGTGGAAGTATTAGTAGTAAGATTAGTGTTTGAAATTACGTGTATATAATCTTTGTGTACTCTATTCTGTATTCAAATGCTTTTACCATTAGGACATTTCGATTCTCAAGTCTTTTGAACGTAGTTATATTATGATGAAAATTCAAATTTTTTTTTTTTCAGATTTTCATTTCTTCGTAAATTTGGTTTGTATATTTTGGAAAATATAATATTATATTAAATTATGGAGAAACGTTGATGATTTTAGTGTAATCTAAGAATTTTAGGTAATTGAATCACATGAAACCGTTTCATCTAAGCTCAATATGAGTCATAAGCCCGCTTTGTCCAACTTCGAGAGTTGCTTCTTGGGAGGAAATTAGTTATTAATCATATATTTTCTCTTGAAAAAGTTCCCAACCATTTATAGCACATACAACGAACACTTCAATCAAAGGGAAGCATACCAAAATCCTAATTACACCATTCCAAGGTTCCAATACAACTTACGAAAAATTTTGCACACTATCCCAAGTTTTGAATATCATTACACCATTTTTAACACATGAATCCCAAAAAACTTCTACATACGTTAAGCCAATACCTAGAATAGAAGAACTGACTTCCAATATTAAAGCTTTCTTTTTTAAAACCACAAATTTAATATAAAAAGCGACCAACCTACTGGCCAAAAACTAACAAGAGGACGGAGTCTAACAAAACAAAAAGAAAGAAATAACAAAATCTCAAAGTAAAAAAAAATGTTTCCTTTGGACATATTTCAAATAACAATACAAAATCTCAAAGTAAACGCATAGTTTGGTATGATCACCGATCAAAGTTCTTTAACCACTAATTCATCACCGTAAGTAAGACCCTACCATTACCAATAACTTCTAAACATATATATACAACAAAAATAACTTCTAAACATATATATACAACAAAAAATGTTATATTGGTCGAGGGAAAAGAGCAAATAGGAATAAATATTAAATGTAGATGCCTAAATGATTAAGCTATTAAGGAAGGCGTAAAGTTGTGAATAGAAAAAATCAACGATAAAGAACAATTAGCATTATGAAATGAGAACGTCAAAGATCTTGTTATTATAGATGGTTCATTCAAGATTTTTCAAATGTCGTAACTCCATTATTATTTGTCAATGAAATTAAAACTTTATGTTTGTCTGCTACAAATGAATAAAATGAAACATTGATTACTCACATATTTTTTCTTTGTCTTTTATAAATGGGATAATGACTTAAAAGGGTAACATATTATTCGATTTATACACATTTGGTCACTGAGTTTTTTTTCGTCCACATTTACCCCTTAAACTTGTTAAATTGTACAC
This sequence comes from Lactuca virosa, assembly GCF_052849685.1. Lineage (NCBI taxonomy): Eukaryota > Viridiplantae > Streptophyta > Magnoliopsida > Asterales > Asteraceae > Lactuca > Lactuca virosa. The sequence continues at coordinate 107,195,372 of NC_136426.1, read as the reverse complement.
ATTCAGTCCTTATGACCTGTTATTCCAGGTTAGCCGGGAAAAATGACTTGATAGGGTAATATATTTTTCATTTTGTACAAAAATGTTACGGACTAAATATGTACAAAAATATTAAGGACTAAATGTGTACAAAGTGAGAAATATATTAGCCTATCAAGTCATTTTTACCGGGTAACCTGGAGTAGCCGGTCATAAGAACTGAATGTATACAGTTTAACAAGTTGAAGGGGTAAATGTGGACGAAAAAAAAAACTCAGTGACCAAATGTGTACAAATCGAAAAATATATTACCCTTTTAAGTCATTATCCCTTTATAAATACACAAAGTACATATTTTAAACGACATAAAATATGCTTATATACAGTTAATTTAACAATTTTTTTCTATATTTATTCCGTAATACATTGTTCATTTCATTCTTTTATGATTACATTCGTACCAACCAAGTACCAAAATAATAACTTAAAGAGTAAATTACAAGAATGGTCCCTATGATTTGGGATAATTTATGTATTTGGTCCCTAAAGCTCCATATTAATTGTTTTTGTTGCATGTTTGGTCCCTACCTTACCTAAAGACTATTTTATCTTGATTTTTTAATTTATTTAAATAAACACACCCCAACCTCACCACTACCTCACCTTATCTTATCTAAAAAGACTTTTAATTTATTTAAATAATGGCATAATAGTTCTTTTAAGTAAGACAGAGACCAAACGCGTAACAAAACAAACAGTATGGACCTTCCGAATTAAAAAAATAAGTTAAAAACCAAACGCACAAACTACCCCAAACCATAGGGACCATTCATGTAACTTACTCTAACTTAAACTCATGAGTACAAGTAATTTCACGAATGCTACCTTAACTAAAATCAACATTGTTAAATGGAATATAATAAAGAGTTCCCCAAACAATATATTTCCTCAAAAGCTACCATTTTCTAAGTTTCAAGTCACTAATTTAAATTAAATAAAAGATAGAAAGAATACCTCCACCGACTAAAAAAAAAAAGCAGAAAGTGTTTGCAGTCAATGAATCAATTTCCACTAACTCTGTCTACTAACTATCATCTCTACGAACATTAATCGCTTGAATAAGGTGAGATCTAGCACGATTTATAGCAGCAAAACTAAGACACAAATGTTCATCAAGATCCGTAAGTTGCTTTTGAAAAGACACATTACTTCTTTTTATCTGCCTTGACACCTCCAAAATCGAATGCATATCCTTCCCCCTCCACAACCCACTCTTTATAAACCTTTTATTTACCTCAATATCCGAATACAAATGATTCACAAGTCTTTCAATTGTTATTATATCTTCATGAAGAACATAAGTTCCCCTTTGAGCAGCATCCAATTGTGCTAATCTATATTGCTCTTTCTTCTCAATTTTAGAAGGAATACACACCGGAATCAAAGTAGCAACACCAAGAGCCACCAACGCATGGCTCGCAACCACCACTCCTGCCACCACAACACCGACAGTCGTCAAGATTAAACAAACCGCAAAACTCATGGCGGCCCGGTGGAGGAACCGGATACGCGAGTTTGACTTGTTGATTTGACTTTGGAGCTGTTCGTTGAGGTCCGAAAAGCAATGGCGCATGCCCCGCACGTTGCGGGACCCGGGGTCGGGAAACGGGTTTTCTAATTGTTCGTATTTGAGGAGGAGGTCGAAGGCGCGGGTGCGTTGAGGGGAGGAGAGAGAGTCGGAATCGGAATCGAGCGGGAGAACTAAGAGAAGGTCTTGTAATGGGGTTATCAGCATGCGGGCCCGTCTGATGGCTTGACTTAAGTCAAGACACATACGGGCCTTGTTTTCGCTGTGGTCAAAGAATGACCACAGGAGCCCGGTTATGAAACTGTCATGACCGGGCTCCTCATGTTGAAGAATTAGAATTTCTTCAACATATTCGCCGTTTGGGCGAAGGTATTGGGCAAGAAGTTGGTCGTGTGTGGATTGATCGGTTTCTATGTCAAGGAAAATGCGTATTTCACTGTAGGAGCTTGTTTGTAATGCTGATGTGTACTCGTTGGTTAGGGTCGGGGAAGATTGAGAACCTGATCTGGAAGTTATATCTGTTGGATTTTCAACAAATATGTTAGATTATGTAATTTAATTCGTGAAGAAAACCATATAAGTTTTTTAAGCGTACCCTGTAATGGTAGTTGATGAGGATGAATGTTTTCAGATGTAGTGGCTCGTGATGATCTCAGACAATGAAGCATGGTTACTATAAGATTCGACTAATTGATACAATTGCTACCTGCAATAAAGAGAAAAGTTAAGTTCTTGATTCCTAGCGACTTCTAAAATTAGAGTAGATGATGCCCTAAAATACTTTTCTAATGTAAATTAAGTGTTTCCTTTCGATTTTTCTCAGATAATGATACAAAAGCTCGAACTAATCTCTATGATTTGGTTCAATCACCGATGAAAAACCACAAACTCATAACAGCAAGTAAAACCCTAGCAAAAATTCCCAAATTGGAATGAAACAGGGGGATAGGGCAGAATATTGGGTATTGATTAAGGGAGAAGAACAAGTAGGAGGTATAAGATTGTAAGAAAATATACCTAATTTGATAAACTGAAGAGGACGACCTAATTTGATAAACTGAAGAGGACGACGTAAAGTTAGAATCAATCGTCTTGGAGAAGCTTGCGCAGGCGGGCTTTGACGTAATCGGAACGAGCTTTGGCCCGAGCTTGCTGAGGGGCTATATTAACGAATGAAAGGTAAGCACCGGCAGCGAAGAGTGTCGCGCCGGTGGCGAAGACGATGGCGCTACCAGCTAATTGCTTACGCGTCGGTGGATACGACCAAAACACCATTTTTAGACCCGATGCCGCCGTGTCGCGCAAGAAGGGTGTTTTGCTTATGAAAGGGGTTTTTCAAGGATTTGGACTCCACTTTATTAGAGATGAAATGGGAATTTTGAGATATGAATCTAGTTCTAAAGGGGGGTGTTTAGCCAAAAAAAAAAAAAAAAAAAAAAAATTATTGCTTATTAGCTTATTAACTTATAAGTTAATAAGTAAGTGTAGGGTAACTTATGAAAAAATGTCTTATTAGAGATTCCCCACCGGAATAAGTTGTTTTCATCCAAACACTTTTTTAACATATAGTGATGTGGAACATAATAAGTTGTTTTAAAAAGCTTAGCCAAACACCCCTAATAGTGTTTGTGATTGCGTTTGAAAAGTGCTTATTGGTTTATTGGCTTTTTGAAAAGCTAACAAGTCGAAAAAAGTGTTTGTCAAACTCAAAAGCACTTTTCAGAATGGTTTTTCCATAAGCTTCAAAAAGCACTTTTTAATAAGCATGTAAAACGTGGCTTTTTGAAACTGCTTATAGTTTTTCAACCAAAATAACTTCAAAAAGCACTTTTTAAGCCAAACATTTTTTAACTTATTGACTTATTGGCTTTTTCAGTATAAAAGCTTATCCAAACACTTTTTAAAAAACTCATTTTACCACCACTATAAGCAAATAAGCACTTCTATCTAAAATCACTTTTAGAGTTCAAAAAGCACTCCCAAACATATTAAGGTGTTTTTGATGGATTGTTAATTTGTTATTAGACTAATGTTTCAAAGAGTTTATTATTATTATGTATGTTATTTTATATCATTTTATATATTTCAACTAATTTTATAAAATATAATTGTTTTTATCAACTTGCAGCTAGTTATTCAGTTAGCCTGCTAATTATAGGGTGTGTTTGACACAGAACGTTTGGGAGATTTTAGCTTCTAGCTTTTAACAAAACACTTCAATTTAAACAAAAAGCTTTGTATGACAATACGAGCGTTTAACTTTTAGTTTAAACAAAACGCATCAAATATAAAAGCTACTTCATGTAGCGTTTAACAAAACGTTACTAAGCTTTTGAAATCAATTTTCATAATTGCCCTTAAAAATATATTTATTTATTTTACACAATTATCTTTTTATGTAATTTTACATATTTCAAAAGCTTCCGGTCACTTTTGCCAAACACTCATATAAAAAATAAAACATACAACTTCCAACTACCAATTACCAATTACCAATTACCAGTTACCAATTACCCGCTACCAACTACCTGCTTGCAGCTACCTGCTACTCGCTACCAGCTTCCAACTAACATTTACTTTTGCCAATATAACGCCCGTAGATCTAGGCTAGTCAATTTAGAGACAATGAGCATCAAAAATGAGTTTTTGATGGAAGATTATTTAGAAGAAATAATCTTAACCAAGTGGTAGTATATGTTACAAGGGTTCCGTACATATAAAGAACGCCGAAATCCGAGTTATAACGAAGAAGTTATGGCCCGTCGAAGTTTTACGGCAAAACCGGCACAACACCGGGAGACGTAAATAGTGAAATTACGATAAAGGACTTTTTAGCCTTAGTGATCTAAACAAAAGTTGTAGTATACGTTAAACCGAGAACATAAAAAAAAAGAACGCCCAAATCTGACTTCGTATGAGGAAGTTATGAATTTTCTAAGATTTGGCATAACAGTGCACGACCGAAATTCAAATTTTAGATCGATCGATTATTGGCCAACGCAACCTAAATGAGAATTGAAGATCTCATTAATAGTAGTGCAACGGTAAAAAGACAGACGAAAACGGACGTCAGATGAAGAAGTTATGAATTTTTAACGGACTTTTTCTGTCCTGGCCTCTTAAAAATATAACTTTAAAACTAAAGTCAAAATTAGCCGACAGAGTCTAAATGAAAGTTGTAGAGTATGTCTCCACCTACGCGTGGATATTAAGATCGTCAAAAATGGAGTTCGTATGAACAAGTTACAAATTATAATAGCATATTTACGTATTAAAATAAAGTATAAATCATATATACGTACACATATATATACATATGTATATATCATTAGAAAGGTATCGACGATGCGGTCATTATAAGACTAGTGTTGAGTACTTTCGACATTAGTTTAGTACAAATATCATTAAATCTATTTAAAATAGTATTATGAAGGGGTGTTTAGCCGTTTATATAACTATAAGGTCATTAAGTAATTATGGAGGGTTGTTTTTGTAAATTCAATTACTATAAATAAGAGCCTTGGGCTCTCATATTTCTTGCACCATTCTCTTGATTCAAGAGTCTTTCTCTTCTTATCCCCCGAGCATTTCCGTCCCTCGTGATTCGACTTCTCTTTTTGTAGTTTTAGTATAGTAAGGTGAGGGCTGAAGCGTTGCACGAATCTTTCCTAGACAGATTCAACGACGAAGTTCTGCCCCTGCAGAGTCCGACTCCTAGCTAAAACCCCCTTGCAAGTAAGTTATGCTTACCCTATTTTAATATAACTTATATTTAAAATTAGTATTGTTATTATGAACTTATAATAATATTTGGGCTATTATTATGACTTATATAAGTGTCGTTATAATATCTTTTTAACTACTCGCGGTACGGGGAATTTGGTTAAAGGGCCGCATAGAGTTGTTGGATTTCAGAAGTGCTATACGCCAAAATGGTCCTGCCCTCCGGTGTTTTATGTCTGGCCCCTGTCTGTACATAGTGGTTGGAAAATATTGTTTAAACGCTTATATAATAATAATAATAATAATAATAATAATAATAATAATAATAATAATAATAATAATAATTAGTCACGGTAAATATTAGACTAAAATCTAGTGGTAATAATATTAGGTTTCGTCGAAGGAAATTATTTTAAAGTAAACGAAGCGCTGTCCGAGTACCGAGTCACCACCTTATCAAGTGAGTGCATAGTTACTTTCATCTTACACATAGATATGAAATATTTTATATAAATTACGTGCTATGTGTGCATATTATCTGTATACTTGTTATCTATGCTGGATGACGATTTTATATATGTTTTAAATGATTTAAACTGTATATGTATTTTATATCTACAAAATATGTTGGGTAAAACATGGGTAGATGAATGATGAGGGATGAAAGTTGATATAGAGGAACATTGGCAGTATGGACATAGTGCCCTATAGGTGAACATTGGCAGCAATAGACCTAGTACCCTATAGATGAGCACTGGCAGCTGCGCCACAACCTGTAGATGTTGTTGATCTACGGTAAACGTCCTAGCAGCTGCGCTCTAAGGATAGTATCGGCAACTGCGCCTAATAGAGAACATTATAACCATGACAGTAGCGTTTAAAGGACAATACCGGCAGAAGCGCCTCATAGAGTATGTCACAATTCTGGCAGCTGCGCCTAAGTGATAATATTAGCAGTTGTGCTTGACAACTGTGTCATTGGCAACGATGGATTTCGTGCCGTTTCCTTAGGATGATCCTTAGGAATGAATGAACGAGGAGTAGCTGATTCTTAGGGTAAATCCTTAAGAAGATAATGGGGATGGGTAATTGGGTTGATTGTTTGATGTTTAAACATAATAATTATATTATTGTGGGTTGAAAACCCTATGTACTCACCAGGTTTCCCAACCTGACCCACTCAGTTTATTTATATCACATGTGTTGATATGAAGTAACATTACACTGAGAGGTTAAGGAGATATAAATCACTAGTGATAGTGAATGTAAGTTCTGTTTATGCTTATGTTTCTGTATTGACGATGACATCCCAAATGTTTTAAAATGAATAAAAATATTTCTTTTCGGAAATGCTTTGATAACGTATTTATCATGTTTTACTGGGAACAAATTCCGCAACATTTTTATTAAAAGAAGTACTCTGATTTTTATAAAGTATAAACAAAACCGGTCTTTTCTGGCCGTGAAAATGGGGATGTCACAGCCAAACACGCCAGTCTTAGAGTCGTTCATAAATTATAATTCGATTGGATAAGTTGTTATTATTTGATTTTCTAGAATTAAAACACTTCAAAAAAAAATCAATGATATTCAAAAATTGACCATTAAAATTATGGGATTCTTTTGAAATGACCAACTTTTTTTTTCTCAAATTGCAAGAAGATCATCAAATCTAAAATGTATCATTTCAAACGAATCAATTATGTGTCAAATAGTAAAAAATCGTTTACACGAGATATATAATGATCTAAGATATGACATCTCGAACTAAAGGTACATTTTAGACTAACATATTGTATATTTCGTACAGACCTTCATTCTAGATTCATATGTCGAACATGAATTCAAGTGTTTTTTTTTCTTTTCAATATGAGTTTATGGTTTTACTATCAATTTGTATTTCAATACATTGTTTAGTTTTTCAATTGAGTTAATAAAATTAGTTTTCCATAGTCCATGTTTTTAATGGACCGAAGATTGTAGATTGTAGAGGGAACGAATCAACAATGTTTATGCAATATATGGTGCCAAATTACACATATTAGCACGTGGATTTAACATATAATAACAACTATCCTGTGTTGTGTTGGTTAACTTGGTGCCTTCCAAGTCAAGATTACAGATTAAGCAGATTCGTTTGTCTTTCCAATGTTCTAGATCGCATGTTGTTATGCAAATAAATGATGACGGTGATGTCCAACATTTTGTTAGTGCTATTACTAGTATGCCTTTGAATACAATGTGGTTGTTTCTTATAAATCATGTTTATCGAGTGTTAATCAACTATTTACATATCAATCAACTACTCCCACTCCGACAAAAAATTGTTGTTCGACGGAATAAGTAACCAAGTTTGTAACTTCTTACATATTATAGTTGGTCCTTTATAGATGGTGCGAAATATAGTGTTGATGACTGATGCATAAATAACTTACAGATCAAGAACAGTAGCAAAAAACAATATTCATTAAAATTTTATCCCAACTAAGCCATGGATCCAATTAGAGTAGCTTAGATCAATAATTAAAACAATAAGAATTTTAAAAGTATACATCAATAAATATACTTGATTATGAAGGGTAAATAAATAGTGTGGTTGATCTATACATAACAGAAACAACACTTGCTAGACCGCAGTGGCGGAAGGCTTAAGGGGCCTAGAGGGGCCATGGCCCCCTTGTTTTTTCAGCCTAATAATACTATAATTTTTATAAATTATCTTATTAGTTGAGGATAAATACTAATAAGATCCGATGATATACATAAAAGATAACAAAAGTTTAACCGGAAGAATGTAATCTTTGATTTGGAGAAAATTAAAAGAATGAATCAAATAGATCTCAGTCGACATTGTTAAAGGATTTTAGCACACCAATACACCACATTTCCTCCATTGTTAAAGTTCGTCTCCCAAGACTCTAGCCATCTCTGGTTTGCTTGTGTTCTACTGTTGTCTTTATGAGTTATGAAGAATATGAGGTAATGCTTTTTGAATTTTAAGTGAAGTACATCTCGATGGTTAATTGTTTTTGTTGGGTTCTCCTTTTATTAGTTTTTAATTGATTACTTTTGGTTTTTATTTGTTTTTTAATTTATATTTGAAGGTTGATTGTACGAATATGATGCCATATCCTCCTGAAAGATTGATGTTTTAATTGTCTTTTGATTATCACTATTATCATTTTTTTTTCTTCTAAAGTATAAGTGTTGTGAATTGTTTGTTGATTGCTGTATTTTGTGTTTCATTTAATTAGTTCTCAATAAAAGCTTAATGTAAAGGTCTGTGTATATTTGATTAGACTACTTGTTATAAATGTGTTGATTTAGATTAGGATTTAAAATTATATAAACAAGATATACATATAAATTTGTAACTAAAATATCAATCTATATAAAAAGTTTATTATTTTGAAAAAAGTTAATTATAATGTTTGTCTGTGTTTTGGCCCCTACTTTTATTATTTGTGTTCCGCCATGGCTAGACCACCAACTCATCAACACCACACATCGTATCTTTGGATTGCCTTGAGTTCGACGAACAAGAAGAATGTATTGAGGTTGGTGGCTCTTGTTGCTAGGGCTTAGGAGCTTATAGGGCTGCGTAGTATTTTTCTTATTCTTCTACAAATAATCCCTAAAACCCTCTTTTCTTTATGACAACTCGACATTTTCTTAAAGAACCTTCATTATCAACAAATAAAATTCCAAATGCAAAACGTTATTATTGCATAATTAATAAAGCATTTAATCAATAATATGTCTTCGGTTAATTAATAAATAAATTATTTATTTGTTTATGCCGTGTTTGATAAATAAATAGCAAATAATGTTTATTTTATTTATTTATTTAAGTTGGTAAATAATAAAACTTATACATTATAAATATGTATTATTTATTTGTTTTTATGCTCTTAAGTGTGTGACCCCATAGATTCATGAAAAACAGTAGAATTATTTATTTGTTCTTTGCACATTAGTTCCAACAATAAGTTGCATACAATGGACCTGTATATATGATGCTTATGGGCAAGTTGCTTAAGAAGAGCATAAATATGATGTTAATGAATTAGCAAACGATTATGAAAAAATGTTGATGTTGATTGACGATAGAAACCTACGTCCATCCATATTCTGTTGCGTAGCTCCATCTCACTTTATCCAAGTACTAAACAACCCTATTTATTAGCTTAGAACATCCACAATAGAATTCTTTTTTTCTCTAAGCTTAAGGGTGTTAAAAACCCGTGTGGGACCACTACTAGAAAAAACACTTTTAATGGCAGACGAATTACGACGTACAACCGTGTTATGACAGACAAAAACACGTCTGTCATAAAAGTATGTCATAGTTTATAAAATATTAACAATTTATCATTGAAAAAAATGTATGTCGTATATTTATATTTGTTTTTTGTGAAAATTCGGGTATAAAAATACAATTCTTATTTAACATTAAGTATTTAATTAAGTTAATTAATTTAGTTTTAAAGTAAATTACAAGAATAGTCCTTAAAGTTTGAGGTAGTTTACATGTTTCATCTTTAATCATATTATTTTCGTTGGAGGTTTCTTTTGTTTTGTTTATCCCTATTATCGTTTATAACATTTAGCCATTAGTAAAAATCTGAAACAATGGTTATTTGAGTTAAGAATTTAAATTGAACTCAAAATTACTATTTTGCGCATATATATCATTCTCTTTTTAATTTTTTTATCAAATGTATTTTATTATATATTTATTTAAAAGAAAAAGTTGTCTATCCATCTTTCTTCTGACCCCTAAATCACCATGGCCACCGAAAACCTCCGGCAACCAACGACCGACCCTGAAAGTCCAACTGCAGCCGCCACCGTCACGTTACTCCGCCTCTCTCTCTCTCTCTCTCCACCGTCACTCCTTTAGTCATTGTCCACCATGATTTTCCAACCACCACCGTCATCGCTTCAGTCATCGTCCACCCTCACTAGATCGTGAAGCACATCATCTCTATTTCCGTCATTTTTCACCAATCGCTGACACGCCACTGGTCACGCCATCGCCTTCGTTGCTTTTACATCGATTCGTGACCTCGGTGCCCTATATTCACTTCTTTTACTTCCTTTCCTCTACTATCACTAGCTGGATCGTATCACTCTGTTCTTAATCCACGTTTCTTGAAGCTCGGACAGAGCCTCATCAAACATGGCACAAGGTATTCTCTTTCTCTCTCTCTCTCTCTCTCAAGTTCATTTGTTCGCATTTCACTCAGGTGCAATTTGAGTACTTGTATTCAATTGATGAATTTGCAAATCACGACAAGTTTTCATTCCCACACTTTGTAAATTTCACAAGTTAACTTGAGATTTAAATTCTATGTATGTTTGAGTTGTTACTAAATGTTTTACTAAGTGGTGTTGGGAAGATTTTTAAATGTTGATCGAGTGAATCCAGTAGTATCTCGGACTGTGATGAAGCAATGGATAATTTTTCATCTCTGATTACTCAGAAAACTCATGTTGATATGAGCAATAACAGAGCTACATTGGAGATACTCCTAAATTTCATTAATGTGGATATTAGTTACTACCAACACATACTTCGTTTTGGAATATGCAATTAGTGTTTTTACTTATTAGCTTTCTTGATTTACGGCAACCTGACATTTGACATTTCTTACAGATTATGGATTTGGAGTAGTCGATTCAAAGGTGAAGATAATCCATGTAGATATTAGTTACTACTAACAATAAAACTTGAGATCCATTCTTCCATTGCTACAGATGAATCAATCTCAGTTATCTTTCAAGAATTACAGGTAGTTTTATAATATATTTTAAAAAAGATTGGATTGAATATATTATTTGATAAAAACACAATAAACAGATCTATTCACAACATCAACATATCTTTTATTAACAAAAACAAGATCCAGTTGGTTTTCAAGAACTTACAACTTAAAACTCACTACATAACACTCACACTCAAACAGAATAACACAAGAACAATTACAGAGTTTTGTTGAACAAAAACTAACTAGAACAAAGAACTCTAGACTCGATCAAAACCCTAATCTGAAGAAGACGAAGACAAAAGATCAGAGAGACTATAGTGAGTGTGTGTAAGCTGAACATTGATCTGAACCACTCTAACACAGCTGCGATGCATTTATACTTCCGGTTCAACCCATAAACCAAACCCGAGATATAACCGACCCAAACCCAGTATCAAGGATCCGCGTGCTTTCCTACTTTTAGATAAACGAGCCCCAGTACCTGCACTTATTAAAACAATACACAATACACCTAATACTAAAATCTCCTAAACTCTCTTTATTACCTTTCTTCATATTTACAATTTCAACCCAATACAGAAACTCTTCTTCAATGTTAATCTTGCTCATAAATACATACTTTTAACACCCCCTCTCAAGATAAACATTGAGAAAGAATCTAATCAATATTGAACGGATCATACAACCCCAATTCAGAGCACAAAAAAACATGTTGCTTTGAAGACAAAGCTTTAGTAAAAATATCAGCCCTTTGAAGTTCTGAACTTATTTTAACAATTTTTAAAATTCCTTTTGAAACCCTATCTCTAACAAAATGAACATCAACTTCAAAGTGTTTATTTTTTTCATGAAAAACAGGATTAAGAGCTAATTTAATAGCAGATTCATTATCACAGAAAACATTTATTGGAAACAAATCTTTAACTCCCAAATCATAATAAAGTTTTAGAATCCACATAATCTCACAAGTAACTAAAGCCAAAGCCCTGTATTCAGACTCAGTAGAGGATCTAGAAACCGTATCTTGTTTCTTACTTTTCCAAGAAATTAATGAGTCTCCAAAATACACACAATAGCCAGTAACTGACCTTCTAGAAGAGATACACTTAGCCCAATCAGCATCCACATATGCACACAAAGAAGATCTTTGATTTTTTAAAAAACTAATACCTCTACCAGGACTTTGTTTTAGATACCTTAACACACGCATAGCAACATCCAAATGAGATTTTCTTGGAGAATGCATAAATTGACTGAGAGTTTGAACAGTAAAAGATATATCAGGTCTAGTTATAGTTAAATAGATCAGTTTCCCTATAAGTTTTTGATACTCTGTTATATTACTCAGTAAAACATCCTTCTCATCTATCCCTTTTCCAGAAATATTAAGATTTAAATCTAAAGGAGTTTTAACCGGTTTACAAGCTAATTTTCCAAACTCATGAATTAATTCCAAACAGTATTTACGTTGGGTTAAACAAATTCCATCAATCTTATAAAAAATTAACCAACGGAGTCTAAATGAAAGTTGTAGAGTACGTCTCCACCTACGCGTGTATATTAAGATTGTCAAAAACGGAGTTCGTATGAACAAGTTACAAATTATAATAGCATATTTACGTATTAAAATAAAGTATAAATCATATATACGTACACATATATATACATATGTATATATCATTAGAAAGGTATCGACGATGCGGTCATTATAAGACTAGTGTGGAGTACTTTCGACATTAGTTTAGTACAAATATCATTAAATCTATTTAAAATAGTATTATGAAGGGGTGTTTAGTCGTTTATATAACTATAAGGTCATTAAGTAATTATGGAGGGTTGTTTTTGTAAATTCAATTACTATAAATAAGAGCCTTGGGCTCTCATATTTCTTGCACTATTCTCTTGATTCAAGAGTCTTTCTCTTCTTATCCCCCGAGCATTTCGGTCCCTCGTGATTCGACTTCTCTTTTTGTAGTTTTAGTATAGTAAGGTGAGGGCTGAAGCGTTGCACGAATCTTTCCTAGACAGATTCAACGACGAAGTTCTGCCCCTGCAGAGTCCGACTCCTAGCTAAAACCCCCTTGCAAGTAAGTTATGCTTACCCTATTTTAATATAACTTATATTTAAAATTAGTATTGTTATTATGAACTTATAATAAATATTTGGGCTATTATTATGACTTATATAAGTGTCGTTATAATATCTTTTTAACTACTCGCGGTACGGGAAATTTGGTTAAAGGGCCGCATAGAGTTGTTGGATTTCAGAAGTGCTATACGCCAAAATGGTCCTGCCCTCCGGTGTTTTATGTCTGGCCCCTGTCTGTACATAGTGGTTGGAAAATATTGTTTAAACGCTTATATAATAATAATAATAATAATAATAATAATAATAATAATAATAATAATAATAATAATAATAATAATAAGACAAATAATTAGTCACGGTAAATATTAGACTAAAATCTAGTGGTAATAATATTAGGTTTCGTCGAAGGAAATTATTTTAAAGTAAACGAAGCGCTGTCCGAGTACCGAGTCACCACCTTATCAAGTGAGTGCATAGTTACTTTCATCTTACACATAGATATGAAATATTTTATATAAATTACGTGCTATGTGTGCATATTATCTGTATACTTGTTATCTATGCTGGATGACGATTTTATATATGTTTTAAATGATTTAAACTGTATATGTATTTTATATCTACAAAATATGTTGGGTAAAACATGGGTAGATGAATGATGAGGGATGAAAGTTGATATAGAGGAACATTGGCAGTATGGACATAGTGCCCTATAGGTGAACATTGGCAGCAATAGACCTAGTACCCTATAGATGAGCATTGGCAGCTGCGCCACAACCTGTAGATGTTGTTGATCTACGGTAAACGTCCTAGCAGCTGCGCTCTAAGGATAGTATCGGCAACTGCGCCTAATAGAGAACATTATAACCATGACAGTAGCGTTTAAAGGACAATACCGGCAGAAGCGCCTCATAGAGTATGTCACAATTCTGGCAGCTGCGCCTAAGTGATAATATTAGCAGTTGTGCTTGACAACTGTGTCATTGGCAACGATGGATTTCGTGCCGTTTCCTTAGGATGATCCTTAGGAATGAATGAACGAGGAGTAGCTGATTCTTAGGGTAAATCCTTAAGAAGATAATGGGGATGGGTAATTGGGTTGATTGTTTGATGTTTAAACATAATAATTATATTATTGTGGGTTGAAAACCCTATGTACTCACCAGGTTTCCCAACCTGAACCACTCAGTTTATTTATATCACATGTGTTGATATGAAGTAACATTACACTGAGAAGTTAAGGAGATATAAATCACTAGTGATAATGAATGTAAGTTCTGTTTATGCTTATGTTTCTGTATTGACGATGACATCCCAAATGTTTTAAAATGAATAAAAATATTTCTTTTCGGAAATGCTTTGATAACGTATTTATCATGTTTTACTGGGAACAAATTCCACAACATTTTTATTAAAAGAAGTACTCTGATTTTTATAAAGTATAAACAAAACCGGTCTTTTTTGGCCGTGAAAATGGGGATGTCACAGCCAAACACGCCAGTCTTAGAGTCGTTCATAAATTATAATTCGATTGGATAAGTTGTTATTATTTGATTTTCTAGAATTAAAACACTTCCAAAAAAAATCAATGATATTCAAAAATTGACCATTAAAATTATGGGATTCTTTTGAAATGACCAACTTTTTTTTTCTCAAATTGCAAGAAGATCATCAAATCTAAAATGTATCATTTCAAACGAATCAATTATGTGTCAAATAGTAAAAAATCGTTTACACGAGATATATAATGATCTAAGATATGACATCTCGAACTAAAGGTACATTTTAGACTAACATATTGTATATTTCGTACAGACCTTCATTCTAGATTCATATGTCGAACATGAATTCAAGTGTTTTTTTTTCTTTTCAATATGAGTTTATGGTTTTACTATCAATTTGTATTTCAATACATTGTTTAGTTTTTCAATTGAGTTAATAAAATTAGTTTTCCATAGTCCATGTTTTTAATGGACCGAAGATTGTAGATTGTAGAGGGAACGAATCAACAATGTTTATGCAATATATGGTGCCAAATTACACATATTAGCACGTGGATTTAACATATAATAACAACTATCCTGTGTTGTGTTGGTTAACTTGGTGCCTTCCAAGTCAAGATTACAGATTAAGCAGATTCGTTTGTCTTTCCAATGTTCTAGATCGCATGTTGTTATGCAAATAAATGATGACGGTGATGTCCAACATTTTGTTAGTGCTATTACTAGTATGCCTTTGAATACAATGTGGTTGTTTCTTATAAATCATGTTTATCGAGTGTTAATCAACTATTTACATATCAATCAACTACTCCCACTCCGACAAAAAATTGTTGTTCGACGGAATAAGTAACCAAGTTTGTAACTTCTTACATATTATAGTTGGTCCTTTATAGATGGTGCGAAATATAGTGTTGATGACTGATGCATAAATAACTTACAGATCAAGAACAGTAGCAAAAAACAATATTCATTAAAATTTTATCCCAACTAAGCCATGGATCCAATTAGAGTAGCTTAGATCAATAATTAAAACAATAAGAATTTTAAAAGTATACATCAATAAATATACTTGATTATGAAGGGTAAATAAATAGTGTGGTTGATCTATACATAACAGAAACAACACTTGCTAGACCGCAGTGGCGGAAGGCTTAAGGGGCCTAGAGGGGCCATGGCCCCCTTGTTTTTTCAGCCTAATAATACTATAATTTTTATAAATTATCTTATTAGTTGAGGATAAATACTAATAAGATCCGATGATATACATAAAAGATAACAAAAGTTTAACCGGAAGAATGTAATCTTTGATTTGGAGAAAATTAAAAGAATGAATCAAATAGATCTCAGTCGACATTGTTAAAGGATTTTAGCACACCAATACACCACATTTCCTCCATTGTTAAAGTTCGTCTCCCAAGACTCTAGCCATCTCTGGTTTGCTTGTGTTCTACTGTTGTCTTTATGAGTTATGAAGAATATGAGGTAATGCTTTTTGAATTTTAAGTGAAGTACATCTCGATGGTTAATTGTTTTTGTTGGGTTCTCCTTTTATTAGTTTTTAATTGATTACTTTTGGTTTTTATTTGTTTTTTAATTTATATTTGAAGGTTGATTGTACGAATATGATGCCATATCCTCCTGAAAGATTGATGTTTTAATTGTCTTTTGATTATCACTATTATCATTTTTTTTCTTCTAAAGTATAAGTGTTGTGAATTATTTTAAAGTAAACGAAGCGCTGTCCGAGTACCGAGTCACCACCTTATTAAGTGAGTGCATAGTTACTTTCATCTTACACATAGATATGAAATATTTTATATAAATTACGTGCTATGTGTGCATATTATCTGTATACTTGTTATCTATGCTGGATGACGATTTTATACATGTTTTAAATGATTTAAACTGTATATGTATTTTATATCTACAAAATATGTTGGGTAAAACATGGGTAGATGAATGATGAGGGATGAAAGTTGATATAGAGGAACATTGGCAGTATGGACATAGTGCCCTATAGGTGAACATTGGCAGCAATGGACCTTATACCCTATAGACGAGCATTGGTAGCTGCGCTACAACCTGTAGATGTTGTTGATCTACAGTAAACATCCTAGCAGCTGCGCTCTAAGGATAGTATCGGCAACTGCGCCTAATAGAGAACATTATAACCATGACAGTAGAGTTTAAAGGACAATACCGACAGAACGCCTCATAGAGAATGTCAAAATTCTGGCAGCTACGCCAAAGTGATAATATTAGCAGCTGTGCTTGACAACTTTGTCATTGGCAACGATGGATTTCGTGTCGTTTCCTTAGGATGATCCTTAGGAATGAATGAACGAGGAGTAGCTGATTCTTAGGGTAAATCCTTAAGAAGATAATGGAGATGAATAATTGGGTTGATTGCTTGATGTTTAAACATAATAATTATATTATTGTGGGTTGAAAACCCTATGTACTCACCAGGTTTCCCAACCTGACTCACTCAGTTTATTTAATCACAAGTGTTGATATGAAGTCACATTACATTGAGAGATTAAGGAGATATAAATCACTAGTGATAATGAATGTAAGTTCTGTTTATGCTTATGTTTCTGTATTGATGATGACATCCCAAATGTTTTAAAATGAATAAAAATACTTCTCTTCGGAAATGCTTTGATAACGTATTTATCATGTTTTACTGGGAACAAATTCCGCAACATTTTTATTAAAAGAGGTACTCTGATTTTTATAACGCATAAACAAAACCGGTCTTTTCTGGCCGTGAAAATGGGGATGTCACAGTTGGTATCAGAGTATTAGTTTAAGCGAACTAGGAATTTGGATTTATTTCTAGACTTAAACTTAGAATGCTAGGCGATGATTGTGAGGAATGTGTCTAATAAATTTAGGTAATATACCTGAATAAACACAAGCACTAGCTTATTTTAGGGAAAATGCCTAACATGCTTTTATGTGCTAAATGATTTGTGATATGCATTATGTGATCGGATCTATGGTCTATTGCCGACCGGATCTGGAAATTTTATGTGCTCAGATTTCTAAATGTTTGAATTACGGTATTAGAACTGACATGTAACTTTTTGGAGTGATAAGGAGATTTACATGTCGATCGTAAATAAAATATTTCTTATCTAAATTCTCTTCGCTACACACCGAACGTTTAAATTGGTGAATAGGTCGAAATGACAAGAACCCGGAGTGGAGTCGGGAACGCGAATGGAAACAGGAATCAACCACCAGTGATTGAGCAAATACCTATTGTAGTAGCCGCTTCTGAGCCAATCACGATAGCCGGAGTGCAAGCGTTGATCCAGATGATGTTGGATCGTCAAATGGAGGAAACAAGTCGTTTACTTCAACAAAATCGATAGGAACTTACGGTGCCTATTGAACAGCCCGAGCTGAATGACGGGCAGTCTGAGGAAGGGAGCGACAGCAGGACCGTTGGTCAAGCTGATCCACCGGTGATTAGGAGAAACAATCAAGACGACGGAGTCGAGAGGAATGGATGCAAGTACAAGGATTTTCTGACTTGCAAGCCATCAACCTTCAGTGGGAAGGAAGATCCAATCGGAGTTATGGATTGGATCTCAGAGATGGAGTTGGCTTTCATGATGTGTGGTTGCAGAGGTAAACTAAAGACCACATTCGCAGTGCGCCAGTTCCGAGGAGGTGTTGTTCGTTGGTGGAACACCCTGGGGAAGACTCTAAGCCCCAATGAGCCCCTACAATTGACATGGGCAGAGTTTTTGGTGCAGTTCAAACGTAAGTACTGCTCAGCTCAAAACCTGCTCGAGCTAGAGAACCAATTCCTAACCTTGAAGAAAGGAAGCATGTCGATTGATGAATACACCAACAACTTCACAAAGAAGATGGAGTTTGCCTTACGTCTTGTCCTAGATGAGCTGAAGAAAATCGAAAAGTATGCCAAGGGACTTCCATGGGAGTATGCAGTGCCAGTACGTCTGTGACATCCCCAAAATCACGACCAGAAAAGACCGGTTTAATTTATGCTTTTAAAATAATTTCAGAGTAATCCTTTGATTAAAAGAGCTGCGGAATTTGTTCCCAAATCGAAATATGATAAAAATAAGATTTATCAAAGCATTTCTTAAGGAAATGTATTTTTCATTATATTACAAGACTCGAGATGTCATGTTCCGATAAACAGACCAAAAGCATAAACATTACAATGCAGACCTTACAACAGTTATATATAACAGCAGGTCTATAATCCAAAAATAACTTGACAAGTCATCCAACTTATGCTCTGGCGCCACTACCTGTAATACAAAGAAAACTGAGTGGGTCAGGCTTGGAAGCCTGGTGAGCATATAGGGTTTTCAACCCACAATAAATAATTATATTTATTTCCACCAACCAACAATAACCCAATTACCCATTCCCGTTATTCTCACTTTACGTCCCTAAGACAACTAACATAAGGGACCTAGTCTAAGAATATTTCATCGGGGCGACAACACATGCATTCGGGGGTTTCCCAGCAATATATGTCAAATAAGGCAACCATGAGGGGGATGGAGTACAGCGAATGAACACCCAAGTTCATTAACACCTACAGGTGGCGAGCCTGCTAGCGTTCCACAAGACTGTCTAGAAAAGTCGGTGGTCGTCATCTAAACTCCGCTAGATGACTAAATCAAAAACATCGAGGCCTCTCATCTTTTTATCACAAGACAACTATCTACCCATGTTCTACCCAACATTTTAGTAGATAAAATGTACATTTTTATACGTAATTTAAAACCTGCATAGTATGTTCATTCAAAACACATTCCAGATAAAAGATGAGACACATAAACATAACACGTATTTCATAGAGAATAAATCATATCTATGAGATTAGAAGATAACATCGATACACTCACATAACACATATACTTAGTACGTTAAATTGATACTTGTATAAAATCGTGCATTTGAAAGAGATTATGTACCCCCTTCAAATCAACACCAATATATATACACATAACACGTATTTCATAGTAAATACTTCGTATTTATGTATTAGAAGAAATTGACTACACACTTACTTGATTAGAAGATGATCGGACAGCACTACGGCTTGTAGAAGTAGTATTCTTCGGTGAAACCGGGATCACTTCACACACCGGGCTTCTCGCGGGCAGAGCTTCGGCTCGGAAACTCTTTTCTTCTCGGGATCTTCGGGCTTCGGGTCTCGGGATGAACACCGGGGCTTCGGGGGGGGGGGGGGTTAAAATAGGGCTTAGAGAGAGTATCGGGAGTGGGAGAGAAGAGATGGAGCAACCATAATCGGCTGACCCTTGATTTCTATTTATAGGCTGAGATTTCAGGGTTCACGTCGTGAGTTTTAAGGGCTCACGTCGTGGGGCTTGATCGTCACTGCATGCGTCATCACAAGTGGGGTCTGACAGAGTCCAGGTGACGTTTTTCTGAGTTCACGTCGTGAACACAGTGTTCACGTCGTGAGTTCTGACACAGGATCGGATTTCGAGCCCCGAACGTCAGAAATTCATATCTTTCGCATACGAGCTCCGTTTTCGACGTTCTTTATATGCACGCGTAGATGAGATTATTCTCTACAACTCTCGTTTAGACTCCGTCGGCTAATTTTGAGTTTATTTTTTATTATATTTTTATTATATTATTTTTAGTAGGCCGGGACAGGAAAACTCCGTTAGAAATTCATAACTTCTTCATCCGACGTCCGTTTTCGTCTGTCTTTTTACCGATGGACTACTATCGACGAGATCTTCGATTCTCGTTTAGATTGTTTCGACTATATACCGCTCGATCTCAAATTGAGTATTCAGGCTGCATACCGCTAAGTCGAAACTTTGAAAAATCATAACTTCCTCATACGAAGTCAGATTTGGGCGTTATTTTTATGCACGCTCTCGGTTTAACGAACTCTACAACTTCCGTTTAGATCACTAAGGCTAGATATCGCTCTATCTTAAATTCATATTTTACGTCATTCAGCGTCGTGCCGGTTCTGTCGCGAAACTTCGACAGGTCATAACTTCTTCGTTATAACTCGGATTTCGGCGTTCTTTATATCTCCGAAATCCTTGTTTCAACCACTACAACTTTATGTAAAGATATCGGGTTTATCTCACACTTTAATTTTGACGCTTATTTTATTCTTAATTCAATTAAGCCACACAACTAAGCATAAAACACATAATACTCAAATATTTCATCATTAATACTTCAAAAGAGTTACAAAGGTTAACCTAGACTATTACATCAACAATAATGCCTAGCCTGGAAACGCGGGCGTTACAATTCTCCCCCCCCCCCCTTAGGATGATTCCGTCCCCGGAATCACACATCAACAAACAAATGCGGATAGCGACTCAACATGTCACTCTCCGTTTCCCAGGTGAGATTTGGCCCATTCGTTTGTTTCCAACAGACAAGCACTAATTCGACCATCTTGCGTCGCAATTTCTTAGTCTTTCGGTCAGCGATTGCCTCAGGTTCTTCAATTAACCTTTTGTTTTCATCAATTCTCAATTCATAAATTGGAATTATATCGGGAACTTCTCCCGTGAACTTCCTCAAATAACACACATGAAAAGTGTTATGAATACCATCCAGTTCTTCTGGTAGTTCTAGCTTGTAAGCTTGGTTCCCAATCCTCTAAAGAACTTTAAACGGTCCAATAAACCTTGGACTCAACTTTCCCCTTCCACGGCGAGACTTTAAGCAAAACCGAATCTCCAATTTCAAAAGTCATCGGTCTTCGCTTTTTGTCAGCATAGCTCTTTTGACGATCTTGAGCTGCTAACATTCTTTCCCTGATCACTTTCAACTTCTCAGCAGTCTGATGGACCATCTCGGGTCCCATAAACTGCTTTTCTCCAGCCTCTAGCCAACAAGACGGCGTACGACACTTCTGTCCGTACAAAGCTTGATAAGGTGCCATCTTTATGCTCGAGTGGAAACTATTATTGTAGGAAAATTCTACCAAAGGTAAATGTTCATCCCAGTTACCTAGGAATTCCACGGTACATGCTCTCAGCATATCTTCAAGTGTTTGTATCGTTCTTTCACTCTGACCATCAGTTTGTGGATGGTAAGCTGTACTTAAACACAACTTGGTACCCATTTCCTCTTGTAGACTTTTCCAAAACCTTGAGGTGAAACGGCTGTCATGATCCGATACAATCGTTAACGGAACACCGTGAAGCCTCACAATTTCCTTTACGTAAGAATTCGCAAGCTTTTCCATAGACCATTTCTCATTGGCTGCTATGAAATGCGCACTCTTAGTGAATCGATCAACGACCTCCCAAATCATGTCTTGACCGTTCTTTGTTCTAGGCAGTTTAGTGACAAAATCCATGGCAATGTCTTCCCATTTACCCATGGGTACAGGCAAAGGTTCTAAACTCCCATATGGTTTCTGATGTTGTGCCTTAACCCTCGCACAAGTCACACACTCGGCCACATACTTTGCTATATCAAGCTTCATCGTCGGCCACCAGTAGTAGGGTTTCAGGTCCCTATACATTTTAGTGCTGCCAGGATGAATCGAGTACATGGTTTTGTGAGCTTCTTCCATCAGAAGATCTCTAATTCCTCCGGACTTAGGTACCCAAATCCGATCTTGGAACACCTTCAGTCCGTGACTGTTTATACCGAACACTAACGTTTTACCCAAACGTTCCTCCTTTCGGTCATTCTTCTCTAAAGCTTCTTCTTGAGCTTTCTTTATACTCTCCACAATCGTCGAGACAACTTCTATTCTTAACGCTCTTGGCCTCTTTCTTTCAACATTGACTTTCCGACTGAGAGCATCAGCAACAACATTAGCTTTACCGGGGTGGTAAAGTATCTCACAGTCGTAGTCCTTGAGTAATTCTAGCCAGCGTCGTTGCCTCATATTCAATTCTTTCTTATTAAAGAGATATTGGAGACTCTTATGATCAGTGAAAAGCTTGCACTTCGTGCCATAGAGGTAATGCCTCCATATTTTTAGTGCAAATACTACCGCAGCCAGCTCCAAATCATGAGTGGGGTAGTTCTTTTCGTGCACTTTCAACTGTCGAGACGCATATGCTATCACCTTTTCTCTTTGGGTCAAAACACAACCCAACCCAACACCTGACGCATCGCTATATACAACGAAGTCTTCGACTCCGTCGGGTAGAGAAAGAATCGGTGCTTCACATAGCTTCTTCTTTAGCAACTCGAATACTTCCTTATGCTTATCACTCCAAGCATAAGTAGCTCCTTTGTGGGTCAAAGTTGTTAATGGACTAGAGATCGAAGAAAAGCCTTGGATAAACCTTCGGTAATATCCGACTAATCCTAAAAAGCTTCGGATCTCCGTGGGAATTTTTGGTTGTTCCCACTTCATTACAGCCTCAATCTTTGTTGGATCAATCATTATCCCTTCTTGGTTGACCACGTGACCCAAGAATTGGACTTCTCGAATCCAAAAATCACATTTGGAGAACTTAGCATACAACTTCTCCTTCTTCAAGACTTCTAACACTTCTCGCAAGTGTCTGCCATGCTCCTCTTGGCTTTTCGAGTAAATCAGAATGTCATCTATGAACACTATCACAGATTTATCAAGGAATGGATTACAGACCCTGTTCATTAAATCCATGAACGCTGCTGGTGCATTGGTTAGTCCAAACGACATAACCAAGAACTCGTAGTGTCCATATCTCGTTCTGAAAGCAGTCTTCTCTATATCCTGCTCTCTTACTTTCAGCTGATAATATCCTGACCTTAGGTCGATCTTTGAAAAATAACTTGAACCTTGTAGTTGATCGAACATGTCATCAATCCTCGGCAACGGATATATATTCTTTATTGTTGCCTTGTTCAGCTCTCTGTAATCGATGCACATTCTCATACTTCCATCTTTCTTCTTCACGAATAACACCGGAGCTCCCCAGGGTGATGAACTAGGTCTAATGAAACCTTTGTCCAATAACTCCTGAAGTTGCATCATTAGCTCCTTCATCTCCGTCGGTGCTAGTCGGTACGGTGCTTTTGCTATTGGCGTGGTTCCTGGTAACAAGTCTATTCTAAACTCCACTTGTCTATCAGGTGGTAATCCAGGAAGATCTTCGGGAAATACTTTCGGATAATCACATACCACTGGAATACTCTGCACCTCCTTCTTTTCCTTCTTAGCATCAATCACGAATGCTAGATACGATGTACATCCCTTGGCCAAACACTTTCTGGCTTTCATTAGCGAAATGATTCCAGAATGTACTCTGCGTTTGTCCCCATACAGCATAAATGACTCTTTCCCTGGTGGGTTTACTTTTACTATCGTCTTCTTGCATAAAATCTCGGCATCGTTGGCGCTAAGCCAATCCATCTCCAACACGATGTCGAAACCGTTAAGTTCGATAGGTAATAATTCCTCATGAAACTTATTTCCGTTTAGGTCGATTAAGATGTTTTTCATACGATGGCTAACAGGTACAAACTTGCCACTAGCAACTTCGACTAATAATGCATTATCTAGTCTATCGACAGGCAAAGCTAGTTTTCTACCAAATTCATGCGAAATAAAGGAGTAGTTGGCTCCAGAATCAAACAAAATTTGAGCAGGTAATTCGTTTACGAGAAAGGTACCTAAAGCGACATCAGCTTCATCCTTCGCAGCTTCCAGTGTCATCTGAAAGGCTCTCGCCTTCGGCTTTGGTGGAATGTTGGGCCTAGCTGCCTCCTTCTTCTTTCAAAATGTGCCCCTCTTCATTACAACCAAAACACATCCTTTTGTTGGACGGACACTCATTGGCAAAATGCCCAGTTTTTCCACACTTGTAGCAAGTTACATCCTCACTACATTTCCCAAAGTGCTTTTTCTTACACTTATCACCCCATTTCTCTTCGCCTCCTTTTCCTCCAAACTTCTTCGAAGTAGACTTCGAAAATTTGCTTTTCTTATTGGAACCTGAAGTTCCTTCAAACTTTCTCTTCTCGCCAACTTCAACCTTGCTGGCGGTTCTTCCCTTGATCATATCCTCAACAGACTTGGCAGCCCAAATAGCTGCCTCTAGAGTAGGTGCCTGACGAACTGGCACTGCGTACTCCCATGGGAGTCCCTTTGCGTACCAGTCAACTTTAGTCAGCACGTCTGGGACGATGCGCAAAGCAAACTCCATCTTGTCTGTGAAGTTATTAGTGTATTCATCAACTGACATGCTGCCTTTCGTCAATGTCAGAAACTTGTTTTCCAACTCCAACAGATTTTGAGCCGAGCAGAACTTGCGCTTGAACTGCACCAAAAATTCTGCCCAAGTCAATTGCAGTGGCTCGTTAGGGCTTAGGGTTTTCCCCAGAGTGTTCCACCAACGAACAGCTCCACCTCTGAACTGACGTACAACGAACGTAGTCTGCAACTTGCCTTTGCAACCACATGTCATGAAGGCTAGCTCCATTTCTGATATCCAATCCATGAATCCGATCGGATCCTCCTTTCCAGTGAAGGTCGATGGTTTGCAAGTCAGAAAATCCTTATACTTGCATCCCATTCCATCATTCCTTCCATCTTGGTTGTTCTGCCTAACTATCGGTGGGTTGGCTTGACCAACAGATCCACTGAAGTTTCCTCCTTCCGAGTGCCCTTCATTTAATTCGGGCTCTTCCACTTGAATTGACAGTTCTTCACGATTCTGTTGAAGCAACCGCCTAGTCTCCTCCATCTGACGATCCAACATTGTTTGAATCATCATTTGTACACCAGCCATCGTTATTGGCTCAGGTGCAGCAGCTACAACAGGTATTTGTTCAATCACTGGTGGTTGATTCCTGTTTTGATTTGCGTTTCCAACTCCGCTTCTAGTCCTTTCCATTCTTGATCTATACACCGAACAAGGTGAAATTTAGATCTTCATTCACGATAGATATTACAATCCTCCATATCACTCCGAAACATTTACATGCTAGTTCTAAATTCGTAGACGTACGCTTAGAATCCTACACACATAAGGTTTCCAGATCCGGTCGGCAACAGACCATAGATCCGAACAAATAATATCATATATGGCAAACATATAACATTTAGCACATAAAAGCATTTTAGGCAATTTTCCTAAAATAAACTAGTGCTCGTGTCTAAAATATAACAGACACACATCTCACAATCTTCACTTAACATTCTAAGTTTAAGTCAAGAAATCCTACAAATTCCTAGTTCGCTTAAACTAATGCTCTGATACCAACTGTGACATCCCCAAAATCACGGCCAGAAAAGACCGGTTTAATTTATGCTTTTAAAATAATTTCAGAGTAATCCTTTGATTAAAAGAGTTGCGGAATTTGTTCCCAAAAGGAAATATGATAAAAATAAGATTTACCAAAGCATTTCTTAAGGAAATGTATTTTTCATTATATTACAAGACTCGGGATGTCATGTTCCGATAAACAGACCAAAAGCATTAACATTACAATACAGACCTTACAACAGTTATATATAACAGCAGGTCTATAATCCAAAAATAACTTGACAAGTCATCCAACTTATGCTCTGGCGCCACTACCTATAATACAAAGAAAACTGAGTGGGTCAGGCTTGGGAGCCTGGTGAGCATATAGGGTTTTCAACCCACAATAAATAATTATATTTAATTCCACCAACCAACAATAACCCAATTAACCATTCCCGTTATTCTCACTTTACGTCCCTAAGACAACTAACATAAGGGACCTAGTCTAAGAATATTTCATCGGGGCGACAACACATGCATTCGGGGGTTTCCCAGCAATATATGTCAAATAAGGCAACCATGAGGGGAATGGAGTACAGCGAATGAACACCCAAGTTCATTAACACCTACATGTGGCGAGCCTGCTAGCGTTCCACAAGACTGTCTAGAAAAGTCTGTGGTCGTCATCTAAACTCCGCTAGATGATTAAATCAAAAACATCGAGGCCTCTCATCTTTTTATCACAAGACAACTATCTACCCATGTTCTACCCAACATTTTAGTAGATAAAATATACATTTTTATACCTAATTTAAAACCTGCATAGTATGTTCATTCAAAACACATTCCAGATAAAAGATGAGACACATAAACATAACACGTATTTCATAGAGAATAAATCATATCTATGAGATTAGAAGATAACATCGATACACTCATATAACACATATACTTAGTACGTTAAATTGATACTTGTATAAAATCGTGCATTTGAAAGAGATTATGTACCCCCTTCAAATCAACACCAATATATATACACATAACACGTATTTCATAGTAAATACTTCGTATTTATGTATTAGAAGAAAGTGACTACACACTCACTTGATCAGAAGATGATCGGACAACACTACGGCTTGTAGAAGTAGTATTCTTCGGTGAAACCTGGATCACTTCACACACCGGGCTTCTCGCAGGCAGAGCTTCGGCTCGGAAACTCTTTTCTTCTTGGGATCTTCGGGCTTCGGGACTTGCTTCGGGTCTCGGGATGAACACCGGGGCTTCGGGGAGGGGGGGGGGTTTAAAATAGGGCTTAGAGAGAGTATCGGGAGTGGGAGAGAAGAGATGGAGCAACCATAATCAGCTGACCCTTGATTTCTATTTATAGGCTGAGATTTCAGGGTTCACGTCGTGAGTTTTAAGGGCTCACGTCGTGGGGCTTGATCGTCACTGCATGCATCATCACAAGTGGGGTCTGACAGAGTCTAGGTGACGTTTTTCTGAGTTCACGTCGTGAACACAGTGTTCACGTCGTGAGTTCTGACACAGGATCAGATTTCGTGCCCCGAACTTCAGAAATTCATATCTTTCGCATACGAGCTCCGTTTTCGACGTTCTTTATATGCACGCGTAGGTGAAATTATTCTCTACAACTCTTGTTTAGACTCCGTCGGCTAATTTTGAGTTTATTTTTTATTATTTTTTTATTATATTATTTTTAGTAGGCCGGGACAGGAAAACTCCGTTAGAAATTCATAACTTCTTCATCTCCGTTTTCGTCTGTCTTTTTACCGATGGACTACTATCGAAGAGATCTTCGATTCTCGTTTAGATTGTTTTGGCTATATACCGCTCGATCTCAAATCGAGTATTCGGGCTGCATACCGCTAAGTCGAAACTTCGGAAAATCATAACTTCTCATACGAAGTCAGATTTGGGCGTTATTTTTATGCACGCTCTCGGTTTAACGAACTCTACAACTTCTGTTTAGATCACTAAGGCTAGATATCGCTCTATCTTAAATTCATATTTTACGTCATTCAGCGTCGTGGCAGTTCTGTCGCGAAACTTCGACAGGTCATAACTTCTTCGTTATAACTCGGATTTCGGCGTTCTTTATATCTCCGGAATCCTTGTTTCAACCACTACAACTTTATGTAAAGATATCGGGTTTTATCTCACACTTTAATTTTGACGCTTATTTTATTCTTAATTCAATTAAGCCACACAACTAAGCATAAAACACATAATACTCAAATATTTCATCATTAATACTTCAAAAGAGTTACAAAGGTTAACCTAGACTATTACATCAACAATAATGCCTAGCTTGGAAATGCGGGCGTTACAACGTCAGGCACCTACTTTGGAGGCAGCTATCTGGGCTTCCAAGTCTGTTGAGGAGATGATCAAGGGAAGAGCCGCCAACAAGATTGAGGTTGGCGAAAAGAGGAAATTCGAAGGATCGACAAGGCCCGATGAGAAGAAAAAGTCCAATACAAGGAAGTTTAGAGGATGAGGAAGTGAAGAAAGATGGTGCGAGAAGTGCAAAAAGAAACACTCTGGAAAATGCGGTGAGGAGGTGACTTGTTTCAAGTGTGGGACGCATGGGCATTATGCTAATGAGTGTACATTTAACAAAGGGTGTGTTACGGATGTAACGAGGAAGGGAACTTCAAACAAGACTGCCCAAAGAGAGAAGGGGCTACAAAGCCAAATCTTCCGCCAAAGCCAAAGGCGAGAGCATTTCAAATGATCCTTGACGAAGCAGATGACAATGCAAGGATTCAGGAGTGAAGGCTTGATATCCAAAGATCGAGTTATGAAGTAGCCAAGAGGATAGTATCGTATGACGTAGCCTATTAGAGATATAGTGTAGGGTGAACCTGAACACCTATGTAATCATTTCAAGGAATAATATAAAACCTTCATTTTGCTATCTGATGTATTAAGTTGTTGTGTGATTTTATTTTATGGTGATTTGGAAAACTGCGAGACAATACTTGGGACGAGTATGAGTAGGTGTGAATGGTAGTAGAGGCCTATACTACCGGAAGCACAGGACTCGCACTTGGATCATGGAAAGTCAGAAGGTTACCAAGAAGCTAGTAATTGATACCGTTTTATTCAAGTATGTCGTTACCATTGTTTCGGTAATGACTAAGAAGATGATTGTTATTCTGACCCTAGTGGTCATATCAAATTGAGTCCGACTACAATGAGTATGTTACGTGGTTCAGAGAACCAAGTTCGATGTAGCATCTGACTTAAGCCGGAAGATTGAAATAAAATATAATCAAAGTGATCAGTAGAGGTATCGTGATAGTTGCTTGTAGCTAGAAATTTTACGTGTTAAAATGTGATTATATCACGTTAGAACATGAAGGAAAGTATATTCCATTCCGGAATTTGACTCTAACAGACCTGAGTCTAAGCGTTGCGACACATGATGAGAGGTCATTGGAACATGATCCATCGGTCTATTGTGGAAATCAAACAACTTATCTTAAGCTTGTTAAGAAGAAGAAGAAGTATCCAGTAAGGATTGAGATTGTGACTTGAAGGTCATAATTTGGAGTCTAACGTGAGATAGGGAGCAGGTGCAAGATCGAGCACCGCCTACAGTCAAGGAGTCCAAGAGTTAGATACTCGTTCGAAGCCACATAGAAGTTATGGTTATTACCTAGGACGAAGAGATAACGTAAGGAGTCATCATACAACTCTGTTTCGTTGATGATTCTGGGACGTAATCATCCTAAGGGGGAGATAATTGTAACGCCCGTAGATCTGGGCTAGTCAATTTAGAGACAATGAGCATCAAAAATGAGTTTTTGATGGAAGATTATTTAGAAGAAATAATCTTAACCAAGTGGTAGTATATGTTACAAGGGTTCCGTACATATAAAGAACGCCGAAATCCGAGTTATAACGAAGAAGTTATGACCCGTCGAAGTTTTACGGCAAAACCGGCACAACACCGGGAGACGTAAATAGTGAAATTACGATAGAGGACTTTTTAGCCTTAGTGATCTAAACAAAAGTTGTAGTATACGTTAAACCGAGAACATAAAAAAAAAGAACGCCCAAATCTGACTTCGTATGAGGAAGTTATGAATTTTCTAAGATTTGGCATAACAGTGCACGACCCGAAATTCAAATTTTAGATCGATCGATTATTGGCCAACGCAACCTAAATGAGAATTGAAGATCTCATTAATAGTAGTGCAACGGTAAAAAGACAGACGAAAACGGACGTCAGATGAAGAAGTTATGAATTTTTAACGGACTTTTTCTGTCCTGGCCTGTTAAAAATATAACTTTAAAACTAAAGTCAAAATTAGCCGACAGAGTCTAAATGAAAGTTGTAGAGTATGTCTCCACCTACGCGTGGATATTAAGATCGTCAAAAATGGAGTTCGTATGAACAAGTTACAAATTATAATAGCATATTTACGTATTAAAATAAAGTATAAATCATATATACGTACACATATATATACATATGTATATATCATTAGAAAGGTATCGACGATGCGGTCATTATAAGACTAGTGTTGAGTACTTTCGACATTAGTTTAGTACAAATATCATTAAATCTATTTAAAATAGTATTATGAAGGGGTGTTTAGCCGTTTATATAACTATAAGGTCATTAAGTAATTATGGAGGGTTGTTTTTGTAAATTCAATTACTATAAATAAGAGCCTTGGGCTCTCATATTTCTTGCACCATTCTCTTGATTCAAGAGTCTTTCTCTTCTTATCCCCCGAGCATTTCCGTCCCTCGTGATTCGACTTCTCTTTTTGTAGTTTTAGTATAGTAAGGTGAGGGCTGAAGCGTTGCACGAATCTTTCCTAGACAGATTCAACGACGAAGTTCTGCCCCTGCAGAGTCCGACTCCTAGCTAAAACCCCCTTGCAAGTAAGTTATGCTTACCCTATTTTAATATAACTTATATTTAAAATTAGTATTGTTATTATGAACTTATAATAATATTTGGGCTATTATTATGACTTATATAAGTGTCGTTATAATATCTTTTTAACTACTCGCGGTACGGGGAATTTGGTTAAAGGGCCGCATAGAGTTGTTGGATTTCAGAAGTGCTATACGCCAAAATGGTCCTGCCCTCCGGTGTTTTATGTCTGGCCCCTGTCTGTACATAGTGGTTGGAAAATATTGTTTAAACGCTTATATAATAATAATAATAATAATAATAATAATAATAATAATAATAATAATAATTAGTCACGGTAAATATTAGACTAAAATCTAGTGGTAATAATATTAGGTTTCGTCGAAGGAAATTATTTTAAAGTAAACGAAGCGCTGTTCGAGTACCGAGTCACCACCTTATCAAGTGAGTGCATAGTTACTTTCATCTTACACATAGATATGAAATATTTTATATAAATTACGTGCTATGTGTGCATATTATCTGTATACTTGTTATCTATGCTGGATGACGATTTTATATATGTTTTAAATGATTTAAACTGTATATGTATTTTATATCTACAAAATATGTTGGGTAAAACATGGGTAGATGAATGATGAGGGATGAAAGTTGATATAGAGGAACATTGGCAGTATGGACATAGTGCCCTATAGGTGAACATTGGCAGCAATAGACCTAGTACCCTATAGATGAGCACTGGCAGCTGCGCCACAACCTGTAGATGTTGTTGATCTACGGTAAACGTCCTAGCAGCTGCGCTCTAAGGATAGTATCGGCAACTGCGCCTAATAGAGAACATTATAACCATGACAGTAGCGTTTAAAGGACAATACCGGCAGAAGCGCCTCATAGAGTATGTCACAATTCTGGCAGCTGCGCCTAAGTGATAATATTAGCAGTTGTGCTTGACAACTGTGTCATTGGCAACGATGGATTTCGTGCCGTTTCCTTAGGATGATCCTTAGGAATGAATGAACGAGGAGTAGCTGATTCTTAGGGTAAATCCTTAAGAAGATAATGGGGATGGGTAATTGGGTTGATTGTTTGATGTTTAAACATAATAATTATATTATTGTGGGTTGAAAACCCTATGTACTCACCAGGTTTCCCAACCTGACCCACTCAGTTTATTTATATCACATGTGTTGATATGAAGTAACATTACACTGAGAGGTTAAGGAGATATAAATCACTAGTGATAGTGAATGTAAGTTCTGTTTATGCTTATGTTTCTGTATTGACGATGACATCCCAAATGTTTTAAAATGAATAAAAATATTTCTTTTCGGAAATGCTTTGATAACGTATTTATCATGTTTTACTGGGAACAAATTCCGCAACATTTTTATTAAAAGAAGTACTCTGATTTTTATAAAGTATAAACAAAACCGGTCTTTTCTGGCCGTGAAAATGGGGATGTCACAGCCAAACACGCCAGTCTTAGAGTCGTTCATAAATTATAATTCGATTGGATAAGTTGTTATTATTTGATTTTCTAGAATTAAAACACTTCAAAAAAAAATCAATGATATTCAAAAATTGACCATTAAAATTATGGGATTCTTTTGAAATGACCAACTTTTTTTTTCTCAAATTGCAAGAAGATCATCAAATCTAAAATGTATCATTTCAAACGAATCAATTATGTGTCAAATAGTAAAAAATCGTTTACACGAGATATATAATGATCTAAGATATGACATCTCGAACTAAAGGTACATTTTAGACTAACATATTGTATATTTCGTACAGACCTTCATTCTAGATTCATATGTCGAACATGAATTCAAGTGTTTTTTTTTCTTTTCAATATGAGTTTATGGTTTTACTATCAATTTGTATTTCAATACATTGTTTAGTTTTTCAATTGAGTTAATAAAATTAGTTTTCCATAGTCCATGTTTTTAATGGACCGAAGATTGTAGATTGTAGAGGGAACGAATCAACAATGTTTATGCAATATATGGTGCCAAATTACACATATTAGCACGTGGATTTAACATATAATAACAACTATCCTGTGTTGTGTTGGTTAACTTGGTGCCTTCCAAGTCAAGATTACAGATTAAGCAGATTCGTTTGTCTTTCCAATGTTCTAGATCGCATGTTGTTATGCAAATAAATGATGACGGTGATGTCCAACATTTTGTTAGTGCTATTACTAGTATGCCTTTGAATACAATGTGGTTGTTTCTTATAAATCATGTTTATCGAGTGTTAATCAACTATTTACATATCAATCAACTACTCCCACTCCGACAAAAAATTGTTGTTCGACGGAATAAGTAACCAAGTTTGTAACTTCTTACATATTATAGTTGGTCCTTTATAGATGGTGCGAAATATAGTGTTGATGACTGATGCATAAATAACTTACAGATCAAGAACAGTAGCAAAAAACAATATTCATTAAAATTTTATCCCAACTAAGCCATGGATCCAATTAGAGTAGCTTAGATCAATAATTAAAACAATAAGAATTTTAAAAGTATACATCAATAAATATACTTGATTATGAAGGGTAAATAAATAGTGTGGTTGATCTATACATAACAGAAACAACACTTGCTAGACCGCAGTGGCGGAAGGCTTAAGGGGCCTAGAGGGGCCATGACCCCCTCGTTTTTTCAGCCTAATAATACTATAATTTTTATAAATTATCTTATTAGTTGAGGATAAATACTAATAAGATCCGATGATATACATAAAAGATAACAAAAGTTTAACCGGAAGAATGTAATCTTTGATTTGGAGAAAATTAAAATAATGAATCAAATAGATCTCAGTCGACATTGTTAAAGGATTTTAGCACACCAATACACCACATTTCCTCCATTGTTAAAGTTCGTCTCCCAAGACTCTAGCCATCTCTGGTTTGCTTGTGTTATACTGTTGTCTTTATGAGTTATGAAGAATATGAGGTAATGCTTTTTGAATTTTAAGTGAAGTACATCTCGATGGTTAATTGTTTTTGTTGGGTTCTCCTTTTATTAGTTTTTAATTGATTACTTTTGGTTTTTATTTGTTTTTTAATTTATATTTGAAGGTTGATTGTACGAATATGATGCCATATCCTCCTGAAAGATTGATGTTTTAATTGTCTTTTGATTATCACTATTATCATTTTTTTTTCTTCTAAAGTATAAGTGTTGTGAATTGTTTGTTGATTGCTGTATTTTGTGTTTCATTTAATTAGTTCTCAATAAAAGCTTAATGTAAAGGTCTGTGTATATTTGATTAGACTACTTGTTATAAATGTGTTGATTTAGATTAGGATTTAAAATTATATAAACAAGATATACATATAAATTTGTAACTAAAATATCAATCTATATAAAAAGTTTATTATTTTGAAAAAAGTTATTTATAATGTTTGTCTGTGTTTTGGCCCCTACTTTTATTATTTGTGTTCCGCCATGGCTAGACCACCAACTCATCAACACCACACATCGTATCTTTGGATTGCCTTGAGTTCGACGAACAAGAAGAATGTATTGAGGTTGGTGGCTCTTGTTGCTAGGGCTTAGGAGCTTATAGGGCTGCGTAGTATTTTTCTTATTCTTCTACAAATAATCCCTAAAACCCTCTTTTCTTTATGACAACTCGACATTTTCTTAAAGAACCTTCATTATCAACAAATAAAATTCCAAATGCAAAACGTTATTATTGCATAATTAATAAAGCATTTAATCAATAATATGTCTTCGGTTAATTAATAAATAAATTATTTATTTGTTTATGCCGTGTTTGATAAATAAATAGCAAATAATGTTTATTTTATTTATTTATTTAAGTTGGTAAATAATAAAACTTATACATTATAAATATGTATTATTTATTTGTTTTTATGCTCTTAAGTGTGTGACCCCATAGATTCATGAAAAACAGTAGAATTATTTATTTTTTCTTTGCACATTAGTTCCAACAATAAGTTGCATACAATGGACCTGTATAAATGATGCTTATGGGCAAGTTGCTTAAGAAGAGCATAAATATGATGTTAATGAATTAGCAAACGATTATGAAAAAATGTTGATGTTGATTGACGATAGAAACCTACGTCCATCCATATTCTGTTGCGTAGCTCCATCTCACTTTATCCAAGTACTAAACAACCCTATTTATTAGCTTAGAACATCCACAATAGAATTCTTTTTTTCTCTAAGCTTAAGGGTGTTAAAAACCCGTGTGGGACCACTACTAGAAAAAACACTTTTAATGGCAGACGAATTACGACGTACAACCGTGTTATGACAGACAAAAACACGTCTGTCATAAAAGTATGTTATAGTTTATAAAATATTAACAATTTATCATTGAAAAAAATGTATGTCGTATATTTATATTTGTTTTTTGTGAAAATTCGGGTATAAAAATACAATTCTTATTTAACATTAAGTATTTAATTAAGTTAATTAATTTAGTTTTAAAGTAAATTACAAGAATAGTCCTTAAAGTTTGAGGTAGTTTACATGTTTCATCTTTAATCATATTATTTTCGTTGGAGGTTTCTTTTGTTTTGTTTATCTCTATTATCGTTTATAACATTTAGCCATTAGTAAAAATCTGAAACAATGGTTATTTGAGTTAAGAATTTAAATTGAACTCAAAATTACTATTTTGCGCATATATATCATTCTCTTTTTAATTTTTTTATCAAATGTATTTTATTATATATTTATTTAAAAGAAAAAGTTGTCTATCCATCTTTCTTCTGACCCCTAAATCACCATGGCCACCGAAAACCTCCGGCAACCAAC
This sequence comes from Lactuca virosa, assembly GCF_052849685.1. Classification (NCBI taxonomy): domain Eukaryota; kingdom Viridiplantae; phylum Streptophyta; class Magnoliopsida; order Asterales; family Asteraceae; genus Lactuca; species Lactuca virosa. The sequence continues at coordinate 107,159,802 of NC_136426.1, read as the reverse complement.
GACCGACCCTGAAAGTCCAACTGCAGCCGCCACCGTCACGTTACTCCGCCTCTCTCTCTCTCTCTCTCTCTATCTCTCTCTCTCTCTATCTCTCTCTCTCCACCGTCACTCGTTTAGTCATTGTCCACCATGATTTTCCAACCACCACCGTCATCGCTTCAGTCATCGTCCACCCTCACTAGATCGTGAAGCACATCATCTCTATTTCCGTCATTTTTCACCAATCGCTGACACGCCACTGGTCACGCCATCGCCTTCGTTGCTTTTACATCGATTCGTGACCTCGGTGCCCTATATTCACTTCTTTTACTTCCTTTCCTCTACTATCACTAGCTGGATCGTATCACTCTGTTCTTAATCCACGTTTCTTGAAGCTCGGACAGAGCCTCATCAAACATGGCACAAGGTATTCTCTTTCTCTCTCTCTCTCTCTCTCTCAAGTTCATTTGTTCGCATTTCACTCAGGTGCAATTTGAGTACTTGTATTCAATTGATGAATTTGCAAATCACGACAAGTTTTCATTCCCACACTTTGTAAATTTCACAAGTTAACTTGAGATTTAAATTCTATGTATGTTTGAGTTGTTACTAAATGTTTTACTAAGTGGTGTTGGGAAGATTTTTAAATGTTGATCGAGTGAATCCAGTAGTATCTCGGACTGTGATGAAGCAATGGATAATTTTTCATCTCTGATTACTCAGAAAACTCATGTTGATATGAGCAATAACAGAGCTACATTGGAGATACTCCTAAATTTCATTAATGTGGATATTAGTTACTACCAACACATACTTCGTTTTGGAATATGCAATTAGTGTTTTTACTTATTAGCTTTCTTGATTTACGGCAACCTGACATTTGACATTTCTTACAGATTATGGATTTGGAGTAGTCGATTCAAAGGTGAAGATAATCCATGTAGATATTAGTTACTACTAACAATAAAACTTGAGATCCATTCTTCCATTGCTACAGATGAATCAATCTCAGTTATCTTTCAAGAATTACAGGTAGTTTTATAATATATTTTAAAAAAGATTGGATTGAATATATTATTTGATAAAAACACAATAAACAGATCTATTCACAACATCAACATATCTTTTATTAACAAAAACAAGATCCAGTTGGTTTTCAAGAACTTACAACTTAAAACTCACTACATAACACTCACACTCAAACAGAATAACACAAGAACAATTACAGAGTTTTGTTGAACAAAAACTAACTAGAACAAAGAACTCTAGACTCGATCAAAACCCTAATCTGAAGAAGACGAAGACAAAAGATCAGAGAGACTATAGTGAGTGTGTGTAAGCTGAACATTGATCTGAACACTCTAACACAGCTGCGATGCATTTATACTTCCGGTTCAACCCATAAACCAAACCCGAGATATAACCGACCCAAACCCAGTATCAAGGATCCGCGTGCTTTCCTACTTTTAGATAAACGAGCCCCAGTACCTGCACTTATTAAAACAATACACAATACACCTAATACTAAAATCTCCTAAACTCTCTTTATTACCTTTCTTCATATTTACAATTTCAACCCAATACAGAAACTCTTCTTCAATGTTAATCTTGCTCATAAATACATACTTTTAACACCCCCTCTCAAGATAAACATTGAGAAAGAATCTAATCAATATTGAACGGATCATACAAACCCAATTCAGAGCACAAAAAAACATGTTGCTTTGAAGACAAAGCTTTAGTAAAAATATCAGCCCTTTGAAGTTCTGAACTTATTTTAACAATTTTTAAAATTCCTTTTGAAACCCTATCTCTAACAAAATGAACATCAACTTCAAAGTGTTTATTTTTTTCATGAAAAACAGGATTAAGAGCTAATTTAATAGCAGATTCATTATCACAGAAAACATTTATTGGAAACAAATCTTTAACTCCCAAATCATAATAAAGTTTTAGAATCCACATAATCTCACAAGTAACTAAAGCCAAAGCCCTGTATTCAGACTCAGTAGAGGATCTAGAAACCGTATCTTGTTTCTTACTTTTCCAAGAAATTAATGAGTCTCCAAAATACACACAATAGCCAGTAACTGACCTTCTAGAAGAGATACACTTAGCCCAATCAGCATCCACATATGCACACAAAGAAGATCTTTGATTTTTTAAAAAACTAATACCTCTACCAGGACTTTGTTTTAGATACCTTAACACACGCATAGCAACATCCAAATGAGATTTTCTTGGAGAATGCATAAATTGACTGAGAGTTTGAACAGTAAAAGATATATCAGGTCTAGTTATAGTTAAATAGATTAGTTTCCCTATAAGTTTTTGATACTCTGTTATATTACTCAGTAAAACATCCTTCTCATCTATCCCTTTTCCAGAAATATTAAGATTTAAATCTAAAGGAGTTTTAACCGGTTTACAAGCTAATTTTCCAAACTCATGAATTAATTCCAAACAATATTTACGTTGGGTTAAACAAATTCCATCAATCTTATCAAAAACCTCAATACCCAAAAAAAACTTTAGCTTCCCTAAATCTTTAATCAAGTATTTAGATTTTAAAAAATCTTTTACTTTAGTAATTTCAACCTCACAATTTCCTGTTATAACAATATCATCAACATATACAAGCAGAATAACAATAGTACTGTCTTTATTTTTAACAAATAATGAATAATCATTTATGCTTTGAACAAAACCAAACTCAAATAAAGAAGAAAAAAGTTTTTCATTCCACTTCCTAGGAGCCTGCTTCAAGCCATATAATGATTTTAACAATTTACAAACACGAGTATCACCAGGAGTATGATACCCTTGAGGAAGAGTCATATAGACATCCTCATCAAGATTTCCATAAAGAAAGGCATTATTAACATCAAGTTGAAACAATTTCCAAGAAAAATTAACAGCTAAAGAAACAACAACCCTAACAGTAACCATCTTTGCCACAGGAGAGAAAGTCTCCTCATAGTCTATACCTTCCTTTTGACTATATCCTTTAGCTACAAGTCTAGCTTTATACCTTTGTACCTCACCATTAGCCTTGTATTTAATTTTATACACCCACTTACACCCAATGGGTTTACGATCAGAGGGTAAATCAGTAATTTCCCAAGTTTTATTTCGATATAAAGCTTCCATTTCCTCATTCATTGCAGTTATCCAATTTGAATCAGTGGAAGCCTAAAAAAATTCCTAGGCTCAACAGTTTTATTTAAATTTGAAACAAAACAAAAATTTTCAGGACTTAACTTTGCATAGTTTATAGTTTTCTCAATACCATATTTATATTTACCTTCAACAATATAGTCACTAAATCTAAGAGGCATTCTAGACTCTCTATCGGACCTTCTAACAGAACTACTACCAGATGGTTCAAGTCTTTCCAAACTATTTCCCTCAGAAAAATCAGAAACACCTGGATCAGCCTCTTGAGACTGAGATGCTTGTGCCAAGCCATCCTGGCTACTATCAATAGCAACATCAGAAGAAATAGCTGCACCAGTGTCATCAGTCTGGTGGCTAATCTCAGGAGTTTCAAACTCAGGAACTTCATCCATATAGGATGATTGAAGAATTTCATCATAGGGACTGGATGGTACAGGGTCATTAACAACAGAGTCATTAAAAAATGAAAACAAATTTTCATTAATCAAATCCTTCTTCATTTTAAATGGAAACACATCCTCATAAAACACTACATCCCTGGAAAAGAAAACAGAAGAACTATCAAGACTATACAACTTATAACCTTTCTTTTCATTAGAATAACCAACAAAAACACATTTTTCAGATCTTTCAACAAACTTATCTGATACATTCTGTTTAACAGAGAAACATAAACAACCAAACACTCTCAAATTCTCAAATTTAGGTAAACACTTGTAAATCATTTCAAAAGGAGACTTCCCTTTTAAGACTGAAGTAGGAAGTCTATTTATCAAAAACACAGCAGTTAAAATTGATTCACCCCAAAATTTAAGAGGCAAACCAGATTGAAACAAAAGAGATCTGGCAACATTTAAGAGATTTCGATGCTTTCTTTCCACAACACCATTTTGTTATGGAGTATAAGTACAAGTGGTTTGATGTGAAATACCATTTTTATCAAAAAAATCTTTAAACTGAGAGTTAACAAACTCAGTACCATTATCGGATCTAACAACTTTAAGACTAGAATTAAAGTGATTTTTCAAAAAATTATAAAACATAGAAAACCAATAAAAAACTTCAGTTTTGGACCTTAGCAAATATACCCAAACACCTCTGGTGAAATCATCCACAATAGTTAGAAAGTATTTAAAACCATCTGTGGTAGCAACCCTATAGGGACCCCAAACATCTATATGCACTAAATCACCTAAAGAAGTACTCTTATGTTCACTCAATTGAAAAGAATTTCTAGATTGCTTAGCCTTGTGACAAACATCACAAGGAGGAAGAGAGTCAGTCCTAAAAGACAAAACATGTTTAAGAGAATTTAAAGATTGGATAGCAGGATGACCCAACCTATTATGCCAAGTTACTTTAGAAACATAACAATCAATCCTACTTAAAGAAGCCATATTACCTGAAGAGTAAGAATCCTCAAGATAATACAACCCTCCTGATTCATTACTAGTCCCCACAGTCACCTTGGACTGTGAATCCTGAACAGCACATTTAAATTCATCAAAAACAAGCTGACACTTATTATCCTTACAAAGTTGATGAACAAAAAGTAAGTTCACATTAAATTCAGGAATAACAAAAGCATCAGACAAAACAACTGAATTAGACAGTCTCATATTTCCAATTTTATTAATCCTAGCAGAAGATCCCTTAGGATGATCCACTCTAAGATCAAGTTTTGAAACATCAACAATGTTATTTAGCTTAAAATCGGTTTTGGTCATATGATGGTTTGCACCAGAATCAACAATCCACTTATTATTAGTAGACACAAAAGAGTTACAACAAATACCTGCCATATTCGCAGACACTTCACCTGTTGAAGGTTTCTCATTAATGAGACTGAGAAACTTGTTATATTGCTCACTTGTGAGAAAAAACTTTTCAGACGAATTGTTAGATTTAACATCCAAATCAAAAGAGCCATTAACATCAGAAGAAAATGAATTATTAGAAGAGATTGTTTTATTAGAATTATGAGATTCATTTTTAAATTTAAAATCTTTAGGAAAACCAATGAGCTTATAACACCTTTCAATAGTATGTCCCTTAAGACCACAATTTTTACATTGAAGATTAGAGTTTCCACGTGACTTATTCCGTTTTTGATCATTAAATTTACCAACAAAAGCAGTAGCTTGAGACTTAGTGGAAGTTTGAGAAACAGAACCTCCCTTTTGATGTGATTCTTCACGAGAATTAATAGAAAAAACAGTTTTCACATTAGGAAGAGGTTCCATTAACAAAATATGGCTTTTAACTTGATTGAATGTATCATCTAAACCAGACAAGAACTGCATAAGCTTCATTAATTTTGAATGATTAACAAAATCAGTTGAAGCCTTACAAGTACATTCAGACAGGTTAACTAACCCATCAAATTCTTTCCACAAAGCATCAAGCTTACTGTAATACTCAGAGACAAACAAACCACTCTGAGTAAGAGAATTTATCTTTTGATGAACATTAAAAACAACAGAACCATCAGCCTTAGAGTAAGTTTCACTCAACTCAGACCAAATATCAAATGCATTATCACTACAGGCATGATTAGCATATAAAGACTCAGAAATAGAACCAAGAATCCAAGAACTCACAACAGCATTAACACGTTCCCACTTATGAATTTTAGTTTCATCCTCACTAGGTTTAGGAAAAGTTTTATCAACAAATCCTAACTTATTTCTACCTTTCAAAGCCCTAGTCATTGAAATTTTCCATATTCTAAAATTCTCAGTACGAGTCAATTTGAAACTAATAACAGAGACAACACCATTATCAGATGGATGTAAAAATAATGGATCATCAAAATCATAATGTTCTGGACTTTTAGAACCAGAAGCAGAAGGAGCTTCCCCAACCATGACTGATATAGTTTACACAATATCAAACCCGTGTTCTCTTAAAAAGTAATTATACTAAACCAGATTCTGACCTCCTTTCAAGAAGCAGACAAGCTAGTATAACCACAAGACCCCAATCTCGATATCAATAAACTGTAAGAGTCACAACACAACAAGAGAACAATACAATAACACAGAAGCACCCAAGAAAACAACCTGAACAAACAACAGAAGGCAAGCGTGCGAAAACTTACAGAAATCCTCAAAAAACGCTCTGCAAGCCGCAATGTAGTTTACCGTTAGATCTATACAAAATAGAGTCTAACACTGATGCAGACAGGCATTCAAATGCCAGAAACCACCAAACACCTCAGATTGCACCGTTTGCAATCTTAATGTTGAACGTCGCTTGACGTTGGCCGTTAGACAACGAGGAGTTAAATCTAAACGTTTACAGTCAAGCGATCGTTTACTCTTAAGATTGACGATGTCTGAGTGAGTTTACACCTTCATTTTTGATGACGAATGTGAAAGCCACCTTAAGAAAAAGAATCGAAACAATCGATCGAATGGAGAACACAAAACTACCAAGAAAACTCAAGAACCAAAAAAGGGATTTGAAAACCCTAACTCAAAACCGAGAAATCAAACAAGAAACGACGCAGGAATAAACCCGCTCTGATACCATGATAAAAACACAATCAACAGATCTATTCACAACATCAACAGATCTTTTATTAACAAAAACAAGATCCAGTTGGTTTTCAAGAACTTACAACTTAAAACTCACTACATAACACTCACACTCAAACAGAATAACACAAGAACAATTACAGAGTTTTGTTGAACAAAAACTAACTAGAACAAAGAACTCTAGACTCGATTAAAACCCTAATCTGAAGAAGACGAAGACAAAAGATCAGAGAGACTATAGTGAGTGTGTGTAAGCTGAACATTGATCTGAACCACTCTAACACAGCTGAGATGCATTTATACCTCCGGTTCAACCCATAAACCAAACCCGAGATATAACTGACCCAAACCCAGTATCAAGGATCCACGTGCTTTCCTACTTTTAGATAAACGAGCCCCAGTACCTGCACTTATTAAAACAATACACAATACACCCAATACTAAAATCTCCTAAACTCTCTTTATTACCTTTCTTCATATTTACAATTTCAACCCAATACAGAAACTCTTCTTCAATGTTAATCTTGCTCATAAAATACTTTTAACATTATTTGTTAGCTTTAAAACCATTTATAGGATTATGTGAGAGATCCCGATAGGATATTATGTTTGAATTACAGGTTTGGGATCCAAAACCATCGAGTTATGTTTGAACATTCTATAGTTCAAACAACACACATTTATTATCATTCTTATTCCAGGCACAAACATGTGATGTTGGATGCTTATGATCAACAATGTGATGAAGCAGCGATGATATTTTCTGAATACCATAAGCGATTTCGCCTCTATGTTAATCAAGTCAAGAATGCTCAAGAGTCTAGACGCAGATTCTTCCATGGAAGTTGTCACAAGTTTCCAAACGAACAACAAAAAAGAAGACGTTTATTCCACTGTAAAAGGGTCAAAACCTACAGACGATGTAATTCTAATTGAAACAAACAGGGAAAGAAACATACGCAAGGCATGTGAATCTCTAGTAATACAAATGATTGACAAGATTCTCTCATCTTTTCCTGCATACGAAGGAAATGGTATCCATCTAAATCCTCAAATGGAAGCTGCAAAATTAGGTGTCGATGTTGATGGAGATATACCCAATGAAGTGCAAGATATAATTGTGAATTGTTTGAAAATCCCTCAGCACTTACTTCTTGTCATAACCAGTTACATACACAGGTTGAAATCATTAATGACAAAAGAAATAGAGAAAATTGACAATAGAGCTGATGCAAATATGTTAAGATATAAATATGAAAACAAAAGAGTAATGCATGATTCTTCTCCTGATGTAAACTCACCATTCCCCTTTCAAGTTTATGGAAATGGGAAACTTGGAGTTGATATGCCTTTAAAAGGAACTCAAAATCAACTTCTTGAACGAAAGGTATTAATCTTTCTCTCTTCCTTAAACTACTCTCATCTTTTCACTTCTTTATAATGAAATCCATCTTTTTGTTTACAGAAAGCACATGTTCAATAATTTGTTGCTGCAGAAGATGAACTCAATAAAGCTGCAGAAGCTAGAAGCATGTGTTAAAAGCTAGAAGTGTTGACTTTGACCCTTCACATTCTCTTAATGTTGGAGAAACCTCACAAACCATGAGTAGTCTCAGACTATTAGAGGTAGTATTAATAGCTATATTTATTTTATTTTAATTTGTTATTTTATCCATTTGTTTTTATACAGCTGGAGGTTTGGGAGAAAGAAAGAGAAGCTTCTGGATTGAAAGCAAGTTTGACAACATTAATGTCTAAAGTACAACGATTAAACATGTTATGTGAAGAAAAAAAAGAAGCTTAAGGAAAAAATGGATGAAAATGGAAGAGTTTGATGCTCGAAGATTAGAGCTCAAATCCATCTACAGTGCTCTACTTAAAGCAAAAAATGTAAGATGAGTTTTAAGTTTTACTTTTCCATGATGAGGGTATTTATGTCTTTTTGACAATGTTGTAGGATGCTGCTGCATTTTGGAGTCAACAACCATTAGCTTCCATCAACCCCACAAGCATTGTTGGAGTCAATGGGTGGCATCTACTGGACCTGATGCTGTCATTGCTGCAGAAAAGAATGCTGAACTTTTGACTGCCCGAGCTGGTGCCCGAGACCCCTCTGCTATTCCTTCTATTTGTCGTGTTTCTGCTGCCCTTCAATATCCTGCAGATGTGTGTGTATGTGTGTGTTTGTGTGTGTTAGAGTGATGTAAAATTACTAAAATACCCTTGGTTAATTTTAGGGTTGGAAGTTTCGGATGCCGGCTTAGCATTGGTGTTGGAATCGATGGAATTCTGTTTGAAGTTGCGGGGTTTGGAAGCTTGTGTTTTGGAGGACTTAGCAAAAGCTATCAATCTGGTGCATATCAGGAGGGATCTTGTGGAAAGTGGTCACACGTTGCTAAACCATGCTTATCACAATCAACAAGAATACGAAAGGTATGAGGGTGGTGCTGGAATCTGTGATTCCGATGGAATCGGAATTCGTGATTCCGACGGAATTGGAATATGTGATACCATTCCGATGTCAAATAAATGGAGTTTAATTCTATCTGAAGGTGGAACCAGAATCAATGATTCCGACAGAATTGGAATCAGTGATTCCGATGGAATCAGAATCTGTGATTCCATTCTGCTGCGAAATAAACGGAATTTAATTATATCTGAAGGTGGAACCAGAATCAGCGATTACGACAAAATTGGAATCAATGATTCCGACGGAACCAAAACCTTACAAAAACTTTAAATGAAAACCAAAATTGTAAGAGAACCTTTTGACATTATGGTTAGTGTAATGGAATGTATTTTTTTATATGTACGATATCTTATTTTGCATTATTAGACATTAAATGTGTAATTTAGTTTGTTTAATATTTGGTACAAATTTAGAATATATATATATATATATATATATATATATATATATATATATATATATATATATATATATATATATATATATATATAACCATCACATACAAAATATGTCGTAAAACTATGTCAAAAATCATGTCATATAGAATGTCATAAATGTCTGTCATAATTACAAGAATGTTACGAATTATGACATACAAAGTCAATCGTAAATGTATGTCGAAAACGTGTGTCATGTATGTATGTCTTAATTGTGGGTCAATAATGGCTGTCGTAAAATTTATGACAGGCCAAATGTCTGTCATTATCCTTTATGACATGGCTTTCAATGACAGACATTTGTCTGTCATGTATAGGCATTTACGACGGACAATGTCTGTTAAGGAAAGCCTTTTTTCTAGTAGTGGACACTCTTCCCAAATAAGGGGTATTTTTAAAATGTTTTCGAGGACGAAGGCGGATTTTACCCATTCAGTTTTTTCATTGGCGAGGTCGGGTAGCTCCATCTTGACTACCCATTAGACTCCAAATTAGTTACCTCAAATTTATTTAATTTTTAATAATATAATAAAATATTAAGCATAAAGTGACCTTATTGTAATATGTGGCTTCTATTATATATTATATATACAATTAATTATTATATATTCTATATACAATTAATTATGAACATGCTTAGGAACAGTAACAAGTTTCAAACCATGGCTAATCTGATTTTCCTGCGGCTCATCCGATTTTCTTTAGTCGACTGGTTTTCCTGGCTCCCTTTGTCGGCTACTCATTTGCTTCGTCGACTTGCCTTTGCTTTTGACTTCCGTCCGGTGCCACTGACCTTATCCATTCTATTCATTCGTTTTTTGGTTTGATTTTACTCATAGTCCTCCTGCCACCGTCTACGCCCTCAAAACAAAAAGAGGGAGGTTGTTAGATTGATCGAAGAAGGAGGGGTTGGCATCTCGAATTTGAGCCCTAATTTCCTGAAGAGGAGGAGTCGACTAGAGATTTATAAGAATGAAGATGTAGGATAGATCGGCTCTGATACGCGCAACAGCTCAATCTTCGGTTTCTCACACCCACTTCCGATGATTCATCGCCACTGAATGTACCGCTTTGTTTTGTAGAAATCAAAATACATTGGCTCATTCGATTCACCAAAACTTTGCTTCATTACACCGTCTTCGTCCAAATTCCAAGTCTCTTCTTTTTCATGCCTTCGTATATTCTCCCAGTGTTTCTTTTCCTAAACTTCTTCTCATTCCACCCTTCATCGTCGGCGTCTTTTCCGTTGTGACGGAAATAAAGTATGTTCGTTTTTTTAAGTTGCGTATCTAATTTATCGCAAGATCCACATTTTGGTATTGATTTGGAAACCCACATCTTCTTTCAGATAAACTTAGGAATTCAATTTTTTAGTTTGAGATAGATGAAAATTATGTAAGATGGATTAGATTTCTAGATTGATGCTTAATTCTACTATTTACAGGGCTGAAGAGGTCTACAGACGACGAGGTTTTTGGGATTGCTTTTCAACTCAAGCCACTTATCATCTTATAACCGTAAGTCTCAAATTTTTATTGTGCCTTACATTATTCGACTTTAGAGATAACATTGTGTGGGATAATATTTAATTATGAGGTCTATGTGGAGGTTTCTGATGTTATTTTTTATAGTAAAATTGTGGTCTGTAGTTTGTTTTTCAATTTTAATTTCTTAATGGTAAAAGTTTCGATCAATAATTTATTTTTATAGTAATCATCAGTAGATATGTTTGAAATTTGCTACACAATTGAAGTAATTACTTAGGGTTGAAAAAAGTAAGATTGTTGTCAATTCTTATTTCCTGAAGATATGTTCATGGCATCTAATTGTTCAAGTTTTTTCATGATCAGTTATAATCACTATTTTTTGTAGGGTTGGTACCACAGGGGCCATTGCAAGGGTGAAGGAACTGTTCAAAGGACACATAAAACTAATATTAGGTTTCAACACTTTTCTTCTAAAGGGATTCCAAATCACGCGCTGACGAGAGGATGAGCCACATGCTAAGAAGCATGTGGGGTTTGAAGAGGCCATTCAATTTGTAAACAAAATTAAGGTAATAACATCATAGAATTGTGCCTGATAGTTTGTTTTCCTTTGGAAATTTTCATCTAAAATGGTATTTATGTAACATCCAGACATTGAGGTATATTTTAATTAAGAGAATTACGATTTTTGGGGTTGTCACGACATGGTGGAAGCACCACCACAACGTGACCAAGCTATATTTAATGCGTTTCCTGTTTTGGTCCCCACGATGTGCCAGTATTCTGGCCATGGCGTGGCGGCCGCCTGATGACTAAAACCCTAATATTTAGGGTTTGAGCCCATTTAAAGGAAAGCGAGGGCTAGGGTTTGCTCATCCCCAACCTCCATCACTCTCTAGACTCAGAAACTCTAACCCTAGCCTCTCTTTGTGATTTTTGGTTCTTTTGGTGCTATTGGTAGCTTGAAGAAGAAGAAGAAGAAGAAGGTGCTTTAGAGTGTGGATTTAGAAAGCAAGCCTCATCATCTCTCCCTTGTGCATTCTATGGACCTTTGTAAGTGTCCAAGATCCAACCTTTTGTTACTTGCTTCTAGATCTAGGTATTTTTGTCCCTTAATCTTCATGGGTTAGAAGTTTGGAAGGTTGGATTCAATAAAATTGGCAACTTTATGGATCCTTGTGGTCATTTTAGTGTTATATTTTCCAGATCTGAGGATCCTTGGAGTTTTGGTCCCTTGCACAAGCTTAGATTGCATATTTGCCATGTTTTTGACCTAAAATAGAAAGGACATGCATGTCCATAAAGCTACGATGTTTATGGTCTATTAGGTGTAGGAATCCTTCTGGAAAATTTGGAGGAGTAACTCTAATGATTAAGTGCTTAATGGGTGTTTGCATGGCTTGAGTTGCCTTTAAGGACTTATGGTTTGAGATATTGACTTATTTAGATGTATTAATGGATAAAGTTGGAAACTTTATCCATCAAGACCGTGGGAATGACCAGATCCAAGCTTTGGAGCTCTTGGAAATGTTGGAAAATAGCTTAATATGTTAAGTTGTTTAGACTAATCCCCACGGCGTGGCCTTAGGCTGCCACGACGTGGCGACTGGGTAAGGACCCAACTGTTTTGTCCTTACGGTGTCACGGCGTGGCCGATGCATGGCCACAATGTAGCGACTCACTGATTAGGGTTTTTAGGTTGTTGAATTGACTGTTGACCATGAGGGGTTTAATTTTTAACTTTCTGACTTAGTTGACTTTTTAGTCAACTTGTGAGTTTGGAATTTAGGCTGAGGTTGAGTTCCTTCTGTCTTATAGGTGACTTGTGGTGTCGGCTTTGATCCCGGGAGGGAGCTATTATATTATCTGCTTGATTTTGAGGTGAGTTTTCCTCACTGTACTCGTGGGTCGAAGGAACCAATGTCGACCCACTAGATTGTGTTATGTATCCTTGTGTATAGGATGTTGCTATGATGTAGTGATTTGTTATATTGGTAGATCTATATGATTACCTGTGCTAGCTGGTTATTTGTTATTGTGTAACACCCTGTTTCGGTTCGTTTCATAATTTGGGGTCGTGACCCGAGGATCAAGTATCACAAGGCTTCGGGCTTTAGGAAAGAGAGTTTTAGACGTATTTGGTGATGGATAATGTAGGTTGTGGGTACCGAATGTTCGGTTTGTGTTTTGGGAGCCCAAGGGCATATAAGTAAAGTGATGGTGCGGACCTTTTAAGAATTTTAGATTTAAGTTCGGAAAGTTTTATGGCAAAAGAGAGTTGATATGATTGTAAAGCTTCTTATTACCTTTCTGTGGATATAAGGATTGTCGAAATCGGACTCAGAACGAAGAAGTTATGGCCTTCGGAAGTTTGGAGGTTTTAAGGCTAAGTCTAGTATGTTGGGCATACAGGGAGTACGCCGGGCGTGCTAGGTTAGGTGATCGCGGGTGCAACATGGAGTATGTTAGGCGTACCAGGAGTACACATGGCGTACTCTAGTCAGGTATAAACCCTAATTTAGGGTCTTGGAGCCTATTTAAAGGCCTTAACTTATGTTCAAACCCTATTATCTTCAGCCTCAATCAACCTTAACCCTAAAACGAAACCCTAGCTTGTTCTTGAGTGTTCTTGAGCTTTGTTGGTTAACTTTTGGTGTTTTTGCTCACTTTGAAGAAGAAGGAGCTTGGTGTTCAAGCATTGGTTGGGGTGGAGCTCTTAGATCCAGAGTCTTCATTCATTTTGCTAGGATTTGAAGGTATAAAGTTTCTATCTTGGTAACTCTTTATGCTTGATCTAGTCTAGGGATTGTTTTGGGCATATTATGGCCCTTTGAGTCATCCTTGTGAGTATGGGCTACTCCAAGAGCTTAGAATGTTGGATCCTAGCATTTCTGAAGTTGTTAGTGCATAAAAGTTTCATCTTGATGAGTTTGAATGAACCATGTGAGAGTTGGTGTTCATATTATGCATATAGATGGATAAAAACAAGTATTGGGTCCCATTAAGACATGCAAAGGAGTAAAGTTGCCAACTTTATGTGTAAGACATTATTTAGGATCAGATCTGAGAAGTGGACTTAGTGGCTTAACCATTTAAGCACTTAATGGCAAGATTGGGATGTTGTAAAGTACGTTGGCCGTACCCGGTTGGCACGCCGTGCGTACTGGCCAAAGGAGGAGTATGTTGGGCATAGGTTGAGTACGCTGGGCGTACTCAGTCGTTTAACTTTTGTGGTTTGGACCATATTTGGACTATTAGGGTTTTGAGTTTTATTGGGCCACTAGCCTTTCTGAGTTTGGGTCATTGTGAGCCTTTGGGCCTCCTTGGATTTTTTAGGAACTGGGCCACTATTTGGCTTTTAATGCCATGGTGTTTGGGCGTCGGTTATTGGGCCAAGTTAGGGGGGAGGTAAAATGGTCTTTTACCCTGGGTGTTTGACCAATGAACTAGATTCCCGGTCATGGTTTATGGCCCAATTATTAATTGAGGTTTTATTTGATTGGTTAGCGTGGGGACTCTCCGGTTCAGCAACCCGAGCATCTGTTTTTCAGGCAGCAGACTGAGGTGAGTTTGCTCACGATACTGTAAGACACTAGGATATGTTATGTGCTTGTAGTCTTTATGACTCCTGTTGTATGTGTTATGTGCCTGTGTCCTTGTTTTCTATATGTGTGTGGGGTGAAATAGATCTGGGGGTGAAATAGACCCGATACAGCCTTGTTCTGACATATGAGTTGAAATAGACTCGGGGGTGAAATAGACCCGGTACGACTTAGCCCCATACATGAATTGAAATAGACTCAGGGGTGAAATAGACCTGGGGGTGAAATAGACCCGACACAGCCTTGAGTTGGTAGATATATATGGTATGCAATATTTTGGGTAACTCACTAAGCTTTGTGCTTACGGTTTATGTTTAAATTTTTTTCAGTTACTCCAGGTTTGCGAGGGAAGGGCCCGACTTGATCGCAGTGCATCCACCCATGTTTCCGCACTTTATGATTTTGGGAATTGTACTTTGATAACTATTTTACTCTGATATACTTTTGAATGATTGAAAAAATTAAATGGTGTTTTGGTTGAATTAAAAATGAAATTTTCACCTCCTAATTTTTGGGACGTTACATATGATGGGTTTTGAGCATTACATCAATCCTATGGTGCACATGCAAACCCTAAAGCTTTGGATCTAGGTTTCTCTAATTGTACATGCAAATCATCCAAAGCTTATAAACCCTAATTCTAGCATATCAAAAATCGAAAATCATAACTATACCAAGATTAGGAAATTACGTTTCAATTGTAGCTTGAAGATCTTGAGCTTTGAGAACCTAGCACCTCAAATGTGATGCCTCTAATGAATCACAAAAACGAAAGCAAGTTGGATGATCTTGGAGAGAGGGGAAGGAGGCTCAAAATCGGCTCTTGGACCTCTATGGTTCAAGTGGTAGCCAAAAATGTGAAGCCTAGGGTCCTTTACATAGGTGAGCTGCTAGGGTTTCAGTCAAAACCCTAAGTGGATTGCATAGGCCTTAAGCAGTCCACAGGAACCTTCCAGAAACAAGGCTTGGACGAATTCAATGTGGGCTTCCCCCTTGATTTTGTCCACCCCTTTCTAAGGGATCCACAACCTAAAATCCAATTATCTTATAATTGCAATTCCAATCCCTTAGTTTCAAATAATAACTTTTGACCACAAAATTAACTCTTAATTAATTCTTTACCAATATTAATTAACCAACATGATTTCTCCTTTAATATATTATTCATATAATATATTAATAAACCATAATAACCTCTTTCTCCATTATTCATCCAGTCAAGTTGCTCTGGTGAAGGCAACCCAAAAGGACCATGCTACAACCGGGTCAAGTACATACCAAATATAGTTATGGGTTTAGACACCTAATCCAACAGTCTCCCACTTGCATAAGTCTAATAACTATAGATGCAAGTACGACTTCAAAAACCGATTAGCAATCGTAGCTCTCAAAAGCCGTTGTTGAACTCTGACACGTCCTTTAGATAAGGGATCATATAGTCCTCCGTTCTCAAGATATCGTGTGGACAATCACATAGAACATAGTCATACTTATTGTCCAGTAGTTTGTTTCTCAATCTCTGATTCGTCTGACATAGAACTTAATTGAACACATCAATTTAGTCCTGACCGGGCCCGACACATAAGTCAAACCAAATCATCGAGGGGCCCAAAATATCGCTTTTACCCTCGTAGGATAAAAGGAACAGATAAACTTCGACTTATATGCTTTTACTATTTACTCATAAAATCATACAGAATAATGTGTTTTATAACATCAAGTTACTGATGCGTTTACGCATAATCAATGCACAACCAACTTGCAAACAATAAACCATATATCTAGCTTTGAAGACTATATGATATTATCGTCTCACGATCACTCGTGATTAATTCCATGAAGTGATTCAAGTGAGCGCGGGTTTAATCCAATACTCAAATCTTATTTCAAGAGCACTCATGAACGTTGCAGAAAACCTTTGCTGTGTCTAAACACTTAGACAATCTACAAGCCAATTCATGACAGTCTTCTTTCATACCTACTTCCAAAGTATGATCAACTGTGGATAGTTTAAATAATCTTATTATTTAGGAAGTCAAAACATGCAAAGTGAAACAATAGTAAATAATTAACATAAGACAGTAACTTTACTGATAAATAAAACACCTTTATTTAGTCATCAAATGTTAATTACAATTTATCTATTACAAGTTTCTAAAATCTATCTAATCACTAAAACTAATATCGTCCTTCAGCCTAATGCTCCTAGCGTGCTGCAAGTGCTTGAACCTACTCAGTCCCATCGTAAGGGGATCTGCTGGGTTCTCCTCTGACGATACCCTCTTTACTGCGAGGAGTCCCTCTTCTACCCAATGTCTAATAAAATGATATTTCCTGTCGATATGTCTGGATCTACCATGATCCCTCGGTTCCTTGGTCAAGTAAACCGCACCTTTGTTATCGCAGAAAATCTCCATAGGCTCCTTTATGGCTGGCACAACTCCAAGGTCTCCGATGAAGTTCATATTGCCTCCTTCGACGCTTCGCTCGCTGCTATGTACTCTGATTCGCACGTTGAATCAGCTACGGTCTCCTTCTTGGAACTTTTCCAAGTCACTGCTCCTCCATTCAGGGTAGAGACCCAGCCCGAATGCGAGCGGAAGTTATCCCGGTCAGTCTGAAAACTAGCGTCACTATACCCTCGCACTCTCAAGTAATCACTCCCACCGAGGATAAGAAACCATTCCTTAGTCCTCCGAAGGTACTTAAGAATATTCTTTACTGCGGTCCAATGTGCTCTACCAGGATTCCCTTGATATCTGTTGACCATGCTCAAAGCGAAGGCCACATCAAGGGGAGTACAAGTCATAGCATACATGATCGAACCAACTGTGGAAGTGTAGGGTACTCGGCTTATTTCTGCTATCTCATCTTCGGTACTCGGGCTTTGAGTCTTACTCAATTTGGTATTGCTTTGGATTGGTAACTCCCCTTTCTTGGAATTTTCCATACTAAAATGCTTTAGTACCTTATCCAAGTAAGTACTTTGACTAAGTCCTATTAGTCTTTTACTCCTGTTTCTCACTATCCTTATCCTTATCCCTAGGATATAAGCAGCTTCTCGAATGTAACACCGGGTTCATGGTATGATTTTATTTAAGTTTTATTCTTATTTTTGCCACGAACTCGGCGAGTCTGCGTCCCGGCTCGCCGAGTAGCAGCAGGGTGGACACGGGATTTGAGCGGTGAACTCGGCGAGTCGGTGCATGGACTCGGCGAGTCCACCTGACTGAATGAAACTCTATTTTCAGACATTGCACCATATTTTACCCATTCTAAAACACCCATTTCGTCCCATTCTCTTCCAAAAGAACTGTAGAGCGAAACCCTAGCCCATTTTGATCCTTGTGAGTGATTTTGGCTTGGTGAAGGAAGCTTGAAGCTTAGGAGAAGGAGGAAGTTGGAGGGTGCAAGGAAGTGTGGTAGATCCGAAATCTACCCTGGGAGAAGCTCCTAACCAGGTAAGAAAGCTCCTTCTTAATCTTTAGTATAATAGATTCCCTTTTTGTCCCTTATATGTGGATTTCAAGACCTTAAACCTCCCAAACTCCGTGTGTTTATACCCTAGGAGCTTAGATTTATGGGTTGGAACCATTGCATGTCTCAGTTTTGGCCAGAATGGGTGAAGAGTCGAAGGGTACTCGGCGAGTGCCAAAGTGCACTCGGCGAGTTCCATGAAGATGGCCTTAGACTCGGCGAGTTGGATAAACAACTCGGCGAGTCCTATGAAGATTGTCTGGTACTCGGCGAGTCGTTCCTCAAACTCGGCGAGTCCCTTGAATATAGCCTTGAACTCGACGAGTTGTTCTTCCAACTCGGCGAGTCATATGATCAGTCGCTAGGATAAGAAGGGTTTAAGTGTAGGAGGTCCAACCCTCCGTAGTCGCACGTGGAATTAGCAATTTAACGTGTAGCTATAGTCCCAGAATCTCCAAATCTCCAAGGTTGATGTTCTGATGGAAGATTGGAGCGATTTGCAAGATCTGTTCGTCGGACTCGGCGAGTCACCCCCTTGGACTCGGCGAGTCCAGTCGCGGGTTTGTTAGTTGTCCCCGTCTAGCGAGTCAGGCTGACTCAGTGAGTGGGAACAGGGACCCGACGAGTCAGAGTCGGGCTAGACATAGAAGGACTCGGCGAGTCGTCATATGGACTCGGCGAGTCCAGTCAATCAGAAGGTTGACTTTGACCAAGGAGTTGACTTTGACTGTTCATTTGACCTTAGGGGTATTTATGAGTACCTGATCCATGTTTGCGGATTTATAGCCGGAGGGATTACCGGTGCGGCAGCCAGGCGTAGTCTGAGCAGGTTTTCGGCAGCTACTCTCGAGGTGAGTTTCCTTCCAGTAGGGACGGGTCTAAGGCACCAAGGCCGGCCCGTATAGACGATATGTTAGTATCGGAGTGTGGGCGGAGCCCGTATCTCATAGCTGAGTTTGATTGTGTTATATGCCAGTATGATAGAATTGCTTATACTTGTTGTCTGTGTGATACTTGTATGTTATGGTTTAGTAGCGGAGTGTGGGCGAGGCCCGTATCTCCATGGATAGCAGAGTGTGGGCGAGGCCCGTACCTCTCAGAAAGTAAAGTGTGGGCGAGGCCCGTATCTCTATGGGTGTGGGCGAGGCCCGTATCCCTTGGTTACTCATTATATGATCGTATGGTATGTGGCATTATGGGGGAACTCACTAAGCTTTGTGCTTACGTTTTATAGTTTTGTTTTCAGGTATCTCTTCAGCTAGGGAAAAGGAGCTGGCGCGGTAGCGGCATATCACACACACTCTTGTTTCCGCACTATGGATTTTCTGGGATGTACTCTGAATATTTAACTATGATGTTACCGGTTTTCAGACATAAATTAATATTATGAAAGTTTTGTAACGATGTTTTTATGTATTAACCTAATTTAAAAATGAAATTTTTAGCTGGTATTTTTCGGGATGTTAGAAGTTGGTATCAGAGCCCTGGTTTGAGGGATTCGGACACACCTTCGGGGGTGTCTGGACTCAAATCGAGGGATTAAAAGATTTTTATAAAGAAATGATTTTCTAAAGACTAAGTAAAAGGGGTTTCTAAAAAAAAAAAGGGGTGTGTGATGTGCGCGACCGGCCGAGCTCAAGTAAGTTTTCCCCAAAGTACCCATACAAGTTTACGTTATGATTATCAGTTTCAGTTTCAGTAGAACAACATGCTAGAATAGGACTAAGGATCTAGGAAAGATGCCTTATGTGCCTGCTTTATGTGTTTCGGCTTTTTGAGAATTGCATGCTAGTACAGATCAGTCAGTATGATAGCCAGAGTAGTATATACTTGATTATGTGTACTCAATGCCCGAATGCTGCTTGCTTTGTGCTATTAGGAGTTCTAGTCGTCTTTCACTAACTAGTGAACGAATATGCTAAGTTACATATTGCAAGGATTAAATAATTTCAGAAGGTTGGGTCTAGCCCTATTTCGCAGCTCTTGTTTGAGTCCAACCGTTGTAGGGTAGGACCTCTCATTCGAAGAATTATCTAGTCTGAGTAATATGTAATAGTATTCGCGAGCTAGTTAGGGAAGGAAAGCAGGGACCTCTTGTGCAGCTGATGGCAGAGAGTGGGATGGCAATTACTTAGGGCGAGAGTAGCACGAGAACCGCAATATTAGTAGAAAGGACTTGGTTGATTTGAGGCAATTCTTGAGGAAAGTACGGATAGACGTGGAAGGTAGTATGGGCCCGTACTACTGAAAGCGGAGGATCCGTACTCGATTCAAAAAGGGTCGAGGCGAGACCGGGGACTAGTGGTATGTATGTGAGCCTCGTTAGTGGAATATTGTTTGACGGTGGTTATGCTATGTTTTTCAGTATGGTGACCACACGACAGGGAGCGGGAGGCTCAGGATCGGGATCGGGTTCGGGTTCAGGGTCCGAACCAGTTGATGAGGGTCTACGCGAGTTCATTGCGTCAGAGATTACCAGGGGCATCCTTGAGTCGACTTCCATCATCTTCGGGTCGATCAAGGAGGGTATTGTAGAGTTGATGGAGGATCGTCTCAGGGCGTTCAGGAGTGATATGGCGGCTAGCCAGTCAGGATCACGCACACTGTCCTTTAAGGACTTCAGGGGCAGTGGTGCATCAGATTTCCATGGGGCTAAGGACCCCATTGCTGCCAGACGATGGATTGCAGACCTTGAGTCTGCACAGCTGATCAGCTTCTGCCCCGAGGGGTCGAAGGTACGATTTGCAGCAGGGTGTCTACGTGACAGAGCTAGAGATTGGTGGGAGTCGGTTTGTGACTCTTTGGGAGCCGCGGCCATTGAGGCTATGACATGGCCGGACTTTGTGACACGATTCAGGGCGGAGTTCGCGCCTGCGGTGGAGCTCCAGCAGTTGGCACGGGAGTTCTTGGATATGAGACAGACGACGGAGACTGTGGCGGAGATCACCGCCAAGTTCCGGGAGAGGGCGTTACTGGTGCCCCAGTATGCAGGTGATGAGGATATGAGGAGGACCCGCTACCATGACATGCTGCAAGCCGACATTCGGGAGCATGTCAGTTTTTCAGCTTGCCCTACCCTAGATTCTATGATTGCTAGGGCGAGGGAGAGGGATATAGATCTGGGGCACGTCCGGAAGAGGAAGGCAGAGGAGGGACAGACGATAGGGGCTTCGGGAAAGAAGCCCAAGGGATCAGATGGTAGGCCGAAAGGCCATACAGGACCGGGCCGCTGTAGGAAGTGCAGCAGGTCGCACGAGGGAGCGTGTAGATTAGGACCGACAGGCTGCTACAGGTGCGGCAAGACGGGACATTTCAACAGGGATTGTACTGCCCCTGCTCCGGTTATTCAGACATCTGAGTTGTTGTGTTTCCACTGCAACCAGAGGGGCCACAAGAGGGCCAACTGCCCCCAGTTGTCAGCAGCAGCGCCAGTACAGGCGCCAGCTCCAGCGACCCTGCGGATTACAGATGGCCGGCAGGGCAAGGCAGAGGCTCCAGTGGTGAGGAGCCGGGCATTTCAGCTGACAGCCGAGGAGGCACGCGCTGCACCCGATGTGGTGACGGGTATGATTCTTTCCCTCTGACCTATTTATATGAGATTTATGATATTGATATGTGCTCTGTGTATAAACGTTTAGGATCGTTCCATGTGAACGGTATTCCAGTCCAGGTGTTGTTTGATTCGGGGGCTACCCGATCCTTTGTTTCTCTTGCACTTAGCAAGAAGTTTCCTGAGTCCTCGGGAATGTTGGATTGCCCTTTTGAGGTCGAGATTGCGGACGACCGGTCGGTGCGAGCATCAGAGGTCTTCCGAGATTGTGTGTTAAGGTTGTTCGAAGAGCGGTATTTGGTTGATCTAGTTCCCATTCCATTGCAGGGAAACAAGGTCATTATTGGTATGGATTGGCTGAGTCCCAATGGGGCAGTGATAGATTGTGCGCAACAGTTAGTACGAGTCAGAGCCCCAAGTGGGGGAGAGTTAGTAATTCAGGGTGAGAGATCACAGCGAGGGCCAGCTTTCTGTTTGGCAGCGAGGGCAAGGCGTTACCTTCAGCAGGGTTGCGCAGGATATGTCGCATATGTCATGGACACCCGGGAGGCGGGTAAGGCGACGGTGGGCGATGTGCCCGTAGTACGAGAGTTCGCGGATGTATTCCCCGAGGAGCTGCCTGGGATACCTCCAGGGCGACAGGTGGAGTTCAGGATCGACCTAGTCCCTGGTGCGACTCTGATAGCCAAGGCACCGTATTGGTTGGCTCCTCCTGAGATGCAGGAGTTGTCTACACAGCTTCAGGAGCTGTTAGACAAGGGTTTCATTAGACCGAGCAGCTCACCCTGGGGAGCCCCGATTCTGTTTGTGAAGAAGAAGGACGGGTCGCATCGGATGTGTATCGATTATAGGGAGCTGAATAAGGTAACGGTGAAGAACCGCTACCCACTCCCGAGGATTGACGACCTCTTTGACCAGCTTCAGGGAGCATCTTCGTTCTCCAAGATAGACTTGCGTTCAGGATATCACCAGGTGAGGGCCAGAGAGGAGGATGTGCAGAAGACGACATTTCGGACACGTTATGGCCACTATGAGTTCGTGGTGATGCCTTTCGGGCTCACCAATGCTCCTATCGCGTTCATGGACCTCATGAACCGCGTGTGTAGACCGATGTTAGACCGGTCGGTGATAGTATTTATTGATGATATCTTGGTTTACTCCAAGACGCGAGAGCAGCATGAGGAGCATTTGTGGGAGGTTTTGGAGACTTTGAGAAGGGAGAACTTGTATGCTAAGTTCTCCAAGTGTGAGTTCTGGTTGCACGAGGTGCAGTTTCTAGGGCACCTTGTCAACCAGAACAGGATTTCGGTGGATCCAGCCAAGGTGGAGGCCGTGATGAGATGGGAGGTTCCGAAGTCTCCATCTGAGATTCGGAGTTTCCTGGGATTAGCTGGCTACTATCGGAGATTCATCAAGGATTTCTCCAAGATAGCATTACCCCTGACCAGGTTAACGAGGAAGGCTGTGGTCTTTCGTTGGGGGCCTGAGCAGCAGACAGCATTCGAGACACTGGGACAGAGACTGTGCGAGGCGCCAATCTTAGCCTTGCCAGAGGGCATGGAGGATTTTGTTGTATACTGCGATGCGTCCATCTCAGGTTTGGGCGCGGTATTGATGCAGAGAGGGCATGTCATCGCCTACGCGTCGAGGCAGCTGAAGCCTCACGAGGCGAACTACCCGACGCATGATTTGGAGTTGGGGGCTGTTGTGTTCGCCCTCAAGATTTAGCGTCATTACCTCTATGGGGTTCGCTGTACGATTTACACGGACCACAAGAGTCTGAGGTACCTCATGGACCAGCCAAATCTGAATATGAGGCAGCGTCGGTGGCTTGATGTGGTAAAGGATTATGATTGTGAAATCCTTTATCACCCGGGGAAGGCCAACGTGGTGGCCGATGCGCTTAGCCGCAAGGCGGCGCCGATTAGGGATATTTGCATGCGGATGACAGTGGTGACTCCGCTTTTGGAGCGAATCCGGGAGGCTCAGCAGGAGGCTATGAAGGAGGAACATCGGAAGAGTGAGCGGATTGTGGGACAGGTTTCCTCCTTCGACTATGACAGCAGAGGATTATTGACATTACACCGCAGGGTGTGGGTTCCATACCTCGGAGGCGTGCGCCAGGTTCTGATGGAGGAGGCGCACAAATCCCGATTTTCCATTCATCCAGGGGCAACGAAGATGTATAGGGATCTTCGTCTGGACTATTGGTGGCCCTGCATGAAGCGGGATGTAGCATGGTACGTTGAGCGGTGCCTGACCTGCAGAAAGGTCAAGGCCGAACACCAGAGACCGCACGGCAAGATGCAGCCGTTGGATATCCCGCTGTGGAAATGGGAAGACATCACGATGGATTTCATCACCAAGCTTCCCAGGACCGCGCGGGGAGTGGATTCGATATGGGTCATCGTCGATCGATTGAACAAGAGCGCCCACTTTATCCCGATTCAGGAGAGCATCTCGGCTGAGAAATTGGCCGATATCTACATCAGAGAGGTGGTGGCACGGCACGGGGTGCCAGTTTCAGTGATTTCAGATAGGGATGTGCGGTTCACTTCCAGGTTCTGGAAGAAGTTTCATGACGAGCTGGGTACTCGTCTGCATTTTAGTACAACCTTTCACCCGCAGACGGATGGCCAGAGCGAGCGGACCATCCAGACTCTGGAGGATATGCTGCGGGCGTGTGTTTTAGACTTCGGTGGTAGCTGGGATACCTATCTTCCTTTAGCCGAGTTTTCATATAACAACAGCTATCACGCGAGTATTGACCGCTCTCCCTTCGAGATGTTGTACGGGAGGAAGTGCAGGACCCCGATATGTTGGGGCGAGGTTGGACAGAGAGTCATGGGGAGCACCGAAGTAGTGCTCAAGACGACAGAGAAGATTCAGCAGGTCCGGAGCAGGCTTCAGACTGCTCAGAGTCGGCAGAAGAGTTATGCCGATAGGCGCCGATCAGACCTGGAGTTCCGGGTCGGGGATATGGTTCTCCTGAAAGTGTCGCCGTGGAAGGGCGTCATCCGATTCAGGAAACGGGGCAAGTTGGGTCCCAGGTATATTGGACCGTTTAGGGTTGCAGCCCGAGTGGGCAAGGTGGCATATCGGCTGGACCTGCCAGCCGAACTCAGTCAGATCCACAGCACTTTCCACGTCTCCCAGCTGCGGAAGTGCCTGGTGGACGATTCAGCAGTGGTACCTTTGGAGGACATCCAGATTGATGACAGCCTGAATTATATCGAGCGGCCTGTGGCTATCCTAGACCGGAAGTCGAAGGAACTGAGGAACAAAAGGGTGGAGCTGGTGAAGGTACAATGGCAGCATCGGAAGGGCTCGGAATGGACTTGGGAGCCCGCGGATGAGATGATGGAGCATTATCCAGAGCTGTTCCGGAAGGGAGCGGCAGACTTCGAGGACGAAGTCTAAAATAAGTGGGGGAGATTTGTAACACCGGGTTCATGGTATGATTTTATTTAAGTTTTATTCTTATTTTTGCCACGAACTCGGCGAGTCTGCGTCCCGGCTCGCCGAGTAGCAGCAGGGTGGACACGGGATTTGAGCGGTGAACTCGGCGAGTCGGTGCATGGACTCGGCGAGTCCACCTGACTGAATGAAACTCTATTTTCAGACATTGCACCCTATTTTACCCATTCTAAAACACCCATTTCGTCCCATTCTCTTCCAAAAGAACTGTAGAGCGAAACCCTAGCCCATTTTGATCCTTGTGAGTGATTTTGGCTTGGTGAAGGAAGCTTGAAGCTTAGGAGAAGAAGGAGGAAGTTGGAGGGTGCAAGGAAGTGTGGTAGATCCGAAATCTACCCTGGGAGAAGCTCCTAACCAGGTAAGAAAGCTCCTTCTTAATCTTTAGTATAATAGATTCCCTTTTTGTCCCTTATATGTGGATTTCAAGAACTTAAACCTCCCAAACTCCGTGTGTTTATACCCTAGGAGCTTAGATTTATGGGTTGGAACCATTGCATGTCTCAGTTTTGGCCAGAATGGGTGAAGAGTCGAAGGGTACTCGGCGAGTGCCAAAGTGCACTCGGCGAGTTCCATGAAGATGGCCTTAGACTCGGCGAGTTGGATAAACAACTCGGCGAGTCCTATGAAGATTGTCTGGTACTCGGCGAGTCGTTCCTCAAACTCGGCGAGTCCCTTGAATATAGCCTTGAACTCGACGAGTTGTTCTTCCAACTCGGCGAGTCATATGATCAGTCGCTAGGATAAGAAGGGTTTAAGTGTAGGAGGTCCAACCCTCCGTAGTCGCACGTGGAATTAGCAATTTAACGTGTAGCTATAGTCCCAGAATCTCCAAATCTCCAAGGTTGATGTTCTGATGGAAGATTGGAGCGATTTGCAAGATCTGTTCGTCGGACTCGGCGAGTCACCCCCTTGGACTCGGCGAGTCCAGTCGCGGGTTTGTTAGTTGTCCCCGTCTAGCGAGTCAGGCTGACTCAGTGAGTGGGAACAGGGACCCGACGAGTCAGAGTCGGGCTAGACATAGAAGGACTCGGCGAGTCGTCATATGGACTCGGCGAGTCCAGTCAATCAGAAGGTTGACTTTGACCAAGGAGTTGACTTTGACTGGTCATTTGACCTTAGGGGTATTTATGAGTACCTGATCCATGTTTACGGATTTATAGCCGGAGGGATTACCGGTGCGGCAGCCAGGCGTAGTCTGAGCAGGTTTTCGGCAGCTACTCTCGAGGTGAGTTTCCTTCCAGTAGGGACGGGTCTAAGGCACCAAGGCCGGCCCGTATAGACGATATGTTAGTATCGGAGTGTGGGCGGAGCCCGTATCTCATAGCTGAGTTTGATTGTGGTATATGCCAGTATGATAGAATTGCTTATACTTGTTGTCTGTGTGATACTTGTATGTTATGGTTTAGTAGCGGAGTGTGGGCGAGGCCCGTATCTCCATGGATAGCAGAGTGTGGGCGAGGCCCGTACCTCTCAGAAAGTAAAGTGTGGGCGAGGCTCGTATCTCTATGGGTGTGGGCTAGGCCCGTATCCCTTGGTTACTCATTATATGATCGTATGGTATGTGGCATTATGGGGGAACTCACTAAGCTTTGTGCTTACGTTTTATAGTTTTGTTTTCAGGTATCTCTTCAGCTAGGGAAAAGGAGCTGGCGCGGTAGCGGCATATCACACACACTCTTGTTTCCGCACTATGGATTTTCTGGGATGTACTCTGAATATTTAACTATGATGTTACCGGTTTTCAGACATAAATTAATATTATGAAAGTTTTGTAACGATGTTTTTATGTATTAACCTAATTTAAAAATGAAATTTTTAGCTGGTATTTTTCGGGATGTTACATCCAAGGTCCTTCATAGCGAAGCACTTCCCAAGCCAGGACTTAACCTCCTGCAGGGTTGGGATGTCGTTTCCTATGAGCAGTATGTCATCGACATACAAAACGAGAAAACTAACTATACTCCCACATGCTTTGACATATACACATGACTTATCCTCGCTTTGCAAGAAACCAAACTCTTTGACCTTCTCATCGAAACAAAGATTCCATCTGCGAGACGCTTGTTTTAATCCATAGATGGATTTCTCAAGCTTACACACTCTATTAGGGTGTTTTGCATCGACAAAACCCTCTGACTGACTCATGTAAACATCTTCAGCCAACTTCCCATTTAGGAAAGAGGTTTTGACATCCATCTGCCATATTTCATAATCATGAAACGCAACTACGGCTAGCATAACCCTTATAGACTTTATCTTCACTACTGGTGAGAAGGTCTCATCATAGTCAACTCCGGGAGTTTGAGTAAAGCCCTTCGCAACCAATCGCGCCTTATAAGTGTGTACTTTGCCATCCATATCGGTATTCTTCTTGAAGATCCATTTGTACCCGACCGTCTTACGACCCGGTACATTGTCAACCAAGTTCCAAACTTGATTGTCATACATGGACTGAATCTCGCTGTCCATAGCCTCTTTCCACTTTGCAGATTCCGGGCCTGCCTTGGCTTCCTTGTAGCTGTTAGGTTCATCAAAATTTATTAGCATACTATCACTAATAAACGTATCACCCTCAGTTGTTATATGGAAACCATACAACACAGGTGGAACACTAACTCTACTGGAATGTCTAAGAGGTAAGGACTCGTCAATCGGTTCAATAGGAGTTTCCTCCTTGGGTTGAACGCCAACGTTAGAGGTTCCTTCATCGATTGGCTCTTGAAGCTCTTCAAGATCAATTTGCCTCCCACTGTCCTCTTGGCTTATGAGTTCTCGCTCTTGGAAAATCCCTCTCCTCGCAACGAAGACAACATTGTCACTCGGTCTATAGAAGAGATTTCCAAAGGACATCTGCGGATAGCCGATTAAAATACACCGCTCACTATAAGGTTCGAGCTTGTCGTGAGTCTCTCGTCTTACGAAAGGCTCGCAACCCCAAACCTTGATATGTGCCAACGAGGGAGCTTTCCCTGTCCACATCTCGTGAGGTGTTTTGGCAACCTTCTTAGTAGGGACTAGATTAAGGATATGGGCGGCAGTCGCTAAGGCATACCCCCACAATGAGATTGGTAACAAAGCACGACTCATCATGGAACGAACCATGTCCAACAAGGTTCGATTGCGCCTCTCAGCCACACCATTCAACTGCGGTGTCCTAGGTGGCGTCAATTGCAAAACAATTCCGCATTCCTTGAGGTAGTTGTAGAATTCAAGACTAAGGTACTCACCACCTCGATCGGATCGGAGCATCTGAATTTTCCTGCCCAGCTGATTCTCCACTTCTTTCTTAAACTCTTTAAACGTTTCAAAGGTTTCTGACTTGTGCTTGATTATGTAGATATACCCATATCTGCTATAATCATCGGTGAAAGTCACATAGAAGCGGTTTGCATCCCTTGTGGCGGATCTAAAGGGCCCACACACATCGGTATGTGTATGAGATCCAATAAACCCTCACCCCTTTCACAAGTGCCAGTGAAGGGTGACTTGGTCATCTTTCCAAGCAAAAAAGACTCGCACACGTCATCGTCCCTAAGGTCGAATGACTCCAACACTCCATCCTTTTGGAGTTGGGCTATGCGTTTCTTGTTCACATGTCCAAGGCGACAATGCCACAAGCATGCTTTGTCCAAAATATTGGAAGAATCGATATGCAACACATCATTTCCTAAGTTGTCTACAACCATCACAGTTTCGTATATACCATTACAAGGCAATGCTTCAAAATAGAAAGAACCATTAAATAAAGCATTAATAGAACCCTTTTCATTATCAAACGAAAATCTAAAACCTTGTTTATACAAACCATGAAAAGAAATAATGTTTCGTGTCATTTCTGATGAGTAATAGAAATTATTCAAATCTAAACCTAATCCACTACTAATCACTAAAGAGTAAACTCCAATCTTGGTCACAGGCGACACTTTCCTATTCCCCATGATCAAGTTTATCTTCCCATGCTCCACATCCATACTTCTTCTTAGACCCTGCAAATCAGAACAAATGTGAAAACCACATCCTGTATCGAGGACCCAATAGTTGTTAGAATGAATAAAAGATATCACAGGGAATCAGGGTCGAATCCTCAGGGACACAGCCTAAAAGTCAATGCCTTTTTGCATCAGGCACATCTAGTCAAGAAACAGAATATAAATGGGGGATTTAATTATGAACTAAAAACTAAAAATGCAGTGATATTAAATTAAACGAGAATCAATAATAAAAACGGTTTCAGCTCTGCTGCGACTTTCCTAATCATGCAATCAACATCGACCTGGTTATTTGAGATGCGTTCTATCTTAGCTGGTACTGAGAAAAACTAACAAGCTCTAGTATAATCTCTTTTACCTTATTTAGTTAACCAAAACAAGCTCTTCAATTAACCCTAACTTTTTACTGTCTAATCAAACAAGCTCTTAATTAAATCAGAAAAGTTGCATTAAGTTCTTTGTAAAATTCCCAGCAATATCCAATACTTTTCACAAGCTCGGAAGCGTAAAGATATGATTTTTCAGTTTATAATAAAGTCAAATCCTAAACACGGAACCGATTTATTACTTGTTACTTATTACCAGTTGATTAGAACAATTACAGATTCTATTAACTGATTAACTGGAATGATAAAACCCTAGCTAGGTGATCAGACTAACAAGAATCAAAATCAAACATTCATTAAGAACAAAACTGAAAAATCCAGATAGAAACACAAAACGAAAATCAGATCTAATGATCAATCACATGAAAAGTACTTGTCTTTACAGAACTGAAAACTAAGGTTTTAGCCAGACATGGCTAAAATCTGATAAAAATAAATGAAAAGAGACATCAAACAACTAATCTTACTAATCTACTTGAAGGAGATGATCCACAGTCTTCAGATCTTCAGAAATCATTGAAATCGGAGAAGAAAAGCATCCAAAATCGTATTTTCGTCGTCTGGTACCTCTGGAATCGCCAAGTTAGGTTACTGGAAGGTTATTAGGGTCTATTTATACGTCCAAGAGCAAAAACAATGCGCATGCGATCACATGTATCAAAGCTGCGATCGCAGGTTTTGAAGAAAACGCGTCTCGTGCCTTTTTAAAGAAGTAGGATACCATTTTGGCACTTTTTGGCCAACCTGCGATCGCATGTACGCAACCTGCGATCGCAGGTTTTCATTTTTCACTTCCGAATGAATTTTTGGCACTAAAAAACCTCGAATCCATGCTGCGACCTAACCTGCGATCGCATTAAGGCCCCATGCGATCGCATAAAGGCAACCTGCAATCGCATGTTGTGCCTAAGCCGTCCGAAATTTCGTCTACTTTTCAGATATTTTGAATCGCCTCAATCGGAGTTACGGTTCATGAGATATGGTCAAAATACAGACAGGGGGTCAAAGTTGCCAGCAACATACTTTAACTTTAGATTGCATATTCTATCTTCGTGTGATCAATTCGATCGAATGTTTCTTGACCAAAGCATCTTCCAATCATTCCACAACATACTACATAAGTTCCAAGCTCCATTTTAAGCTCCAAACGCGCATCCAACTGTGTGATATCCCTATTTTCACGGCCAGAAAAGACCGATTTTGTTTATGCTTTGTTTAAAAATCAGAGTAACATTTTAAATAAAAGTGTTGCGGAATTTGTTCCCAAAATAAAATATGATAAATATTTATCAAAGCATTTCCATATAAATGTATTTCATTAAAAACCTCGGGATGTCATGTTCGATACAGATCAAAAGCATAAACAGTACAATATAAGCATTACTACATTTATTCATATCTACAGGCCTATATCTGTAATCTCTCATCCCAAACATCATATCTATGCTCGTGCACCACTACCTGTAATACAAGAAACTGAGTGGGTCAGACTTGGGAGCCTAGTGAGCACATAGGGTTTTCAACCCACAATAAATAAGTTTATTAATTTCATCAACCAACAATAACCCGATTACCCGTTCCCGTTATCCTCACTTTACGTCCCTAAACACCTATCATAAGGGACCTAGCCTAAGGATCATCATCGGGATGGACACTACTGCTAAGGGGGTTCCTCAACAATAAATGTCCTAAAGGCAACCATGAGGGGGATTGAGTACACCGGTGAACACATCGTTCACAAACACCTACAAGTTGCGAGCCTGCTAGCGTTCCACTGGACTGTCTAGAAGAGTCCGTGGTTGTCATCCATACTCCGCTAGATGACAGAATCAACAACAACAACATCGAGGCCTCTCATCATTTTATCACACATCGTCTATTACATCTGCCCATGTTTTACCCCAACATTTTGTAGATATAAAATACATATACAGTTTAAATCATTTAAAACATGTATAAAAATCTTTCATCAGCATAGACAGCAAGTATTCAGACAATATGCACACATAGCACATAATTTATATTAAATACTTCATATCTATGTGTAAGATGAAAGTGACTATGCACTCACTTGAAAAGGTGGTGACTCTGCACTCGGACAACGCTTCGTTACTCTTAAAACAATTTTCCTCGACAAAACAGCGGGTTTTTATTAAAAATCGAGCTTCGCTGGAGCAGCGTTTCCGAGCCGAAAGCTTTTCTTCTCGGAGCCGTCGGGCGCTCCGGGGCTTCCTTCTCGTGCTAGGGAGGTTCCCTAGACTTGGGAGGGGTTTAGGGAGGCTAGAGAGAAGTTAGAGAGAGAAAGAAAGGCTTATGGTGTGAAGAAAATATGAAGAGTTCACCCTTTATTTATAGGGATTTTATAGTAAAGTAGCCCCTAAGTTTCGTCCGTATCTTCCTCGTACGAGCTCTGTTTTCTACATTCTTTATATCCACGCATTGGTATTTACGAGTACTACAACTTTCATTTAGACCCCGTCGGCTAATTCTCCTTCTATCTTAGATTTACAAAAACTGTATCGTATTTATCGCGCACGAAGAGTAGCGACTAAGCTTCATCCATATCTTTTGCATACGAGCTCCGTTTCCGACATTATTTATATTCACGCGTTGGTCTTTACGAGTACTACAACTTTCATTTAGACCCCGTTGGCTAATTCTCATTCTATCTTGGATTTACAAAACTGTATCGAATTCGCCGCGCTCGAAAAGTAGAGACTAAGCTTCGTCCATAACTTTCGCATACGAGCTCTGTTTTTGACGTTATTTATATCCACACGTTGGTAAAAATAAAATCTACAACTTTCCTTTTTACTCCGTCGGCTAATTCTCGACCGATCTTAAATTTAACAGTAGGAGGTGATTACACTGTTAAATGTCCGCGTAAAATTCATAACTTTTGCATACGGACTCCGTTTTCGTCTGTCTTTTTGTCGTTGAGTTCCTATTAATGGTATCTTCAACTCTCATTTAGGTCGCGTAAGCCAAAAAACGCTTGAACTAAAATTCGAGTTTCGGGCCGTACACTGCTATGCCAAATCTTAGAAAAATCATAACTTCCTTATACGAAGTCAGATTTGGGCATTCTTTATATCCCCAGAATCCTTGTTTCGACCACCACCACTTTATGTAAAGATATCGGGTTTATCTCACACTTTAATTTTGACGCTTATTTTTATTCTTTATTAATTATACATTTATAATTAAGTATAAAGCACATAAATTCACATAATTCACATAATACTCAAATAATTCATTTTTATTACTTCAAAAAGAGTTACAATAGTTGACCTAGACTATTACATCATCTATTAATGCTCCCAAAGCACTGCTCCACTCAAACTATCTGAAATTGACATAAAAACATGAGCAGTACGGGAATTCTTACGAATTACATGAGCTGAACGTTATTTAAATAAATGAAATGCAAATGTACAAAATATGATACTAAATAATAATGAAAACTACCCTAAAAGATGCATAAAATGACATCTAACAAATCTCCCCAAGCTTAATCCTTACTTGCCCTCAAGTAAGAAAAAGATAAAACATTATAAACAAATAGAAAGATGTAGATGACATAAAAAGGAACTTAGAATAAAAACTAAAACAAGATTAAGGAAACTAAAAATTTAAACTTTAACAAAACACTTCACTCTTTTTTTTGTTCATATGATCAGATTTCATAACGAGGAAGCTCCAATGAAATCACTACCTAAACAACAGTCTCAATACTTTATATTAACGATTCATAATTATATTTAATGAGTTAAACCAAACTTGAGCAAATAATTTATACGCCGAATTAAATTTGTGAAAACAGTGTATTTTTAAAAATAATTTCACGAAAATTCGTTTATAAAAACTTAGCTTGACCAACCCCTCCTTTTTTTTCGAACTCGTCCAGTAAACGCGGTAAGCTCCATTATGGACAGAAAATCCAAGCTTACCCCTATGATTCCACTTCGAGGAATCAATCTCATTATACCACACATCTTCCTCGTATTGATCAACTCTTTAGATTTAGCTTG
Organism: Lactuca virosa; assembly: GCF_052849685.1. Lineage (NCBI taxonomy): Eukaryota > Viridiplantae > Streptophyta > Magnoliopsida > Asterales > Asteraceae > Lactuca > Lactuca virosa. The sequence continues at coordinate 107,126,201 of NC_136426.1, read as the reverse complement.
CTTGCTTCTTGATTTTGACTTGAACTTGACTTGGATTTGACTTTGACTTGCAGATTTCTTCAAGTTGCTTGATATACCATTTCTAACATATATATCGACTGGGTGTGAATTTTACTTTGACGCCCACCATATCTTCAATACTTCAAAAATGATAATACATTGTGGGTATAACAAGAGTTCCCTACTAACCTCAAAAGGCGCAGAAACTATAGGGTTCAGTACTTCAAGGAATGATAAGGGTTATCCAATATAGGTTCTTTTTAAGGCATCTAAGGAAATTATTTTCAAAACACTGTTCGTTTTCCATCCCACACTTCCATTGTAAAAATTATCTGACTCATATGTTGGTTCATATTGAAAACATTTAAAGCACTTGAAAAGATAATTGTTAAAATTGAGTGTAATGAGACTGTTATTTTCGGTAACTATCACACTTCATCTTAACAGAGCTATCGAATGTAAATAATATCCTCATCTCATGTAATTTTTAATTTTTTGGATTTTGATATGCAGAAAATAAAAAATAACTAGAAATGAAAATCTTTTTGGGGTTTTCTTTGTTTTTTTGAATGCAAAAAAATAAAAAGGAAAATATAATATTTTTTGGATTTTCGAATTTTTATGTGCAAATGCAATGCAGAAAATAAAATTTAAAAAGAAAAACAAAATTTGAAAATTTTAAATGAAAAACTGAAAATTTTAAAATTTTTAACAAAAAAAAATGCGATTTTTTACACTAACCCCCTCCCCTAGCTTAAAATGATGCATTGTCCTCAATGCTTAGAGAGGAATGAACAACTCAATAAAGAAAATAAAAGCAAAAAGGTGCAGTTAGGAATGAATGTACCTGATAAGTTGGTAGAAATCTGATTTTGACGACAATGTGGCGAAAAATCTGAATTTCAACGACTTTGAAGATCCTCTGATTTCCCAAGCTTGCTTGGAACTGCGACCATCTCTTTATTGAAAGCATAAATACTAAAAACTACTCATCGGGTTGCCTCCCAGAAAGCCGCCCATTTTTAAAGTCGTTGGCTCGACTTTGCCCAACCAGATTATTAACTGGTGTGGTTGGGACTTCCTTGAAGCTCAACTCTTTTTCTTGTGACTCCAGATCCCTTCAAATATGGCAATATGGGTGGATCTGGAACTTGTTCAGCAAACAGGATAGACTCCAAATAGTTATCAGATAAGTCTTTCGGTTGATTAGACTTCTTTCTCTTTCTGATCTTCTTTTTCTTCCCAGAAATCTCCTCATTCTTTCTTTAAACTTTCTTCTTTTCAGTTTCGTATCTGAAATCACCACTTCCACCTTTTCTTTTTCCAAAAGTTTTTTTTTTCTTTTCATATTTTTATCTGATTCTTCTTCCGTAGCAGAATTCAGCTCAACCTCTTCCACCTCCCCAAGCTTATCTTCTGCCAGCTCCTTGGATATATTATCAGATGAATTCCTGTCTAAAAAATTTTCTTGAACAGAGACATTAGAAAACTCACAGCAGCCCTCAGACAAAGGACTGCTGGTACCCATATAATTGACAAAAACATTTTTAGAAGGAAAATCATCATTATTAATTTGAATTTTAACCACTTCCTCATCAAACTCCATTGAAATCATTCCATTGAAAACATCAATTTTCGTTTTCGCAGTTTTCATAAAAGGCCTTCCCAAAATAATAGAGTTTGCATCAGAAGTGTCTAAGTTTCCCATGTCCAATATATAAAAATCAGCGGGAAAAATCAGATTATCCACTTGGACAAGAACATCCTCCAGTACACCTTTTGGGTGTACTGTTGAATGATCCGCCAACTGGATGATGGTCCCGGTCTTTTGCAAAGATCCCAATTTTAATTTTTCAAAAATAGAAAACGGGAGGACATTAACTGAAGCTCCTAGATCAATCATGGCTTTTGGAAAATCAAGGTTCCCCAATTTACAAGGAATTGAGAAAATCCCCGGATCCTTGCACTTTAGAGGCAAACCTTTTTGTAAAATAAAGGAGATATTTTCGCCAGCTTTTACAATCTCATTAAATTTCATTTTGTTTTTTGAGTTGCATAAAATTTTAAGAAACTTAGCATAGCGAGGGATATGTTGGATAATATCTAAAAGTGGGATATTTACCTCAACCTTGCGAAGAATTTCCATAATATCTTCATCATCTCTTTCGCGCTTCGTACTCTTCAGTCTTGATGGGAATGGAGGTAATGACTTGTACTCCTTCAGAATTGGCTTGGGTAGTGTTGGAGTTTCTTTTTCTTCCAGCTTTTCAGATTCTTCTTCAACCAACACCTCTTCAAACTCTTCAGCTTCAGCTTCTTTTTCTATCCCTTCCACATCTCCTTCTTCTATCAGAACCTCTTCAAACTCTTCTTCATCATTGTTTTCTGGTTCAGATGAGCTTGGGCCTTCATATGTTTTCCCGCTTCTCAAGAAAATAGCACTCACATTATGCTTTGGATTGTTTTCAGTATGTCCTGGTAACTTTCCTTGAGACTCCAGACGACCCACAGAAGTGGCAAGTTGAGACACCTGTTGCTCCAGATTCTTGATACTAGCTCTAGTTTCGGTCTGGAATGCTTGGGTGCTCGTGGCAAGACTTTTTACTATATCTTCTAAGGCCACACTGGAGCTACTGGGTTGATGTTAGAAGTTTTGATTCTGGAAATTCGAGTTCTGAAAGTTGGGATGAAAGTGAGAATTTTGATGAAAATTTGTCGGCTGAAAACACAGTTGCTGAAAATTTCGTTGCTGCTTAAATCCGGGTGGAGGCTGGAATTGTTGTTTCTGCTGATAATTATTCTGAAAATTCTGGTGGTAGCCCCCGACAACTTTTACTGCAACTGTATCCTCTTGCAATATTGGGCACATGTCAGTAGGGTGATCAGTCTTCAAGCATATCCCACATTGTTTCTTTGCAGCTGCTTTTTCTTTGGTCATGAGGAGAACAACTTTCGTCAATTCAGATATCTGAGCTTCCAGATGAACATTGTTGACTTCCTTGACACCCCTTGGTTGATCTGGATACCACTCGTCTTCATTTCCAGAGTGTTTAGACTCGATTGCCAGCTTTTCAATCAGCTCTCTAATTTCAGTTGGTGTCATATCACCCAAAGAACCACCACTGGAAGCATTTATAAGGCGTCTTTCCATGGGTGTCAGACCTTCACAGAAACAGTTATAGAGCTGGTAATCACTAATTCCATGTTGGGGGCAATAGACCAACAACTTCTTGAATCTCTCCCAATAGGTATGTAAAGCTTCTCTTTTTCCTTGTTTGATACCAAGGATTTCTCTTCTGAGACTGGAGACTCGCGTTTCTGGAAAATATTTCTATAAGAACAGCTTCGAGAGCTCTGCCCAAGTGGTGATGGAACCAGATGGGAGTTCATATAAACATTCTCTTGCAGAATCTTGAAGCGAAAAGGGGAATGCCCTTAACTTTATCTGGTCTTCTGTGACAGCATAAGGCTTCATTCCTGAACAAACCACATGAAATTCCTTGAGGAATTTATGTGGGTCTTCATTTTCCAATCCTCTAAAAGTGAGAAGAAGATGAATCAGCCTAGATTTAAGTTCGAAGTTCTGGGCTTCTGGAAACGTAACGCAAAGGGGCTGCTGGTTGACCTCTTGAGTGGCCCACTCTCTAAGGGTCTTTTTTGCTTCATCTCCACTCATGTCTGATTCTTCAGATTCGGTTTCTGAAGAGTCTGCGGTTTCAGATTTAATGGAGGAATGTGCGAAATAAGTTTTATAAGGGTTGTTTTGAGGAGAAGATGGGGGTACTTTCGGAAAAATCGGATCTGGTTCGTTCCACAAGGGAGTTCCTTGTGGTGTGGAGGTTTCTGGGGGTATGGAAGATGATGAACCAAAGAGACCAGTTGATTGTTTCTTTCTTGCTGCCTCTTTTTTCAGTCTCCTTGCAGTTCGCTTGATTTCTGGATCAAAAACTAAAGGTGTACCTGAACGAAAAATTCTTGGCATAAAACTATTAGAAGGCACCGTGTCCCCGGCAACGGCGCCAATTTGTTAACACGCTGTCGCGTACGTATTAAACAAATAAATTTATCACTGCTTGGAATGCACTAAAAAGATAGCACAGGGAAGCAGGGTCGAATCCTCAGGACACAGCCTAAAATTCAATGCCTTTTTGCATCAAGCACATCTAGTCAAGAAACAGAATATAAATGGGGGATTTAATTATGAACTAAAAACTAAAAATGCAGTGATATTAAATTAAACGAGAATCAATAATAAAAACGGTTTCAGCTCTGCTGCGACTTTCCTAATCATGCAATCAACATCGACCTAGTTATTTGAGATGCGTTCTATCTAAGCTGGTACTGAGAAAAACTAACAAGCTCTAGTATAATCTCTTTTACCTTATTTAGTTAACCAAAACAAGCTCTTCAATTAACCCTAACTTTTTACTGTCTAATCAAACAAGCTCTTAATTAAATCAGAAAAGTTGCATTAAGTTCTTTGTAAAATTCTCAGCAATATCCAATACTTCTCACAAGCTCGAAAGCGTAAAGATATGATTTTTCAGTTTATAATAAAGTCAAATCCCAAACACGGAACCGATTTATTACTTGTTACTTATTACCAGTTGATTAGAACAATTACAGATTCTATTAACTGATTAACTGGAATGATAAAACCCTAGCTAGGTGATCAGACTAACAAGAATCAAAATCAAACATTCATTAAGAACAAAACTGAAAAATTCAGATAGAAACACAAAACGAAAATCAGATCTAATGATCAATCACATGAAAAGTACTTGTCTTTGCAGAACTGAAAACTAAGGTTTTAGCCAGACATGGCTAAAATCTGATAAAAATAAATGAAAAGAGACATCAAATAACTAATCTTACTAATCTACTTGAAGGAGATGATCCACAGTCTTCAGATCTTCAGAAATCGTTAAAATCGGAGAAGAAAAGCCTCCAAAATCGTATTTTCGTCGTCTGGTACCTCTGGAATCGCCAAGTTAGGTTACTGGAAGGTTATTAGGGTCTATTTATACGTCCAGGAGCAAAAACGATGCGCATGCGATCGCATGTATCAAAGCTGCGATCGCAGGTTTTGAAGAAAACGCATCTCGTGCCTTTTTAAAGAAGTAGGATACCATTTTGGAACTTTTTGGCCAACCTGCGATCGCGTGTACGCAACCTGCGATCGCATGTTTTCATTTTTCACTTCCGGATGAATTTTTGGCACTAAAAAACCTCGAATCCATGTTGCGACCTAACCTGCAATCGCATAAAGGTAACCTGCGATCGCATGTTGTGCCTAAGCCGTCCAAAATTTCGTCTACTTTTCAGATCATTTTGAATCGCCTCAATCGGAGTTACGGTTCATGAGATATGGTCAAAATACAGACAGGGGGTCAAAGCTGCCAGCAACATACTTTAACTTTAGATTGCATATTCTATCTTCGTGTGATCAATTCGATCGAATGTTTCTTGACCAAAGCATCTTCCAATCATTCCACAACATACTACATAAGTTCTAAGCTCCATTTTAAGCTCCAAACGCGCATCCAACTGCTCCCAAAGCACTGCTCAACTCAAACTATCTGAAATTAACATAAAAACATGAGCAGTACGGGAATTCTTACGAATTACATGAGCTGAACATTATTTAAATAAATGAAATGCAAATGTACAAAATATGATACTAAATAATAATGAAAACTACCCTAAAAGATGCATAAAATGGCATCTAACAGGCCCCAATACTTGTTAGAGTAAATAAAACACCTTTTATTTAATGACCATATTGATTACTCATTATTCATTGTATAATGTTTCAAATAATCAACTTTATACTTGAATCAAAACAATAGTTGTCCCATGCTCCAAGCATGCACACTATGTTTACCTATGGTCCTTTGTTTGTGGAATAGATCAATTGACAACATTTCAAATGATACTCATTTCACAATTCCAAATCCTTTTCGCAAATGTAAGAATACAAGGTTCTTTTCCATTTACTGAAATCTGTTAGATTCTAAACTTATATGAATTGATCCTCTTGCAATGAATATGCACACAAGTCACAAAGACTCGGCAACAGACATTACAAATTATTCCAATGGAGAGCAATTCCATGGCAACGAAGTCTCATATTCAAAGTACATTCCTTTGAACATCCTTCTTGCATTAAGTTTTCTAATCTTACACATATTTAAAGAATAACTTCCACCTATGGAAACATTTCCATATTCCCATTTTGACTATCACTTCTGAATAAGAGTTACCTCTTTTCAGAATATGTCAATATGGTCTTTCCAAAAATTAACACTATACTTCCAACCGTCCTTGAGCAACCAATCTTTGGTAAACCTCAGATTGTCCTCGACAATTGCTTAATCACTTTAGTCATATCCAGTTCTAGTCCTTTTCCCTCTTAATGCCCTAGGCATTTGGAAAATTTAGAACGGATGAATATTATAGCACATGTAATCGATCCTATATCCAAAGAATATGGGACACGATTCATGATGTCTCACATAAAGACATGATACTAGACCAGTCTTTTGCTATAATATTTCTATTTCTATTTGCCATGTTCTCATAATTCGAATTATGAAAAGGGATGCCGTAATCATAATCAAATTTTAGAACGCAAATAATGTAATCATGACTAAATTTTATTAAAGACTCACAATCTAAGCTTTTAGAATTGGAATGAAGTATAATTTCCTCTCCCTTAATTATAGCAAAACAACTTTCCAAACCCTGCAACTTTGCAAATTGACACTTTTGTTTTCTATAATTAACATTGCTAACTTGAAACACCTAACATAATAATCATGCTCCCACTAACATGATAATTATTAGCATAACACTTATGCTCCCACTAGCTTTGACATGTATCCAGAAATCAGCTAGACTTCGAGAAATCAATACTTTATTGACTTTCTTACCAAAGTTCTGATTTCCGATACGAGATGCTTTGATAAGACTTTATCAAAATCATACACCTTTCCTTAGATAGCTCACATGTGTGTCTAAACACTTACGAAGAGGGATGCCGTAATCATAATGTTTAGACCTTTTGACATTCTCACTAGTCCATGTTAGTGTGCCGGTTAACCACACACGCTCCACTAACAACTTTGAGAATGCAAATATCACAATTGCTATCTACTTAAAATCTACTTAGTGAAAGTGTTTCCTCACCATCATTTTCATGAATCGGAGAGAAACCTTATGAAACTTAGATTTTATGGTGTATGTGTTCCTATCCATATGAATTTGTTATGACCATAATCACACGACAAGGTTAGTGACAAATCCAAACTCATATGGTCTGAACTTGTTTAATCTTAGTTTTCTTGCCACCCGGCAGCACAAGGGCCTACCATTGCTTCCAGGTTGTTATGAAAACAATTGAATAGTCAACTTTAACTGGAATGGGCATAGAAACAAGAATATGTCAACACGATAGGTTACAAACCTCAAGTCGCGTGCTAGTGATAAACAACAAGTTTTATTCTTGATTAGTTCTTGAAAATTTTCAAGATCTTTAAAACTCCCACTGACCTCTTGACATATATGTTTCTCATGTCAAGAACCATTCCTTGACAAAACGAATATTCAAGAGTTAGTGCGGATTCTTATCAAGACAAACACTTCACACCATTGGTCTTAGTTGGTCTTTGTTTTATCCAAAACATCACAACTCACCAATTTCAAATGTACAAGAGTAGAAAACATTTTACTCTACATTTGATAAGTGTTTCAAAACTTCTTAACATTATGTCACTCAAGGCTCGATCTTGGAGTGTTACTCTAGGACTCAATTTTGGAACGAAGTATGATTCATCTTTTGATATAACCATTTCCACAATTCACGATTCCTCTTCTTAGTCAAATAATTACACTAAGATGTCCTTATAGGATCAATTGTGATATGGTTTTTCATAATCATTAGGATAATCATAAAACATGATACTAAAGTACTCTCCCATCTTTTCAGATTGGAGAAACTTTTATCTTTCTACCTAATTTGATTCTTCTCATTCGTCGTGCCATATATTGAAAATTTTCCAATGTTTCAGAATTATACTTAAACTTGTAAGCACAACCAAATTTACTAAACTTTAGTAAATCTTGACGAATAGCCTTATCGTTCTTTGTGGTGGACCTGATCAGCGCACAACCACGTGTACCCGATCTCCTCGTCCTTCACTTGATTCACATATACATGTGAACAAGGAATTAGTCTTAATTTCCCAAAGATGAAAATTCTCATTCATTATACAATACAAGTTACATGATTCCAAGTTTCTATCCAACTGAAACTTGGGTGATGAAAATCTTTCCTTATTTGGTAAATAATGACACTACCACAAACAAAAGAATCAAATCCATTTTCCAATATTGCTATCAATGGAATCATATAAACAACAGTTTTCACAAATGCCATTGTAGGGATATTTAAAATAAATAAAATCAAAATTTTTTCTTTTATTTTAAAAAATTGCGGAAAAACTTATCCTTACAATGCACATACATATGAAAACTATGTTGTTATCTATTCCTAAGCAATCTATCATAACTCTTAAGCAGCAGCTCAAAATTCTGATCTTCGAATCATGCGATCGAAATCCATCTTCGCGATCAGATTCAACATACTCTTCTTCTAAGCTTCCTTTTCTTTTTCCGATTCTACAAAACATCAAAATGCGACCTAGTCACATCATGTAATATGAATCTCCAAATAGGAACTTAATAGGGTTAGATAGTGGACTTTACCTGACTTTTACCATCCAAGTGAACTTTCAGGTAAATAAGGAAGCTTCGCAACCAATGCCCCTTCTTTTGGCAATAAAATATATGGACTTTATAGTAATGGTACATAGGACCATCTCAGACTAAGTCTTTCTCTTTACCATTTGGTCAACCGGGTTGACTATCGCCGATTCCTTTCCATTGGCAAGAGAATACTTTTCTGGACTTCCAATGTTTCCATTGTCAATGTCCATGAAAGTTTTGGGAAGTGGATCTTCCAATCAAATTTTCTTTACCAGTGCTCCAAATCATTGTTGATTCAGCAGCAACAAGCAAATAGGTAAGATCATTAAGGGTCATGTCGTGGTCTGTCACATAGTAGTCCTTAAAGAACCCGCTATATGACTTAGGAAGTGATTGAAGAACCCAGTCAATAGCCAACTTCCTTGAGACTTCGACACCCAACTCTCCCAGCTTGTCAATATGAGACTTCATCTCCAAGATGTGAGTACATATAGACACTGCTTGCCAATAAGGATTAAGTGACCTTGAACTTGTGGGTTAGGGAGAATAACTGGAGGAGGTGGAAGAAGTTAAGTATGATTTCTAGTCCCATTAATGCGCAACAAAGGGATTAATATTTCACCTTGATTGCCATTTGGGATATCATCTTTATTAGGAAAGCTTTATCCAAAAGGATAAGGAAGACCATATTTGTCATAACTAGACATCTATAAGGGAGAAATTCAAGTTTAGTTGATTTAAGTCCTTAATATAACACCCAATATGAAATATTAAGGCTAGGACCCAACACAATATTTTATAACTTGGAAGAGGGATGCCGTAATCCAAGCTACAAAATATTTGAAGGTAGGTAAATGACGATTTACCAATTTCCACCATGAAAAACGAAATTTAACATTAGGTTTTAAATGAATTGAAACTCCTAGATCTTTTCAGATTCATTGAACTATTCAATGGCATGTTTAAATCTCGGTTGTGCCCTTCAAGTTTGTGAATGGGATGCCGAGGATCACAAACAAGGAGTGAATAACCATGCAAATTAACTTGGTACACTTAATGTTACAACCACCTAATCAATGTGCCGGTTAACCACACATGCTCCATTGATCTATGATTAACATCAAGCTACCCTTTGCCACACATTGTCAGTCCCAGATTAGTGTGCCGGTTCACCACACACGCTCCACTAACGACTTAACAAGGTGCAAAGTGCAATTTCATGGGTTAGCACCAAATTCACATTTTCCTAAGTAACTAAGATTGGGAATTTATAAGTGTTTACTTACTTAGTATTTATCATATTACTTTTAATGAAGGGAGAACTAATGTCATGTCCTACCCGTTCGGCTAACGACCCTCCACCAGTCAAGGAAGCGGTGGGTAATAGTGGACACCCATTAAACTGCCATTTTATAGGCAGTAACCTTATACCCCCTTGTAGACCGGCTTCATGAATGAGACATACTAACGGTAAGACTGACTTACTCTTATGCATATATATATATATATATATATATATATATATATATATATATATATATATATATATATATATTAAACCTATAATATTATAATAGTATAAGGGTTGAATTTTAAACTATTAAAATTTCAGGGTTGAACTTGGAATTAAAGTATTCATGGGGGGAAACTCTTCAGTTTAAAGTAGTTTAATGAAAAAACTTTTGATTTCCATAACTTATCAGTTTAAAGTAGTTTAATGAAAAAAACTCTTCAAGTTCCATAACTTGAGGACAAGTTATGGAAGACTTTAAAAACATTTAAAAATGAGACTCTTCATTTTCATAACTTATGGAAATTTTATGAGTTTTAAAATTCATAAATGACACTTTTCATATAACTTGAGGACAAATTACAAAAACACATATTATGAACTACTTTTAGATCAATTTGGATCGAAAACAAATTATCACATAATTTTCTATTAATCTCAACTAACTCATAAGAACAAGATAATTCATATCATCAATCATCAAGAAATTAGCATAAACATATAAACTAATACAAATCTTGAGATTATGACAATTATCTTTTAATTGGATGAGAATCATCATTACCATAACAACAAAATCAATTTTTATGAACAAAAAGACTTTGTGGTAATGATTCTAATCCAAAACAGGCCAAAAAACAAGAATATATGCTGTCAGGGGCTCCAACTCGCCGAGTGCAAGAACCAACTCGAGGAGTTGGATGATTTTATACATGGACTCGTCGAGTCCCTCAATGGACTCGTCAAGTCCCCTGTCCAGACAGCAAAAAAACAATTTTTTTCAGCAAGTAGCATCAAATATAATTGAAAACAACCCATGGCTCTGATACCACTGTTGGGTTTTGTATTCTACAACATCCTATGGTGCACATACAACCCTAAATACCTTGGATCTATGTTTTCACTAATTATACATGCAAATGGTTTCCAAGGCATTAAACCTATAACTAGCCTGCATTTGACATAAACCATATAAGATACTAGTTAGGGTAACATACCTTTTTTGTAGCTTGAAGTCTTGATGTATTTGACCTTAAGAGCTTAGCCCCAATAGTGTGGAAGCCTCAAATGAAGTCACAACACATCATGAACAAAGGAGGAACTTGAGAGAGAATTCCTATTCACCCAAAATCATCCACACACACTTCAAAAAGCTAGTCACGATTTTTTGCTATAGAATAACATATTTATATGTAGGATTCCAAGGGTCATGGGTATAACCCAAATCCATACCCATGGGTCTTATGATCCATGGTTCATGTGACCCAACTCTATATGTATCCATACATAAACTTAGTCTAACATGGATCATAAGCCCAACCCATATAAATATAACTAATTACCATAATTAGTCCCCATAGATTTAATTAGTCTCTTTTGATCACTAAATTAATTCCAAATTAATTCTTGATCAATACTAATTAAAACATATGATTTCATATTAATATATTATAACTTATAATATATTAATAAATCATATATAACCTTCTCTCAAGAGTCCATCCTAACAAATTGTCCTGATGGTATGCAACCCAAATGGACCATGCTACTCTCGGGTCAAGTACATACCAATAATAGTTATGGGCTTAGACATCTAATCCAACACATTAATCTATGAAAAACATCGAGCCACCCTTTGCCACCATTGCTAGTCCATATTAGTGTGCCGGTTATCTACACACGCTCCACTAACGACTTGGCAGGGTGCAAAGTGTAAGTTTATGGAATAGCATCATTTCACATTTTTCCTAAAGTAACTAACATTGGGAATTTTATAAAAAGTATTTAGTTACTTTATTAATCATTATAATTTTACTGGAGAATTAATTGCCCTATCCTACCCATTCGGCTAACGACCCTCCACCAATCAAGGAAGCGGTGGGTGAGATTGGACACCCATTAAACTGCCATTTTATAGGCAGTAACCTTATACCCCCTTATAGATCGGCTTCGTGAATGAGGCCTACTAACGGTAAGACTAGCTTAATCTTGTACATATATATATATATATATATATATATATATATATATATATATATATATATATATATATATATATATTATTAATCTTATAATATTATAATAGTATAAGGGTTGAATTTTAAACTTGTAAAATTCTAGGGTTTAGAATTTAAATGTTTCAAAATCAAACTTTTAATTAAAAATTTAAATTCCACAACTTGAGGGCAAGTTTTTAAACTTTTCAAAACTTTATAGATCAAATTACAAATAATTTAATTAATCAATTAATTAGTGATTATCTAAATTTGACCTAATTCAATTTCATGGCAAGATAATACAATCAAATAATTAAAGTTATCATATAAGGCAATAATTATCTAATTAATTGACAATTATCATTTATTTGGATGTGGATAATCATATCAATTTAATAAAAACCGGATTCTATTAATCAAAAATGTTTTTGGTAATTATCCCAATCCAAAATAGACCAAAATCCCGAAAGATCTGCTCTCTGACTCTCTGACTCGCCGAGTCACTGTCTGGACTCGTCGAGTTCATCAGGCGACTCGACGAGTTCATCTGTCAGAGTGCAAAAATTTCGATTTTTCAAGAAACAAATGATCAAACAAGGCATTAAATATAATAGACTACATCCTAGGCTCTAATACCACTGATGGGTTTTGAGCATTATATGAATCCTATGGTGCACATGCAAACTCTAAAGCTTTGGATCTAGGTTTCTCTAATTGTACATGCAAATCATTCAAAGCTTATAAACCATAATTCTAGCATACAAAAATCGAAAATCATAACTATACCAAGGTTAGGAAATTACCTTTCAATTGTAGCTTGAAGATGCTGAGCTTTGAGAACCTAGCACCTCAAATGCGATGCCTCTAATGAATCACAAACACCAAAGCAAGTTGGATGATCTTGGAGAGAGCAGAAGGAGGCTCAAAATCGGCTCTTGGACCTCTAGGGTTCAAGTGGTAGCCGAAAATGTGAAGCCTAGGGTCCTTTATATAAGTGAGCTGCTAGGGTTTCAGTCAAAACCCTAATTGGAGTGCTTAGGCCTTAAGCAGTCCACAAGAACCTTCCAGAAACAAGGCTTGGACGAATTCAACGTGGGCTTCCCCCTTGATTTCGTCCACCCCTTTCTAAGGGATCCACAGCCCAAAATCCAATTATCTTATAATTGCAATTCCAGTCCCCTAGTTTTAATTAATATCTTTTGACCACAAAATTAACTCTTAATTAATTCTTGACCAATATTAATTAACCAATATGATTTCCCCTTTAATATATTATTCATATAATATATTAATAAACCATAATAACCTCTTTCTCCATTATTCATCCAGTCAAGTTGCTCTGGTGAAGGCAACCCAAAAGGACCATTCTACAACCGGGTCAAGTGCATACCAAATATAGTTATGAGCTTAGACACCTAATCCAACAACATATTGTGCATATGTCGACATATTGTGGTTGGGTTAAGGCGTTTCTGCTTTGTGCCAAAGACCAAGATACACGGACGGTCCGATTGATATTGTAGCCCAAGGGAGTGGTACAGCTTATGATGCAGCTCGGGAGTGGTCCAACTTATAGCTGAAGGCTCAGGTAGTGGTCCAACCTTGTGTTATAGGCCTTGTGTGCATGCATTGTATGTGTTTTGTTGTGAGGGCTATTTTGGGGGAACTCACGATGCTTTGGCTTACAGTTGTTTGTTTCCATGTTGTAGGTATATCAAATGATTAGAGAAGGCGTGATCATACACATCCTCCTGGTGATATATCTTTTGAGAGATTTTGATACTTAAATTTTATGGTTTTGACTTGAAAACATTGTTTTATAACTTATGGTTTTGTGAGAATGTTTTATAAAAATTAAATTTTTTTTATGGTTTTTGGGATGTTACAAGTTGGTATCAGAACCCTGGTTTGAGTGAATTGGATGAACACTTCTGTGATTCGAAACTCAAACTATGGAACTGCAAAATATTTTCATAATTAACTTTAAATAAATCACAAGAGAGAATGTGATGTGTACACTCAGTCGGAGCCTAGGGAAGTTATTCCCCAAGATACCCACACTTGTTTTATGTTTTGATGATATCATAGAATTACATGCTACTTTGTAGACTAAGGATCTTCAGGAATTGCATGCTGGAATTGCCTTATTTATGATGCCTGGTAGCCTATGAGAACATTTTGATATGCTATATGGAACTGAAACTATTACTGTGGTTGCTTAGTGTGTTCATCATAGTTATACATAACTAGGATTTTATATCTTGATAATTTTTTATTTAGCATTATTTCATGTTCCTTGTTTGGTTGTGGCCTTAGGGTAGAATCAATTATTCGCATGTTTATCGAATCCAGTGTTATGTATGATTAGCATACATAAGGCAGCTGCAAGGTTAATGGAAGTTTCATGAGTCGGTTTGGTTTGTAGAGGGACAACGTATGGAGAGAATATCTACTCTTGAGAGAGTGAGTATAGGATGTATGTGTATCCTAGTTGTTTGGGCTTTGTGACCGGGAGGTCCGTTATGATCCTTGAGAATAGCATCCACACCATGCTCCCCAACTTTAGAGTCATTTTTACCCTTAACTATTGTTTCTTTTTTAGCCTTAAAACCTTTTTCAAATTATTCATTTTCATCATAAATGACTTCAATGTCACTATCATTACCTAAGAGAGGAGTACTTACCTTGTTGTCAACCTTTTTCCCACTACACAAGGTAATTACCTCATTCGCTTGGTGCTCTTTTCTCGGGCTTTGGTTGTGGAATATGTTGACTGTCGTGGTGCTCGATAACTTTCCATCTTCTCTTTTCCCAATTTGCTCCACCATTTGAGCAATCTGCTTCTCGATAACTATGGACTTTGAATTCGTATAAGCTTTTTGGTATGTTTCAGTTATGAACTCCATGATTTTGTCCAACTTCTTGCTATAAGTTTTCTCTTTCTTTGATGTTCCACCTTGGTTGAAGTTGGACTACTGGAACTGATTTGACTAATTTTGGTTTTGGTAATTTCCTTGGTGATTGTTGTTATAATTTCCATTGTTGTTTTAGTTCCTGCCTTGGTTGTAGTTCCAATTGAATGGCCATGGACTATTTTGAAATTTACCATATTTGTGCACTTGATTGGTATCCTCTTAACTTCTCATGCACTCATCCGCTATGTGTCCTGAATCTCCACAACTTACATTTATTTTTTGTCCTTGCGAAACAAACATACCTTTGCTAGAGATTAGCAAGTCAATTTTTTTATTTAAAGAATCAATATCAGCTTTGACTTCATTTTTCTAGTTTTTGTCTAGTCCATCTGAAGCAGCTGATGAAACTGAGGTCTCCTGTTTCTTAGCTGAGTAATTGATTTTTGAACCATTACTCAACTCCTCCAAGAATCTCCAAGCGGCATCACTATCTTGCATCATAATAGTGTCGTCGGACGAGGAATTTATCATAGTTTGATTGGCAGTGTCGACTCCATCATAAAAGAAACGTACAAGTTACTAACGGGGAAATTCATGATGAGGGCATGAACGCAATAATTCCTTGAGGCGTTTAAATGCATCATGAAATTCTTCATTGGGTTTTTGTGAAAAATCGTGTATCCCTTTTCTTATTTCCGTGGTTTTACATATAGGGTAAAACTCTTGCAAAATGTTATTTTTAATTGCTCCGAAGTAGTAATACTATTGGTAACAGGAGTAGTGAACCGATACTTAGCTTTTTCTTTTAATGTGAATGGAAATAAGTGAAGTCTAAATGAATCTCTATTAGTTCCTCGCGAAGTATTTTCATTAGATATTGCAAGGAACTCATAGAGATGATTGTACGGATCATCATGTTTATGACCTCTATAGACGGGTAAGACACTAATTAGTTGTGGTCTTACTTCCACATGGTGCTCATTTCCTTCCGGGAAAAGTATAGGTGAAGCATCATCATACTCTCCTGGCTGAAAATGAGACGCCACTGATTATCGATTAGGTTGTAAAAAGTAAAGATGAGGGAATTAGATACCTTCATTGTAATACCCCCTATTTGCATTCTTAAATCCATCATTTGGATTCCTCCGGTATTGATTCCCAAAACTTTGATTTCTGAATCTGTCATTGTAATTGTTGTTGCCACCGTTGTGTAAATTCTGGTTGTTCCAGTTGTTGTTGTAATTTCTGTTTCCACCCTGGTTGCCTTGATTCCACCTATTACCACCACTGTGGTTCGGGTTCCAACCATTTCCATTATCACTTCCATCATCAGGATCCCAGTCGTACATGTTTCCACCATTTCCACCATTATCGAATTGAGGGCCGACATTTCTTGGATGATGGTTCTAATTTCCACCATTACCACCGTTGTGGTTTCCACCATTGCCTCCCATGTTTTGCCCCCAATTTCCTTCATTTCCACCATTGTGTCCATGGTTATTCCCATTCGGTTGCGGTTGTGCTAGTGGAATGATTAGTGCACCGACATTGTTGTTGTTTTCGTTGTTGTTTGGGACTTGAGGAGCCACTGATGGAGGATTATTCACTGCACCCTCTTGCTCTTCTATCACATCCTCTACGCCCAAATTATCAACACTCACCGTGCTAATATTCCTTCTGGCGACTCAATTTGAACGAGTCGTTTGTTTAATT
Organism: Lactuca virosa; assembly: GCF_052849685.1. Taxonomy (NCBI): domain Eukaryota; kingdom Viridiplantae; phylum Streptophyta; class Magnoliopsida; order Asterales; family Asteraceae; genus Lactuca; species Lactuca virosa. The sequence goes on along the minus strand of NC_136426.1, from coordinate 107,109,300 downwards.
TATGGATCGAAAGCAAGCGGCGAAGAGCGTCCACTATGTCTTGTATGCGTGCACCAGTGCGCCTGAACAACAAAATAAAACAAACCTGAACTGTAAACGAGAATTGAAAATGAAAATAAAATACTATGACCAATTAAACACAATAGTTTAAGCACATAATCTCCCCGACAACTACGCCAAAATTTGATCGAAGTCGTTGTATCAATAAAAAATAACCCCCAAAACCACTAGATATCTAGGGTAAGTAAGGTTCGAATCAACGAGGAGTTCGTGGTCAAACTATCACACCCTCATCCGGCGGCGGAAACGCCAAGCTGTGCGATGTACAGACATTGGATCACGACGATTGGTATATTGAACAATACATAAATATAGTACAAACATTTCTTTTATTTATTATAAATTATTTAAGGGTTACGTTGTTCAATAGTCAACCACACTCCCCATCCATAATTAGAAATTAAAACAAACGGATATAACTCCAAGCGATCTCCTTGCTAGCTTCCTTCCACAAATACCCTCCACACTCATTTTCCTAAGAATACATGTATTTTGAAATCGTCAACATAATAACATAATATTGGTGACTTCACAAGTTTTTAATATTTACTTCATATTCTGTTTCTTTTCTAAAATATTTTTCTTTTAGGATATATTACCTTTCCTAAGTTATTATAATTTGTATCGAATCCTTCTTAATCAAATTATACAACTACCTGAAGGCGTCCCTCTAGGCAGTTTAAGTTAAGATTTTCCAAACAATATTACCATGAGCCCCTATAATCGACGTTGTGGACCAATATATGCCCCGCATAACGCTTCATCGGACGTCAAATAATATTATTTCTATACTTAAGAAAATTATCCTATCGGGATTGTAGCTAGCAATCGCAGGTGGGGGTGTTAGCCCCATATAGATCTATACATATCTTTCTGGATCTCGCAAAATTAACGATTATAGGTTCGGGGTTAGCCGAATTTAATAAGGATATATGATGAATAATAACAACTCACTAACACATATTTATTAATCTTAAGTATGATTATAGTTTTATCTTTTCTTTCTCTTAGTCTTTGTTCGATGAAATTCTTTTCCCTAATTAATACTCCCTCTCTCTCTCTCTCTCTCTCTATATATATATATATATATATATATATATATATATATATATATATATATATATATATATATATATATGACAATTATAATTAGTGAAGACTTCATAATTATTTTTGTATATATATTTATATATATTCTTCTGCCATATATATACAATAACTATGACTACTTTAACAACAAGATATTAGGACATAGTAACAGCTAAGTACAGTGCATATACTTAAATTTGGCCAACATTACTTCTAGGTATTAAGTTATCCTAGGAAATTGGCCAGCATAACATCTAGGTATATTCTTTTCCTAGTATATCGGGTAGCATAACGACTAGGCATAATATCATTGCTTAAGTCTAGGTAGAGTTTCTACTGACATATTATCCTATAGTTTCATGTTTTTTAATAATAACTACTAATATATTTACAAAAATATATTTTGATAAAACAGTTTTATAAACATGTATTCACTCCCTTAATATCTTTAAAACTGTAAAAATGGGGCCGTGAACTCACCCTCGATGCGTGATACCGCTGGTGTATGGTTGATTCGGACTCGGGACTCCGGGGCACCTCAGGATTGCAGCAGCTCCGGAGAAGAGAGAGTGAGAAAGAGTTTTTGAGGGTCCAGCATAGGACTGCAGGCCCTGCTATTTATATTTGAGGTTTTGGCGTGCGCACAATGCAAATATATGTGTGCATTGCGCGTGGTCATTGTGGCTCCATCTGGGAGTCGCCACGTGTCACTTTCTTTATGGGCCACATCACTCGCAATCCGATTAAATCCTGTGTCAGATGCACATCCTGCATTGGCGCGCACCTCGCATACACAGAAAAGGTTTTGAAAAATCTTTATCTTAAGCATATGAACTCTGATCTTTACCCTCTTTATTTTTATTTTATGATCTAAACTAGTACTACAACTTTCCTTTAGGTTGTTTCATCTAGTTTGACTTTCATCTTTTCGCCTAACGGGGGTAAAAATAAATTATTCTACAAAAATCATATCTCTCTCATACGGACCCCGTTTTCTGCAATTTTCCCCTTAATTTCTTATCTTGAGGAGTACTACGATTCTCATTTTTATAATTTTAGTCAAAACTTAACTGATCTTTATGTATCGTTTTGTCGTCGTAATATTTATTTACGAGGTTGATTTTTACTTTTTACAAAAAATCATAACTCCTCTAATCATAGTCGGATTTTTATAAATTTTATATCCTTGAGATCGCATCAATAAGTGCTTACGAATATATTAACCGTTTTAAAAAACAGTACACTTTTTGGACGCTTAGTTTAGAGTCTAAACGTCGATTTATTTCTAAGTGTAACATAATGTTTGATTATATTTAATCGTAAAATCAAACATTACAATACGAAGCTATTACATTTATCCTTCCCTAGTATTTCCTCACGGTGGTTGGTGACAGAAATCTTTATGGTTGTCACATTCTCCCTCCGTTTTAGAAATTTCCTCCCGAAAGTTTATCTTATTGTCGGGATTCCTTCGAACAAGCGAGGGTACTTGTTCTTCATTTGGCCCTCTCGTTTCAAGGTATATTCAGGTCCTTGCTTAGAGTTCCATCGTACCTTGAATATGGGAATCAGACGCTGCTTGAGTCGTGTAACATCCTGTTTGAGGACGTTTCTTAATTCACGATTTGAGGACCGTAATGCGATCATGTATAGGCCTTGGACTTCATTTGAATGGATTTTAGATTCTATTGGATGTGCATGATGATGATAAGTGATTTAAACATTGGATTCTTCGATGGAAGCTGAGGGGTAAAATGGGAAAAGGTTATGTTCTAGCTTCTTGCATAAATTGAGGATTTTAGTTCTGGATGTTTTTAGTCATAAGTATCAAGATAAAATCACAGAGCTCGATGATACCTTTCTGTGGATATAAAGATCATAATTGGAGTTGAAACAAAGAAGTTATGGCTGTTTGAAGGTAAGACTGGAAAAGGGAGTCTGATAGTACGTTGGGCATACTCAAGGAGTATGCTGGGCGTACTGGCTGAGGGGAGATGTGTTTTTTAGGTCTTACGCTGGGCATAACTATTGGTTTAATGAGCGTACTGCTGCAATGCTAAAACCCTAGTTTCGTGTTTGGAGCCCTATTTAAGGACTCTAACCCCGTGGGGTCCTTCCTAACATCTGCCTCCACCATCTTGAGCCTCCAACTCGAAACCCTATCCCCTAGAGCAAATCTTGAGCCTTTTTTATGTGTTTTGGGTGAATTTTGGAAGAAAGAGAAGTCCAAGATTGTTGATTATTGAAGCTCTAGCTTGTGGATCCATAGCCTACATTGCTTTTCTCTACTCCAGAAGGTATACATTTTGAAACTTGATGATTCATTTGTTAGATCTAGCTAGTGTTGGGTTTTATGAACATTTTGTTGCAAAACCTTGGTCCTTTTCAGTATGGGCTACTCCAGACCATTTGAGCTGTCCTTTCAGACGTTTTTAAGTGCTTAGTGTCATAAAAATGCAATCTTGATCCTTTCCTTTCATCCATGCATGAGTTATGGAGTTTTTGGTGATGTTAGAAGTTAGAGTTTTCTGATTAAACTCTCTTTAGCCATGCAAATGCATAAAGTTGGAGACTTTATCGATCAGGACATCTTTTAGTGTCAGATCTGAGGTTAGGGTAAAGTGTCGTAATGATTAAGAACTTAAAACTTGGATTTTGAGCGTACGTCGAGCGTAATTCTGGCTACGCCTAGTGTAGCCAATTGCGAGCCGGTTGAGTGTTGACTTTCTTTGACTTTTGGGCTAATTGTGCCTTAGGTGGATATGTGAGATTTTTTGAAGGGGCAAAATGATATTTTTCCCTAAATGTGTATTAGACTTGTCTTGGGACTAGTGGAGTATGGAAAATTACCTTAATTATTAATTAGGGCTAATTGGTGTAATTATTAGGTGGAGTCTAGTTCTGATAGCTCGGGTGTGAGTTCTATCAGTTTTTTGTGCGAGGTGAGTCTTCTCACTATGCTTATCTATGTGGTAGTATATACGTGTTGACCAGCTGGGTCTTATTTGTTATTACTGTGATATACGAGTACTGAGACTTCAGGTAGTCTCCAAGGTTGCTGATAACCCACAGGACGTGCTGTTTTCCCACTGAGACTTTAGGTAGTCTCCAGGATTGCTGATAACACACAAGGCGTTCTGTTTGCCCACTGAGACTTCGGGTAGTCTCCAGGGTTATTGATAATCATAGTTGTTTATTTGCGCTGTGTTGTATGTGGTATTTTGGGGGAACTCACTAAGCTTTGTGCTTACGATTTATGGTTTAAATGTTTTTTCAGGTTTTCTTATATTTAAGGAGGGGCATGGCTCGATTGCATCGCATCAATGAGAGATTTGTGCACATGATAACTTTTGACAATAATCTGATAAATGTTTTGGAGTTAAATGGTTTTATCTAAGATTTTTGTAGTTGTGATTTGAATAAACACTTAAATTTTTAATTAAAAATTTTGGGTTGAAATTTGGGGTGTTACAAGTTGGTATCAGAGCCTTGGTTTGAGGGATTCGGGCATACTCTCGGGTGTGCCTGAACGCAAACTAAGGAATTGGTAAAATCTTCTAAAAGAAAATGATTTTCTAAAAAGGTTTTTAAATTAAAAAGGAGTGTGATGCGTGCAATCGGCCAAGCTCAAGTAAGTATTTCCTAAAAAATCCATACGTGTTTTATGATTGATATTTGATATGAGTATATGGGAATTGCATGCTAGATTAGGGCTAAGGATCTACTCAGTGTGCATGGTAGGATGCTTGACTAGGAGAGATGCCTTATGCCTGTTGTGTGAGCTGGTAGTGATGCATGCTATCGACGAAAGATCTTCAGGAGCTTCTAAGATAGGACTTCTTGTTTATGCAATGATTTTAGTTCTAGATGCTCGAATACTGCTTGCTTTTTGCTTTGTAGGACTCATATTGATTTAAGTTAATTATTGCATGAATATGTTAAGTTACATGCTGCAAAAGTTAAATAATATCAGAGTGATTGAGATGACCCTATTGAGTTGCTCTTGTCTAAGTCTAACCGTTGTAGGGCTGAGTCTTTTAGTCGAAGGATTATTTAGGTTTTGTTGCTTGTAATTGTATTCGTAAAGTAGTTAGTTGAAATCGATAGGAGTCCTTCAACAGTTGATGGAAGGATGAGTAGGGAATCCTAGGAGAGCCTAGGAAGCGTTTTAGTGCGAGTGGTGCGCTGTTTAGTAGATTTTGGAAAGTATCATTATTTGGAAGTGACTTACAGGATTCCGGATGATTATGAGGAAAGTACAAATATGTGTGGAAGGTAGTATTGCGCTCGTACTACTGAAAGCACATGATCCGTACTTGAATCAAAAAAAGTATCGGAAATTCTAAGGAGCTAGTTGAGGGCAGGAAAATGGTTTGGCACCATGAATGTGTTGCAACATTTTGGTATCTATTAACCTTTCGGTTATGGCTGTCCGGGATGAAGACGGGTCTGGTGATTGTTTGGTCCTTAGTGGCCATGTCAGTTTGGGATTGAATTGTGTAGATCTTGATGAGTATATGATTTTGAGGTCTTGGGGGCCTTGCTTGAGGTAGTTCCAGTCTGAGTCGTGGGACTCAAAGAGGGAGCGATTGGGATGAGTGACTTGAGGATTGTAGCCTTGAGGTTGAGTGATCGGCTGATGGATCATTATGTCATATTCAATGACGAGGATTCTGTTCTTCCAGTTTTTTTTGTTGGGGGAAAGAGAGAGCGAGCGTATGATTTCAGAAATTGGAGGAAGACCTAGTGGGGGAAATAGATAGTTGCGGTATCTGAGACAAGGGTGGAAATGCACAAGAGGATTCTTGTGGTTTGATCGCCTTAGATAGTGCATATGTGGAAAGAGAGTCATTTTCGTAGAGACTGTACAAGATGAGGACTAGGGGTATGCCTTCTTTGAGTTTTGTTAGAGTGTGTTCTGGTAGGTTTTTCCAGGTGATCAGGAGAAGTGAATCGGGAGCAACAACTTTCATTGTCTATGTTGTATCTCGACTATGAGGATGATGCCTCTTATTTTTTATGATTGATTATCGCGCCGTATTGAAGGTCAGAGAATTGTAGGCGAAGTGTGTGGTAGTCCATTTGTTCCTGGATGGAGAATCGATGCTACGAAGGTACTATCCGAATTGTTGCCTGTGCATCTGCATGAGATTGTTGATGATAGAGGCGGTTATGATTGGGAAGTTCCGAGGTCTCCATTTGAGATTCATAATGTATTTGAGTTTGCTGGGTCTTTATTTGGGAGATCATCTTGCATTGTGTTATGCATGCCACGAGTGAGGGATGGTATGTATCTGTATGAGACGGTTTGAAGTGTGGTTTCTCTACAACGTTGGTTGGTGATAGTTTGAACCCAAGTGGGGGAGAACTAGGTATGCCACTTGGAAGATCATCAATCTTTTCGAGTTCATGATTCCATAAGAATGGGTTATACGGATCCGTGGTTTGGGTATGCGAGACTTTGTTTCAAGAAGAGGGTGCAGAGCAAGTTGCCATCAGATGTATGTGCTCTGGAATACATGAGTTGTCTCAGCGACAAGAAGCCATTGGTCAAGGAGCTTGTTGTAGCCAGTGTTACCTTTCGGGAAGGCCGATGAACTAATCAAGAGGTGGTTAGGTCGCTCGGGTCAAGCATCAGTTGTTGAAGGATTTGTCAGATCGATGTATAAATTGCTACCTATAGTGTAAGATAAGGAGTGGGTGATCTGTAAATCAACTTCAGGGTTAGGTATATGTAGTTCCTCATGGGTTTAGTTCAGTGGAAAAACATTGAATTACTGGGTTGTTGTCAGTGCATTCTTTATCGTTGGTTGTTTGTTGTTCATTGTCAATAGTTTGGATGCTTTGAAGGTTTCGAGCCACATAAGTTGGAGGTCAGTGGACGTGACAACCTGTCGTCAAGTTTCGTTTATGGTATATCTTGGCTTCTGGGTACATTTTCCCTTAATTGCTGGACTGTGGAATTATTGTCTATAGCAGACTCAGGTTTTATTCGGTAGTAAGTAGAGCAATGAAGTGATTATCTATGTGTTCCAATTGTTGGTCTATTGGGTTCCTTGTTATCAGTTGGGATTGTAAAAGGATGTGGAATTGTATCAAGGGAAGGTACTTTAGATACCTCAATCTTTGTCGAGAGTAGTAAAGTGCTTCATCTGGTTTGGGATGTGGGCACCCGATATCATTTGATCATGGGATCTTAGTCCAGTAAGCTCAGTGTGGTGGTGGTTGGGTTGGGGGATTTTGGGATGGCTAAGTAATCCAGTGATTATGAGGTTATCAGAGTATAGATGAATCCAAGTGAGGGATAGTCACTTGGGACCGCCGAGGATAGTTCCAAGTGCGATCCATTTTAGAATTTGTACCCATGTCGGGGATTTGGATCAGTATATCTGGAGGGAGCGCTAGAGCTCCTTGAGGTCGGGAAGAATCCAAGATAGGTCAGGTTGTGAGTATGGAGCAAGATACCGTTGGGTCGGCGAGGCCTTGACCGGCTGATCAAGTGGTGCGGATAATATATTGTTTGATTAAGGATTTACTGGGAAAGCCAGTTAACATGGTATCATCCTAAGACAACTAAAGAGCTATTTCTGGTTGTGAAAGGGTTCAGGGTTTAAGCAAGGTATAACGTTCTTTGGTCAGTGAGATAAGACTACGGAGCAGCCATAGCATTCACTAGGTTACTACGTGGTTATGGATGTGATGTAAGACTGCGGAGCATCCGTAGCATTCACTAGGTTAGTATACGGTTGTGGAAGTGATGTAAGATTATAGAGCAGCCATAGCATTCACTAGGTTTGTATGCGGTTGTGGAAGTGTTGTAAGACTGCGGAGCAGTTGTAGCATTCACTAGGTTGGTAGTCGATTGTGCCAGAGATGGAAGTCTACGACTTGGCTCGTAGCATTCTCTAGGATGATTTAGATCATCGCAAGATTGGGTGAAGGGTTGTGAGCGAGCCACATAATCTATAATACTTGGGTAGATCGTAGGCTTGGTTTGGGCCGAATGTGATGTGAGAATACAGTTCGGTTCGTAGCAATCGTTGGAGTGAAGCAGACTTGGTGATCATTTATGTGTTGGTTAGTTGAGTTGTCTTTTAATTGGAATAAATGATTGATAGAGTCATATTGGCAGATGGGTCAGGAGAACCTTTATCGGTTCGACTCTTAAAGTAAGGAGTCGGTTTGGTGTTTGAAACATAATTTTCTAGCATAGGTGGATGGTCAGGGTTTATGTCTTCCCGGATATCAGTGGAATAGTTCAGATCGGATGGGCTTGTTTGATTCGGGTTGCAGAGTTGATTCATCATGGGAGAGGTTTGGAATAATTCTATCTATTTGGAAGTAAGAAATTGCATAAGGTTTCCAGTTTCCATGTAGAACGGTTGGTTATTATTTTATTGTCTGAGGGCAAAATATTAAGGTTCGTTCTTGGTTAGGGTACATGATTTTGCTGAGGTTGTGCTTTGATAGTAGTGTTGGTGATCGGTCTTCGGTGTGAGATGATTTATCAACCTTAATTAGAATTCAGTTGGGATTGAATGGTATTGCAGGAGCAGTACTAAGGAATGATTTCGGAGACGAAATGTGATTTAAGTGGGCGAGAGTTGTAACATCCTCTTTGAGGACGTTTCTTAATTCAGGATTTTAGGACCATAATGCGATCATGTAAAGTCCTTGGACTTTAATGGAATGGAGTTTAGACTCTATTGGAGGTGTATGATGATGATGATGATAAGTGATTTAAACCTTGGATTGTTCGATGTAAGCTGAGAGGTAAAATGGGAAAAAGGTTATGTTCCGACTTCTTGCATAAATTAAGGATTTTAGTTCGGGATGTTTTTAGTTATAAGTATTAATATATAATCGTAGAGCTCGTCGATACCTTTCCGTGGATATAAAGATCATCGAAATCGGAGTTGAAACGAAGAAGTTATGGTTGTTTGAAGTTAAGACTGGAAAAGGGAGTCTGGTAGTACGTTGGGCGTTCTCCAAGAGTACGCTGGGCGTACTGGCTGAGGGGAAACGAGTTTTTAAGGGGTTACGCTGAGCGCAACTATTGGTACGATGGGCATACTGCCACAGTGCTAAAACCCTAGTTTCATGGTTTTGAGCCCTATTTAAGGACTCTAATCCATTGGGGTCCTTCCTAACATCAGCCTCCACACTCTTGAGCCTCCAACTCGAAACCCTAGCCCCCTAGATAAAATCTTGAGCCTTTTTATGTGTTTTGGGTGCATTTTGGAAGAAAGAGAAGTCCAAGATTGTTGATTGTTAAAGCTCCAGCATGTGGATCCATAGCCTACGTTGTTTTTTCTCTACTCCAGAAGGTATAAAGTTTGAAACTTGAGGATTCATTTTTTAGATCTAGCTATGTTGGGTTTTATGAAATTTTTGTCCCAAAACGTTGGTCCTTGTGAGTATGGACTACTTAAGACCAGTTGAGCTGTCCTTTCAGACGTTTTTAAGTGCTTAGTGTCATAAAAATGCACCCAGCCTATGGATCCATAGCATACATTGTTTTTTCTCTACTCCAAAAGGTATAAAGTTTGTAACTTGATGATTCATTTTTTAGATCTAGCTATTATGGGGTTTATGAAAATTTTGTCCCAAAACCTTGGTCCTTGTGAGTATGGACTACTCCAGACCATTTGAGCTGTCCTTTCAGACGTTTTTAAGTGCTTAGTGTCATAAAAATGCAAGCTTGATCCTTTCCTTTCATCCATGCATGAGTTATAGAGTTTTTGGTGATTTTAGAAGTTAGAGTTTTGGGATTAAGCTCTCTTTAGCCATGCAATGGCATAAAGTTGGATACTTTATGGATTAGGACATCTTGTAGGTTCAGATCTGCGGTTAGGGTAAAGTGTCTTAATGATTAAGAACTTACAACTTGGATTTTGAGTTGAGAGCACGTACGCCGAGGGTAATTCTCGCTACGCCCAACATATCCAGTTGCGAGCCTGATTCCTCCCAGTCATGTGCTCTACGTCCAACATAGAGCTGTATACGTCATGCGTACGGCCGATTGTTAACTTTCTTTAACTTTTGGGCTAATTGTGCCTTAGGTGGATATGTGAGATTTTTTGAAGGGGCAAAACGATTATTTTTCCCTAAATGTGTATTAGACTTGTCTTGGGACTAGTGGAGTATGGAAAATTACCTTAATTATTAATTAGGGCTAATTGGTGTAATTATTAGGCAGAGTCTAGTTCTGGCAGATCGGGTATGCGTTCTATCAGTCTTCTGTGCGAGGTGAGTCTTCTCACTATACTTGTCTGTGTGGTAGTATATATGTGCTGACCAGTTGGGTCTTATTTGTTGTTACCATGATATGTGATTACTAAGACTTTGGGTAGTCTCTAGGGTTGCTGATAACCCACAGAGCGTGTTGTTTGCCCACTAAGACTTTGGGTAGTCTCCAGGGTTGCTGATAACCCACAGGGCGTGCTGTTTGCCCACTGAGACTTCGGGTAGTCTCCAGGGTTGTTCATAACACATAGTTGTATATTTGTGTTGTGTTGTATGTGGTATTCTGGGGGAACTCACTAAGTTTTGTGCTTACAATTTGTGGTTTAAATGTTCATAGGTTTTCTTATATTAAAGGAGGGGCACGGCTCGATTGCATCGCATCAATGGGAGATTTGTGCACATGATAACGTTTGAGGATACTCTAATAAATGTTTTGGAGCTAAATGGTTTAATCTAATATTTTTGTAGTTGTGATTTGAATAAACACTTAAATTTTTAATTGAAAATTTTGGGTTGAAATTTGGGGCGTTACTAGTCGTTTGACCTCTCTGTCCATAATTTTGGTTGGTTCCTTGACGAAGTTCAGTTCAGGATTGATTTGGATTTTGTCAAGAGGAATGACAAGTGTATCGTCAAAGAGACTCTTCTTCAGATTGGACACATGGAAGACATCATGCATGTTCTTGAGCTATTGAGATAACCTAAGTCGATAGGCCACTAGACCAATCCTATCGAGGATTTCAAACGGTCCTATGTGCATAGGATTTAGTTTTCCCCATTTTCCGAACCTTATAACTCCTTTATAAGGAGATAACTTAAGCATAACCTTATCTCTAACTTAGAATTCAAGGGGTTTGCATCTTATATTAGCATAACTCTTTTGACAATCACGTGTTGCCTTCATGCGTTCGCGAATTTTCACAATTTTCTCAGTCGTCTCATGAATAATCTATGGGCCTGTTCGTAGGGTATTTCCTACGAACTTCTTGGCTAGTTGGGTATCACCAATTTTCTCCAAACAAATAGGAGTTCGACACTTCCAACTGTATAAAGCTTCAAATGGTGCAACCTTGATGCTCGTGTGATAACTATTATTGTATGAGAACTCAATCAGTGGAAGCTGAGTGTCCCATGCATTTCCTAAATCTATCATACATGCTTTAAGCATGTCCTCAAGCATTTGGATTGTCCTTTCGCTTTGACCGTTAGTCTAGGGATGATAGTCCGTACTCATATCCATGCGAGTACCAAGGGATTTTTGTAGACTTTGATAGAATAAGGATGTAAATATGCTATCTCTGTCGAAGATAATACATGGCGGTACCCCATGTAATTTGACGATCTCTCTATTTATCGGTAGGAAGTGGGCAGACTTGGTTAATCTATTGACAACTACCCATATAGTTTTGTAACCACTAGCAGTCTCAGGCAACTTGGTCACGAAATCCATTTCAATCTGCTCCCACTTCCACTCGTGTATTTTCGGTTGTTGCAAAGATCCTGAGGATGGTTGATGTTTTGCCTTGACCCTGGAACATGTTAGGCATTTACTTACGTAGGTCGCAATTTCAGCCTTCATGTTCTGCCACCAATAAAGAGTTTTTAAATCTAGATACATCTTTTCTGATTCGGGATGAATGGAGTACCTAGTCCTATGGGCCTCATCTAATATTAGTCTCTTGACATCTCTAAACTTTGGAACCCATATTCAGTCCATGAAGTACCTTGCTCCATCATCCTTAATCTCTCATTGCTTTTCCATTCCCTTGAGGCCTTCTTCCTCGATGTTTTCTTTTGCTAGAGCCTCGAGCTAAGCATTTCAAATCTGAAAGATTAGACTATACATGATAATCATTGAAAGTGATTTGACTCTACGAGGCATAACATGTTCTTTACGACTCAAGGCGTCGGCTACGATGTTAGCCCTGTCTGGATGATAACGGATCTCACATTCATAGTCATTAACTAATTTCAACCATCTTCGCTGTCTCATGTTGAGTTCTTTTTGGTCAAAAATTTGTTGGAGACTCTTATGGTCCATTTAGATTTTACACTTTGTCCCGTAAAGGTAATGAAGCCAGATTTTTAATGCACAAAGTACAACTCCCAATTCCAGGTCATGGGTGGTGTAGTTATTCCCATGCATCTTGAGTTGACATGAGGCGTATCGTATGAATTTTTCCCTTTGCATCGATACACATCCCAATCCCTGATGCGAAGCGTCGCAATACACAACGAAATCATCAGTATCCTCTGGAAGGGATAGTACTGATGCACTGAATAACATTTCCTTCAGCCTTTGGAAAGCTGCTTCTTGTTTACCCCCAAACATATTTTCTTTCCTTCTGGGTTAATGTTGTGAGGAGTTTGGCTACCTTGGAGAAGTTCTCTATGAATCTTTGATGATAACCCGCTAATCCTAAGAATTGAAGCACTTCGGTTGGTGTCTTTTGTGTTTCCCAATTCTTCACAGCTTCAATCTTGGAAGGATCAACGTAAATTCCTTTACTGCTTACTACTTGCCCTAGAAAGTGTACTTTTCTAATCTAAAATTCGCACATGGAGAATTTTGCATACAAATTTGTCTTCCTTAGCAACTTTAGGATCACAATGAAGATGCGACCCACGCTCTTCCTTTGTTTGTGAATAGTTCGGAATATCATCGATGAATACTATCACAGATTTTTCCAAGTAGGGCTTGCATACTCGATTCATGAGATCCATAAAAACAGCTGGGGCATTGGTCAGTACAAAAGGCATGACCAATAACTCGTATTGACCGTATCGGGGTCTAAATGCAGTATTCGGAATGTCTTCTTCCATTACTCAGAGTTGATGATATCCAGATCTCAGATCCATCTTAGAGTAACAACTGGATTCTTGTAGTTGATCCAAGAGATCGTCGATTCGGGGAAGTGGATATTGATTCTTGACGGTTAACTTATTTAATTCCCTATAGTCGATGTACATCTGGAAAGATCCATCTTTATTCTTGACAAACAAAACGGTTGATCCCCAAGTCGAGAAGCTTGGTGTGATAAATCCCTTGTCAAGAATTCATGTAGTTGGCTGGAGAGCTCTTGCATCTCCTGCGGTGCCAATCGATAAAGAGACTTTTCTACTGGTGCAGCTCCTAGAACTAGATCAATCTGAAACTCGACTTGATGTGATGGGGGTAATTTAGGTAGATATTCAAGGAATACATAAACGGTAATCACGCACTTGAGGTACCTCTTCGATCTTCCTCTTGCCATCCTTCTTGTTGACAATGTGGGCTAGAAAGGCATAATACTTTTGTGCAAGTATTTTCTGGCCTTCATACAAGAAATAATCTTAAGGTTTTTATTAGGTTTGTCTCCATAGATGTTTAAGGATTCTCCGCACGATAAGGGTAGACACAATGCCTCTTCAAAGCATAAGACTTCGACGTGGTTAAGGGATAACCAATCCATGACGATGATGATGTCGAAGCTCCCAATGACCATAAGCATGAGGTTGACGAGGAAAGTATGCTTATTTAATGTTAATGTACAATTTTTCAGTACTTCTTGGGTACTACCGACTTGAATGTTAGCCATTTCTACCCTATAGGCCTCCTGAAGTTTACTAGATGGGTGGTTTAATAATTTCCTAAACTCGGGAGTAATATAGCTTTTATCGGCACTGATATCGAAAAGTCATTTACATAAAGGTTATTGATTAGGAATGTAATGCCCGTGTTTCTAGGCTAGGCATTAAGATTGACGTGATAGTCTAGGTTAACCTTTGTAACTCATTTAGAAGAAATGAAAAGAAATTATGTGAATATTATGTGAAAATTATGTGTTTTATGCTTAATTATTAGAGTTTAATTAATTAAGAATAAAAATGAGCGTCGAAAATAAATATTAGATAACGCCGATATCTACTAATAAAGTTGTAGTGGTCGTGACAAGGATTACGGATATATAAAGAATGCCGAAATCCGAGTTATAACGAAGAAGTTATGACCTGTCGAAGTTTCGCGACAAAACCGGCACGGTGCCGAATGTCGTAAAAAGTGAGTTTTTGATAAACTACTTTTTAGCCTTAGTGATCTAAACGAAAGTCGTAGTGTTCGTTAAACCGAGAGTATGCATAAAAAGAACGCCCAAATCTGACTTCGTATGAGGAAGTTATGATTTTTCGAAGTTTCAGCTTAGCAGTAGACAACTAAAAACTCGAATTTTAGATCAAGTGATTTTTAGCCGACACGACCTAAACGAGAATCGAAGGTCTCGTCAATAGTAGCACAACGGTAAAAAGACAGACGAAAACGGACGTCGGATGAAGAAGTTATGAATTTTTAACGGATTTCCTATCCCGGTCTGTTAAAAATAATAATATAAAAATTAAGGTCAAAATTAGCCGACGAAGTCTAAACGAACGTTGTAGAGCGTAATTTTACCTACGCGTGCATATAAAGAACGTCAAAAACGGAGCTCGTATGCGAAAATTATGGATTTTAGAAGTTTTGGCGCGAAAATCGAGAAAAAATGTCAAAACCGAGAAAATTCGCATACGTGGACTTCGGCCACCTCACCCTCGCCCAAAACGTGCCACGTGTCCGAACTGCTGAGTCACCGGAGGCCAGCTGGTGAGGCATGTCGCACCCTCCTCGCACCGAAGGTTCGACCAATCAGAAGCTGCCCCGCGTCTCCTCCGTGTCCGAGCTCGGTGAGTCATCCAAAGCAGGTGAGTCATCCGGAGCTGGACCAATCCGAAGACAACACCTGTCCGAGCCTCGCACCGCCTTCAGCTTCCAAACCTCGCAGCTGCGACGCGTGTCTTCTTCTCGTAGCTTCGGGTCCGAACCTCGGCCCTATAAATAGAAGGTTGCGAGCCTTCCCGAGTAATTTTAGGAAATTGCCATTTTTCACCCATTTTTCAATATTTTCACTATTTCCACTTCCCCCAAAGCCCCGAGATTAATTCCAACGCCCGGAACACGCCCCGGAGTGCCCGAGAAGCCCGAGAAATTTATCTTTTTGGTTTTGAAGTCCGACCCTCGCAGAGCCCGCTTTCTCAATAAAACTTCCGGTTTTATTAGAAACGATCGTTTTAGGAAACGAAGTGCTGCCCGATTATTATTAAATCAGGTGAGTGTGTAGTTACTTTCACCTTACACATAGATATGAAGTATTTTATATAAAATACGTGATGTGTGAATATTTATTGTTTGTTTATTTGAGATGGATGTTGAAGGAATGATTTATACATGTTTTTAAATAATTTAAACTGTATATGTATTTTTATCTACAAAAATGTTGGATAAAATATGGGTAGATAAAATAGTGGGTGTGTGATGAAAGGTGAGTTGGATAAATGAGATGATCAGTGATATAGATCATGAGTTGAGGGTGAGTGGTGATATAGATCATGAGTTGAGGGTGAGTGGTGAAATGAGATCATGAGTTGAGGGTGAGTGGTGAAATATGAGAAAAGCCCTTACCCAAACGTTGGCCCCCGTCATTCAGCAGAGTATGGATGACAACCATGGACTATTCTAGATGGTCTGTGGAACACTAGCAGGCTTGCAACCTGTAGGTGTGTGAACTATATGTTCATCAGTCGTACTCTAAAAACCCATTGACATGTATGACAGGGAGATTCCTGTGAATAATAATGTCGATAAATAAGAGTTATGGACTTAGCACATGTTGTATAAACCCTGGCAGCTATGGACTTAGTGCCTGTTGTATAAACCTTGGCGATGATGTGACTTCGTGCCTATTCCTTAGGATGAGTCCTTAGGAATAAGTGATAGTTGAATCTTAGGGTAAATCCTTAAGAAATAAATAAGATAATGGGGTTGGGGTAATTTGGTTGATTGATTGATGTTTATGTATAATAACTTTATTTATTGTGGGTTGAAAACCCTATATGCTCACCAGGCTTCCAAGCCTGACCCACTCAACTTTTTATATTACAGGTAGTGGACCCCGAGCATAGTCGGATGATGATGATGAGTGATTTTTGGATTATAGGCCAGTAGTTGTAAATAACTGTTGTAAGGCTCATAATGTCTTGTTTATGCTTTTGATCTGTATCGGAACATGACATCCCGAGGTTTTGTTATGAAATAAAAATATATATTTCTTAAAGAAAGGTTTTGATAAATTTTTATCATGTTTGGTTTTGGGAACAAATTCCGCAACATCTTTTAAAAGGATTACTCTGATTTTATTTTTAAAAAGCATAAATTAAATCGGTCTTTTCTGGACCGAGAAATTAGGGGATGTCACAGTTGGTATCAGAGCATTAGTTTAAGCGAACTAAGAAATTGTAGGATTTCTAGACTTAAACTTAGAATGCTAAGTGATGATTATGAGATGAGTGTCTACCATATTTTAGACACGAGCACTAGTTTATTTTAGGAAAGATGCCTAAAATGCTTTTATGTGCTAAATGCTATATGTTTGCCATATATGCCATTATTTGTTCGGATCTATGGTCTGTTGCCGACCGGATCTGGAAACCTTATGTGTGTAGGATTCTAAACGTATGACTACGATATTAGAACTAACATATAAACGTTTCAGAGTAATAACGAAGATTTAACGCCTATCGAAAATAAAGATCTAAATTCACCTACGATTGGTGTATAGATCGAAATGGCGAGTACTCAAAGTGGATTTGGAAACGATAATCCGCAGCCTGAGCCAATCACGATGGCTGGGGTGCAGGCAATGGTGCGTACGATGTTGGATCAACAGATGGAAGAAACAAAACGTTTACTTCAACAAAGTAAGGATGAACTTACTGTGCCAGTACGTCAGACATCTATTCTTGAGGTAACTATCTGGGTTGGTAAGTCTATTGAAGAAATGATCAATGACAGGACCGCCAACAAGGTTGAAGTTGGCAAGAAGAGGAAATTGGAGGGGTCTTCAAGACCCAACAAACATATTCTCAAAGTCTGGAAAAAGAGGAGGTAAAGGAAAATGGTGTGGGAAGTGCAAAAATAAACACTCTGGGAATTGTGGCGGGAAGGTGAAGTGCTTTAGGTGTGGAGAAATTGGGCATTACGCCAATGAGTGTACGATTCCCAAGGGGGTGTGTTACGTATGTAAAGAAGAAGGCCATATTTTTAAAGACTGTCTGAAGAAAAATGAAGTAACAATGCCAAGCGTGCCGCCAATGCCAAGGGAATTTCAGAATATCCTTGACAAAGCAAATAATAACGCTAGGAAGTAGAAGTAAAGACTTGATACCCGAAGATCAAGTTATGAAGTAGTAATGTGAATAGTAACAAGTGGTTTAGCCTATTAGAGGCATAGTATAGGGAAAACTTGAACCTCTGTGTAATCGTTTCAAGGAAATAATATAAACCCTGGTTTTGTCATCTGATGAATTGAATGACTATGTGAAATTCTTGTATGGTGATTTGGAGAACTGCGAGACAATACTTGGGATGAGTATGAGTAGGTGTGAATGGTAGTAGAGGCCTATACTATCGGAAGCACAGGACTCGTACTTGGATCAAGGAAAGTCACAAGGTTACCAAGGAACTAGTAATTGATTCCGTCTTGTTCTAGTCTGTCGTTACCATCGTCTCGGTAATGACTAAGAAGATGATTGTTATTCTGACCCTAGAGGTCATATCGAATCGAGTCCGACTACAATGATTTTATTATGTGGTTCAGAGAACTAAGTTCGATGTAGCATTTGACTTAAGCCAGAAGATTGAAGTGAAAGATGATCAAAGCGATGAATAGAAGTATCACACTCATTGTTAAAGAAGTTGGTAGTTAGAAATGATACGTGTTGAACTGTGATTGTATCACATTAGAACATGAAGGAAGGTATAGTTTGTTCCGAAATTTGTCCCTAGGAGATCTGAGTCTAAGTAGTGCATTATAAAATGAGAGATCATTAGAACATGACCTATCGGTCTGTTACAATAAATGAAGGAAAGTACTTATTCTAAGAAGAAGAAGGAGTCCTCAATAAGGATTTATTTTGTAACTTGAAGGTTACGATTGAAAGTCCTACGAAGATCTGAAGCTTTTTAGGATTAGCTGGATATTAACGAAGGTTTATCCAAGGCTTTTCTCCGATCGCGACTCCATTGACAGCTTTGACCAACAAAGGAGCTGTTTATACTTGGAATGAGAAGCATAAGGAAGTTTTTGAGAAGTTAAAGAAGAAGTTGTGTGAAGCACCGATTCTTTCGTTACCTGAAGGAGTTGATGACTTCACAGTTTATAGTGATGCCTCTAGAGTTGGGTTAGGTTGTGTTCTGACCCAAAGGGATAAAGTGATAGCGAATGCATCAAGGCAATTGAAGGAGCATGAAAAGAACTACCCCACTCATGGTCTGGAGTTGGTAGTGGTAGTAATCGCCTTAAAGATATGGAGGCGCTATCTTTATGGTACTAAATGCAAACTTTTCACTGATCATAAGAGTATTCAATATCTCTTTAATCAGAAGGAATTAAACATGAGGCAACGACCCTGGCTAGAATTACTCAAGGACTACGACTGTGAGATACTTTACCACCCTGGTAAAGCAAATGTTGTTGCTAATGCTCTCAGTCGGAAGGTAAATCTTGAAAAGAAAAGGCCAAGAGCATTGAGAATTGAAGTTGTCTCGACAACTGGGGAAGGTATAAAGAAAGCTCAAGAGGAAGCTTTAGAAAAAAATGACCGAAAGGAAGGACATTTGGATAAAACGTTGGTGTTTGATACAAACGGTCAAGGACTGAAGGTATTCAAGGATAGGATTTGGGTACCTAAGACGGGCGGAGTAAGAGATCTTCTGATGGAAGAAGCTCACAAGACCATGTACTCGATTCATCCCGGCAGTACGGAAATGTATAGGGATCTAAAACCCTATTACTGGTGGCCGACGATGAAGCTCGATGTTGCTAAGTACGTGGTCGAGTGTGTAACTTGTGCTAGGGTTAAGGCACAACATCAGAAACCGTATGGGAGTTTAGAACCTTTACCTGTACCCATGGGTAAATAGGAAGAAATCACCATGGATTTTGGGACTAAACTGCCCAGAACAAGGAACGGTCACGATATGATTTCGGTGGTCGTTGATCGCTTCACTAAGAGTGCGCATTTCATAGCAGCCAACGAGAAATGGTCTATGGATAAACTTGCGAATTCTTACATGAAGGAAATTGTGAGGCTTCACGGTGTTCCGTTAACGATTGTATCCGATCGTGGCAGCCGTTTTACCTCAAGGTTTTGGAGGAGTCTATAAGAGGAATTGGGTACCAAGTTGTGTTTGAATACAGCTTACCATCCGCAAACCAATGGTCAGAGCGAACGAACAATTCAAACATTGGAGGATATGCTGAGAACATGTACCATGGAATTCCAAGGTAACTGGGATGAACATTTACCTTTAGTAGAATTTTCCTATAATAATAGTTTCCACTCAAGCATCAAGATGGCACCTTATCACGCTTTATATGGAGAAAAGTGTCGAACGCCGTCATGTTGACTGGAAGCTGGGGAAAAGCAGTTTATGGGACTTGAAATAGTCCATCAGACTGCTGAAAAGTTGAAAGTGATTAGGGAAAGGATGTTAACTGCTCAAAAGAGCTATGCTGACAAGAAAAGATAACTGATATCATTCGAAGTTGGAGATTCGGTTTTACCTAAAGTCTCGCCGTGAAAGGGACTTATAAGGTTTGGTAGAAGGGGAAAGTTGAGTCCAAGGTTTATTGGACCATTTAAAGTTCTTCAGAGGATCGGGAATCAAGCTTACAAGCTAGAATTACCGGAAGAACTGGAGGGTATTCATAATACCTTTCATGTGTGTTAATTGAGAAAGTTCACGGGAGATGTGCCCGACATAATTCCCATTTCTGAATTAAGGTTGGATGAAAACAAGAGGTTAATTGAAGAACCTGAGGCAATCGTTGACCGTAAGACTAAGAAGTTGTGACGCAAGATGGTCGATTTAGTGCTTGTGCGTTGGAAACATACGAATGGGCCAAATCTCACCTGGGAAACAGAGAGTGACATGATGAGTCGCTACCCGTAGTTGTTTGTCGATGTGTGATTTCGAAGACGAAATCATCCTAAGGGGGAGAGAATTGTAATGCCCGTGTTTCTAGGCTAGGCATTAAGATTGACGTGATAGTCTAGGTTAACCTTTGTAACTCATTTAGAAGAAATGAAAAAGAATTATGTGAATATTATGTGTTTTATGATTAATTATTAGGGTTTAATTAATTAAGAATAAAAATGAGCGTCGAAAATAAATATTAGATAAAGCCGATATCTATTAATAAAGTTGTGGTGGTCGTGACAAGGATTACGGATATATAACGAATGCCGAAATCCGAGTTATAACGAAGAAGTTATGACCTGTCGAAGTTTCACGACAAAACCGGCACGGTGCCGAATGTCGTAAAAAGTGAGTTTTTGATAAACTACTTTTTAGCCTTAGTGATCTAAACGAAAGTCGTAGTGTTCGTTAAACCGAGAGTATGTATAAAAAGAACGCCCAAATCTGACTTCGTATGAGGAAGTTATGATTTTTCGAAGTTTCAGCTTAGCAGTAGATAACTAAAAACTCGAATTTTAGATCGAGTGATTTTTAGCCGACACGACCTAAACGAGAATCGAATGTCTCGTCAATAGTAGCACAACGGTAAAAATACATACAAAAACGGACGTCGGATGAAGAAGTTATGAATTTTTAACGGATGTCCTGTCCCGGTCTTTTAAAAATAATAATATAAAAATTAAGTTCAAAATTAGCCAACGAAGTCTAAACGAAAGTTGTAGAGCGTAATTTTACCTACGCGTGCATATAAATAATGTTAAAAACGGAGCTCGTATGCGAAAGTTATGGATTTTAGAAGTTTTGGCTCAAAAATCGAGAAAAAATATCAAAACCGAGAAAATTCGCATACGTGGACTTTGGCCACCTCACCCTCGCCCAAAACGTGCCACGTGTCCGAATTGCTGAGTCACCAGAGGCCAGCTGGTGAGGCGTGTCGCACCCTCCTCGCACCGAAGGTTCGACCAATCAGAAGCTGCCCTGTGTCTCCTCCGTGTCCGAGCTCGGTGAGTCATCCGGAGCTGGACCAATCCGAAGACAACACCTGTCCGAGCCTCGCACCGCCTTCAGCTTCCGAAGCTCGCAGCTGCGATGCGTGTCTTCTTCTCGTAGCTTCGGGTTCGAACCTCGGCCCTATAAATAGAAGGCTGCGAGCCTTCCCGGGTAATTTTAGGAAATTGCCATTTTTCACCCATTTTTCAATATTTTCACTATTTCCACTTCCCCCAAAGCCCCGGGATTAATTCCAACGCCCGGAATACGCCCCGGAGTGCCCGAGAAGCCCTAGAAATTTATCTTTTCGGTTTTGAAGCCCGACCCTCACAGAGCCCGGTTTCTCAATAAAACTCCCGGTTTTATAAGAAACGATCGTTTTAGGAAACGAAGTGCTGCCCGATTATTATTAAATCAGGTGAGTGTGTAGTTACTTTCACCTTACACATAGATATGAAGTATTTTATATAAAATACGTGCTGTGTGAGTATTTATTGTTTGTTTATTTGAGATGGATGTTGAAGGAATAATTTATACATGTTTTTAAATAATTTAAACTGTATATGTATTTTTATCTAAAAAAATGTTGGGTAAAACATTGGTAGATGAATTAGTGGGTGTGTGATGAAAGGTGAGTTGGATAAATGAGATGATCAGTGATATAGATCATGAGTTGAGGGTGAGTGGTGATATAGATCATGAGTTGAGGGTGAGTGGTCATATAGATCATGAGTTGAGGGTGAGTGGTGAAATGAGATCATGAGTTGAGGGTGAGTGGTGAAATATGAGAAAAGCCCTTACCCAAACCTAGGCCCCCGTCATTCAGTAGAGTATGGATGACAACCATGGACTATTCTAGACGGTCTGTGGAACACTAGCAGGCTTGCAACCTGTAGGTGTGTGAACTATATGTTCATCAGTCGTACTCTAAAAACCCATTGACATGTATGACAGGGAGATTCCCGTGAATAATACTGTCGATAAATAAGAGCTATGGACTTAGCACATGTTGTATAAACCCTGGCAGCTATGGACTTAGTGCCTGTTGTATAAACCTTGGCGATGATGTGACTTCATGCCTATTCCTTAGGATGAGTCCTTAGGAATGAGTGATAGTTGAATCTTAGGGTAAATCCTTAAGAAATAAATAAGATAATGGGGTTGGGGTAATTTGGTTGATTGATTGATGTTTATGTATAATAACTTTATTTATTGTGGGTTGAAAACCCTATATGCTCACCAGGCTTCCAAGCCTGACCCACTCAGGTTTTTATATTACAGGTAGTGGACCCCGAGCATAGTCGGATGATGATGATGAGTGATTTTTGGATTATAGGCCAGTAGTTGTAAATAACTGTTGTAAAGCTTATAATGTCTTGTTTATGCTTTTGATCTGTATCGGAACATGACATCCCGAGGTTTTGTTATGAAATAAAAAAAATATATTTCTTAAAGAAAGGTTTTGATAAATTTTTATCATGTTTGGTTTTGGGAACAAATTCCGCAACATCTTTTAAAAGGATTACTCTGATTTTATTTTTAAAAAGCATAAATTAAATCGGTCTTTTCTGGACGGAGAAATTAGGGGATGTCACAAGGAACGTACCAGTAACTACCGTCGGATCCTATACAACCTCTTGAACTCCTATCACAAATGCTCTAACTTTAGCATTTCCTCCCTGTCCTCTCAACTTTGGACAATTCTTCCTGATTGTCCAACCTCCTTGCACTCAAAACACATTCTACCTTCTGTTTCTACTGTTGCGGTTCCTTGGTTTGTTGGAGCTCTACATCTGTTGGCAAGATGACATTTTCTGCCATAATTGGTACAGATCCAGCAAGCTTCGGTATGATGATACTCACACTGATTACACTTTGGACTACCTCCTGTGGTAGTCCCTGCTAGGGTTGTTGTAACCGCAAATGCCTGAACCGCTTAAGCTATATTTTCTGATGATTGCTTAGACTTTCCTTTGGATTCCTTTCCAAACTACTTCTTTTAACCCTCCGCCCTTAGGAGATAAGCCTTCTAGACCATTATGCCATGACAGATCTCTTGATTTGTCAGGCTGAAGGCAAGTTTCTTAGCATTGCCATATGTGTTTGGCTTTGAGGTGATAACTAAACCTTGAATGGGCTGAGGCAGACCCTAAATGTATCTTTTGACCTTCTTATATTCCAGAGTGACCATTCCGGGACATAAGGTGGAGAGATCGTTAAAATGGATCGCATAAGCAGAAATATCGGCTTCTTTCATCTCCATGCTCCAAAGTTCTTGTTCCATGATATGGAATTAGCATTTCTAACACCCATCGTTTTTGCATCAATATTCCACTAGGTGAGGGCTGCATCTAGGAGGGTACAAGTAGAAAACTTTAACTTGTAGTCTTCCGCACAGAAGCTAATCTCAAAAACAGACTCCATCTTTTCTATCCATCGAGTCAAACCGACTACACCTTCGTTTCAATGGAAGGATTTTGGTTTTTAATTCATAAAATCCTTATATGAACATGCCCTGGGCGGACCTTGGTTATCTCCATGAAAACCTTCTCCTCCATTACTTCCTGAGCATGTGTTCCTATTAGTTTCTAAGTTTGCGATTGCATCGGCGACACACTGGGCTATTAAGGCCTCAATTGCAGTTGGGTTCATGGGTTCAGGGTTAGGGTTTTCTGGTATTGGGTTTCTTCTTGTGCGTGTCATGAGTCTATATTCAACGTATATAGGTTAATTATCATAATTAGTCGAGATTTGTTCAAGAATTAGTTCAGAGAGTTAACTATAACTATAAAGAAAATAAAGTATACAACAAATTTCACAATGTAATAAGATCATTCGTGAAATACATATATTTTCATTGATTTCCATTGGTTACATTTACATCATGATTTTACCAAAAGTGTACAAAAGGGGTGGTTTAAACATGAAAAGTTTCCATGTTACATCCAAAAGACATATCAACATACTATCATCTGCTAACTTTTCCATCCACCAAACCTAAAAATATAAATCTCAGCTTCCTTAGCTCGAACTATCTACCATATACCAAAATAAACCACTATCAACGCCACTAGGGATGAGATTTGTAAACGGAAAACCGGATCGGAACCGGAATCGGACCGGAACCGGAACCGTTAGAACCAGAATATATAGAACCGATTTCGGTTCTGTTAGAGAATGGATTTATCCGGTTTCTGGGTAATCCGAGTTTGGGTCCATCGGGTTTGGGTAAACCGGGTTTAAGAACCGGAACCGATGTTAGGAACCGAAACCATTTTAGGGGCGGGACCCGGTTTTTCTAAAAAGTTTAAAACATGCATATCTCATTCGTTTCAAGTCGGATTGACATGTCGTTTTTTTCCAACGTGTAGTTTAGAGTTTGTACATGATTTTAGACTATAAATTTGTCATTTTTAGTTTTATATTCATCGAATTACAGTCCCTCAAAATCAAGATATCAAAGCTGGAAGTTTTTAGTTTTTCAGATTTTTTGTACTCTGTAAAAATTTTTAAACATGCATATCTAATTCGTTTGAAGTCGGATTGACATGCGGTTTTGTCCAACTTGTATTTTGGAGTTTGTAGATGATTTTAGACTACAATTTTGTCATTTTTGGTTTAGTATTCAATGAATTACAGTCCCCCGAAGTCGGGATATCAAAGCTGAAAATTTTCAACTTTTCAGATATTTGTTTTTATACTTTGTATTCTATGAAAATCTTAAAACATGCATATCTCATTCGTTTACGGTGTTTTCTAGAGTGTAGTTTAGAGTTTATACATGATTTTCGACTATAATTTTGTCAATTTTGGGTTAATATTCAACAATTTACAGCCCCCTGAAGTCAACATATCAATATGAAAAGTTCAACCCACTAAGTAGCAAGTAATTAACAAAAAATTCCGTTTTTTCCCGGTCTTCCAGTTCTAAACCCACTTTACCCGATTTCACCCTACCCAATTTTATGTTTCCGAGTTTTCCGGTTCTAGATCCACTTTACCCGGTACCGTACCCTGAAACGAACTGGAACCGGTTCCTATGTACCGGTCCTACAAAATGCCGTTAATCGATTCTGGGTTTTCCGGGTTCGGGTCTATCCGGGCCGGTTTTGGACTCACTTTCATCCCTAAACGCCACCAACTGTGCCATCTGGTGCTGTAGGTAACCAATCATCACCTCCATAGTAACCTCACCGATCTCTTCCACTATCGCCCTCTACTCCAAATCTCCCACACGTTGCTCTAAACCCTCGATCTCAATCTGCTGAGTATGTACCAGAGAATGAGCCTGTAACACCTGCAAATTTGGGCTAGGCAATAAAGTTATTATAAACCATAATAATGAATTTTAAAGAGAGATTATTTAGGATAAATAATCTTAACCAAATTATAGTATATGTGACGAGGATTTCATACATATGAAGAACGCCCAAATCCGGCTTTGAGTGAAGAAGTCACAACCTTCTGAAGTTTCACGTTCAAACAGTATATCGTAAATAGTGAATTGGAGATATGTTGCTTATTAGCCTTAATAATCTAATCAAAAGTCGTAGATATCATAAAAGCGAATTCGTGCATATAGATATCGTCTAAATTTGACTTCGTAAGACGAAGTTAGGATTTTAGAAGTTTCAACGTAGCAGTATACGACTTAGAAACCGAAGTAGAAATCGATTGATTCTTAGGAAAAGCAATCTAAACGAGGGTTGAAGACCTCTTCGATATGGTTTCGTCGATATAAAGACAATCGAGAACGAATATCAAATGAGGAAGTTATGAATTTTTAACGGACTTTAACAGTCTTAGCCTGTTAAAATATAGCTTTAAAAATGAATTCAAAATTAGCCGACAGAGTCTAAACGAAAGTTTGAGAGCTTTCCGAGGATATAAAGAACGTCGAAAACAGAGCTCATAAGAAGAAGATACGATTTTCTGAAGTTTTCCAAGAAGCGCCACGCGCAGGTAGGTGCACGACGCGCACCTTCTAGAAGATGGGGCGTTTACCACCATATTTGCGACACGTGGCAGAAAAATGGGAGGACCGTCATGTCAGGTGTGAGTGACGAAGCCCTACGATCCCAAAATAGTAGTAGCTAGAGGTGCTCGACCTCACTCTATTTCACACCAACCACCCTTATCTCTCTCGATTCCATTCGATTTTAGCCCCATTTTCTCTTAGTTTTAGGCTTCGGCAAAGCCCTGCGATCCCAAAGTAGTAGTAGCTATCAAGTAGAAGCCCTGCGGTTTTAGATATTCAGTGAACAGAAGCTCCTGGTTCAGAGTTCTTCCCGCAAAATTCCTAGCTTTTCGCTAAATCCTCTGTAAGTTAAGCTACACTCTAGTATTTTCAGTGTGACTTATATTTATGGTCATAAGTTGTTATTATGAACCTATAAATAAGATTTATTACTAATTCCTTGTCGTTATACTGATTGATCTACTTACGGGAGAGGTGTCTAGAACGGTCATGTTGGCTTGGTTGTTGGATTTCAGAAAAAGCTATAATGCCGAGATGATCCTGCCTCCTAATTGTCCTGCCTAGCTGATCCTTACTTGATAGATCTTGATGTAGACATTGGGATTAGTGAGGATCTAGACTATTCTTCGTATCTAGAATCATTAGACTAAAACTCAGTAGTAATTATACTTAGGTCACGCCAAGGAATATATGAGGTGTTAGACGAAGCTCTGTCTAGATCACCAGTCACCCATTTTATCATGTGAGTGCATAGTCCCTTTCATCTTACACATAGACATGAAGTATCTAGATAATTACATGCTTATGTGCTTATTATCTGTGCCGAAGGTGATATGTGTTAGATAAAATAATATGAGATGAAATTTAATGTATTTAATTATATAAATATTTTACACTTATAACATGAATTAGGTAGTGACTGGTGATGAGAAATAGGTGATGTTAAATTGGTAATAGATAGGTGATGACTACGGGACTGATTGATGACAGTCCCGGAGAACATTGGCATCGATGGACTTCGTGCTTATAAACATTGGCAGCTATGGACTTAGAGCCTATTAGTTAAATACTGGCAACTATGGACTTAGTGCCTATTAGTTAAACGTTGGCAGCTATAGACTTAGTTCATAATAGTTAAACGTTGGCAGCTATGGAATTAGTGCCTATAAGATAACCACTGGCAGCGATGGACTTCGTGCCCATTTGATATAGGAGATGATAAGTCAATACGATGTAGGTGATGACCCTGAGGATATAACCCTAGGGAAGAATAGATATGAAAACAGGGATAAGTAATTGGGTTAATAGTTTGATAATTAAAGATATTAACTATATTATTGTGGGTTGAAAACCCTATGTACTCACCAGGTTTCCCAACCTGACCCACTCAGTTTATTGTATCACAGGAAATTATATATGATGATATATGTATCTGCTAAGAGATTTAAGTAGATGTAGACTATTCGTGTAAAGAAATGTTGTAAGTTTTTGTTTATGCTTATGTTTCTTATATTGACGATGACATCCTAAGTTTTATAAATAAAATACATTTCTTGGAAATGTCTTGATGATACTATTCGTGTAAAGAAATCTTGTAAGTCTTTGCTTATGCTTATGTTTCTTATATTGACGATGACATGTCGAGTTTTATAAATAAAATACATTTCTTGTAAATGTCTTGATGATATTATTATCATGTTTTTGGGACAAATTTCACAAAGTAAATATTTTTAAAAGGATACTCTGATTTATTAAGCATAAACAAAATTGGTCTTTTCTGGCCGTAAAAAAATGGGGATGTCATAGTTGGAATCAGAGCATTAGTTTAAGCGAACTAGGAGTAATGATTTATTTCTATACTTAAACTTAGAATGCTAAGCGATGTTCGTGAGATGAGTGTCTAGTATATTTTTGGTTGTACACCTAAATAGACACGAACACTAGCTTACTTTAGGATAGATGCCTAATTTGCTTCTATGTACTAAATGATTTATACATGCTATAGCTATAGGATGCCTTTAGATGCTTTAGGATGTTTGGATCTATGGTCTATTGTCGACCGGATCTGGATATTTATGTGTTCATATTTCTAAACGTATAAGTACGATTTTAGAACTAGCATATATTATTTCAGAGTGATAAGGAGGATTAGCATCTATCGTCTATAAAATCTTTCTCTATCTATATTCTCGTCACTATACACTAAATGGCTTCTTTGATGTATAAAACATCATGGTTAGAACACATAGTGGATTAGAAAACATCAACGGTGACCAGCAGCCTTAGCCACGAGTGATTGAGCCTGCACCAGAAGTAGCAGCTGTACCCGAGCCAATCACGATGGTTGGAGTTCAGGAGATGATGTAGATGATGTTATACCATCAGACGGAGGGGAAAAGGTGTCTACTTCGGGAGAATGGGAGATAACCTACTGCATCCATTGTGCAAAGAGGGTTGGAAGAGGAACTGTCAGAAGTAGGGAACTACAGTAGGATTGGCAGCCGTGTGGAACCCCGAGTGGTCAGAAGGAATGACCCTGAGGAGGGGAATGATGGACGTTCTTGCAAGTACAAGGATTTCATGGCATCCAGACCACCAAGTCTTTCCGGAAGCCCAACACCGGTGGAAGTCATGGATTGGATCTCCGAGATGGAGATGATGTTTGAAAGTTGTGACTGCAGCAACAAGTAGAAGACTATTCGCGCGGTTACACAGTTGAAGACTAGGGTATTAAGCGGGTGGAAGCTACTCGCTGATACCATGCCCAAAGGAGAAGCTAGTAAGATGTCTTGGGAATACTTTTTGCTGCAACTGAAAATGCAGTACTGCTCTGAGCAGGATCTTCTGGAGATCAACAACGAGTTCCAGAATCTGAAGAAGGGAAGGATGAGCGTCAACAAGTACGCCGCAAGTTTTACGGAGAAAATGAAGCTTGTTCCTTATTTAGTTACAACTTAACTCTCAAAGTTCAACACGTTTGATAATTGTAACGACCCAAAAATCCTACCGTAAACGACGTTAGTTTTTCCGTTACTCAAAGGACTATTTATGCATAAAATTTTAGCTTTACGAGGTTAAATTGGAATAAATTAAATAAAAATAATATTATCTAATATTTAAAGGAATTAATTAAAAATTAAAAGGTGTGCAATTTAATGAAATTGATTTATGGAATTATTAGGGTAAAAATAATTCACTTAAGGGTTTACTAGGAGTTAGGGGCTAAGATGTCATTTATAGAAATCAAATTTGTCAAGTTACTAGGGTTAGTGTATAAAGGGTGCATTATGGAGAATTAAGGGGCTAGATGGCAAAAATTTGGAGTAACCCCCAAGGAGGAGGAGGATCCTCCCTACGTCCGCTCCTCATGTGCGTTTGGCATATGTATAAAAAAACCCATCGAGGGAGCCTCTTGTCATTGTCGGTCGAAGTTCGAGGAGAGAAGAAAAAAAACGTCGACTTTGTGTGTGAGGAGGCAACATCGAACCAAGAGGGAAGAGGGGGAAGGAGACTTCACCTTGATCGATTCTAGAAGGTGTAGGAGACTGCGATTCTTGGCCAATTTTGGTAAAAAAATGAACTTGTAATCTCTTCTATGGTGTTAATTTATCAAATTCCGTGTCAATTGATGATTGTTGTTGTCAATTCTCTTCCTAATTGGTGATTACAATCTCATCTTCTTCTTCCTAGAAACCTTTGATGGTTCATATGGTTTAATTTAGGGTTGAGCGCGGTGCGGTTCGGTGCGGTTATTGGCCAAAACCTCACCACTAACCGCAAATGCGGTTAATCCATTTTCAAAACCACTTTGTGCGGTGCGGTTAGGCGGTTATATTTGCGGTGCGGTTTTGTTTTCTTTTTTTTGTATTTCGGTTATTAACCACATAGATTTGGTGCGATTATTTTTTGTGGTTTTTAACCGCACTTTAGAGTTCAAACATTTTTAAGAGTTTAAACACATTACTTGTAATAATAAAAAGCCATTAGGTATAAGACAATTAACTTAAATTACAAACAACTAATATCTTAAAAACGTTAAGTCACTAGTAGTTAACAATAAATATCTTAAAACTGTCAAATTTCACCATTTTCCAAAGTTAAACATAAGAAAAAACCAACACTTTTGTATTCTAGAATTTTATCCTTCTTTCATCCATTAAACTTGTCTTATTTTTAATATTTAATATATTAATAATTAATAAAAAAAATGTATATAATATATGCGGTGCGGTACGGTTTTTTTTGCAGTTTTTGAAAACTAATAACCACACCGCATCACAAATTTGCTGTTTTTGAAAAAAAACCCTCACCATCAGTTTTTATTGCGGTTGAGATATATCGGTTGCGGTTTTTGCGGTTAATTTTAGTTGCGGTGCGGTTTTTTGCTCATCTCTTTAATTTCACTTTTATTGGGTGTTTATGATGGCTCAATTGCTCTCAAAATTTCTCATGAACACCTTCAATAATTTTATTGTTCAAGTTCATGCTTTGATCAAAGTTTTGGAGTCACAATTTTTCTTGTTGATTTCTAAAACTTATGTTAACTTCCACCATGAATCAAATGGATATTTTTCTGTGATTAAATCATGTTTTGAGTCACCCAATAAGCCTCAAAACAATCTCTCAAATTCCTTCCATGAGACTTAAAACAATCTCTCAAAGTCCTTCCATGAGACTTGGTGGTGGAAGAAATCCAAATTCCTATTCGTGCAACCTACTTTGCTTTCCACCAAGTGATATGTACCTTGATGAGTGGGTTATGATTGGAATTGATATTTTTATTGTTTAACATGTTAAATCTGTAAAGAAGTTCATTTTTACCCTTATGGGTGTTCTTAGTGATGGCTTAATGTGTTAAGTGGTCAAAAAGCCTTTGAAATCCAAAGCTGGAACATTCAGCAAACATTACCAATCTGTCACTATATTGGAAAAATTATAGAAAAATCACCATGAGTCCGATTAATGATCCATAAATTCTCAAACTTTTCATTTTGAGTCTAGTTTGTCCATCCATTTTTCCAGTGCCTTTTGTTGCCTCCAACTTAGGTAAAAATCGCCTTTTTCGCCAGTTGGTAAGAATTTAGTTTCATTGATAGACAGTTTTGTAAAACTCATATAAAATTGTAGAAAAATCGTTTGGACCTTCAAAAGTACTTTCTGAAAAGCTAAAAGTCTGAAATTATGGAATAAGAAATAAAAATTGAAGTTATACAGATTCAAAGTGCGCTAAAACAACTATAAACAGGTGGCTTTTTGGGTCCAAAACTGGGAATTTTACTTGTTAGTTGATTTATGTGTTTGGGTTATGAATTTGTCATCTTTGGCATTGTAGAACTCCAATAACCTTTTTATTTGAAATTTAGTAGGGGAAAGGGTGATACTTTAACCAATAAAGGACTTGAAGTGTGAGTTGTTCACATCTTTGGCAAAGGTGAGTGAACTCCGTGGTTTTTAAAAGTACATTGTTAGGAGTATCCCATATCTTAGATGGATTGGGACGATTCTAGTTATCTAGGATGCATGTTGTAACATCCATAAAATTCAAGCCAATTTAAAACTTTTTAAATCATTGAAAACCATTTAGTTATTACAATTTGTTTTCAAAATAGTTTAAACATCAGAGTTCCCAGATATCATAATCATAAGTCGAGGAAGTGTACGGTCACGCCTTCGCCTTCCCACGGTCATCCTCTGTACCAGAAACAATAATCGATAGATGTAAGCTCTAAGGCTTAGTGAGTTACCCCCAAAATACCCATACACATAACAATACACACATAATCACAAACAACATATTATGGGTCCAATCAACCATCGGGTTGGAATAACCCAGGCCCTCAACCATCGGGTTGGAGTGCCAACATACTATGGGTCCAATCAACCATCGGGTTGGAATACCCCCAGGCCCTCAACCATCGGGTTGGAATGTCAATATACTACGAGTCCAATCATCCTCTGGATGGAATGCTCTCGGCCCACAACCATCGGGTTGGAATACCCACATACTATGAGTCCAATCATCCTCGGGATGGAATACTCTCGGCCCACAACCATCGGGTTGGAATGCCCACATGCTATGAGTCCAATCATCCTCGAGATGGAATTCTCTCGGCCCACAACCATCGGGTTGGAATACCCACATACTATCAAACATGTGCACCTATATCAAATAATCATATAACAGTCTACAAAGACAACATACTAGGGTCCTATCATCCTCGGGATGGAATACCCTCAACTACCAACCAAGCATGTGCATATATAACAGGTAATCTCCTACCATCATACAGACAGTCAGACCAAACTACAAGTCACTAACATACCATCCTATCTACTAGGATATCGATCTAACATATCATAACAGCAACAAATTCGAATAACAATTCAAAGGGCCGGCCTTGGTGCCTTAGACCCTTAAGTATAGTGAGGATAACTCACCTCGCAATGTCGATCTGAACTGAAGAATCAAACTCCCGAATCGTTGTCTCACCAAAAATCCCGAACTATCCAAAATAATGAATATTAAGTCAATAAATGGGAATACTAATCTTGATGAAGAGTCCCACCTATGATAATAGTCCATTTTTCCTTTCTTCTAATTTGGGCCAAAGCCCCTTACCAAATCCATGATCCACAAGTCCACATATACAAGGCCCATCATTGGCCCAATTTTCCAAATTGGACGCAACTCCCTAATTGGGCCTCATTCAAAGGCTCACTACCAAAACTGGCCCAAAAGACTCTTATCCAGAGGGCCCATCAAGGCCCATGTACAACTAGTCCAAAGGTGGCCCAATCCCGAAGCCTAAATCGCAAAGCCCAACAGGGGGTCATACGCTGGGCGTACTCCTCTGCTGCGCGGGGCGTACTCCGTCTCGCGTTGACTGAAAAATAGGACCATTGACTCGGTACGCATGGCGTACTGCTCTCTACGCGGAACGTACACGAATTTGTACCGAAACTCTCATATGTGCTTAATGGCTTAAGCACTTAAGCCCAAACTTCAGATCCATCGACCAAATGTTTCTAAGACTCATAAAGTCTTGAACTTTAAGACTTTGGACGTCCAGAAAGTTCTTAATATATGGTATTAACCCATTAAGACCTTCCTACTCCATGCATGGAACACATTCAGCTATTGGGATATCATTTTTATCACTTGGGACCCTTTCTAGGGTCTGGAAGGATAGCTTAATATGACCAAAATGCATCATGCACCATATTGGGGTTTTTGGGACAAGAAAAGGTTCCATAAAGCTACCATGGCAAGATCTATATCATACAAGCATAAAGTTTGAAGCTTTTTACCTTCTGGGGCTTCTAGAGCACAAAGAAACTTCAGATCTACAAGCTTGTCCTCCTTCTCCAACTCCTTGATGCAACACCTTCTTCTCAAACTTCTCAAAACACATTCCATAAGCTCACACACTCAAGGAAAGGATTAGGGTTTGGGGAAAATGACTCAAAGCTGTGGAGGCTTAGGTAAGGGAGGGTTCTGTCATGCGTACGCCCAACGTACACAAGTGTACGCCAAGCGTACTAGGGCGCGTCTGGTATGCTCAGCGTACTCCTATGTATGCGCAGTGTACTCCTCCTGATCCCAAAATTGCAATCTAGCCCTTAGGCTTCTCATGGCTTCACCCTTCTATCCCTAGGGACTATAAATGAGAAATCTTGGGATGTTACAACTCTCCCACACTTGAACTAGGCTTCGTCCTCGAAGCCTGCTGCGACGAACAATTCAGGATAATGCTTTCGCATCTTGGACTGCGGCTCCCAAGTCTACTCGGATCCTTTCCGATGTTGTCACCGGTCTCCTACATGGTTCAAGTGCTCTCAGTCCTGAATATCACTCAGCGATACAACCGAATTCTCATATATTATGCATTTTTCGTAGCTGCTAGACGTGAAAAGGGATGTGAATCTAACCGAAGCCACTCCGGAAGGTTTATCCTATATGTTACCTTGCCAACCCTGGAAAAATCCTGATGATCCAAAATATCGGGGACCCATCATCCCCCCTTCCTAAAACGAATCCTCTTATGCTGACAGGATAATGCATCCCTCAGCTCCCGAAACCACTCACATGAACAACCAGCTAACAAGTACGAACACTCATACCTGGCCCAATTATCCTCAGGCTGGAATACCAGGCATGCCTATGACGGGTCCAGTCATCCCTAGGATGGAATACCCTCGTATCATACATATGTTTGGCCCAATTAACCCTCGGGTTGGAGTACCAAACATGTAAGGTCCAATCAATCATAGGGTCCGGTCATCCTCATGATGGAATACCCTATATTAGAATACCTCTATGAACATAACTCGGGTCTACTCATAACTTGAGATCCAAGGATCTATCCTTGCGTCTCATCCACAATCCTCTGATTCGTCACAACCGAGTACAACCCACCCGAATCTCAACCATACATCCATTCTGAACGCGCTCCAACAAGAGTCATAACCATGACAATCTCTATGCCCACAACCTATGAGTGGAATACCCTTACATGGTCCTCAGCATAGGTCTGGATTGCTTCTGAGCCCACAACATGAGTCTGGTATGCCCTCTCCGGCCCTTAGCTCATGACTAGAATGATCCCGATAACCTATCAACACTGCTGTCATCACTTCAGTTGCCCAATACTCTTTTCTGGAGATACTCATCTCCTCCATTGCCCAAGAAGGACTAATCAATATCCTTCACAACATCAACAAGTGCCATAGTACTGAAACCTCACCATACACTATCCACTTATAGAACAAGTTGCTACCCCAAGAGTTTTCAGACTCTCCTACATAACCACCGACAATCCCTAAGAGCATTCTATCGGTGATAACCAACAAGCGCATAACATACAGTTCCATGGGTTATTATCACTAAACATCATACTCACTAACAGAAAAACAGACCTACTGATTGCTACCACATAGCATACACTCAGTACCCGATCATATAACTAACAAAACCCATACAAAGTCTTTAGCGTGTCTGTACCGCCTAAACCCAATCACTCTGGAAACCGTTATCCTAACCGCAACAGACAACATCTTCAATTTCTGACGTCCCATCCAAGAATTCCCGATTCTGCCCCACTTAGAGTACTAACCACTACCCACTGGTGGTGAAGCTGATACGCGACTTAACCGTCCCAATCGAGTATTGCCATACTTAACCTTAGAGGGGTTAACCCATGCAAGACAATCCTCCCGATACGAAGTAACCAAACTTCAAGAGAATCTGAATTCCCGCTAATGACCTTTGAATTTATGAATTACAACTGCTCGTCCTAGACTAGAAATTCTTTATCCTAACTCCTTATCCTCGAATGCACCTCTGGATCCTAACCATCTACAATCCCTTGAAAATAAATTCCACCTAACATCTCCTACGTCCTAATAACTTATGCAGAAAGAAAATGAAAGCTCATAATACAATCATAAATAAATAGATAGGAGGAAAGACATACCGGTCACCACATCAGGTACAGTCCTGGCCTCATCGGCTGTAAGCTGGAAGGCGCGTCCTTGAGCCTTCGGAGGCTCTGCTCTAACCTGAATCCCTCCAGTAATCCTCAGTGTAGCCGGCACTGAAGCCTGTGCCGGCCTGGCAGCTAGTAGGGGACACTGGGCCTTTATATGGCCCACCTGCTCACAATGGTAACAGATCCTGACACCAGCCCCTGGAGTCTGCTGCATACAATCCCTTGCGATGTGACCCTCCTTGCCACACTTGTAGCATCCTGAAGAAGATTGGCAACCCCATCATGCACTTTGCCGCACTTCCCACAAGTGCGACCCCTCTGACTCTACTGTCTGTAATCAACAGCCCTAAACCGTTTTGGCGCAGGCTGTGACTGCGTCGGGGCCTGTCTCTGCTCTCTCAGCTGAAGCTCAATCTCCAACTCATGTCGCCTGGCGGCCTCCTGTAAATCTAGTAAGGTATCACATCTCTGTGTGGACATGAACTGTCTGATGTCCGTCTTGAGCATGCTCAGATAACGAGTCATCTGAGCCTGCTCGGATGCAAACTCTGGACAAAATATCGCTCTCTTAGTTAACATGCGGGTGATCTCCGTCACCGACTCCGAATCCTTTCGCAGATCTAAAAACTCCTGCGCCAGTCTCTCCCGCTCAAACCGCGGGACGTAGAGGGTATGGAACATATCCTGAAATTGATCCCAAGTAACCGTAGCTCGCTGCTCATCAGAATATGATCCAGTCATCAATCTCCACCAGTCCTTTGCTCTGGACCTCAGCAGGTTCAGAGCACACCTGACCTTCTGGTCAGCAGGGCATGAACATGTGAAGAAACACCCCTCCACGTCAGACAGCCACCTCATGGCTTTGATGGGGTCCTCAGTCCCATCAAAAGTAGGGGCTTCGTGTTGTCTAAGTCCCGGTACTGAAAAACCCGTCCGGCTCCCAACCATGCCGTCGATACAGCTGTTGTGGCTGCTGCGGAAGCCGCCTCTGTTAGGGCTGCATAATGATCATCGAAATACTCCACCATAGCGGTCTTGATAGACTCAAACATCTCCGACAACTAAGCCTAGAACATAGCAGCAACCTCATCATGCAGGATCTCCCGGATCCTGTCATCTATCTCATCTGGCCTCATCTGGCCGATAGTCTCGGGCGCTGTCGGCACCTCCTGTCCGTCCTCTCCTGATCCTGACTCGGATCCAGTCACGAATCGTCGTGTAACCACCATGCTAAAAACATACCAAAAATATTTCAGATATTCCACCTAGCAATCCGGGAACCAAATCCCAACCAAAACCCTAGGGGTTGTGACTTCCTTTCTACACGTATGGGTCCTGTGCTTTCGGTAGTACGGGCCCATACTACCTTCCACACCTACCCATATTTGTCTCAAGTATCATCAAAACGCCCTAACAACATACATAAACATAGCAACTGCGCAATCCTCACTCCTAGAGGAAGGCTAAATATCTCATAACCGGTGGACTCATCCAAACAACCCATCCATGAAACTTCCACCAACCCTGCATCACTAGTGTATGCTAGTCATACATAATGCTGGACCCTATAGACTTTCGAACACCTGATCCTACCCTAAACCCTTCATCAGATCAGAACATGAAATAAGGCCAAACCAAACATTCTCAGGCTATAAGATCTTAATTATGTACAGTCTTGATGCATACACTAAGCAACTACAGTAATGATGTCAATTTCATATACGGAATACCCTAGGCTATCAAGCATCATACAATCAGGCAATTCTATCATGAAATTCCTGAAGATCCCTAGCCTAGTACTAGCATGTTGTTTCTAACATATCACATAATCAAATAACTGCATGGTATTTTCGGGTCTACTTACTGGCTCTGGCTGATCGTACACTCTGCATCCTCTTTTTCTTATTTTGAAAACCATTTAAAAATCATTTTGAAAATATTTTCCTTAGTTTGAGACTGGATTCACATGAGTGTTCCTCCAATTCACTCAAACCAAGGCTCTGATACCAACTTGTAACATCCATAAAATTCGATCCAGTTTAAAACTTTTTAAATCATTTAAAACCATTCAGTTATTACAATTTGTTTTCAAAATAGTTTAAACATCAGAGTTCCCAGAAATCATAATCATAAATCGAGGAAGTGTACGGTCACGCCTTCGCCTTCCCGCAGTCATTCATTGTACCTGAAACAATAATCGATAGATGTAAGCTCGAACGCTTATTGAGTTACCCCCAAAATAAACATACACACAACAATACACACATAATAAAAAACAGCATACTATGCGTCCAATCAACCATCGGGTTGGAATACCCCCAGGCCCTCAACCATCCGGTTGGAATGCCAATATACTACGAGCCCAATCATCCTCGGGATAGAAGGCTCTCGTCCCACAACCATCGCGTTGGAATGCCCACATACTATGAGTGCAATCATCCTCGGGATGGAATACTCTCTGCCCACAACCATCGGGTTGGAATGCCCACATACTATGAGTCCAATCATCCTCGGGATGGAATACTCTCGGCCTACAACCATCGGGTTGGAATGCCCACATACTATGAGTCCAATCATCCTCGGGATGGAATACTCTCGGCCCACAACCATCGTGTTGGAATGCCCACATACTATCAAACATGTGCACCTATATCAAATATAACAGTCTACAGAGACAACATACTAGGGTCCTATCATCCTCGCGATGGAATAACCTCAACTACCAACCAAGCATGTGCACATATAACATGTAATCTCCTACCAGCATACAGACAGTCAGACTAAACTACAGGTCACTAAGCATAACCATCCTATCTACGAGGATATCGATCTAACCTATCGTAACAGCAACAAATTCGAATAACAATTCGAAAGGCCAGCCTTGGTGCCTTAGACCCTTGAGTATAGTGAGGATAACTCACCTCTCAATGTCAATCTGAACTGAAGAATCGAACTCCCGAATCGTTGTCTCACCAAAAATCCTGAAGTACCAAAAATAATGAATATTAAGTCAATAAATGGGAATACTAATCTTGACCAAGAGTCCCACCTATGATAATAGCCCATTTTTCCTTTCCTCTAATTTGGGCCAAAGTCCCTTACAAAATCCATGATCCACAAGTCCACATATACAAGGCCCATCATTGGCCCAATTTTCCAAATTACGCCCAACTCCCTAATTGGGCCTCATTCAAAGGCTCACTAGCAAATTGTAACATCATGAGATTTGGCAGGTATTCCCGAACCCGCTTATATCATTTCCTTGTCATTTATAGTCCTTGGGGGTTGGAAGTGAAGAGCCAAGATTGGTTTAAGGGCTAAGTTTGCAAACTTGGGCCAAGAGGGAGTACGCTAAGCGTACTTAGGTCCGCCTTAGTACGTTGGGCGTACACTTGTGTATCCTGGGCGTACTAATGTCTGGGTGAAACCCTAATATTTAGGGTTTGGGGCCTATATAAGCAACATTATAAACATCAAAACCTCCCTTACCTCAGCCTCCACAGATTACATTCGTCCTCCCCAAACCCTAGCCTTTCCTTTGTGTGTTTCAGCTTATTTGGTGTGTTCTTGAGTGCTATAAGAGGAAGGTATTGCATCAAAGTGTTGAAGAAGAAGATCAAGCTTGTAGATCTGGAGTTAGCTTGTGCTCAAGAAGCTCCAGAAGGTATAAAGTTCCAAACTTTATGCATATATGCATAGATCTCACCATTTTACTTTATTAGAAGAAAATCTTGTCCCAAAAGCTATAAGGTGGTGCATGTTGTGATTTGGACGAAAAGGGTTGTCCTTGTAGACTCTTGAAGGGACCTTGAGTGATAAAAATGAGGTCCCATTAGCTGTATGTGTCCCATGCATGGAGAAATAAGGTCTTAATGGATTAAGTGTTGGGTTTTGAGCATTCTAACACTCCTAAGGTGTACATGCAACCCTAAATACCTTGGATCTATGTTTTCTCTATTATACATGCAAATATCATTTTTCCAAGGTATTACCCTAACTAGCATACAATCATATGTAATAGGATAACCAAACTAGATAGAATACATACCTCTTTGTTGTAGCTTGATTCCATGAATCTTAAGAGCCTAGTGCCTCAAGTGTGACACCTCAAATGGTTCACACAACATCAAGAACATCTTGGAATAACCATGAGAGATGATACTTGACTCATAGAAATCGGCTTGCCCTCTTGTGTATACACTAGTGCCAATTTCACCAACCAATGGGGTCTTTATATAGTGTGCACATTAGGGTTACACCATGTAACCTATGACT
This sequence comes from Lactuca virosa, assembly GCF_052849685.1. Taxonomy (NCBI): domain Eukaryota; kingdom Viridiplantae; phylum Streptophyta; class Magnoliopsida; order Asterales; family Asteraceae; genus Lactuca; species Lactuca virosa. The sequence continues at coordinate 107,069,126 of NC_136426.1, read as the reverse complement.
TTACCCATTCCTTATGCTCCATGGGTTTTAACCTCCATGGAGTATCTATGGGTTAAACCCAACATATGGAATCATGGATCATAAGCCCACATATATAAGAATGAATGATTTACATAATCAATCCCCATATATTTAATTAGTCTCTTTTGATCACTAAATTAATTCCAAATTAATTCTTGATCATACTAATTAAATAATATGATTTCATATTAATATATTATAACTTATAATATATTAATATGTCACAAATATCCTCTTCTCACAAAAGGTCTATCCAAATGTTCCGATGCCATGCAACCCAAATGGACCATGCCGGGTCGGGTCAAGTATATACCAATTATAGTTATGGACTTAGACACTAATCCAACAGTCTCCCACTTGGATAAGTCTAATAACTATTATTGCAAGTATGACTTTATAACCCGACCAGCAATCGTAGCTCTTAAAAGCTGTTGTCGAACTCTGAACAAATCACTGACGCGTCCATTAGATAAGTGATCTTATATTCCTCCATTCTAGATATCATATGGACTGAGACATGGATTATAATTATTCTCTCTGTCCATTTGTTGTTTCCCGATTTTCGATTTATGACGACCGACTAATTGAACAAATGAAATCAGTCCAGGCTTGCCCAAGCACTTAGGGTGTCATCACTAAATCATCGAGGGGCCCACAAATATCGCTTTTATTCCTTTAATGGTAAAAGGAATGAATAAACTTTGACTCATATGCTTGTACTAACTACTTGTTGAATCATACACAAAGGCACGTTTTATAACATCGAGTTACCAATGTGTTTTCGTGCAATCAATGTATAACCAACTCATAGTCAATAACTCATATATTTAGGTTTGAAGAATATAAGATATTATTGTCTCATGATTCACTCGTGATAAAATCCATGAAGTGATTCAAATGAGCGTGGGTTTAATCCAATACTCGAATCTCAATCCAGGAGCACTCATGAATGTTGCAGCAACCTTTTGCTATGTGTAAACACCTTAGACATCTGCAAACCTAATTCATGACAGTCTTGCCTTAATACCTACTTCCAACGTATTATCGATTGTGGATGGTTTGAATAACTTAGTCATTTAGTAAGAATGACCTAGTTATTCTGGAAGTCAAAACATGCAAAATGAAACACAAGAATAATACTAATCCTATATGGCCCCAACACTTTGATTGTAAATAAAAAACACATTTTATCTAAGCACCATATTGATTACTCATTATTCATTGTATAATGTTTCGATTTATCAACTTAATACTTGAATAAAACAATAGTCATGCCATGCTCCAAGCATGCACACTATGTTTGTTTAAACAATAGCTATGCCATACTCTAAGTATGCACACTATGTTTGTCTTATGATCCTTACTTTGTGAAACAGATCAATTGACAATATTTCAATGATTCTCATTTCACAATCCCAAATACTTTACAATAAATGTAATAATATCAAATTCTTGCCATTTACCGTAATCTTGTTAGATTCTAAACTTATATGCAATGATCCTCTTGTAATGAAAATGCACACAAGTCACAAAGACTTAGCAACAGACATTACAAAGTATTCCAATGGAGAGCAATTCCATGGAAACGAAGTCTCACATTCAAAGTACATTCCTTTGAACACCCTTCTTGCATTAAGTTCTCTAATCTTACACAAATTCAAAGAATAACTTCCACCTATGGAGACAATTCCATATTCCCATTTTGACTATCACTTCTGAGCAAGAGTTGCCTCCTTTCAGAATATGTCAATATGGTCCTATCTCTATACTTCCGATTGTCCATGAGCAACCAATCTTTGGCAAACCTCAGATTGTCCTCGACAATTGCTTAATCATTTTAGTCAAATCCAGTTCTATTCCTTTTTCCCTCTTAACACCCTAGGCATTTGGAAAATTTAGAATAGATAAATATTATAGCACATGTAATTTTGAGAACGCCACATATATATAGAATTTCCTTATGTTGAACCATTCCAACATAACATTCATACATATCCTTGACTAAAGTTGATTAAAATCTCAATCTAAGCTTGTAGAATTGGAATGAAGTATAAAATCCTCTCCCTTAATTATAGCAAAACAACTTTTCAAAGCGAATTGAACCTTTTGTTTTTCTATAATTAACATTGCTAACTTGCAACACTAACTGTAATTATCATGCTCCCACTAGCACAATGATTATTATCTTACTAGCACAACACTTATGCTCCCACTAGCTTTAACATGTACTCAGAAATCAACTGGACTTCTAGAAATCAATACTTTATTGACTTTCTTGCCAAAGTTCAGATTTCTGATACAAGATTGCTTTGATAAGACTTTATCAAAATCATACACCTTTCCTTAGATAACTCACATGTTTGTCTAGACCTTTTGCCATTCTCACTAGTTAGTGTGCCGGTTAACCACACACGCTCCACTAATGACATGAGAATGCAAATATCACAATTCCTATCTACTTAAAATCTACTTAGTGAAAGCGTTTCCTCACCATCATTTTCATGAATCGGAGAGAAACCTTATGACACTTAGATTTTATGGTGTATGTGTTCCTTTCCATGTGAATTCGTCAAAACCATAATCACAAGACAAGGTTAGTGACAAATCCAAACTTATATGGATTGAACTTGTGCAATCTTAAATTCTTGCCTCCTGGCCGCACAAGGGCCTGCCATTGCTTCCACATTGTTATGCAAACAATTGAGAACTCATAGGACTCACAAGCATAGTCAACTTTAACTGGAATAGGCACAGAAATAAGAATATGTCAACACGATAGGATACAAACCTCAAGTCGTTGGCTAGTGATTAACAATACTATTGATTAGTTCTTAAAACTTTCTCAAGATCTTTTAAGACTCCCACTGACCTCTTGACATATAAGATTCTCTTGTCAAGAACCATTCCTTGACAAAGCAAATATTCAAGAGTTAGTGCAGATTCTTATCAAGTTAAACACTTCATACAATTGGTCTTAGTTGATCTTTGTTTTATCCAAAACATCACAACTAACCAACTTCAAATGTACAAGAATAGGAAACATCTTACTCTACATTTGACAAGTGTTATAAACTTTCTTAAGATTATGTCACTCAAGGCTCAATCTTGGAGTATGAGTCTAAGACTTGATTTTGGGACAAAGTATGATTTATATTTTGATTTAACCATTTCAACAATTCATGATTCCTCTCCTTAGCCAAAAAAATACACTAAGGTGTCCTTAGAGAATCAATTGTGATATGGTTCCATAATCACTAAGATAATCATAAAACAGGATACTCAAGTACTCTCCCATCTCTTCAGATTGGAGAAACTTTTATCTTTCTGCCTTATTTGATTCTTCTCATCCGTTCTGCCATACATTGAAACTTTTCAATGTTTCAGAATTACACTTAAACTTGTAAGCATAACCATATTTAGTAAAATTTAGTAAATCATAACGAATAATCTTATCAACCTTTGTGGTGGACTTGACCAACGCACAACCTAATGTACCCGATCCTTTAGTCCTTCTCTTGAATCACATATACATGTGAACAAGGACTTAGTCTTAATTTGCCAAAGATGAAAATTCTCATTCATCACACAATACAAGTTGCATGATTCCAAGTTTCTATCCAACTGAAACTTGGGTGATGAGAATCTTTCCTTATGTGGTAAATTATGACACCACCACAAATGAAAGAATCAAATCCATTTTCCAATATTGCTTATCAATGGAAACATATAAACAACAATTTTTTCACAAATGCCATTATAAGGATACTTATAATAAATAAATCAAAATTTTCTTTTATTTTTAAACTTTGCGGAAAAATCTTATCGTTACAATGCAAATACATATGAAAAACATGTTGTTATCTATTCCTAAGCAACATATCATAACTCTTAAGAAACAGCTCAAAATTCTGATCATCGAACCATGCGATCGAAATCCATCCTTTCGTGATCAGAATCAACATACTCTTCGTTTAAGCTTCCTTTGATTCTCTAAAACATCAACATGTAATTACATTACATCATGTATTAAGAATCTCCAAAAGAGACTTAATAGAGTTAGATAATGGAGTTTACCCGAAGTAGAGTCAAACTTTTGACTTTACCATCCTTATGTATTTTCAGGTAAATTGGGCAGCTTCGCAACCAATGCCCCTTCTCTTGGCAAAAGAGACATATGGACCTTTTGGAAATGGTACACTCGATTGTCTCAGACTTAGCCTTTCTCTTTACCATTGGCCAAATGACTTGACCATGGCCAATCCCTTTCTATTGGGAAGAGAAAGCTTTTCTGGACTTCCAATGTCACCATTGTCAATGTCCAAATAGGTTTGGGAAGTAGATCTTCCAATCTGATTTGCTTTACCAATGCTCCAAATCATTGCTGGTTTAGCAGCATCAAGCAAATAGGTAAGATCACTAAGGGTCATGTCGTGATCTGTCATCAGGGAGTGACTGAAGAACCAAGTCAACAGCCAGCTACCTCGAGACTTCGACACCCGACTCTCCCGGCTTGCCAATATGTGACATACCCTCCAAGATGTAAGCACATATAGTCTTTGCTTGCCAATAGAGATTGAGTGACTTAGAACTTTTCAAGTCTTGAAACTTGTGGGATAGGGAGAATTATTGGAGGAGGTGGAGGAACTGAAGCATGATTTCCAATACCATTAATGCACAACAAAGGGATTAATCTTTCACCTTGATTGCCACGTAGGATATCATCTTCATTAGGAAGGCTTGTTCCTAAAGATTTGGGAAGACCATAATTGTCTAAAATAGACATTTATGAGGGAGAAATTCAAGTTTAGTTGATTTAAAGTCCTTAACATAACACCCAATATGAAATATTAAGGCTAGGACCCAACAACCTATTTATAACTGGAAGAGGGATGCTGTAATCCAAGCTATAAAATAGTTGAAGGTAGGTAAATGACGATTTACTAATTTCCAAAATGAAAATGAAATATAATTAAGTTTTAATTGGATTTGAAACTCCTAGATCTTTTGAGATACATTGAACTTTCAATGGCATTTTTGAATCTCGATTGTGCCCTCTCAAGTTTGTGACTGGGATGCCGAGGATCACAAACAAGGTGTGAATAACCATGCAAATTGACTTGGTACCCTCAACTTTATCACCTAATTGATGTGTCGGTTAACCACACGCGCTCCACCAATCTATGATAAACTTAAGTTACCCTTTGCCACACATTGTCAGTCCCATGTTAGTGTGTCGGTTAACCACACACGCTCCACTAACGACTTAACAAAGGTGCAAAGTGTAATTTCATGGGTTAACACCATTTCACATTTTCCTAAGTAACTAAGATTGGGAATTTATAACTGTTTAGTTACTTAGTATTTATCATTATACTTTTAATGAAGGGAGAATTATAGTCCTTATCCTACCCGTTCAGCTAACAACCCTCCACCAGTCAAGGAAGCGGTGGGTGAGAGTGGACACCCATTAAACTGCCATTTTATAGGAAGTAACCTTATACCCCCCTTATAGACCAGTTTCGTGAATGAGGCCTACTAACGGTAAGATTGACTTTATCTTATACATATCTATATAATTAAAATTATAATAATAGTATAAGGGTTGAATTTTAAACTTTTAAACTTCTAGAGTTTGATTTGGAATTAAAGCATTCATAAGCAAAACTTTACAAATTTCAAAACTTGAGGGCAAGTATTGAAACTTTTCAAAACTCTTGGATTTACATAACTTATGAGTTTAATTAAAGTTTAAAAAAAACTTTAATGAAGAGACTCTTGAACATCCATAACTTGAGGACAAGTTATGAAGTTCATAAAACTATTTATGAGAAAAAGACTCATCATTTTTTTAACCTATGGCACTTTTATGAGTTTTAAGATTCATAAATGTGACTTTTCATATAACTTGAGGACAAGTTACAGAAACACATTTTATGAACTACTTTTAGATCAATTTGGATTGAAAACAACTAACACATAATTTTTTTCCATTAATCTAAATTAACTCATAAAACAAGGTAACACAAAAAAAACTTTTGGTAATCCATAACTTGAGGACAAGTTATGGAGTCCATACAATTTCATTAAGATCAAGAATTATACTAACAAACAATTTGCACATAATTCCTATGATCTACCAAAACTCATAAGCATGAACAATCCATATCAACAATTTTCAAGAATCATATAAACATATATAAAACTTGAAACTTTGATAACAACTTTGAAATTGGTTTACCATAATCATTAACACATCAAAAAACAGGTTTTATAAGTCCAAAACAGTTTAGGGTAATGATTCTTGACCAATTCCAGCACCAAAACTCGAAGATATGCTGTCAGGGGGTCCAACTCGTCGAGTGCATGAACAAACTCGGCGAGTTGGATGAGTTTACACTTGGACTCGGCGAGTCCACTGCCCAGAACAACAAAACTTCGATTTTCAGCAAATATAAGCAAGTATAATTGAAAACAAGCCTAGGCTCTGATACCACTGTTGGGTTTTGAGCATTCTAACACCCCTAAGGTGTACATGCAACCCTAAATACCTTGGATTTATGTTTTCTCTATTATACATGCAAATATCATTTTTCCAAGGTATTACCCTAACTAGCATACAATCATATGTAATATGATAACCAAACTAGATAAAATACATACCTCTTTGTTGTAGCTTGATTCCATGAATCTTAAGAGCCTAGTGCCTCAAGTGTGACACCTCAAATGGTTCACACAACATCATGAACATCTTGGAATAACCATGAGAGAGGATACTTGACTCATAGAAATCGGCTTGCCCTCTTGTGTATACACTAGTGCCAATTTCACCAACCAATGGGGTCTTTATATAGTGTTCACATTAGGGTTACACCATGTAACCCATGACCTTACCCATTCCTTATTTTCTATGGGTTTTAACCTCCATGTAGTATCCATGGGTCACCACATGGGTTAAACCCAACATAAGGAATCATGGATCATAAGCCCACATATATAAGAATGAATGATTTACACAATCAATCCCCATATATTTAATTAGTCTCTTTTGATCACTAAATTAATTCCAAATTAATTCTTGATCATACTAATTAAATAATATGATTTCATATTAATATATTATAACTTATAATATATTAATATGTCACAAATATCCTCTTCTCACAAAAGGTCTATCCAAATTTCCTGATGCCATGCAACCTAAATGGACCATGTCGGGTCGGGTCAAGTATATACCAATTATAGGTATGGACTTAGACACCAATCCAACATTAAGACCAAGAATTAAGAACTTTATGGACGTCCAAAGTGATAAAGGTCATGACTTTATGGATCCTAGGTATGTTAGGTCTCTAGATCTGAAGTTTGGGCTTAAGTGCTTAAGCCATTAAGCACTTAATAAGGTTTTGGCAAAACTGTTGAGTACGCCCAACGTAAATCCAATACGCCCAGCGTACTGGGTCAACCACCCCAATGGTGGTCAACATCTGGACGAGTACGCCCCGCGTACCAGAGGAGTACGCCCCGTGTACGTCTTCTGTTGGGCTTTTGTCAAATAGGCTTTGGGTTTTGGACTGTTTATGGACTAAATGGAATTAGGCCTTTGCTGGACTTTGTAAATAAGATATTTTGGGCTAGGTAGTGATAGTGGATCATGGGGTTAGGCCCAATTAGGAGGTCGGGTCCAATTTAGCAAATTGGGCCAATAAGGGGCTTTATATATATGGACCTTCAAGTTAAGGACTTGGTATTGGGCCTTGGCCCAATAAAGAAAATGGATTTAATGAGTTGTGTGGACTCTTAGTCAAGAAGTTATTTTGGGTATTAACTTAGTATTTATTATGTAATAGTTTGGGATTTTCGGTGAGACAGCAGTCAGAGGATCGGTATTTCAGCACTACTTGCGAGGTGAGTTATCCTCACTATATCAACAGGGTCTAAGGCACCAAGGCCGGCCCTTTATGGATTATTTTCCGGTTATGGCATGATATGTTTATTGGTTAGCATCATGGTAGTTAGGATGAGGTTATAATTATGCTTAGTGACCTGGTTAGGTCGGTGTCCTGGTTATAGGATGTTGCTATGCTATATGATCTGTTATATTGGTTTGATTGTTATATATATATGCCAGTGTATGGTAGTTATGTGCACATGTTTGTTTTAATTTAGGATGGGTTGAGGCGGTCCTGCTTTGTGTTGAAGGCCAACATACCCTGGGCGGACCAGATAGACTACAAACCCGAAAGGGTATGGTAGTCAGACCGAAGGCCCGACGAGCGGTCCGGATAGGCTGAAGGCCCTGAGAGGCGGCCCAAACGTGCCGAAGGCTCAGAGAGCGGTCCAGATAGACTGAAGCCCTGCGAGGCGATCCAGTCAGGCTGAAGGCTCATTATGCATGTTGCTCTATATTTATGATATGATTATGTTTATACGAGGATGGTATTTTGGGGGTAACTCACTAAGCTTTCGGGCTTACAATTTTAGTTTATTGTTTCAGGTACCTCTGGTGATCGCGGGAAGGCGAAGGCATGATCGTACCGCTCCTCCTGCTATTATGAATTTATGATTTGATACTGGGATACTCTGATATTTATTATTTTGAAAACAAACTTTGTAATGTTAAATGGTTTTAAGTGTTTTGGAAAAAGATTAAATTTGGCATGATTTTTATGGGTGTTACAAGTTGGTATCGGAGCCTTGGTTTGAATAAATTGGAGGAACATTTGTGGGAATCTAGACTCAAACCAAGGAAGGATTTTCAAAATAAATTTTAAAATGGTTTTTCAAAATGAGAAAAAGGAGGATGCAGGGTGTACGATCAGCCGGAGCCAGTAAGTATACCCCAAAATACCATATGGTTATTTGATATTATGATATGTTAGAACAGCATGCTAGTACTAGGCTAGGGATCTTCAGGAATTGCATGATAGAATTGCCTGATTACATGATGCCTGCTAGCCTAGGGTTTTCCTTATATGAGATTAACATGATTACTGTAGTTTCTTGTGTATGTATCATGGTTGTACATAATTAAAATCTTATGGCCCGATAATTTTTGATTTGGCCTTATGTTCTGTTCTTATTGATTAGGGCTTAGGGTAGGATCAGATATTCGAAAGTCTATAGGGTCCAGCTTTATGTATGGTTAGCATGCACTAGTGCTGCTGGGTTGGTGGAAGTTTCATGGATGAGTGAGTTGTGTGAGGCCGATAGGTCGATGTGAGACAGTTAGCCTTCCTCTAGGAGTGAGGATTGAGCGACCACCATGTGAACGTATATTGTTAGGGTGTTGTGATGATACTTGAGACAAATATGGGTAGGTGTGGAAGGTAGTATGGGCCCGAACTACTGAAAGCACAGGACCCATACGCGTAGCAAGGAAGTCACAACCCCTAGGGTTTAGTCGGGAGTTGGTTCCCTATTATTTATGCAGATTTTATGATATCTTCTTGTTATATTTTTCAATATGGTAGTTACGAGGAGTTTTGTGACTAGATCCATATCGGGATTAGGGTAGGGCGATCAGGAGGCCCCAGCAGCGCCTGAGGTTATCGGCCAGGAGGGGCCAGTGATGACAGAGGATCGGGTCAGGAAGATCATCCGCGAGGAGGTGGTCGAGATTGTCCGGGGCCAGATTCTGGACTTGTTTGGGACTATCAAGTCCGCTATGAGGGAGTACTTCGATGACAGATACACAGCCCTTGCTGAGATGGTTGCCGCAGCAGCTACAGCGGCTATAACAACGGCAGGAGGAGGAGGAGGAGGAGGAGCCAGTCAGGATTTCTCGTATAGGGACTTCGATAACACGAAACCCCCTACTTTTGATGGGACTCAGGACCCCATCAAAGCCATGAGGTGGATTTCTGATGTGGAGGGGTGCTTCTTTACTTGCTCGTGTCCTACTCACCAGAGGGTCAGATGTGCCCTGAACCTGCTGAGGCTCGGGGCCAAGGACTGGTGGAGATTGACGACAGGGTCGTAAACTGATGATCAGAGAGCTGCTGTTACTTGGGAGCAGTTCAGGGGTATGTTTCGCGCTCGATAAATTCCACGGATTGAGCGGGAACGATTGGCTCAGGAGTTTTTGAGTTTGAGACAGGATGGGGAGTCAGTGACGGAGATCACCCGTATGTTCACAGAGAGGGTGATGTTCTGCCCAGAGTTTGCTTCCGAGCAGGCTCAGATGACATGTTATCTGAGCATGCTCAAGACTGACATCCGACAGTTTGTGTGTACCCAGCAATGTGATACTCTTCTGGGGCTACAGGAGGCCGCTAGGCGGCGTGAGTTGGAGATTGAGCTGCAGTTGAGGGAGCAGCGACAGGCCCCGACACAGTCTCAGCCGGCGCCAAAGCGGTCTAAGACCGCTGATTCTAGGACCGGGGGTCAGCAGAGCCGCACTTGTGGAAAGTGCAGCATGGGTCATTATGGAGTTTTTCGAGCTGGTAGTGGGTGCCACAAGTGTGGCAAGGAGAGGCACTATGCTAGAGACTGTCGCCAGTCCGCCCCTGCATCAGATATGAGGTTATGCTATCACTGTCATCAGGTTGGTCACGTGAAGACCAACTGTCCACAGCTCGTAGCCAGGCCGGCGCAGGCTCCAGTGCCGGCTACATTGAGGATTGCGGATGGGAGGCCAGTTATGGCGGAGCCTCCGAAGGCTCAGGGGCGTGCCTTCCAGCTTACAGCCGAGGAGGCCAGGGCAGCACCGGATGTGGTTGCTGGTATGTTTCTATCCTTTATCTCATTTATTATATCTTTTTTATTCTTATCTGTTGTACCTGTGTTTAGGTATGTTTTTAGTGAACTCCTTGCCTGCATTGGTTTTATTTGACTCGGGGGCGAGTCGGTCTTTCGTATCTCAAACTTTTAGTAGGGAGTTCAGTGTGCCATTAGGCGAGCTAGAGTGTCCGTTGCGAGTCTCTATCGCCAACGAACACGGAGTTTCTGCTTCTTCGGTCTACCGAGGATACGAGTTGGAGATCTTCGGAGTGTCCTTCCCGATAGATTTGATTCTGATTCCCATGGGGGAGGTGTGCGTGATTGTGGGGATGGACTAGCTTAGTCGATTTGGTGCCATGATAGATTGTGAGGGTCAGCGGGTGGTAGTTCGAACCCCAAGTGAGGGAGAACTGATTGTATATGGCAAGGGCACCAGAGTGGGATCAGGGTTCTGTTCAGCTGCCAGGGATCGGCAGTATATTCAGCACGGGTGTGCGGGTTATCTAGCATATGTGGTGGATATGCGAGCCAGGGATCATATTTCAGTTTCAGAGGTTCCAGTAGTTAGGGAATTTGCTGATGTATTTCCGGAGGAGTTGCCAGGGATACCTCCGGGGAGGCAGGTCGAGTTTCGAATCGACCTGGTGCCGGGTGCGGCTCCTATCGCGAAGGCGTCATACCGATTGGCGCCACCCGAGATGCAGGAGTTATCATCACAGCTGCTGGAACTGTTGGGCAAGCAGTTCATTCGACCTAGCAGTTCTCCTCGGGGGGCACCGATCCTCTTCGTCAGGAAGAAGGACGGTTCGCACCGGATGTGCATGGATTATAGGGAGTTGAACAAGTTGATGGTGAAGAACCTTTATCCACTCTCGAGGATAGATGATCTCTTTGATCAGTTACTGGGTGAATCTTTGTTCTCCAAGATAGATTTGAGGTCGGGGTATCATTAGGTCCGGGTCAGAGAGGAGGACGTGGAGAAGACCGCGTTTCGTACTCGTTATGGTCATTACGAGTTCGTGGTGATACCGTTTGGGCTCACCAACGCGCCAGTAGTATTCATGGACATGATGAATCGGGTCTGCAGACCGATGCTTGATCGCTCGGTCATAGTGTTTATTGATGACATCTTGGTATATTCTAAGACTCGAGAGTAACACGAGGAGCACCTCAGGGAGTTACTGGGAGTTCTGAGACGAGAACGGCTATATGCTAAGTTCTCGAAGTGTGAGTTTTGGTTACGAGAGGTCTAGTTCCTCGGACACCTCGTTAACCAGGATGGGATTTTGTTCGACCCGGCCAAAATCGAGGCAGTCATGCAGTGAGAGGTTCCGAGATCTCCCTCAGATATCAAGATTTTTCTAGGATTATCAGGGTACTACCGGAGAATCATACAGGATTTCTCCAAGATTGCAGTACCCCTCACTCGTCTAACGAGGAATGGGGTGGATTTCCGGTGGGGCCGTGAGCAGCAGAGGGCGTTTGAGACCCTCCGTTAGCGTTTGTGCGAGACTCCAGTTTTGACTCTCCCGGAGGGAGTTGACGATTTTATGGTGTTCCGTGATGCATCCATCACAGGCTTGGGGGTGGTCCTCATGCAGAGAGGATGAGTGATAGCCTACGCATCGCGACAGCTGAAGCCGCATGAGACGAGATACCCTACGCATGATTTAGAGCTGGGAGCGGTGGTGTTCGCTCTCAAGATATGGATACATTACCTATATGGGGTCCGTTGTACCATATACACTGATCACAAGAGCTTGAGACATACCATGGATCAGCCGAACCTGAACATGAGGCAGCGCAGGTGGCTGGATGTAGTCAACGACTACGATTAAGAGATCCTTTACCACCCCGGTAAAGCGAATGTGGTGGCGGACGCCTTGAGCCGCAAGTCAGTGGGGTCTTCCACCCCAACGATATGTATGAGGATAGCGGTGGAGTCTCCGCTTGTGAGTTTGATCAGAGATGCTCAGGTTGAGGGTATGCGACCAGAGAACTGGAAGCTAGAGAAGATCAGGAGTGAGAACACCCGGTTTGTGCTGGATAGCCGGGGAATATTGACCCAATGCGGTCGGGTATGGATTCCGATGTCTGGTGGGGTCAGACAGACAGTCATGGAGGAGGCTCATAAGTCTCACTTCTCTATTCATCCGGGGGCCACCAAGATGTATAGAGACCTGAGTTTGAGTTACTGGTGGCCATGTATGAAGATTGCATGGTACGTCGAGAGATGCTTGACCTATAGGATGGTCAAGGCTGAGTATCAGAGGCCGCATGGCAAGCTGCAGCCCCTGTAGATTCCCATGTGGAAATGGGAACAGATCACGATGGACTTCATTACCAAGCTGCCGAGGACGGCGAAGGGGTTTGATGCTATATGGGTCATCGTGGAACGATCGACCAAGAGTGCCCATTTCTTGGCCATACGGGAGAGTTCATCGGTCGAGAAGTTGGCCGACGTGTATTTCCGCGAGATCTTTGCTCTCCAAGGAGTTCCAGTCTCCATTGTCTCCGGTCGAGATGTTATATTTACCTCCCGTTTCTAGCAGAAGTTCCACGAGGAATTGCTCACACGGCTGCATTTTAGTACATCATTTCATCTGCAGACCGACGGTCAGAGTGAGCGGACCATCCAGACCCTCGAGGATATGTTGAAGGCATGTGTCACTAACTTCGTTGAGAGCTGGGACTCCCACCTACCCCTTGCAGAGCTGGGACGGACAGAGGTAGTCTTACAGACTACCGAGAGGATTCAGCAGATTAGGCAGTGGTTGCAGACTGCTCAGAGTCGGCAGAAGAGTTACGCCGACAGACGCAGATTTGAGTTAGAGTACCAGGTGGGTAATATGGTACTCCTGAAGGTCTCACCCTGGAAGGGTGTGATCCGCTTCAGGAAGAGGGGGAAATTGGGGCCCCACTACATTGGACCATTTAGGATTATTGCCAGGGTTGGCAAGGTGGCATACAGGCTAGAGCTACCGGAGGAGCTTAGCCGGATCCAAAACACTTTCCACGTTTCGCAATTGCGAAAGTGCATTATGGATCAGGAGGCAGTGGTGTCGTTGGATGGTATTCAGGTCGATGAGTGCCTGAACTATGTGGAGAGGCCCGTGGCCATTCTGGAGAGGAAGACGAAGGTTCTGCGGAACAAGGAGAAACCTTTTGTAAAGGTACAATGGGAGAACCGGAGAGGATCCGAGTCGACTTGGGAGCCTGAGTCCGAGATGCGGGAGCATTACCCGAATCGTTTTGCCGCAGAAGAATTCGAGGATGAAGTCTAAGTCAAGTGGGGGAGAATTGTAACATCCCGAGATTTGGCATGTATTCCCGAACCCTCTTCTATCATTTCCTTGTCATTTATACTCCTTGGGGTTGGAAGTGAAGAGCTAAGATTGGTTTAAGGGCCAAGTTTGCAAACTTGGGCCAAGAGGGAGTATGTTGCGCGTACATATGAGTACGCCAAGCGTACTTAGGTCCGCCTTAGTACGTTGGGCGTACACTTGTGTACGTTGGGCGTACTAATGTCTGGGTGAAACCCTAATATTTAGAGTTTGGGGGCTATATAAGCAACATTATGAGAATCAAAACCTCCCTTACCTCAGCCTCCACAGATGACATTCATCCTCCCCAAACCTTAGCCTTTCCTTTGTGTGTTTAAGCTTATTTGGTGTGTTCTAGAGTGCTTTAAGATGAAGGTATTGCATCAAAGTGTTGGAGAAGAAGATCAAGCTTGTAGATCTGAAGTTAGCTTGTGCTCAAGAATCTCCAGAAGGTATAAAGTTCCAAACTTTATGCATATATGCATAGATCTCACCATTTTACTTTATTAGAAGCATATCTTATCCCAAAATCCATAAGATGGTGCATGTTGTGATTTGGACGAAAAGGGCTGTCCTTCTAGACTATTGAAGGGACCTTGAGTGATAAAAATGAGGTCCCTTTAGCTGTATGTGTCCCATGCATGGATAAATAAGGTCTTAATGGATTAAGACAAACATTAAGAACTTTATGGACATCAAAGTGATACAGTTCATGACTTTATGGATCCTAGGCATGTTAGGTCTCTGGATCTGAAGTTTGGGCTTAAGTATTTAAGCCATTAAGCACTTAATAAGGTTTTCGCAAAACTGTTGAGTACGCCCAACGTAAATCCAGTACGCCCAGCGTACTGGGTCAACCACCCCGATGGTGGTCAACATCTAGACGAGTACCCCCCGCGTACCAGAGGAGTACGCCCCGCATACGTCGTCTGTTGGGCTTTTGTCAAATGAGCTTCGGGTTTTGGACTGTTTATGGACTAAATGGAATTAGGCCTTTGCTGGACTTTGTAAATAAGATATTCTGGGCCAGGTAGTGATAGTGGATCATGGGGTTAGGCCCAATTAGGAGGTTGGGCCCAATTTAGTAAATTGGGCCAATAATGGGCTTTATATATATGGACCTTCAAGTTAAGGACTTGGTATTGGGCCTTGGCCCAATAAAGAGAATGGATTTAATGAGTTGTGTGGACACTTAGTCAAGAAGTTATTTTGGGTATTAACTTTGTATTTATTATGTAATAGTTCAGGATTTCCGGTGAGACAGTAGTGAGAGGTTCGGTATTTAGCACTACTTACGAGGTGAGTTATCCTCACTATATCAACAGGGTCTAACGCACCAAGGCCGACCCTTTATGGATTGTATCCATTTATGGCATGATATGTTTATTGGTTAGCATCATGGTAGTTAGGATGAGGTTATGATTATGCTTAGTGACCTGGTTAGGTCGGTGTCCTGGTTATAGGATGTTGCTATGCTATATGATATGTTAGATTGGTTTGATTGTTATATATGTATGCCAGCGTATGGTAGTTATGTGCACATGTTTGTTTTGATTTAGGATGGGTTGAGGCGGTCCTGCTTTGTGCTAAAGGCCAACATACCCAGGGCGGACCAAATAGACTACAAACGCGAAAGGGTATGGTAGTCAGACCGAAGGCCCGACGAGCGGTCCGGATAGACTGAAGGCCCTGAGAGGCGGCCCAGACGTGCCGAAGGCTCAGAGAGCAGTCCAGATAGACTGAAGGCCTGCGAGGCGGTCCAGTCAGGCTGAAGGGTCATTATGCATGTTGCTCTGTATTTATGATATGATTATGGTTATATGAGGATGGTATTTTGGAGGTAACTCACTAAGTTTTCGGGCTTACAGTTTCATTTTATTGTTTCAGGTACCTTTGGTGATCGCGGGAAGGCGAAGGCATGATCGTACCGCTCCTCCTGCTGTTATGAATTGATGAATTGATGCTGGGATATTCTAATATTTATTGTTTAGAAAACAAACTTTGTAATGTTAAATGGTTTTAAGTGTTTTGGAAAAAGATTAAATTTGGCAAGATTTTTATGGGTGTTACACAAAACTGGCCCAAAAGACTCTTATCCAGAGCGCCCATCAAGGCCTAAGTCCAACTAGTCCAAAGGTGGCCCAATCCCGAAGCCCAAATCGCAAAGCGCAACAGGGAGTCGTACACTGGGCGTACTCCTCTGGTACGCGGGGCGTACTCCGTCTCGCGTTGACTGAAAAACAGGACCATTGACTCGGTACGCAGGGCGTACACGTCTCTATGCGGAGCGTACATGAGTTTGTACCAAAACTCTCATAAGTGCTTAATGGCTTAAGCACTTAAGCCCAAACTTCAGATCCATCGACCAAATGTTCCTCAGACTCATAAAGTCTTGAACTTTAAGACTTTGGATGTCCAGAAAGTTCTTAATATATGGTCTTAACCCATTAAGACCTTCCTACTCCATGCATGAAACACATTCAGCTATTGGGACATAATTTTTATCACTTAGGACCCTTTCTAGGGTCTGGAAGGACAACTTAATATAACCAAAATTCATCATGCACCATATTGGGGTTTTTGGGACAAGAAAAGGTTCCATAAAGCTACCATGGCAAGATCTATATCATACAAGCATAAAGTTTGAAGCTTTTTACCTTCTGGAGCTTCTAGAGCACAAAGAAACTTCAGATCTACAAGCTTGTCCTCCTTCTCCAACTCCTTGATGCAACACCTTCTTCTCCAACTTCTCAAAACACACTCTATAAGTTCATATACTCAAGGAAAGGATTAGGTTTTGGGGAAAACGGCTCAAAGCTGTGCAGGCTGAGGTAAGGGAGGGTTTTGAGCTCATAAGGACGTTTATATAGCACCTAAATCCTAAATATTAGGGTTTCCTTCTGTCATGAGTACGCCCAGCGTACACAAGTGTATGCCTAGCATACTAGGGTGCGCCTGGTACGCTCAGCATACTCCTATGTACGGGCAACGTACTCCTCCTGATCTCAAAATTGCAATCTAGCCCTTAGGCTTCTCATGGCTTCACCCATCTATCCCCAGGGACTATAAATGACAAATCTTTAGATGTTACACATGTGCCCCTTTTTTTGATTCATTGTTGAGCCATTATTGTTGAAATGTTTTCTGTGTAACCGTATCTAGGATGTTGCATGCTAGATTCCTCTTTGTTTGGTGTGAGGTGTGAGTTAGGATCATGCTAGATTGAGTGATGTGTATGAACATTATATGATGTGAGCATGTTTATTCTTGTTTGAAATAATTTGTTTAAAATGTTTTAGGACAAGCATGCTAGTGCTGTATCATCTTTATAGAAGTGTTGTGAATGAAAGTGGTGAGTGGTGTAAAATGTAATAACTACATACAATTACATGTTGCATGAAAAGAACCCTTAAAGAGGTAATATGTTAATAAAATAAAATTCATAATATTTACATGTTCACCTGAAAGGGTAAAAAAATGTAACTCCTTATTTAATTAATCTTATTTAAATTAAAAGGGGAACACACTAGTGGGGCGAAGGGTAGTAACCTAGTCATATGTATATATCCAATCCGGATATTATGATGGCCTAGAGGGGTGAAAGATACCTACAAGATAAAGAGCTTAAGCCAACTTTGACTCTGACTGGTTTTTCTAGACAACCACTCGAGACATGGGCTTGGTACTGATGGGTTTTATACAAAAGAACATCCTATGTGCTCATGCAAACCCTAAAGCTTGGATCTAGGTTTCTCTATTGTACATACAATTCATCCAAGACTTATAAACCCTATATCTATCATACATATTTCGAAATTATCCTATAAAATCAGATCTAGATGATTACCTCTTTAAGAATGGCTTGAATCTTCTTCTCTTGGATCTTAGAGTCACAAATGTCACTCCTCTAATGGCTTACAAACACCACAAGCAAGAAGATGATATTGGAGAGAGGGGAGGAGGCACAATTTCGGCTATGAACTCTTCTAGGGTTTCCAGTGGCCGAAAACTGATGCCCTAGGGGCCTATTTATACTTGTGCTGCTAGGGTTTCAGTCAAAACCCTAATAGATAGCTTAGGCCTTAAGCAGTCCAAGGAACCTTCTGGAATAAGGCCTCTATGGCCGAAATTAAGATGGACACATCCTTAATTTCATCCTTGCCTAATCTATAAGGCTTCTCAGCCCAATATTCAACTATCACACAATTGACAGTTTTAGTCCCCTTTATTTAATTAATGTCTTTTAGCCACAGAATTAATTCTTAATTAATTCTTGTCTAATATTAATTAAACTATATGATTTCTCCTTTAATATATTATTCTCATAATATATTAATAAACCATAATAACCTCTCTCTTCATAAATCATCCTATCTAGTTGCTTTGGTGAAGGCAACCCAAAAGGACCATGCACAACCGGGTCAAATACTTACCAAATATAGTTACGGGCTTAGACACTAATCCA
This sequence comes from Lactuca virosa, assembly GCF_052849685.1. Taxonomy (NCBI): domain Eukaryota; kingdom Viridiplantae; phylum Streptophyta; class Magnoliopsida; order Asterales; family Asteraceae; genus Lactuca; species Lactuca virosa. Next base: position 107,050,598 of record NC_136426.1, on the reverse strand, counting down.
ACAGTTTCCGACTTGGATAAGTCTAGTAACTATAGCGTAAGTACAATCCGATTAGGAATCGTAGCTCTCAAAGACGCTGTCAAACTCTGATCTTATCAGTAACTTGTCCTTTAGATAAGGGATCGTATCGTCCTCCGTTCTAGATATTGTGCGGACAATTACATGGAACATAGTCATACTTATTGTCCAGCAGTTTGTTTCTCGATCTCTAATTCGTCTGACATAGAAATTAATTGAACACATCAATTCAGTCCTGACCGGACCCGACACATAAGTCAAACCAAATCATCGAGGGGCCTAAATATCGCGTTTACCCTCTTAGGATAAAAGGAATAGATAAACTTCGACTTATATGCATTTACCATTCACTCATCAAATTATGCACAACAATGTGTTTTATAACATCAAGTTACTGGTGCGTTTACGCATTATCAACGCACAACCAACTTGCAAATAATAAACCATATATCTAGGTTTTAAGACAATATGATATTATCATCTTGCGATCACTCGAGATAAATTCCATGAAGTGATACCAGCAAGCGCGGTTCTAATCCAATGCTCAAATCCACTTCATAAGCACTCATGAACGTTTTAGCATACTTTTGCTATGTCTAATACACTTTAGACAATCTACACACCAATTCATGACAGTCTTCTTTCATACCTACTTCCAACATATGAACGACTGTGGACTGTTCGAATAATCTTATCATTAAGGAAGTCAAAACATGCAAAATGAAACAATAGGTAAATAATTAACATAAGACAGTAACTTTACTTATAAATAATACTCCTTTATTTAATCATCAAATGTGAATTACATTTATCTATTACATGTTTCGAATCTATCTAATCTAAACTAATATCATCCTTCAGCCCGATGCTCCTAGCGTGCTGCAAGTGCTTAACCCTACTCAGTCCCTTCGTAAGGGGATCTGCTGGGTTATCTTCCGACGGTACCCTCTTCACTACGAGGAGTCCCTCTTCCACCCGATATCGAAGAAAATGATATTTCCTGTCGATATGTCGAGATCTGCCATGATCCCTCGGTTCCTTGGTCAAGGCAACTGCTCCCTCATTATCACATAAAATTTCCATGGGCTCCTTTATGGCTGGCACAACTCCAAGGTCTCCAATGAAGTTCTTCAACCATATCGCATCCTTTGACGCTTCGCTCGCCGCTATGTACTCTGATTCACACGTTGAATCAGCTACGGTCTCATTCTTGGAACTTTTCCAAGTCACTGCTCCTCCATTAAGGGTAAAGACCCAGCCCGACTGCGAACGGTAGTTGTCCCTGTCGGTCTGAAAACTGGCGTCACTATACCCTCGCACACTTTAGGTCATCACTCCCATCGAGGACTAGAAACCATTCCTTGGTCCTCCGAAGGTACTTAAGAATATTCTTGACTGCAGTCCAATGTGCTTTGCCAGGGTTCCCTTGATATCTGTTGACCATGCTCAAAGCGAAGGCCACATCAGGGCGAGTACAAGTCATAGCATACATGATCGAGCCAACTGCAGAAGCGTAAGGTACTCGGCTCATCTCTGCTATCTCGACTTCGGTACTCGGACTTTGAGTTTTACTCAATTTGGCATTTCTTTGGATTGGTAACTCCCTTTTCTTCGAATTCTCCATACTAAAACGTTTTAGTACTTTATCCAAGTAAGTATTCTGACTAAGTCCTATTAGTCTCTTACTTCTGTTTCTCACTATCCTTATTCCCAAAATATAGGCAGCCTCTTGAGGTCCTTCATAGCGAAACACTTCCTAAGCCAGGACTTAACCTCCTGTAGGGTCGGGACGTCGTTTCCTATGAGCAGTATTTCATTGACATACAATACTAGGAAGATCACTATACTCCCACTGGCTTTGACATATACACATGATTCGTCTTCGCTTCGCAGGAAGCCAAACTCTTTGACTTTCTCGTCAAAGCAAAGATTCCATCTGCGAGACGCTTGTTTCAATCCATAAATGGATTTCTCAAGCTTACACACTCTATTAGGATGCTTCGCATCGACAAAACCCTCTGGCTGACTCATGTAAACATCCTCAGCCAACTTCCCATTGAGGAAAGCGGTTTTGACGTCCATATGCCATATTTCATAGTCATGAAATGCATCAATGGCTAGCATCACCCTAATAGACTTTATCTTCGCAACTGGTGAGAAGGTCTCATCATAGTCAACTCCTGGAGTTTGAGTAAAACCCTTCGCAACCAATCGTGTTTTATAAGTGTGTACCTTCCCATCCATGTCGGTCTTCTTCTTGAAGATCCACTTGCACCCGACCGTCTTACGACCTGGCACATTGTCAACCAAATTCCAAACTTGGTTGTCATACATGGACTGAATCTCGCTGTCCATAGCCTCTTTCCATTTTGCAGACTCCGGGCTTGCCATGGCTTCCTTGTAGCTGTTAGGTTCGTCCAAATTTGTTAGTGTACTATCACTAATAAACGTATCACCTTCACTTGTTATATGAAAACCATATAACACAGGCGAAACACTAACTCTACTGGAACGTCTAAGAGGTCGGGACTCATCAATCGGTTCAACCAGAGTTTCCTCCTCGGGTTGAGCGCCAGCGTTAGAGGTTCCTTCATCGCTTGACTCTTGAATCTCTTCAAGATCGATTTGCCTCCCACTGTCTCCTTGGCTTATGAGTTCTCACTCTCGGAAAACCCCTATCCTTGCAACGAAGACAACATTGTGACTCAGTCTATAGAAGAGATAACCAAAGGACTTCTGTGGGTAGCTAATGAAAATACACCACTCACTACGAGGTTCGAGCTTGTCGTGAGTCTCTCATCTTACGAAAGCCTCGCAACCCTAAAGCTTGATATGTGCCAACGAGGGAGCATTCCTTGTCCACATCTCGTGAGGTGTTTTGGCAACCTTCTTCGTAGGGACTAAGTTAAGGATATGGGCGGCAGTCTCTAAGGCATACCCCCAGAATGAGATAGGTAGTGAAGCACGACTCATCATGGAACAAACCATGTCCAACAAGGTTCGATTACGCCTCTCAGCTACACCATTTAACTGCGATGTCCTGGGAGGTGCAATTGCGAAACGATTCCGTATTCCTTGAGGTAGTCGTGGAATTCAAGACGTAGGTACTCTCCACCTCGATCAGATCGAAGCATATTGATTTTCCTGCCCAACTCTTTGAACTTTTCAAAGGTTTCTGACTTATGCCTGATTAAGTAGATATAGCCATATCTGCTATAATCATCGGTAAAAGTCACGTAGAAGCGGCACACATCCCTTGTGGTGGATCTAAAGGATTCACATACATCTGTATGTATGAGATCCAATAAACCCTCACCCCTTTCACAAGTGCCAGTGAAGGGTGACTTGGTCATCTTTCCAAGTAAACAAGACTCGCACACATCATCGTCCCTAAGGTCGAATGACTCCAACACTCCATCCTTTTGGAGTTGGGCTATGCGTTTCTTGTTGACATGTTCAAGAAGACAATGCCACACGCATGCTTTATCCAACCTATTGGAAGAATCGATACACAACACATCATTTCCTAAGTTATCTACAATCATCACAGTTTCATATATTCCATTACAAGGCAATGCTTCAAAATAGAAAACACCATTGAGATAAGCATTAATAGAACCCTCTTCATTATCAAATGAATATCTAAATCCTTATCTATATAAACCATGAAAAGAAACAATTATCTAAATCTAATCCTAATCCATTACTAAGAACTAAAGAGTAAACTCCAATCTTGGTGATAGGCGACGATCTTCTGTTCCCCATGATCAAGTTTATCTTCCCATGTTCCACATCCCTATTTCTTCTTAGGCCCTGCAAATCAAAACAAATGTGAAGACCACATCCTGTATCAAGAACACAAGAAATAGCATGCGATGAATCATTAGATTTAATAGTGTAAATACCTGCAAAGGACGGATTGATCTTTCCATCCTTGATATCTTGCAGATACTTCGGGCAGCTTCGTTTCCAATGCCCTATTTCGTGGCAGTAATGGCACTCTGCCTCCTTGGGGTTGGAGTTGGGTTTAGCAGAACCAACTTTGGTTCCACTAGAAGAGGTACCATCATGGGACTTTCCCTTATGGTGGCTCTTTGAGGGAGCCTTCCTCTTCTTACCCTTTCCTTGCCCAATTAACAAGACTGGGGCAGCAGCAGGAGTAGGAGTTGACGCAACAGATTTTTCTTTGAGGTTGCTCTCAACAGTCCATAGTAAGCCTTGAAGCTTGCTCGAAGAGACCTCCTACTTGTTCATGTGGTAGGTCATGCGGAACTGGTTGTAGCAGGGAGGAAAGGAGTGAAGGATGACGTCAATTGCCAACTCTTCATCAAAGTTAACATTTAACTTTAGTAGGCGATCAACATATCTCTGCATCTTTTGCAGATGAGCAGTAAGGGACTCTCCATTACCCATTTTGACAGTGATCATCGAAGTGATGATCTCGTACCTTTCTTGCCTAGCGCTTTGGTGGTACCGGTCCAGCAGATCTTGATGCATCTCATAGGGGTACATGTCCTCATAGGACTTCTGGAGTTCTGCAGTCATAGTCGCCAGCATGATGCAATGGACTTTCATAGCATCACGCTCATGGGCCTCAAAGGCAGCAATCTCTTTAGCAGAGGCAGTGTTGATGTTGATTTCCTTCAGCTTCTCATCGAGGACATACTCTTTGTCCTTGTAACGGGTGACCATTCGGATGTTGCAGATCCAATCATTGAAATTGGACCCGTCAAAGATCACTCTCCCACACAAGTTCATGAGTGAGAACGAGCCAAAGGAATTTGAGCCGAAAGCGTTGTTGTTCATGTTAGACATCTAAATTAGAAAAGAGACAAAGTTTGATTAGATAAGAATCCCTAATTAAACACCCAAATGAAAAATTAGGGCTAGGATCCAACAACATTATTTGCAATTTAGAAAAGGGATGTCGTAATCTAAACAATAAATAATTTGAAGGTAAGTGAATGACGATTCACTAGTTTCCACCATGAAAAACAAATTAAAATTAAGTTTTAAATGTATTGAAAACTCCTAGATCTTTTGAGATTCATTGAACTTTTCAATGGTATGTTTAAATCTCGATATGCCCATCAAGTTTGTGACTGGGATGCCGAGGATCACAAAGAGGGTGTGAATAACCATGCAAATGTACATGGTGCCCCCAATGTTACAGTCACCTATTCGACGTGCCGGTTAACCACACACGCTCCATCGAACAATGACAAACATCGAGTCACCCTTTGCCACCTTTTCTTAGAGCCCAATTAGTGTGCCGGTTAACCACACACGCTCCACTAACGTCTTAGCAAGGGTACAAAGTGTAATTTCATGGAGTTGCATCAATTCACTTTTGCCTAAAGTAACTAAGATTGGAAATTGTTTTTAAAAACTATTAGTTACTTTATAAATTCATTATACTTCTAATGAAGAAAGGTTTTCCCTATCCTACCTGTTCGGCTAACGACCCTCCACCAAACAAGGAAGCGGTGGGTGAGAGTGGACACCCATTAAACGGCCATTTTATAGGCCATAACCTTATACCCCCCTTATAGATCGGCTTCGTGAATGAGGCCTACTAACGGTAAGACTAGCATTTAAGTTATACATATATAATAATTATTCTTATAATATTATAATAGTACAGGGTGAATTTTAAACTTGTAAAATTCTAGGGTTTGGAATTTAAATAATTCAAATTAAACTTTTAATTAAAATTTAAATTTCAAAACTTGAGGGCAAGTTTTGAACTTTTCAAAAACCCATAGGATCAAATAGCAAATAATTTAAATCAAACATTTAATTTAATGATTATCTAAATTTGACCTATTCCATTTTATTCACAAGATAATTCATCAAATAATTCAAATAATCAGATTTTATCATATAAGGAATTTATTATTCAAATAATTGGTAATTATCTTTTGTTTTGGTAAGGATAATCACATAATAATAATAATTCGGATTTTAATATTCAAAAACAGTTTTGGTAATTATCCTTTAGCAAAACAGCAAGAAATCCCGAGAATCTCTCTGTCTGGCTCCCCGTCTCGCCGAGTCACTCACTGGACTCGCCGAGTTGGGTCGACTCGCCGAGTTCAGCAAGTGACTCGCCGAGTCAGGTCGGGCAGAGGGCAGAAAAAATGATTTTCAGCAAGATGAACATACGAGGCAAAAATTCAATAGAAACCAATCAAGGCTCTAATACCACAGATGGGTTTTATACAAAAGAACATCCTATGTGCTCATGCAAACCCTAAAGCTTAGATCTAGGTTTCTCTATTGTACATGCAATTCATCCAAGACTTATAAACCCTAGATCTAGCATACATATTTTAAAATTATCCTATAAAATCATATCTAGATGATTACCTCTTTAAGAATGGCTTGAATCTTCTTCTCTTGGAGCTTCGAGTCACAAATTTCACTCCTCTAATGGCTTACAAACACCACAAGCAAGAAGATGATATTGGAGAGAGAGGAGGAGGCACAATTTCGGCTATAAACTCTTCTAGGGTTTCCAGTGGCCGAAAACGGATGCCCTAGGGGTCTATTTATACTTGTGCTGTTAGGGTTTTAGTCAAAACCTTAATGGATAGCTTAGGCCTTAAGCAATCCATGGAACCTTCTGGAATAAGGCCTCTATGGCCGAAATTAAGATGGGAATATCCTTAATTTCGTTCATGCCTAATCCATAAGGTTTCTCAGCCTAATATTCAACTATCACACAATTGACAGTTTTAGTCCCCTTTATTTAATTAATGTCTTTTAGCCACAGAATTAATTCTCAATTAATTATTGTCTAATATTAATTAAACTATATGATTTCTCCTTTAATATATGATTCTTATAATATATTAATAAACAATAATAACCTCTCTCTTCATAAATCATCCTATCTAGTTGCTTTGGTGAAGGCAACCCAAAAGGACCATGCACAACCGGGTCAAATACTTACCAAATATAGTTACGAGCTTAGACACTAATCCAACAGGTACACCTTGGTGAACCGGGACCGGAGTGATATTGGTCAAGCGGTAGGATCTGCGCAAACATCACGTGGGATTTTGGAGGTGTATCTGTGTGACAACCCGAAATCTTTATCTGTAAATCAAATTCATCCAATAAAAGTCAAACTTGTTTCCACTATCGTTTTACGGTGTTTAGGGTCAGTTTGAGAGTCTCTAAGCCAAGTGCACTCAAGGGTTAAATGTTGGGAAGCGTTATCTTGGAATCTGTAGTTTGCAATCGAGCCTGGAACACCTTCAAAGGGAGTTCACGGCCGTGAACCCATGCTTGGGCCGTGAACCACCCTCCATATATATATGTGATTCACACATTTTCTCCTCATTTCTTCAAGTTCCAACCGTGAACATCCCCATTCTCTCTCAACTATCTTCAACTGTGAACACTCTTAAAGACCTCAAAACGTAAGTATTGTTGGGTTTTAGTATACTACAACATCCTATGGTGCACATACAACCCTAAATACCTTGGATCTATGTTTTCTCTATTATACATGCAAATATGAAGTTTCCAAGATATTACCCTATACTAGCATACAAATATTATATACTTGGGGTAATAAAATAGATAGAATACATACCTTTTTTTATGTAACTTGTGTTCATTAAGCTTGAGTGCCTAGTGACCCAAGTGTGACACCTCAAATGGTTCACACAACACCATGAACACTTGGAATAACCTTGAGAATAAGGATACTTTGGTTCTCTCTAGTGAAATCGGCCTTGCCCTTTTTGTGTACACACACTAGTTCCAATTTCACCAACCAAGGACATCTTTATATAGTGTGGAGATTAGGGTTAAACCCTAATACCCATGACCTTTCATTTCATATGATCCATGGGTTAAACACTCCATGGACTATCCATGAAAGCTTAGCCCAACCTAAATGAACTTGGCCCATCATACACATATATCTTAGAGTCCATATTTAATTAGTTCATTTTGATCACTTAATTAATTATAAATTAATTCTTGATCAATACTAATTAAATAATATGATTATATATTAATATATTAGAACTTATAATATATTAATATAAATCACTAGTATCCTTTTTCCTCATCTTGTCTATCCAATTGTCCCGATGTCATGCAACCCAAATGGACCATGTCGGGTCGGGTCAAGTCTTACCAATTATAGTTATGGACTTAGACATTAATCCAACAGTCTCCCACTTGGATAATCCTAAAACTATTATTGAGTATGACTTCAAACCCCGACTAGCAATCGTAGCTCTCAAAAGCTTCTGTCTAACTCTGACCTTGCCGATGAACTCTGACCTTTGTCAATGACTTGTCCATTAGATAAGGGATCATATATTCCTCCATTCTAGATATTCCTCCATTCTAGATATCATATGGACTGAGACATGGATTATAAATCATTCTCTCTGTCCACTTGTTGTTTCCCGATTTCCGATTCATGACGACTGACTGATTGAACATATCAAATCAGTCCTGGCTTGGCCAAGCACTCACATGTGTCATCATTAAATCATCGAGGGGCCCACAGATATCGCTTTTATCCCGAAGGTAAAAGGAATGGATAAACTTCGACTCATATGGCTTGTTCTACTAATTGTTGAATCATACACAAAGGCACGTTTTATAACATCGAGTTACCAAATGCGTTTTCGTGCAATCAAGGTATAACCAACTCATAGTAACAACTCATATCTCTAGGTTTGAAGAATATAAGATATTATCGTCTCATGATCACTCGTGATAAAATCCATGAAGTGATTCAAATGAGCGTGGGTTGAATCCAATACTCAGAACTTATGAGCACTCATGAGTGTTGTAGCAACACTTTGTCCAACATCTTAGACCTCTACAAGCCAACCCATGACAGTCTTGATTCATATCTACTTCCAACATATGACCGACTGTGGATGGTTTGAATAACTTAGTCATTTTAGTTTATTCTGGAAGTCAAAACATGCAAAATGAAACACAAGAATAATTGAATCCAATATGGTATCAAAACCTATTAATATAAATAGAACACTTTTTATTTATCACCATACTGATTACTCATTATTCATTGTTTCGGTTTTATCAACTTTATACTTGAATTAAAAACACTAGTTGTCCCATGCTCCAAGCATGTACACTATGTTTTTCAAAACAATAGCTTTGCCATACACCAAGTATGCACTCTATATTTGTCTATGATCCTTACTTTGTGAAATAAACCAATTGAACATAATTTCAATGATTCTAATTTCAAACTCCCAAATCCTTATCGAAAAATGTGAGAGTTTCAAATTCCTATCATTTATCGAAATCTGTTTAGATTTTAAACTTATATGCACTGACCCTCTTGTAATGAATATGTAAAAAGTCACAAAGACTTGTCAACAGTCATTATAAGGTATTCCAATGGAGATCAACTCCATGGAAACTAAGTCTCATATTCAAAGTACATTGCTTTGAACATGCTTCTTGCATTAAGTTTTCTAATCTTACACAGATAACTTCCACCAATGGAGACAACTTCATATTCTCATTTTGACTATCACTTCTGAACAAGAGATGCCTCTTTTCAGAATATGTCAATATGGTCCTTCCAAAATTAGCACTATACTTCCAACTGTCCCTGAGCAACCAATCCTTGGTAAACCTTAGATTGTCCTCGACAATTGCTTAATCATTTTAGTCATATCTAATTCTAGACCTTTTCCCTTCTTAATGCCTCTGGGCATTTGGGAAATTTAGAAAGGACAAATATTATAGCACATGCAATCGATCCTGTACCCAAAGCAAATGGGACACGATTCATGATGTCTCACATAAAGACATGATTCTAGACCAGTCTTTTGCTACAATATTTTTATTTGCCATGTTTTCAAAAGTTGACTATGAAGAGGGATGCCGTAATCATAATCGAATTTTGAGAACGCAATATATAGAATTTCCTTAAGTTGAACCAATCCAACATGAAATTCATATATATATTCTTGACTAAAGATGATTAAGGTCTCAATATAAGCCTTTAGAACTGAAATGAAGTATATCCTCTCCCTTAATTATAGCAAACCAACTTTTTCAACCCCTGCAACGTCACGAATTGAAACTTTTGTTTTCTATAATTAACATTGCTAACTTGTAATACTTATCATAATTATCATGCTCCCACTAACATGATGATTATTAGCATAACACTTATGCTCCCACTACTTTGACATGTATCTAGAAAACAGTTGGGCTTCTAGAAGTCAATACTTTATTGACTTTCTTACCAAAGTTTAGATTTCTGATACGAGATTGCTTTGATAAGACTTTATCAAACTCATACACTTTATCTTAGATAGCTTATAGGTGTGTCTAAACAATTTCAGAACTATGAAAAGGGATGTCGTAATCATAGTCTCAATTGTTTAGACCTTTGCCATTTCTCATAAGTCCATGTTAGTGTGCCGGTTAACCACCCACGCTCCACTAACGACTTTGAGAACTGCAAATATCACAGTTGCTATCTTCTTAAAATCTACTTAGTGAAAGTGTTTCCTCACCATCATTTTCATGAGTCGGAGAGAAACCTTGTGACACTTAGATTTTATGGTGTATGTGTTCTTATCCATGTGAATTTGTCAAAACCATAATCACAAGACAAGGTTAGTGACAAATTCAAACTCATATGGATTGAACTTGTGCAATCTTAACTACGGGGCCTGCCATTGCTTCCAAGTAGTTATGCAAACAATTCAGAACATGTAGAACTCAAATGTATAGCCAACTTTACTGGAATGGGCACAAAAATGTCAACACGATAGGTTATAAACCTCTAGTCGTGTGTTAGTGATGAAATACAGGTTTTATTCTTGATTAGTTCTTGAAACTATTTCATGATCTTTTATACTCCCACTGTCTTCTTGACCTATAAGACTTTCTTGTCAAATATTCAAGAGATAGTGTGGATTCTAATCAAGACAAACACTTCACACAATTGGCCTTAGTTGGTCTTTGTTTTTATCCAAAACATCACAACTTACCAACTTCAAATGTAAAAGTAGAAAACTTTTACTCTTACATTTGACAAGTGTTAATAAACCTTCTTTAAGATATGTCACTCAAGTTACAATCTTGGAGTATGACTCTAAGATTTTGTTTTTGGAACGAAGTATGAATCATCTTCTTGATTTAACCACTTCAACAATTCATGACTCCTCTTCTTAGCCATCAGAATGCACTTAGAGGATGAATTGCGATAAGGTATCATAATCATTAAGATGATCATAAAACATTATACTTAAAATGCTCTCCCATCTTTTCAGATTTGAGACACTTTTATCCTTCTACCAAATTTGATTCTTCTCATTCGCTCTGCCATACATTGAAACTTTTCCAATGTCTCAGAATTATACTTAAGCTTATAAGTATAACCATATTTACTAAACTTTAGTAAATCATGACGAATAGTCTTATTGATCTTTTGTGGTGGACTTTAACTAGCGCACAAGAATGTGTACTTGATCCCTTTGTCCTTCACTTGACTCACATATACATGTGAACAAGGAATTAGTCTTAATTTTCCAAAGATGGAAGTTCTCATTCTTCATACAACTTGCATGATTCCAAGTTTCGGTCCAATTGAAACTTGGGTGATGAGAATCTTTCCTTATTTGGAAATTATGACTCTACCACAAACGAAAGAATCAAATCAATTTTCCAATATTGCTATCAATGGAATCATATAAACAACCATTTTTCACAAATACCACTGTAAGGATATTTAAAATAAATAAAATTAAAACCCTTTTTTTTAAAAAAAAACTTGAGGAAAAACTTATCCTTACAATGCAAATGCATATGAAAACTTGTTGTTATCTATTCCCAAGCAATATATCATAACTCTTAAGCAACTGCTCAAAATTCTGATCACCGAACAATGCGATCGAAAACCATCTTCGCGATCAGAATCAACATATACTTCCTTTAAGCTTCCTCTTTTCTTTGATTCTTAAAACATCAACATGTGAACTAGTCACATCGTGTATAAGAATCTCAAATAGGAACTTAATAGAGTTAGATTAATGGACTTTACCTGAAGTACAGTCAAACTTTTGACTTTAACATATCTTTCAGGTAAATCTGGCAGCTTTGCAAACAATGCCCCTTTTGGGAAGTTGATCTTCTAATAAAATTTTCTTTACTAGTCCTCCAAATCATAGTTGATTTAGCAGCACCAAGCAACTAGATAAGATCATTAAGGGTCATGTCATAGTCTGTTTCATAGTAGTCCCAAAGGGACTCACTATGTGACTTAGAAAGTGATTGAACGTCCAACTTTCTCAAGACTTTGACACCCAACTCTCCTGGCTTGTCAATATGTGACTTCATCTCCAAGATGTGATCACACATAGACCTTGCTTGCCAATAGGGCTTGAGTGACCTTGAACTTTTCAAGTCTTTAAACTTATGGGTCAGGGAGAATAATTGGAGGAGGTGGAGGAAGAGAAGTATGACTTCCATGAGCCAAACTCGGGAAGTCATATTCATTAGGAAAGCTTGGTTTGGGAAGATCATTGTTGTCTAAACCAGACATCAACAATGGGAGAAGTTCAAGTAAAGTTGATTTAAGTCCTTAATATGACACCCAATATGAAATATTAAGGCTAGGACCCAACAAACTATTTTATAACTTGGAAGAGGGATGTCGTAATCCAAGCTAAAAAATATTTGAAGGTAGGTGAATGACGATTCACCAATTTCCACCAAGATAAACGAAATGTATTATTAGGTTTTAATTGGTTTTGAAACTCCTAGATTCTTTTGAGATTCATTGAACTTTCAATGGCATGTTTGAATCTCGATTGTGCCCTCTCAAGTTTGTGACTGGGATGCCGAGGATCACAAACAAGGTGTGAATAACCATGCAAATTGACTTGGTACCCTTAATTTTATCACCCAATCGATGTGCCGGTTAACCACACGAGCTCCACCGATCTATGATAAAACTTAAGTCACCCTTTGCCACACATTGTCAGTCCCATGTTAGTGTGTCGGTTAACCACACACGCTCCACTAATGACTTAACAAGGGTGCAAAGTGTAATTTCATGGGTTAGCACCAAATTCACATTTTCCTAAGTAACTAAGATTGGGAATTTATAAGTGTTTAGTTACTTAGTATTTATCATTATACTTTTAATGAAGGGAGAATTATAGTCCTTTCCTACCCGTTCGGCTAACGACCCTCCACCAGTCAAGGAAGCGGTGGGTGAGAGTGGACACCCATTAAACTGTCATTTTATAGGCAGTAACCTTATACCCCCCCTTATAGGCCGGCTTCGTGAATGGGGCCTACTAATGGTAAGACGACTTGCTCTTATACATATATATAAATATTATTAACTTATAATATTATAAAGTATAAGGGTTGAATTTTATCTTTTAAAATTCTAAGGGCTTAACTTGGAATTAAAGTATTCATTAGAGAAAACTTTTCAAATTCCAAAACTTGAGGGCAAGTTTTGAAACTATTCAAAACTCTTGGATTTTCATAACTTATGAGTTTTAAGTAAAGCTTTAAAACTTTTAATGAAGAGACTCTTGGACATCCATAACTTGAGGACAAGTTATGGAGCCATAAAAACTATTTACAAGAAAAGACTCTTCATTTTTTTTATGTAACCTATGGCACTTTTATGAGTTTTAAGATTCATAAATGTGACCTTTTATGTAACTTGAGGACAAGTTACAAAAACACATTTTATGAACTACCTCTAGATTAATTAGGATTGAAAACAACTAAAACACAAATTTTTTTTAATTAATCTAAACTAACTCATAAATCAAGGAAACATAAAACTTTTGGTAATCCATAACTTATGGAGTTAAATGCTTGTTTTATGATGAAACTTTTCATGTTCCATAACTTAAAAATAAGTTATGGAATTCTTTAAAACATTAACACCAAATTTTGTAACTCCATAAAAACTTTGAATCAGATTTTTTTTATTTATTTAAACCTTTTCATATCCATAACTTATGGAGGTTTCAAAAACACTTAAGATCACAACTTTAAAAAAACTTTTGAGCTCCAAAATTTTATGACAAAATTTGTAACTCTTTAAAACATTTAGATCAAACTTTTAAAACTAATAAAATAATCATATCATTTTATCTTTTACTAAATTTGACCTAATTCAACTCATATAGCAAATGATTCCAATTTTACAAATAATTAGTTTTTCACAAAAACAAGTAATTATCTTAAAATTTGAGAAACGTCATGTTTTTTTTCCTTTTTTTTCAACTTTGAAAATAAAACATTTGCATCAATATAACAGAAAACAACCCATGGCTCTGATACCACTATTGGGTTTTAGTATACTACAACATCCTATGGTGCACATACAACCCTAAATACCTTGGATCTATGTTTTCTCTATTATACATGCAAATATTAAGTTTCCAAGATATTACCCTATACTAGCATACAAATATCATATACTTGGGGTAATAAAATAGATAGAATACATACCTTTTTTTTATGTAACTTGTCTTCATGAAGCTTGAGTGCCTAGTGCCCCAAGTGTGACACCTCAAATGGTTCACACTACACCATGAACACTTGGAATAACCTTCAGAATAAGGATACTTTGGTTCTCTCTAGTGAAATCGGCCTTGCCCTTTTTGTGTACACACACTAGTTCCAATTTCACCAACCAAGGACATCTTTATATAGTGTGGAGATTAGGGTTAAACCCTAATACCCATGACCTTTCATTTCATATGATCCATGGGTTAAACACTCCATGGACTATCCATGAAAGCTTAACCCAACCTAAATGAACTTGGCCCATCACACACATATATCTTAGATTCCATATTTAATTAGTTCATTTTGATCACTTAATTAATTATAAATTAATTCTTGATCAATACTAATTAAATAATATGATTATATATTAATATATTAGAACTTATAATATATTAATATAAATCACTAGTATCCTTTTTTCCTCATCTTGTCTATCCAATTGTCCCGATGCCATGCAACCCAAATAGACCATGCCGGGTCGGGTCAAGTCTTACCAATTATAGTTATGGACTTAGACATTAATCCAACAAGTATTTCATCCCTTACTTGTTCATGCTTAGAAACCCCTTGATTCTAGCCTTGATTCATCACTTTTTCATCACCATCTTCATGGTCTTCAAAAGTTCACAGCCGTGAACCCTTCATAGGGCGGTGAACCCTTCATAATGGGCCGAAAACCCTTCAAGTATTCATGTGTTCTTGGGTCGTGAACACATCTTGGGCCGTGAAACCATGATGGTTTGGCCGTGAACACTTTCTTGTCCCTCATTCTAGGTTCAAACACTTCATTGTAAGTGTTTCCTACATCCTAAGGGTGTTTTCTATGCTTGTTGGTGGTTTTAGAGACTAATTGTAGGCCCGTACATGTTAATCTATGCTTAATAGGACCGTACTGTGCTCGAGACTTCACTTAGTATACCAAGCATCTTATCGTTGTCATTCATCCAAGTTACTCACAGTCAAGTGAGTTCATACCCCTATTTCTTTACAGTTTTAACGTTTTTAGGGGGAAATACAATCCACACATCATTGATCTTGTGAAATTATACAAAAAGGATTTCAATACACTTAGAACTAATGCAATTGGCACAACCACACAGTTTTCATACTTTTATCAAATATTCAGATATTTCATCCCTTTTGTATATTGCGGAGCATAAGGGAGGTTTTCAACGTAATTCATAGAATTTTTCAGTGTTTAACATGCACACATTAACGAACATATAAACTATAATAGGTATAGTTTATGGGATAACTATCTTATCAATGTACAAACATAGATTCAATGTGATCAAACATATAAGCTATATAGAGTATAGTTTATGAGACATATATTCAGCTAGTTAAATTCAAGAATTCATTTTATTCTACATTTAATCGTTAGTATAGCATTTTATGAGTGAACATTCTTCGCGTACTTACTTAAGTACTAATAAAAGTCCTGAGATTGTAACCAGGGTCTCCTTGCGGGAGAACGTGAGTTGTGTATAGATCTATACAGGATTGACAATCCCGCACCATAACTGTTAGCTACAGTTAGGTCGGCAGGCCTGGGTGACAAAGTCATTTCGATTCCGACGCCTGAAGAACGTCGTTCAGGCAATCCAATGGTCAATTATGGTTATAACAACTCATAAATTTGGTACTAAGAATATACGATTAATGTATTAATGGTAATAACTTCAATCACTTTTATTATAAAGTAATAGAACTACTATACATATTAGAGTATTCAGAGCTTTCCAAACTTACTATACATACTGGTGATAGCCAGGGTTTTTCATGAAAAAGGATTTCTCATTTAGAACAACAATGCACAACACATTCAATGGTAACTAGACATATGAACTATACATTAGGAGATTCAATAACAAAAATACACATGTTAGAAAATAATGGATTTTCTTGGGAACATACACTTATTTGCATTGATTCATTAACGGATTTTCCTTACAAAAACATGCTTATGAACTCACCAGCTTTATGCTGATACTCTTTCCAAACTGCTTGTATTCTCAGGAAATCAGTAGACAGGTACCTCACCTAGATTTTTAGAAGGCGGAGCATATAGAGTCACGTTTTTTACTTTTGTTATACTTTTGATGTATATAAACATGAATCAAACAGATGTAAATATTTTACTTAATCAATGTAACGGTTGTGTTTACTTTGATTAGTATGACGTAATTGTTGTGATACTACACATGACGTCCTCCACCCCCGAACGTTTCCGCCGTTCCGGTTTGGGGGTGTGACAATCTGTTGGAATTGGCACCGCTCGTACCAATCCTTAACGACAATGCATGTATACGTATGTGCACAGTTGTAGTAGCGAACGCAGCGCACCCAGAGCAATGATTACGGGTGAGAGTCGCGCCTCACTTAGTGCATTGGGCCGTGCCGGTCACGTTAGTAGCGAACGGGGTCTTTCTTGGGGGGGGGGGGGGGGTTTGCGGTGAATAAATAGACCCTAACTAGGAGGTTATACTTTAATAATTACAGCGGTGAGCGGTGAGTAATTATTAATGTAAAGCGGAGAGAAACAAAATATTATATATTAATATTTAAGCGGTGAATCGATAAAATAAAATAGTTACAGCGGTGTTGAGGAGAGTAACTAATAAAAGAAGCTCTAAAAGAAGAACTAAAATAAATTGAGCTAAACCTGTGTTTGTTATGAGATGTGATGTTGGATGTTTTGCTAGTGAGTCTTTGACTGTGTGTGGTTGTTTTGTGTGAATCCATCCATGATATGTGTGTTCTCTTAACACTGTACCATATTGACTCACTTAGCTTATGCTAACAGTTGTTCTTTGCTTGTTGGTTTTTGTGCATTGGAATAGTTAGCTTGACATGATGCCTTGGTGAGGATGGGAACCATTGGGTAGTTTAATTTAGTATCTTAGTTATGATACCATTGTTGGGTTTTCATTAATATGTTTCTGTGAACTTTAAATTGTGATGGGTTTGTTTTGACATGAAAGTAACATTGGTAATGTTTTTTTTGAAATAATCATAATAAGACTTCCGCAACGTATTCTGTTAAATAAATGTTTTAAAAAATAAAAAAAAATTGGGTGAAAAATCACGTTGTTACAATAATGGATTGCCAGCAGACTTTGGTCCAATGGTAAAAATATGAAGGAATCTAAAGGAGGTCATCTGGTCAACAAGGAACGTTGAGACCCAGATTAGGGAGAAGGGTCGGGAGAAAGATGAAAAAGGAGAGAAAAGGAAGCTCAAAGGGTCTTCGAAGTCTTATAAGAAGGGAAGACTCTCAAAAACAGAACCCAATGATAATAAGTATGGAAATAACAGTGAGGACATGTGGTGAGAAAAGTGAAAGAAGAAGCACTTAGGAAGATGCGAGGGAGAGGTGACTTGATATAAATGCGGAAGAACGGATCATTATTCTAGAGAATGCAAATTTGATGACAAGAAGTGTTACGAATGTGGAGATATTGGGCATATTTCAAGGAATTGCCCAAAGAAGAATGAAGCCGCAAGGCAGAAAGTGCCACCAAAGCCGAAGGCAAGGGCAAATCATATGATCCTCGACAAAGAAGCAATAGGTCGAGAATAGAGAGCGGCTTATCCATAGTTTGGGATATGAAGAAGATAGACGATTAGTATTAGGTTATGTTATAAGCATAAATAAATCTCGTAATCGTTCAAAAGGCAATATAATTTCCTAAATTTTGTTATATGTTGAATTTGTATGTGGTTCTCTCATATGATGACTTGGAGACTGCGAGACAATACTAGGGACGAGTATGAGTTGGTGTGAAAGGTAGTAGAGTCCTATACTACCGGAAGCACATGACTCGCACTTGGATCAGGGAAAGTCACAAGGTTGCTAATCTCTAAGTAATCAAGATTTTTTTTTTCATTTCCATCATTACCTTTGTTTTAGTGACTATTTGTATTCCGACCCTAGTGCTCATATCAAATCAAGTCCGACTAATCTACGAGGAACGTTTGACATAGTATCCGATTTTAGTCAAAGATTAAAGTAGTAAAGGATCGATGCGATTGATAGACAGATCGCAGTTGTTAAGACTAAGTAGCCAGTAGCTAGGAAAGCTAGCTATAAAGATGTGGAAGTATCACATTAGAACATGAAGGAAGGTACCTTCAGGAGTAGGCATTGGACTCTTAGAGAGAAGAGTCTAGCAATCGGAGGACATGGGAGCTACATTACCACCTAGTATGGAAAGTTAACGTGCGAAGTCAGCATACAAGCCCTGTTTTGTTGATGATTTCGGGACATAATCATCCTAAGGGGGAGATAATTGTAACACCCACAAATTTAGGCTAGGCAATAAAGTTATTATAAACCATAATAATGAGTTTTAAAGAGGGATTATTTAGGATAAATAATATTAACCAAATTATAGTATATGTAACGAGGATTTCGTACATATAAAGAATGCCCAAATCCGACTTCGGGTGAAGAAGTTACGACCTTCCGAAGTTTCGCGTTCAAACAGTATGTTGTAAATAGTGAGTTGGAGATAGGTTTCTTATTATGTAACACCGTGATTTTTCACCCAATTTTTTTTTAATTTCTAAATCATTTATTTAACAGAATATGTTAGAGGAAGTCTTATTTAATGTTTAAAGAACACATCACCAATGTTACCTTTATTTTCAAAAACATCATTCATCAAAATAGAGTTCATAAACCAAATCAAAAACAAGTTCTAAAAAACAAGTGTTATGAAAAGTCCACTACATGTCCAAATGGTATTAATACCAAGAAACAAAATGGAATGTAACTACCCAAATTCCCTATCCTCACCAAGCCGACAAACTATGGTACATGTACCAATGCAAGGCAACAACAAGCAAAGAAATAAGTGTCATAAAATGCTAAGTGAGTCAATCCTAAGTACAATGTTAGGAAAACATACATAACATATCATCACATACATCACATGCGTCACATACATCACATACGTCACACACATCATATACATCATTTCCATCGCATGTTCATCACTAGAGTATCATTAGGGTCTATCGTTATTTTTTATCTTTTAATATTAGATAATTAATAATTATTCCTAGCCCTGGATCCATCACTAACCCGCAAGGAAGATTCCCCACACATGGGTCCATCACTAACCCATAAGGAAGACTCCCCACACATAGGTCCATCACTAACCCGTAAGGCAAAACCCGTTCACTACTAAGTGGTCGGTCCAAACCTACCCCACTGGGTCCATCACTAAACCAAGAGGTAAAAACTTCATTCACTACTAACATGACCGGATCGACCCAATGCACTAAGTGAGGTGCGACTCTCACTCGTAACATTGCTCCCAGTACATTGTGTTCCCTACTCCGACGTAGCACATACAAGTATGCACGTTGTCGTTCGAGAGTGGTACTTGTCATTGTTTCCATCACTAGAATTTCCCACTCAAACGTGATATTTGATACAACGCCATCACTAAGACAATATCACTCCAGTCTTTGAACACCTTAGTGTCCATGAACCATGTCCCGAGTGGTAATCTAGAAAAACCACTCGGCGTCTCCATTTGGCTTAAGCTGTTTTCCTCTAGGTATCTTCCAACCTATAAGTCCCTTAAAAGTATACGGATAGGGTACACACACCTAAGTCTAGGTTGCTACCCTTTGTACCCCACTAATTTTATTCCTATTTTTTATTAATAAATTATTAATTCATCACATAAGGATTACATTACAAACCTCCTTAAGTAATCATGCTCAGTTTCAATTAATAATATTAGATGGCATATTACTTCCATACTTCACATTACGTAAACATGCAACAAGGTATCAAAAGTTCAGGCATTTTACATCTTTTATATAATCATGCTCATATCATCACTTCATCATTAAGGCATATTACATCACTATCATGCATTATCCTAACCAACATACACATATTACCAATGAATTATTGCATGTATATATTCACACACAATCAACACGAATCTCTCCTTCTATCATGGACCTATCACACCCTCAAATCCAAATAGAAACCAAAAAGTATATCATGAAGGACACATCATTTATTTCAAAATATCATTCCCAATTGGGGTACATTCAACCTAAACGACCTAGGTTCGTTCTAATCCCTCTAAGATGTGGAATCCCTAACAAGTACTTTAAACAACGACAAAGATTGACTCACCTTTGTCAAACAAGCACCCTTTCCACACTTCAAATCTTGTAGGAACTGAGGTATAAAACCTTCCCCTAGTTAAACACAAATATATGGATTACTAGAAGTTTAAATGAACAAATTATGGCCATTTACTACACAAACATGCAAATTGGTTATTAGGTCAAATTCTCAGATTTTGACCTGAAACAGTAGCCTATTCAAGGCCACTTTAGGCCCACTTAGACCTGAATAAGTTGTAATATATTTTCATGTTATATTATATTAAACTTTTATATTTTCATAAAGTGCTCTCACAAGTCCATACGATTTATGCTAGAATTTTTTATGAATTTTACAAGACAACATGTCCGTGCAGCTAATTTCTGACCGGTCGGTGAAAAAGACGATTTTCACCTTGGTTATGGACAATATCAAGTCTTGGAAAAAATCATGGACAAACTAGACTCAAAACTAAAACTTTTAGAGTTTACGGATCATCAATCCTACTTCTGATGATTTTTCTAGATTGTTTTGAAAACATGGACAGATTGGTAATTTTTCAGAATTTCTCAGCTTTGCATTTTAAGGGTTAATTGATAGCTTAACCCATTAAACCCTAATCAAAATCAACTATGAAGATGGGAATTGAGTTCTTAACAGTACGAACATGCCAATAAGTTAAAATAACAATTTCAACCCCAAGTCATGATTCAAAGTACATTGCTTTTATGGGAAAAACAAAGTACATGGTTAAAAGAGAAAACATCACTAAGGCTTAAGTTTCCTCCACCATTAACCCTCATATTAAGACCTTTAGGGAATGTTTTGAAGACCTTTTTTATGATTCAAAAACATGGTCTTTTAAATAAAATTACTCACAAGAATTTGAGTTAAAAGGAACAAGGGACATGACACCAAGAAAAATATTTTGACACAATCATTCCAACCAATTTTTTTTAGCACCAACACTAACATATAAGGGAGTGTTTTAGAAGGATTTTCAAATCAACAATCCATCAAGAAAACACACTCAATGTGGCTATAAATTGACCACACATAAACTCTTAAGTTGAGAGTAGGAAGAAAGTATGATTAAGGACATCAAATAGAAGGCAATTAACTGATGAATTCAACCAACCCACACCAATTGAAGAGAAATCACTGAGAAAGAACAACCAAGAACTTACAAAGTGGAAAAATCGATCTTAACAGCTTCAATACGGTCCTCCCGAGCGACAATCGACCACCACACGCCTCTCTTTCGTCTATCTCTTTCTCGATCGTTGACTGTTCTCTCTCTCACCTCGCTATCTCTCCTCACCCATATTCTTGTCGTCAACGTAACAACCCTAAGAAGTTGGATCAAGCCTCTAATGCGCACCTGAAAGTCGAAGGAGGAAAAGAAACGACCAAGAAGCATTAAACCCGATCGGACGCAACATAGAGAGAGGTATTTGACGAAATTTTTAATATAAGCCCATTATTGTCGGTCTTGCACCCTTAATACCCTAATCCAAGATAATTTATTAATTTAAGTTTGTTTTAATGACAATATAGCCCCTCCATTCCAATAACATTTTAAATGAATTATGTTTAATCTAAAATCCCATAAATCCATGTAATTAAATTATTTACCTCAATTTCCCACAAAACCATTTAATTAAATTATATACCCACTAAATATAAATTACTTCTTTTAGATTTTTAATTAATACCTTTTTTTAATTTATTTCAATTCGTACGCTTAGAATCGAAATAAGTTTACAACCACTAATACTCGAGTAACGGGAGGTTAACGTCGTTTACGGAAAGATTTTCGGGTCGTTACATATTAGCCTTAGTAATCCAAACAAAAGTCGTAGATATCGTAAAAGAGAATTTGTGCATATAGATATCGTCTAAATGTTACTTCGTAAGATGAAGTTAGGATTTTTAGAAGTTTCAGCGTAGCAGTATACGGCTTAGAAACTGAAGTAGAAATCGGTTGATTGTTAGGAAAAGCAATCTAAATGAGGGTTGAAGATCTCGTCCATATGGTTCCGTCGATATAAAGACAATCGAGAACATATATCATATGAGGAAGTTATGAATTTTTAACAGACTTTAATAGTCTAAATCTGTTAAAAATATAGCTTTAAACATAAAGTCAAAATTAGGCGGCGGAGTCTAAACGAAAGTTGTAGATCTCGACGAGAGCTTTCCGGGGATATAAAGAACGTCAAAAATGGAGCTCGTATGAGGAAGATACGATTTTATGAAGTTTTTTGTGAAGCGTCACGCATAGGTGGGTGCACGACGTGCATCTTCTAGAAGGTGGGGCGTATACCACCATATTTGCGACACGTGGCAGAAAATGGGAGGAGAGACATCTCAGATGTGCGTGGCGTGTACGCCAGGCGCGACGCACATATGGGCTATAAATACAGGTGCTCGACCTCACTCTCTTTCACACCACCCACCATTCTCTCTCTCGATTCCCTTCGATTTTGGCCCCATTTTCTCTTAGTTTTAGGCTTCGGCGAAGCCGTGTGATCCCGAAGTAGTAGTAGCTATCAAGTAGAAGCCATGCGGTGTCAGATAGCCGGTGAATGGAAGCTCCCCAATCATAGTTCTGCTGAAAGACCCACACTTTCATATTTGACAATTGTTACTCGGAAACATGCTACGTGCATATTCATAAAAACAATATTTTATATTGATAAAGTGATTACAAACTACTGGATACAAACCAACTATTTCAAAGTGTTATATATTACATAACTTCTCAGGATTCTATAGATTTATACATATGGGAGTGCAAAATACAATAGTTTCAAACTATTCGAAAATCTTCTATCAATACAGTAGTTTCAAACTATTCAAAAATCTTCTATCAGTATATAACTATACTGGATGCTTATCTCCTACAAATTAGTTAAACATTGAGAGGGGTAAGCGGTGACGCTTAGTGAGTTCAATAATAGATACAATATAACGTTATGCCATATATATACTTCAATATGGCATAGGCAAAGAGGATCAAGGAACAACAAAGGCATATGTGAATCATGTGACAAACTTTCCATATCAATCATTGATTTGATTCAAAGATATACAATCAATGAGACATAACAATTTCCATACTTGATATACACCAATAAAGCTTTGGCCCAAATGGCACAGAAGACATACAACTTCGGATTTAACCTTTTGGTAGATTTCAGGCTTATAGCCCTGTCTAACCTTCTGCCAATACCATAGAATATAAATCATTCTCTTACGGAGACATGTTCTACATGGTCAGAGGCTACATACCAGTACCAATATGAATCTAAGTCCTTTCACTGATCACATGGTCAAAGGTATTTCTTTTGCTATCAAAATAACGAATAGAAATAACACGGGAAAATAAACCGGAATAATAACACTGAAAAGCACGTAGCACATATAACACATAACATACAATTGTTCCTATATATTAAACTCACCGTGAAATAACCGGGGGTTAAAATAGTAATTTGGGCAGCACTTCGGCTCTAAATACGACTTCCTTCGTTGAAAACCGGGAGTTTTCTTGAAAACCGGGCTTTGCGAAGGTAGAGCTTCGAAACCGAAAAGATAAATTTTTCGGGTTTCTCGGGAATCTCGGGGCATGTTTCGGGTGTTGGAATCAATACCGGGGCTTCGGCGGAAGTGGAAGTAGAAGAAATATAAGTTTAGGGGTAAAAAGTGGCAAATTTCTAACATTTACCCGGGAGGTCTCGCACCCCTTATATAGGTGCGAGGTCCGGATCCGGAGCGAGGGGAAGAAGGCAGGTGGCTGCGAGGCTCGGACCAGCTGGCAGCAGGGCGAGGTTCGGAACAGCTGCGAGCTTCGGATTGGTCGGATGATGCAGCTTCTTGCTTCGGATCGGGTCAGCATCCTCGGTCGAATCAGGAGGCTACACGCGGGTCGGGCACGAGGAAAGCATGCGAGATCACGTGACGACTTCGGACACCTGTGCAACACGCGTCGCTTCTCGGATGCGCCACGCAGCAGCTTCGGACACGTGGCCAACTCAGAGCGAGGGTGACGTGGCTGGCATTATTCATGCGAATTTTCTCGAAAATTGTGCCCAATCTTGTAAAATCCATAACTTTCTCATACAGGCTCCGTTTTTGACGTTCTTTATATGCACGCGTAGAGAAAATTATGCTCTACAACTTTCGTTTAGACTTCGTTGGAAATTTTTGACTTTATTTTTATATTATTATTTTTAACAGACCGGGACTGGTAAATCCGTTAAAAATTCATAACTTCTTCATCCAACGTCCGTTTTCGTCAGACTTTTTACCGTTGTACTGCTAATGACGACACCTTCGATTCTCGTTTAGGTTGTGTCGGCTAAAAATCACTCGATCTAAAATTCGAGTTTTTAGCTGTCTACTACTAAGCTGAAACTTAGAAAAATCATAACTTCCTCATACGAAGTCAGATTTTGGCGTTCTTTTTATCAAAATTCTCGGTTTAACGAATACTACGACTTTAATTTAGATCACTAAGGCTAAAAAGTAGTTTATCAAAAACTCACTTTTTACGTCATTCGGCACCATGCCGGTTTTGTCGCGGATCTTCGATTGGTCATAACTTCTTCGTTATAACTCGGATTTTGACGAGGTTTTCACCTACGTGTTTCTAACGAGATTATCTACAACTTTCAATAATAAAATTTTACTTATTTAAAATTTTATATTTTCGCTAAATTTCACTATTTGGCTTTTAATTGGAATCTCATAAGACTTCCAATAATTTATGAGTGATTCTAAACATAGTTTTACTTCATTTCTAGTAAAAACTATCTGTTAGAACTCAATACTCAATATCACATAATATTTCATAATATTATTTACTTAAAACACGGTTTCAAAATGTGTTTGTTACATCTGCCCGCATAATTCCTAGCTTTTCGCTAAATCCTCTATAAATTAAGCTACACTCTAGTTTTTTCAATGTGACCTATATTTATGGTCATAAGTCGTTATTATGAACCTATAAATAAGATTTATCAGTAATTCCATATCGTTATGCCGATTGATCTACTTACGAGAGAGGTGTCTAGAACGGTCATGTTGGCTTGGTTGTTGGATTTCAGAAAAGCTATAATGCCGAAATGATCCTTCCTCCCAACTGTCCTCCCTGGATGATCCTTACTTGATAGATCTTGATGTAGACATTGGGATTAGTGAGAATCTAGACTATTCTTAGTCTCTAGGATCATTCGACTAAAACTCTATAGTAATTATACTTAAGTCACGTCAAGGAATATCTGAGGTGTTAGACGAAGCTCATTCCAGATCACCAGTCACCCATTTTATCATATGAGTGCATGTTGCCTTTCATCTTACACATAGATATGAAGTATCTAGATAATTATATGATTATGTGCTTATTATCTATGCCGAAGGTGATATGTATTAGATAAAATAATATGAGATGATATTTAATTGATTTAATTATATAAGTATTTTACACTTATAACATGAACTGGGTAGCGATGGGTGATGAGAAATAGGTGGTGTTAAATTGGTAATAAATAGGTGATGACTACCGGACTGATTGATGACAATCCCGTAGAACACTGGCAGCGATGGACTTCGTTCCTATAAACATTGGCAACTATGGACTTAGTGTCTATTAGTTAAACACTGGCAGCTATGGACTTAATGCCTATTAGTTAAACGTTGCCAGCTATGGACTTAGTGCATAATAGTTAAACGTTGGAAGCTATGGACTTAGTGCCTATTAGATAAACACTTGCAGCGATGGACTTCGTGACAATTTGATATAGGAGATGATAAGTCAATACGATGTAGGTGATGAACCTTGGGATATAACCCTAGGGAAGAATAGATAAGAAAATGGGGATGGGTAATTGGGTTAATGGTTTGATAATTAAACATATTAACTATATTATTGTAGGATGAAAATCCTATGTACTCAACGTGTTTCCCGACCTGACCCACTCAGTTTATTGTATCACAGGAAAATATATATATATGATATATGTATCTGCTGAGAGATTCAAGCAGATGTAGACTATTAGTGTAAAGAAATGCTGTAAGTCTTCGTTTATGCTTATGTTTCTTATATTGACGATGACATCCTGAGTTTTATAAATAAAATACATTTCTTGGAAATGTCTTGATGATATTATTATCATGTTTTTGGGACAAATTCCGCAAAGTAAATCTTTTTAAAAAGGATACTCTGATTTATTAAGAATAAACAAAATCGGTCTTTTCTGGCCGTAAAAAAATGGGGATGTCACAGAGCCTCCTCCAGCTGGTCGTATGAATGGAGGATCCTCATCTCATCCACATCCCCACTCATCTCTAGCTCCTGTACCCTGTCGGTCAACATCCTCACATCCCTGCTCAATGATATTAGATCCATCGCAGTGCAATGTATACTGTCATCATGTCGGGCTATCTGTGGAAACAACACTAAGATCTCCATATCAGTAGGATCCTATGGAATGGGATCTCACAATGGTTCCTGTGAAGACTCTCCGACCTCGTAAAACTCGATGCTCTCCTCCTAAATCCACTCGTCTACCTGAAGAGTCCACTTATGGGTGGGATACGACTTCTTTGATGCTCTAGGCGACGATGGCGGCGATGCTGCTCTTTTCCGGGATGGAAAGGGGACGAATTTTCTTGGAGTGCATATCGTCCTCGACACTAATGCATGAATATCGACGGATCGGCCAAAAGATGGGGGTAGTAGAGTCACAATCTCCAAAGATGGCTCTGACTCAACAGTGTCCTCCTCCTGAGACTCAACATGCTCGGTAGTGTCATCATGGGACGACGAATCTGCATATGGTGAGATGTCTGCTGGTTTGCCACCAAATCCTCATTATGTTGCTCATCCTCCTCAACGGGCTCCTCCTCGTCCTTGAATGGCTTGTCATCCTCCTCGACTGATACTGGGGTAGGGGTAAAGGCATCGTAGGATCATACTCACTTTCTATCTATGGCATGTGAGGCACAACCTAGTTCTCCTCAAGTAAAGGATACGACACCCAAGCCCATATGTCCTCTATATCACTCTGTTACCCTGCATAAGACATCAAACAAGGAAGATGTTTATGAGAGATGGTATGAGAATCATAAAATACAAATAATTTCCTATTATAAGTATGTAGTAGATAGTATCGTATCTCCTAGATTCTATATTTGGGTAAGTCAGATACCTGACACTAATCCATCCATTCAGACATCCTCATGGAGTAGACTAAGTGCTAAATCCTCACGGAATAAGTCTCACTCAAAGCCTCCAATCCTCAATAAGTCGATCTCAGTCATCGACCCAAGAATCTTCAAGCTGTAGGTCTCGACTTAATTCCTCAATCAACTAATCGAACTATGCTATCGATCCAAAAATCCTTAAGCGTTTAAATTTCCAACTACGATATATAGGTTTAGGTGTGCGTCGGTCGGGCCATAATAAAACTTAGTTGTGAATTCTAGGTCTAGTTGTGGTACGTCGACAGTACTATACTAACCCTAGGATTCGCTTTTGACCTAAAATCCTAAGTTGAGATTTAAATGAATGATCCTTATGATATGTGGGTATATTTGTAAGAGTTTATATATCTCTATATCTTATTATGTTTGCTTAAGTGTATTTTATTAATTCTATGTCTTATACTTCAAGACTATCAAGTAAGGATCGACCAGGTGAGAGGTGCCGGAGGGCAGGACCAATTTAGCATATAGTCGTTCTGAAACCCAGCAACCCAAGTGACAGTTCAAACTAGTCACCTCCCCCATAAGTAGTCTATCCATATGGTAATTAATAATAATATTTTTTATTACGTTTAACTAATTTAGAGAGTATGCCCTAGGTTATAGTCGTAGTTCATAAGGAATTACTAGTTCGCTATAACATGTTTCTCTAAAACCAATTTGTCACACCCTCTGCCGGCGGCGGAAACGCCGAGTTGTGTGACATAGGGACATTGGATCACAATGACATGTATATTGAAAA
This sequence comes from Lactuca virosa, assembly GCF_052849685.1. NCBI lineage: Eukaryota > Viridiplantae > Streptophyta > Magnoliopsida > Asterales > Asteraceae > Lactuca > Lactuca virosa. The sequence continues at coordinate 107,021,859 of NC_136426.1, read as the reverse complement.
ATACATAAATATAGTACAAACATTTGTTTTATTTATTATTAAATATATATAGGTCACCTTGTTGGCTTCCTTCCTTCCACAACTACCCTCCACACTCCTATCCATAATTAGAATTTCAAATTAGAAATTCAAACAAATGGATATTTTATTTATTATTAAATATATTCAACCAAACTCGCTATCTATAATTAGAAATTCAAACAAATGGATATAACTCCAAGCGATCTCCTTGCTTGCTTCCTTCCTTCCACAACTACCCTCCACACTCATTTTCCTGAGAATACATGTATTTTGAAATCGTCAACATAATGTTAGTGAGTTCACAGGTTTTTATTATTTACTTCAGATATTGTTTCTTTTCAAAAATATCTTTCTTTTAGGATATATTACATATCCTAAATTTTTATCGAATCATTCTTAATCGAATTATACAACTACTTGAAGGCGTCCCTCTAGGCATTTGAAGTTAAGATTTTCCAAACAGTTTTACCATGATCCTCTATAATCGACGTTGTGGACCGATATATGCCCCGCATGACGCTTCATTGGGCGTTAAATAATATTATTTTTATACTTAAGAAAGTTATATCGCTGGGATTGTAGCTAGAAATCGTAGGTAGGGGTGTTAGCCCCGTATAAATCTATACATATCTTTCTGGCTCTCACAAGATTAACGATTATAGGGTCGGGGTTAGCTGAATTGAATTAGGCTATAGGATGAATAATTACAACTCACATGTGTTTATTAATCTTAAGTATGATTATAGTTTTATCTTTTCTTTCTCTTAGTGTTTGTTCGATGAAATTCTTTTCCCTAATTATCACTATATATACTCTTTACTATGATATATATATATATATATATATATATATATATATATATATATATATATATATATATGTGTGTGTGTGTGTGTGTGTGTATTCTTTTACTTTAATATATATACAATAACTATGACTACTTTAATAACAAGATATTAGGGCATAGTAACAACGAAGTACAATGCATATCCTTCAATTTGGCCAACATTACTTATAGGTATTCAGTTATCATAGGAAATTAATCAACATAACATATAGGTAATCTTTTCCTAATATATTGGGTAGCATAACAACTAGGCATAATATCATTGCTTAAGTCTAGGCAGAGTTTCTACTGACATATTATCCTCTCGTTTCTTGTTTTTTTTTATAATAACTACCGATGTATTTACAAAAATATATTTTGATAAAGAAGTTTAATAAACATGTAAACCCCCCCCCCCCCTTAAAATCTTTAAAACCGTAAAAGTGATGTCGTGACCTCACCCTCGATGCGTGATACCGCTGGTGTAGGGTTGATTCGGGTTCGGGACTCTGGGGCGCCTCGGGATTGCAACAACTCCAAAGATGAGAGAGTGAGAAAGAGTTTTTGAGGGTGCAAAATGGGACTGTAGGCCTGCTATTTATTGTTGAGATTTTGGCGTGCGTGTGACGAAAATATATGCACGCGTCGGGCGTGGTCATTGTGGCTCCATCAGGGAGTCGCCATGTGTCACTCTCTCAGTGGGCCACATCACTCACAATCTTATCAAATCCGGTGTCAGATGCACGCCGCACATTGGCGCGCACCTCGCGTGCATATAAAAGATTTTGAAAAATCTATATCTTAAGCATACGTACTCCGATCTTTACCCTCTTTATTTCTATGTGATGATCTAAAGTAGTACTACAATTTTCCTTTAGGTTGTTTCGGCTAGTTTTGACTTTCATCTTTTCGCCTAACTGGGGTAAAAATAAAGGATTTTACAAAAATCATATCTCTCTCACACAAACCCTGTTTTCGGCATTCTTTGTCATAAAGGTCTTATATCAAGGAATACTATGATTCTACTTTTTATAGCTTTAGTCAAAACTTAATCGATCTCTATGTACTGTTTTGATGTCGTAATATTTACTTACGTGGTTGATTTTTACTTTTTACAAAAATCATAACTCTTCTAATCGGAGTCAAATTTTTACAAATTTTATATCATTGAGATCACGTCAACAAGTACTTTACGAATATATTAACCGTTTTAAAAGACGGTACAACTTTTTGGATGCTTAATTTAGAGTCTAAACGTCAATTTATTTCTAAATGTAACAACATGTTTGATTATATTTATTCGTAAAATCAAACATTACAATACCAAGTTATTACATTTATCCTTCCCTGCTATTTTCTAACGGTGGTTGGTGACTGAAATCTTCTTGGTTGTCACACAAACTTTATGTCAAAATTGTCAATGGAAATGTATTACTTGCAATTGTCACGCAAACGATTTAAACAAATATTAAACCAAAAAGCTTGGAACTTTATTAATTAGAACTTTTAATGAGAAAACTAAGGTACTTCCGGTTCAGTTGTAAGACAGTTTAGATTGATACACTTTCTTCCCTAAAATCCTAATTCAATTACCTAAATGAAATTGGGGTTAATTATCTTGTAACACATAATTTTGGGTACACAGTATGTTCATTGAACTAGTTGTCTTACTCCCTATGTCTAATTGGATTAGGAGCAATGAGTGAATTAGCAATAATGTGTCTTACAACTACCTGTTACAATATTAAAATTCAATATCACAAGTTGGAATAATACTTGTGGATGCAACCAATTGTCTTTGTTCCTAAACTACTTGAACTTGGAACAATCAGTGAATTGACAATCTACTATTTTAGTTATGAAAATAAATAAATTCATACAACCCAATTTCAATTATCTTTGCTAAAGATCATCATATAAAAGGTAAAACAATTAATCAAAATTAATTAGAACAAAGTAATAATCAAATGTGTTCATCAAAATGTCCTAAGCATTCCTGGAAGTAACCCTAATAGTTTAGCCTTCCATAGAAATCAGAAAGAACATAACTTTAATGAAAACAATAGAATTCGACATATGATTGATGGACAAATGAAAAATCATAAAAACTATTAATGTCTAATAATCGGAAAAACTAGAAACAAATAAACCTTGGGGAACAAGTAACGAGATTGTGAAGTTTGGAGAAAATGACGATGAATTGGTCATCTTCAATGGTTGAAACACTAGTTGAACTTGATGACTTGACGCCTTGAATGCAGAAAATTCTGAAAATCTTCAACCCTTGTGTCCCTCTTTAAAGAATCGCCAAATGCAATGACTTCCAAACCCTAGTTGAGGTTTCTTTTTTTATGAGACATAAGAAGGGTATTTATAGGTTGGAAAAAGGTTTAGCATCTGATTTTATAAATTTAATTCGTTGGGCTTATATCAGTGTTCACCGTCGATCTCGGGTCTTTTGCGGTAGGTCTCGCTGCTTTCACCGTAGGGATACGACCATTTCATAGTAGGGCTCACCAGCTATCAAGTAAGGTGTGCTATACTACCATAGGGTTACGGTAAAAGGCCCCAATCATTATGGAAAATTGTTATGTTGATACAGTGAAATTTTGCTCCAAAAAATCTCGTTTTCCGCTCGATTGCTCCAAAACTTCTACGGAACTTATAAGACATATATTTTTATCATAGTAAAGCTTTAAAAAGGAAAAAGATGCAATGACATCATCAAATGGCGTTAAATATGTAATATAATTTGTACTGATCAATATGGTGCAAGAAAAAATGTTTTTTATTAGATATATAGATATAGACAGATATAGATATTTGAGTTTAAACACTTATTAAAGATCTCACATATACAAAGTAATAATACAAGAAAAAGGCAAGAACACAATCTCAATGTGGTTCACCCGAGAGAGAGAGAGAGAGAGAGAGAGAGAGATTTATTAATACCACTAAATTACAATTGCTTAGCTTAGGTTACATGGATTCACGACAGTGGCAGAGCCAGAAATTTTGATACAGGAGTACAAACATTGTCAAGATATATTTTATGTAGTTATCTTATCACGGGCTTTAAAAAACATGGTATGATCCCTTTAGCTGGGGTACAATAACATAGAACATGTTTATAAATAATTTTTTATATATATAAAATAATTTTTTTGAGGATGATGTAGTACCTCCACCGTCCCATATAGTTGCGCCACTGATTCACGGAATCTATTTATATGAGAAAGGAGTTGATAAAAGAACGAGATCTAAAATATGCCAGACATAGATACTAACTCGTTCGAAAACAAGAACTAGACCTAAAATATGTCAAAAGGCCAAGCCCGAAAACTATGACAAAATGGGCCAATAACTAATTTTGATGTTGAATCTAGCTCACGTCCTGGGAACTAAGCTCAACAAATATGAGAAACTAGACGAATTCCCGCACGTTGCGCAACGTAGGTTAAAAATATATTGTTAAAATGTTGAAAAATATATGTTTAAAATGGTTATATTATTGACATTAACTTTGACATAATATTTTGAACAATAGTATTCATTGACATCAATCCACATTCATCATTAATAAAATTAAATATAATTATCTATTTAATATTATTTTTAACAATTTTTATGATTGATTAATTTAAATTTTTAGTTATGCGATTATTTTCTAATTTCAATAATGATGTTCATTTAAAATACAATTTATTTGTTGTTAACGTTATGTAATTTATAAATTGATGTTATTATTATTTAAAGTTATTGTTATTTAGTTTTAAACCACTTATTATTATTAATAAGTTAAAGAAGACTTCTAAGAAACTCTTAATATTACTATTAAAATGTGAAACATACACTAAATAATAAATTGATAAGATAGACAATTTGTATTTCAAAAGAGATTTGCATTGATAATATGACATATCCATGATTTTTATGATTTGATTTTATTATTTATAATTATAGTTCATTAGTTTTAAAACCACTTATTATTATTAATAAACGAAAGAAAACTTTTAAAAGACACTTTTTATTATAATTAAAATGTTAAACATATACTAAAATATAAAGTGATAAGATAGACAATTTACATTTTAAAGAGACTTACATGGATATTATGTATAATATTGCATATCCATGATTTTTGATTAATTATTACTTTGAAGCAACACAAACATACAAACATATATACAATATTTAATTAAATATTATCTATATCACTTTCCATAATATATGATCGATAATATGAATCTAATCTAATTTCCAATAAAGTTTCAACCACAACATAAAATGATTGTTTTAAAAGAATAATTAAACCAAGAAAAATATAAAAAAAGAATTAGTATATAACAAACTTACAAATTAAAAACTTTAACATAATAACATGGCTCGAAAAATGGTCCAAAGCCCTCAAACCAACACAAACCATTTAAACTTGTTTTCTTTGTGAATTTTGTATGTGATTTGTATTTGTGTGTCTACTAAAAGAGAATGACATTTTTATAGTAGACTATCCATTAATTGCTAATTAAACATATTATATAAGTTATAAAACCTTTCATGATATGTGACTAATTACTTTGAAGGTGAAAATGTGTGGGGGTTTCAAATGCATGAGGTGATAGGAAAAATGCCTCATTTATAAGTATAGTATGATATAGATTATAAAAATATCTTTAGGAAATATTTTAGTTAAAATGAGATTACAATTTAGTTTTTGCATTTAGCCCTACAATTTATCATTTTTAACTATTCACAAAATATTCTTTGGGTTTTTAAGTGAAACTGAAATTTATATTTAAGTTGACACTGTAATGTTATATTTAAATTAACAATTTAAGTATTTTGTCGAAACTGTTCAAAAGTTGTAGCTTTAAACTGATAATGGTTTACATACAACAACATATTAAATCTAACAAATTAAGTATAATATGTTAAAACTTAAAGACATAACTTTATAAGTAAAAATAAAGATATTATTTTAATATTAAAATTTAGTTTCTTTATGATTACACTTTATGTGTGATATTTATTTAACCTTATTAACAAAGTTATAATAATTATTAGAAAGACACTATTTAGAAAATATTCTTTGGGTTATTTAAGTTGACTTATAATGTTATATTTAAATTAACAATTTAAGTATTTTATACAAATTGTTCAAAAGTTGTAGCTTTAAAATGATAAAGGTTTGCATACAACATCATATTAAAACTAATAGGTTAAGTATAATATGTTAAAAGTTAAAAATATAACCTTGTAAGTAGAAGTAAATATATTCTTTTAATATTGAAATTTAGTTTATATATGATTACACTTTAGGTTTGACATTTATTTAACCTTATTAACCAACTTATAATCATTATTAGAAAGAAATTGAAAAGTCATGAGAGTTTTAAATGAATGTGGTGAAAAGAAAAATGCTTCCTTTATAAGTATAGTGGACGAATTCCCACGCGTTGCGCAGTGTGCAATTATATTGTTTAAAATCTTGATTTTTATAATGGGTGTTTATTTGTTAGAAGTTACTATGACCAAGTTAATAAAATTCATCAACGTCCGGATTAAAACACAAGACCTTCAATCTAAAAGAAAAACATCTACTAAGTGGGCTAGTCTCACATTGACGTTTAATTAAATATACATTTCAGTTTAGGTTTTATATTTAAAAATATACATAATTTTTAACTATTAGAAAAATAGCCTTATGATATTTTGATTTATGGTTGTGATTTAAAACCATTTTTATTTTAACCAATAAGTTATATGTATATATTACGTTGAAAAATGAAGAGTTGGTCTGAACTTAGACTAATAATTAATTTTAATGTATTAAATAAATCAAATTAAGGAGGTTAAAGTGAATGATTTAAATAAGTTAAAAAAACTGAGTATGTTTGGTTAATTACTTGAAAGATCAAGAGTTTGTGTAACTTTCAAATGAATATTTTCCATTAATATGACATTTATTATAAAATAAAAACCAAGATTAGTGAATAACTAAAAAAAAAATACACATTTTAACATTCTTGGCATTGATATTTCTTATTAGGTGTTTGTTTTATAGTTTCATCATTTATTATCATTTCTATTATTAATTATCAAGAATTTTTTGTAGGTTTAAGATGTGGAGGTAGCTTGTTCGAGCTATGTGTTTCTTCATAAAAGTTCAATTATTATTTTATTGCAATTAATGTGTTTGACTCCTTACTCTGTTAATGTTGATTTAAGAAAATCATTACACTGATCATTTTCAAGAATATGAAACATGTGAATGGATAACAACAATAGAATTAAAAACCAAGAGATACAACTTGTACAACAAACCTACAACAATTAACAATGGTAAAGGGTAAAGTTTCTGGCATTATCTTTAAAAACATCAATGCATCATCTCATTAAAAACTACAAATTTCCTCATAAAGCGATATCAGCTCATTAAAGTGAATTTCTACATCTCAATATGAACTTCAACACAAAAACTTGCATATTGTTCAAATGTGAGGTAATCTTCAACTTAAATATTCATTAAATCTCAGAGTGTTTATAAATAAGTGCAACAAATTATGCATATCACATTTAGGAAAAATGCAATAAAGTCCCTATATATTGGCCTCATAATCGATTTAGTCCCTATATATTTTTTTTATTCAATTAAGTCTCAAATACCGGTAATCGCATTCAATTTAACCCTTTGACCCGGTCAACAGGTCATCCAACTTTCAAAAATTACATTTTTGGCCCAGATTTCAAAATTTATTATAAATTTGGTCCAAAATTTACACTTTCGGCCCAGGTTTTAAATTTTGTTACAAATTTGGTCCAAACTTTACCTTTTTTGCCCAAATTTTAGAATTTTATTATGAATTCATCCTAAATTTAGTTTTTTTTACAACTTTTTTTTTCTCAAAAGAATTGTTTCTAATATGTTTTTGCTTTATAAAATCATATTTATACAAAAAAAATGTATTTTCACATAAAAATCTTATATTTTCTATATAAAAAGTTTTTTTAAAAAGTTTTTTGTATATGAAATATCTAGTTATAAAAATAGGTATTTATTAAGTATATAAATATATACAAATCCGTTTTTATAAAAAAATGTATACCAAAACGTATTTTACAAAAAAAATGTATAGAAACACTTATTTTATCTATATTTTTTTATAAAATCGTGTTTGTTTACATTTTTTTTTTATAAAAACATATTTGCATAATTTTTTATATAATACGTGTTTGTATACATTTTATAAAAATGTATACAAACACGATTTTATAAAATATATACAAACACGTATTATATAAAAAATTATTCAAACACGTTTTTATAAAATGTATACAAACACGATTTTATAAAATGTACACAAACACGTATTATATAAAAAATTATTCAAACATGTTTTTATAAAAAATATAAACAAACACGATTTTATAAAAAAAATATAGATACACACCTATTTGTGTGCATATATATATATATATATATATATATATATATATATATATATATATATATATATATATATATATATATATATATATGTGTGTGTGTGTGTGTGTGTGTGTGTGTGTGATAGGTGTTTGTATACATTTTTTTTGTAAAATACGTTTTTGTATATATTTTTTTATAAAAACGGGTTTGTATATATCTATATACTTAATAAATACATATTTTTATAAATAGATATTTCATATACAAAAAACTTTTTATATAGAAAATATAAGATTTTTATGTGAAAATACGTTTTTTTGTATAAATATGATTTTATAAAGAAAAAACATATTAGAAACAATTTTTTGAGAAAAAAAGTTGTAAAAAAAACTAAAGTTTGGATGAATTCATAATAAAATTCTAAAATTTGGGCAAAAAGGGTAAAGTTTGGACCAAATTTGTAACAAAATTTAAAATATGGGCCAAAAGTGTAAATTTTGGACCAAATTTGTAATAAATTGTGAAATCTGGGCCAAAAATGTAATTTTTGAAAGTTGGATGACCTGTTGACCGGGTCAAAGGGTTAAATTGAATACGATTACCGGTATTTGGGACTTAATTGAATAAAAAAAATATATAAGGACTAAATCGATTATGAGGCCAATATGTAGGGACTTTATTGCAGTTTTCCCTATCACATTTCAAGCAGAGTTAGAATCATAAAACTTGAAGTTAAATCTTCACCCTTGATTGCTCTATTCACCAATTCAATTTTACCCCTAATAATATAGACTTATAACAAATGGATGGTGTAGAGTCTTGCCTTTCAAAAGATAATTGCTCGTACCTGTATGCTCAATAAAATATTGCATGTGTCAATTTTTAAAATAGATGTTAGAAAGTTCTCAAACCTAAGAGCTACTTTTATTCACGATTAAAAACACAATATGTGAACAAACCAACAAAAAAACCAATTGTTTTGATTAAAAACACAAAATGCATACCTTGCTTATTATAGATTGTTGAACTTCAATATTATATTGACAACATAAGACTTTCATTTACACCAAAACAGAGAACAAAGGATCACTAATTAGACAAAAGAAGTATTTTGTTTTGTTTTAGGATATTTGTTTCTATAGAAGTAAGTATTTATAGGCTAACTACATTTGTGTGAAGGGAATTTCAAAAGTCAAATTAAATCCTATAAGTTGAATAGTTTTGGAAGTTTCAAATGCATGAGATTCATTACTTTGAAGGTGAAAGGGTGTGGGGGTTTCAAATGCATGAGGTGTTGGCAAATTTTTATGGGGGTTTCAAAAGCATGAGATTCAAAGAAAAATGATAGCTTTATAAGTATGTAAGATGAGTCGTTGTATGTGATACTCGTTAGAAACAGGTAGTTACATGATCGGTAATGCATCTACAAGATGCCAAAAGAATAATGAGATATTTAAAAGGGACGCTAGACTATGGAATTGTGTACAAGAAAAGGGATACAATGCTAAATGGCTTCACTGATAGCGTTTATGCCGGTGATATAGATGATAGAATAAGCCCTTCACGGTACGTCTTTATGATGAGCGAAGTGCAGTGTCTTGGTTGTCTAAAAAACAGCCAATTGTCACACTATCGGCAACAGATGTAGAGTTTATCGCATCAACATGCTGAGCAATTTCAGCAGTTTAGTTGAGACGAGTTATAGAGAAGTTAAGGTGTGTTCAACAAGAGGGAATTGTTATGTATTGTGAAACTGTTCCACCATCAAATTAGCAAAGAATTTGGTAATGCATGGGGGAGTAGGCATATTGATGTGATGTTTCATCCTCTCAAAGACTTGGTTCAATATAGAACAATCAAGCTAGGGAATTGTGTCTATTTCCGAACTGGAATGAAATGAACCGGCCGGTTTTTACAAAAATTCGGTCGAACCGGTTAAATAAAATAAAAACACCTGGAAATAAATCATTTTCATAACAAACTTTGTTTTTTTTCACATCTATTTAGATTTTTTGAATAAAATGCATGATAAATGTTATAAAGTTTTTTAATGCGGTTGTATTCGTCTAAAATTATATTTTGTTTCCTTATTATACTTTATTTATTTTTGATGTACGTGGATTGATATAGAACTTACGGTTATGTGTTTTTAGTGTATTTGGATTGATCTTCAACTTGTATTTAGGTGTATTTTTAATGTTTAAACTTGTGGATGTCTATATGTGTGTAGGAAAATAAAAAAAATAAAAATTATAGAAACTGGTTGAACCCGCAGTCAAACCGGTTGAACCGGTAACCGGCACCGTACCGGTTCAACTAAAAAACTGTTTTTAAAACATTGATCAAATGAGCCTCATCGCCTATATTTCACAATTAAAACAAAGAAAAAACGGATTTGAGGCTAGCTAGCATACATAACTTGGTTTCAATGCGAATGCTTGATGATGCTTGACACATCAGAACGTTCTAACCTAGTGGTTATAACTGTATCATCATAGCGTAATTTCATTTTATTTAAGCAATAGATGCAATTTTACAGTAAACCTAAAGAAAACTAAGGTCTTAACCGTTTATTTGCTTTGAACTCTTGAAATGTTCACAGGGTATGAAACCCCATTTCAAACTACGTCAAAAGAAGAATGTGGTTGCGTAAAAACAGTTGGTAGACATATTAATCACTTTAGAACTCTGTCATGTAAGTTTTTCATTGGCCCTTAATGCCATTTACAAATCACAAACCACACAATTGCTTAAATAGTTTAGCAGTTAATTTAGAAAGTATGTTTTCCAAAATAAAAATTGTTAAGAATACATTCAAACCGAATAATTTGCATTATCAAAAACTTTGAGCAAATAACATGGATTGATAAAGACCGATTCTAGATGGTCAATCTTCTAAGGAAATAAAGAGACGATATATATATATATTCTAGTATAGCAATTGTATGGTATAGCAATTGTATAAACAATTGTAGTATATCAATTGTATAAACACAGAAGAATATATCAAACTAACTCTTTGATTGATTTGGAAATATAACTCAAAACCAATTACATATATATGTCTGTGTATGTTGCTGTGTTTTGTTGTTGTGTTTTGTTGTGTATTACCCTCTTGGTAATTCACTGAATATATAGGATGGACTTAATCATTTCAATCATATATTAATAAGTATGAGACCCAACCAACTTGTTGGTGTCCCTTCCTTTATTGTGGGTGGAAGACATGGGTGGAGGGAAATGAGGACTTATGATTCCAATAATCACCCCCGAATCTCTAAGTCCTTCTAGAGATTCCCGATCACCGCCAATCTTTAAGTCCTTCTAAAGATGTCTTCAATCCCGATCAAGTCCCGCATTGTCTTGAACTTGGTTCGAGCCAATGGTTTTGTGAGAATGTCTGCCTTTTGTTCTTCACCTGGAATGTACTTCACCTCCACTTGTTCCTTTTCAACACACTTACGAATGAAGTGAAACCTCGTGTGAATGTGTTTGCTTCTTCCGTGAAAAACAGGATTCTTCGTGAGTTCGATAGCTGACTTGTTATCAACTCTTAGGACCACCTTCTCTTGTGCTTTGTTCATGATTTCGCCTAGCAAATCTTGAAGCCATATTGCTTGACATGAAGCCGCAGTTGCAGCCATGAACTCCGCCTCGCAAGATGATAAAGCAACAGTATCTTGCTTTTGAGAACACCATGTTATCGGAGAGGACCCGTAGTAGAAAATGTGACCGGTTGTGCTTCTTCCGTCGTCCGGGTCGACATTGTGACTACTATCGCTGTAACCAATGATCCGGTTTTGCCCCATCCTCTCGTACTTGATTCCATGTGACGTTGTTCCACGTAAGTACCTTAGGATGTGTTTGATTGCAACACCATGTGATTCTCTTGGACTTTTCATATATCGGCTAATAACTCCAACCGCGTAAGCCATATCGGGTCTTGTTTGCAAGAGATATCTGAGGCATCCTACCACCTTTCGATATTGTGTCGGGTTGATTTCGGTTTCATCTTCAGCCTTCAATAATTTCGTTCCTGGATCCATGGGAATGTGGGTCGGATTGCAATCGTGTAAACCGGCTTCTTTTAGAATGCGTCTAGCATACGCTTCTTGGTTTATAGTAATCCCTGATTCTTCTTGTTTGACTTCAATGCCCAGGTAGTAAGTTAATCTTCCAAGATCCGACATCTCAAAGTTCTTGGACATTTCAAATTTGAACCTTTTGATCATGTTCAAATTTGTACCTGTGACAAACAAATCATCAACGTAAATTGCTAAGATTAGCAAGTTAGTTCCTTCTGTCTTTCTGTACACTGATGGTTCCTTCATGCACTTGTGAAATTTCATACTCTTTAAAATCCCATCAAGTTTCGTATTCCATGCTCGAGGTGCTTGTCTTAAACCATATAGTGCTTTTGAAAGACGATACACCTTGTGCTCGTCGCCTTTCTTTATGTAGCCTTCCGGTTGTAACATATAAACGGTTTCTTTCAATTCTCCATGTAAGAAAGCCGTTTTGACATCCAAGTGGTGAAGTTCCCATCCATTGGTAGCGGCTAGGGCTATAAGAAACCGGATTGTTTCAATTCGAGCTACCGGAGCAAATACCTCTTGGAAATCAATACCAGGTTGTTGCACGTACCCTTTAGCAACCAACCTCGCCTTGTGTTTGTTTATGGTGCCATCTGCATTTTTCTTCAGCTTGAACACCCATTTGAGTCCAATGGGCTTCACCCCCATAGGTTTGTTTACGAGAGACCAAGTATTGTTCTTGTTGATCGAATTGATTTCTGTATTCATGGCTTTGACCCACTCTGGTTCTTTCTTCGCCTCTTCAACCGATATCGGCTCGTCATTGGTTGCTAGGAGAAGTTCTTCAATTTCATCAACATAAAGTACATAATCTCGTAATCGAATTGGAAGCACCTTTTGTCTTGTGGGCCTTTGGTTTTGAACATTGTTCACGTTGTTGTTGATCGGACTTGGTTGCTCATTTTCTTGTACCTCCACTCCGTCTTCAATCTCGTGATCCGATTCGTTTGGTTCGTTGTTTACATCGTTTCCTTGGTTGTTGTTTGCCTCATCTTCCGGTAAATCCCATGGTACTATGAATGATCCTGGTTCTTCATTGTCAGGTGTAGCTTCGTTAACCCAATTCCATCCTTTGGTTTCATTAAAAATAACGTCTCGACTTACGATTATTTTTTGTGTAACCGGGTTAAATAACCGATAGGCTTTTGTACCCGGTTCAGAACCAAGATGAACCAATGGTCTTGATCTTGCATCCAATTTTTTCACGTTTACCGGTTCAACTTTTGCATACGCTAAACACCCAAAGATACGTACGTTCTCCAAATTAGGTTTTCTTTTATACAACTTCTCGTACGGAGTTGTATCACCAAGTACTCTTGTGTAAACACGGTTGATCAGGTTTGTGGAATGTTTTACCGCTTCTCCCCATAGGTAGTTTGGAACATGCATCGCCTTCATGATACTTCGTGTCATGTCCATAAGTGTTCTGTTTCTTCGTTCCACAATACCGTTTTGTTGTGGTGAATATGGGGCGGTAAGATGGCGTTTGATTCCATTTATATCACAAAAGGAATTAAACTCGAGCGAAGTAAACTCACCTCCTCGATCACTTCGAAACACCTTTAAAGACTTTCCGAGCTCATTCTCCGCCAAAGCTTTAAATTTTTTGAAGTGTAATAACGCCTCATTTTTCTCTTTTAAGAGAAAAATCCACATATACTGTGAAAAATTGTCAATTAGTGTGAAAATGTATCGATTTTGACCCTTCGTTGACGGTGTTATCGGACCACATAAATCACCATGAACTAGCTCCAATGGTCGTGTTGCTTTGTACGTCGTCATTAATGGAAATGACTTTCTTGTTTGCTTGCCCACCAAGCAAGATTCACACAATTGATTCTTACTGTCAAAATAGGGTAACCCTTTGACTAGACCTTTCTTGGACATCTTTTTCATTGACTCGAAATTGATGTGTCCAAGTCTTGCATGCCAGCGCCACGTGTCTTCACTTAGTCTTGAATGAAGGCAAATAGGTACTCCAATGGGCAACTGTATTTTATAAAGGCGGTTTGGAGTTCTTTGTACCTTCATTAATAAGCAGTTGTCGGCATCATGCATTGTCAAATAGTTGTCTTTCATCCGAATATCGCACCCGGCTTCGGTTGCTTGTCCGAGACTGAAAATATTATTTTTCAAATCCAGAATGAAATAAATCTCCGTTATCAATCGTTGTTGCCCCGATTTTCCTTGGAAAACAATTGAGCCTTTCCCTTTTATTTCGACACACGAATTATCACCGAATTTGACCTTTCCGGTTATTCCTTCGTCGAGTTCGGAGAAAAATGAACGATTTCCCGTCATGTGATTACTTGCCCCGTTGTCCAAATACCACACATCGTTTTCTTGTGAGTTGTATCGAGACGGTATCACCTTCTCTTCGTTCAAAAATACGGACTCGTGTAGAAATACTGTTTCATCGGCATCGTCGTGTTCAGTAAAATTACTTTCTTGGAATTTTTGGGTTCGGTCCGGACATTTGGATGCGTAATGGCCCGATTTATCGCATCTGTAACAAATAATTTTTGACAGATCTTTTTTAGGGTTACGGTTCGAGTCCGAAGTAGAATTGGGCCGGTTATTGGGCTTATTATTGTTTTGGGCCGAATTGGGTCGGGTTAATTTTGACCCGGATCCATTCGAAGACCCGACTCCACCGGATCCACCCGACTCGGTTTTGCCCCCCTGATTATAAGCTTTTGATCCCCCTTTTTCCTTCGTCCCTCCCGATGATCCTCCGGACGAACCAGACGCTCCACCACCGCTCCAGCCGCCAGTCGATCTCGAGGCAAACAACACCTTCGCGCCACCATCTTCGTTATCATCTGCCTCTCTTATTCTCTCTTCGTAAGCTTTCAGACGTCCGACTACGTCCTCGAAGCCCACGGATTTCAGATCGAGCACCTGCTCGAGTGATGCTACCAAATGGATGAATCGTCTGGGAACGACCTTCAGAAGCTTCTTCACAAGCTTCGATTCGTCTATCATTTCACCAAGCGATGCAGATTTCGAAGCTAAACCGGAGAGCTTTCCGGTGAAAGAGTCGATGGTCTCCGTTTCATTCATCCTCAACCGATCGAAATCGGTGTTCAGGGTTTGAAGTCGGGCTTCTTTCACCCCATCAGCGCCAACGTGACGGGCCTTGATTGCTTCCCAGAGAGCCTTTGCGGAGCTGACATCCCCAATTTGCATCACAAGTGCTTCGGGAATTGCTTGATATAGTAAGCCTACTGCTAAGCAGTCTTTTTCTTCAACTTTAGTTGTTCCAGGTTCGATTTCTGACCAAACCTTGTGTATACGCAGGACGACCTTCATGCGTAGAGCCCAGACAGTGTAATTTGTCTGGGTTAACATTGGGCAGGCCACCGATGTGGTTCCGACTTCCTTGATTCTCGTCGGAGGAGCAGCAGCACCCCCACTTCGATCATCTTCAACATTGGACATTTTAAACAGATAAGCTTCCTTGATTTCTCAGTTCCCCTTGACTGATTTCAAGGCTCTGATACCAATTCTAGTATAGCAATTGTATGGTATAGCAATTGTATAAACAATTGTAGTATATCAATTGTATAAACACAGAAGAATATATCAAACTCACTCTTTGATTGATTTGGAAATATAACTCAAAACCAATTACATATATATGTCTGTGTATGTTGCTGTGTTTTGTTGTTGTGTTTTGTTGTGTATTACCCTCTTGGTAATTCACTGAATATATAGGATGGACTTAATCATTTCAATCATATATTAATAAGTATGAGACCCAACCAACTTGTTGGTGTCCTCTCCTTTATTGTGGGTGGAAGACATGGGTGGAGGGAAATGAGGACTTATGATTCCAATATATATATATATATATATATATATATATATATATATATATATATATTAGTTTTAACTAAATTCTTATCATTCCAAAACAATGAAAATGCATAACATTTAAATAGTAGAGGAAATACTAAAAATAAGCAACTAGTGGTGCTAGCAGTTTACCATGATACTAAATGAATAACTATACTACATGATAATATGGAAAGTGGGGGAGTTAAACTCCATGCAGTGATACCGGCGATCATCAAGGAAGCATCACAAAAGTGTCACAAAAGGTGGTTATTCGGTCTGACCATGGAGGTGGCCTCAAGTATGGCATGGGATACGTATCAATTCCCTCACCCTTAAAATTGATCTTGTCTTCGAGGTCAGAAAAGTTAGTTTGTAGAGGAATGAAACCAGAAAATCGTTGGTCTCTCGGTTGAATGTTAAATGTGACAGGTTGGATTTTTCCGAAGATAGTTTTCAATTTCGGTGGTTGCAAGGATGACAATTGTTGTTTTGGTGAGAAACTTGATGGAATCGATTTTGGTGGAGGCGGTAGCGGTGGGGATAACATTGTTGGCGGCCTTGATTGTTCATTCGGTGGTGGAAGCGGAGGTGGAGGCAGGATGAGTGTTGCCATTGTTCTGGTTTGAATGCCGATGAGGGTGTTGACGGTGACCATTTGTGTGATAATTGCATCAGGGCGGCGGAAATTAGCGGTAGAAATAGCGATGAGTGTGGAGAGTTGCTCGCGGATACTTGACGGTGTGACATGGTGGACGGATCTTGACGGGGAGGCATGATGAACGGGAATGAAAGTACCATTGATAAAGACCGATTCGAGGTGGTCAACCTCCTAAGGAAATAAAGAGACGATATATAACTTTTTACTAAATTCTTCTCATTCCAAATGCATAACATTTAAATAGTAGAGGAAATACTAAAAATAAGGAACTAGTGGTGCTAGTAGTTTACCATGATACTAAATGAATAACTATACTACCTGATAATATGGATAGTGGGGGAGTTAAACTCCATGCAGTGATATTGGCGATCATCAAGGAAGCATCACAAAAGTGTCACGGTTATTGGGTCTGGCCATGGAGGTGGCCTCAAGTATAGCATGGGATACCTATCAATTTTCCTCCTGTTCAAATAGACATGCAACATATATGTAAATTTGGTAAAAAAAAATTGGTTTCTTTGACAATGAATTGCTGTACACAACAAAAGTCATTACCTGTCTAAAAAGATGGTTGGATAAAAAAGTCGATTATACATGAAGGAAAAAATAAAATAAAAGCAAATTGAAGCCATGGATGAAGCATATAGTATAAGTAGGTCAAAATTTGTGAACGATAAACGGGAATCCCATCGAAAGCTCTGATTCCAATTGTATGACAAAAGAGACCCATCCCCCTGTGACGTGGTGAAGGCTTCTCCCGGTGGTGATTGGACGGAGATCAATCGCAATGAAGAAGGGGCAATGTAAAAAAGCAAAGGCAATTAAGTAAAAAATAAGATAAACTCAAGAAATATAGAAGACCAACGTAAAGAAAAAAGGATGCACCAAGACTTGAAATCCTGACTGTTTGCTATAAAATCGAAAACTCTAACCAGCAAGCAAAATAAACATATTACAGTTTTTTGGCGAGAGGAATTATATAGAGTTAGCAAGTTCAATTTTTATAGATACTAATGTATTTTAATTTTTCTAGTACTTTTTATTTTAACAAACGGCCTATTATTAAAATAAAATAAATTCTATGAATATATATTTTGCGGGGTTGGTGAACTTTTCTAGGAAAGTGACAAAAGGGTACCAAATTTTCTTCCCGAAGAACGGAGATGGCATTTTACGGATTATGACTTTATAATTTTCAACTTTAAATACTTTGAAAAATAAAAGTTAAGATAGTTATGTTAAAACCACTTCCATCTTTCTATTTTATGAGCGTGTTCGGTAAACTAACTGGTAGCGGATAGCGGATAGCTGATAGCGATTTATTAAATGTTACATGAGGTAACTTTTGAATTTGAAACGTTTTGTTTAAACTAAACGCTAAAAGTTTGTACTGACAAACAAAGTTTTTTTTATTTAAAACGGAACAATGTTAAAGGCTAGAAGCTCCCAAACATGCTCTATAACTTTTTTTTTTAAGTTATCTTTTAGAGTTCTTGTGTCTAATCATCAATACATAGTTACCTGGAGGGATAATGACTTGATAGGGTAAGATATTTTTTGAAATGTACATATTTAGTCCTTATTTTTTTTTTTGTAAAATAAACCCTTATACTTTATTAATATGTACACATTGGGTCATTTTCACCGGATTCTACAGGTTTTGCTGACGTGGAAGGGTTTATTTTACAAAAACAAAAGAATAAGGACTAAATGTGTACATTTCAAAAAGTATCTTACCCTATCAAGTCATTTTCCCTTTCTTTTATTTTGTTGAAATGAAATACCTAGGTGGCATCCACATATCCACAACGAGATTTTTCCAACTTTTATTCATCATGAAAAAGAGGGAGAACCCCGATCTCCGGCGACTCCTTTGTGTGTTCCTACACATCACTGGTAGCAAGGAGGAATGATGACAAAAACAACAAGGTCGAAGGGGGAGGCAGGAGGAAGTAGAGACGGTAGTTGGCGGCGAGGAGCTGCTATGGTAGCCCCCTCGTCGATTCTTTCTTCTTTTTCTGGCAACATATCTCAAAGATGGAGGCAAAGAGAGACAGATCGGAGAAACACAACAGGTAAAGGGTGTTTGGCTGTTGCTGTTCGACCGGAAGGAAGAGAGACGAGAAAGAGAAGGGTCGCCGCCCTTTTCTTGTTGTTGGAGGATCACTCACATCCGGTGACTAAGCTAATTAATTGCTATTTAGTGCCACTTGTGCTTCCACATCAGCAAAACCTGTAGAATCCGGTGAAAAGGACCTAATGTGTACATATTAATAAAGTATAAGGGTTTATTTTACAAAAAAAAAAGAATAAGGACTAAATGTGTACAATTCAAAAAGTATGTTACCCTATCAAGTCATTTTCCCTAAAAGAAAATTCGTATATGATCGGTATACCGGGTACACTACTAGAAACATGGCTTTTAGAGACGGAAGAATCGGTCGCTATTCCGTCGCTAAATGTGGTTTGCGATGGATTAGCGACGGATTCACTCCATAGGTAATTAAAACGTGGCAAATAACTCAGTGAGGGTTTTAGCGACGGATCCGTTTTTCCTTGCGACAAGTTTAGCGATAGAATATCCGTCGCTAAATGTCACTCAATACATTTACTCAGGGAATTAGCGACAAAATTTGTTAAAGTCATTCCGTCGCTATTCTGTCGCAAATTTCCGTGATCAGTTTTTTTTCTCTAGCTAATCCCTTGCAAAATTCATATACTGTTTTTTTTTCTGTCGCTGATCTGTCGCAAAAGTTAGACATGATTTCTTTCCTTAGCTAATCCCTTGCAAAATTCATACATTAAATATTTTTTTTCCGTCGCTGATCCGTCGCAAACTTTAGACATGATTTTTTTCCGTAGCTAATCCCTCGCAAAATTCATGCATTAATTTTTTTTTGTCACTAATCCGTCGCGAACTTGTAATATCATTTTTTTTATTATAATTCTAAAAGAAAAAAAATACTACAATCATCAAATTATTATACTAAAAACATCAAATAATGATACATCCAAACATTACAATACCAAAACTATAAAAGTTTACCAAAGTATCATTTAAAAAACATCAAAAAACAAAACTATGAAAGTAAATTGCTATTTCTTGCATTACCTGTTTCAAAGCTCCAACATCATTAGTGCCATCACCACACATCAAAGTTACTCTCCCGGATGATTTAAAAGTTGTCATTATTAACTCTTTTTGCTCCGGAGCCACCCTGGCAAATACCTGATAATTGAAGTTGATTTTTTAGCTAAACAACTTCAAATAAAAAGTTTAAAATTTTACAAATTTGGTCCCTGTATCAAACTATTTTCCAGGTTTGGTCCAAGGGCAAAGTGGTCATTTTGAAAAAGCTAAACTGAGAGTTGAATCAAACAACCATGGTCTATATTGGCAACAAACTGATACAAAAAACAAAATCTGGACCAAAACCGAAAAATACAGTAAACCACAGGGACCAAAGTTGTAATTTAGTAAAAAAAAAGCTTCACAACCTTCACATATGGAATCACTTTAACAACAGCAGAAGTCTGCAGCAACATTTCAAAGCAGTCGCCTCCAATACAGAGGCCATGATCCTCAGCTAAAGCCTTAACTTCTTCCTCACTGCAAACAGAAAGCGGATAATGTATTTTTTTCAAAGTTGTACTTTCAAAAAAAATAAAAGTAGGATGCTATAATAAGCAAATAAATGAAAGTACATTGGTATTTCTTGTTACCTGTAGCTCACAGCCTCACAACTTGAGTTTCATCTGGTGAAACCCACTCATATCTTTCCTTGTTCTTTGTTGGAGCAAGAATCAAAGTTGGTTTTGAGATTAAAACTCTAATATGAAATTGGAAAATCAAATTAAAGAAACTAAGAGTTTGTTTCTTTTTTTTTTCTCCATTAAGTCTTGTAGACAAAAGTGTTGCATACAAAATGCTTGTTTCTTTTCTAGACTGAATAAAATCATCTGAGTGAGAGTAAATGATCATTTTACCCTTGCATTCTAACAAACAATTTTCACTCGGTGATACTTACCAAGTCATGTGATGATTTTTTCAATTCAGCCAAGACACTAGCAGAATCTGCTCTGATAGGGCAATTAAATACCTGAAGTTTATTTATATAACAAAAATGTCAAAAAAAAATCATTTATCATAGAAAAATGAAAACATGTTAATAAATTTATAGAAAGATGAATTAAATTTAATATAAAATTTAATAATTTATACCGCAAAACCAGCAAAAGTGAGCCCGGTTTCCACTACTTCCCTGTCCAAGTTTCTAGCTTCACTTACCTATAACAAATTGTGTAAGTGAAAACTAGAGATGCTAGAAGGGCAAAATAGTCAATAAGAAAAAAATACTTACCGTCATATCAGGAAGGGGTTTATATGCTAGAGCAAGGACACGGGAGCCTTGTCGTGTGTACCTCTTGTAGGTGTTTATATAAAACGAGGGTATATCATTTAATCTTTCTTGAATGGTCTCTGGTGCACCCTAAAATAAACACCATTTAAAAAAATTTGAGAAAATTGAATAAAGGTAATACACCATAATATATTATATTATATTTAAGTATTTAACATTTTAAATACCTTCACAAACGCATAAAAATGCTCTTCTGTACGAATAACAACTGCCATTCTTTTCAAGTGGGATGCAAAGTGATGCCTTTGAACTATTTGAACCACTTATATATTAAAAAAAAGTTGGTTATTAATTTCAACCAGTTATATATTAAAAAAATGTTAATTAGGGTTTTATTTCATTGATAACGGGTCTTACTTCTTAGACATGGCTTTCTCATCAGATTTATAGCTCCATTCTATCCCTTTGATTGCAGCCTGCTCAAGAGGATCACCAACCTAAAAGCAATGACATAAATATAAATATGCATAATGTATTTTCTTTATGATCATAATATTATAATTTGAGATTATAATTATTATAATATTTTATATACCAGTTTGTTGTCCACAAAAACAAGAATTTCCAAAGTTCGAGTTGGGATTTTTTTAGTGTCTGTTTCAAGATCTAAATAGGCACTCAGTCCACCAACTCCAGAGAATTCCTGGAAAAAAAAAGCAAAAAAAAAAATGGGAGACTAGAAACAAAATTTTTACCATGAATGGCAGAATTGTAAATACCATGTCATCAGATGTCAATGTTCCCGTCTTGTCAACCTGCAAAAGAAATGGAGGGCAATATGGTCATTTTATATCCATCAATTAACAGTGTCAATTCGGACAAAAAGCATGACTAAATTGCATTTTAGGCACTAAAAATCGAAATATTTGACCATATTTGTAAAAATCAATAAACATAAGGAACTAAAAATGTCATTTGCCTAAAAATACATGTAGTATAACTGTATAAGCTAAAAGACTTAATCCCAGATAAATGATCAAACTAGCTAAGAAACTGGGGCAAAATGGTCATTTTACAGTTTACACGCACTTAATATCCATCTATTGACAGTGTTAAAGTCAGGGACTAAAAATACAATAAAAGCAACATTTCAGGGACCAGAAGTTAAAAATCAAAGTATTAAGCCATACCAGTAACAATCAACAAACACACAAGGTAGAAAACTATAACTTACCCAAATATAAATGTATTAGAAGCTAAAAGACATTAATCCCAGATTTAAGATCAAAATAGCAAAGACATGCTAAAACATAAAGCCATGGGGGACAAAATGGTCATTTTTACATGTAATTTAACATCCATCTAACTTCAAGTGTGAAGAAACTATGCTTTAGGGAACCAGAAGTTAAATATCAAACAACTGGACCATACCCGTAAAAATGAACAAACCACAGGGACTAAAAATACAATTTTAACTTTTACCACAAAAAGAAATGTTAATGCTCACCTTCCCAGCAAATGGTATACGAAAAGGCTCTGTACAAAATATACCATGTCTTGCTAGTGCAATCAATGAGGTATTAACAACTATTGACAACTCCATTGGCAATTCAGGGGGAATCACAGATGTTATAATTAAAGAACAGCTCAGAAGAAGCTTGTATCTACTCCTGTTTGGGTCCTCAAAACCCTAAATCATGAAAAAATTACAGTTATAACCTTCACCACACCTTTAAAACACTAATAGTTGTCAAATTTCAACACGAAGTTGAGAGCTTTATACCATAGGATACTAAAACAGAGCAAATATCACTTTAAGATTCTTCAATAAAAGAAAGGCAAACCAAGGGTAAAACGGTCAGAAAAGTGAAAAGCAAACCAGGGGCAAACAAAATGAACATGAAAAGAGACATGGTAAAGATTCTTCAATAAAAGAAAGGGAAATCTGAACATGTCAAAATAGATATGATGAGACAAGAAACTTGAATCAAGAAAAAGACATAAGAGAGACAAAAGAAGGTCAAATTCACCTTCACCAAGATTGTACGAGTATTCCTTCCAAAGATAGCCTTTTAAGATCACTTCAAGAAAAGAACCAATAATTAGTGTAAGACATGATAGCTGTTGGAAGAAACACATAAATAAATAACAATTAACAGAAAGGCAGAAATGAACAAATTACAGAATGGTTACTACATAATTACAAAATTATGTATTTCAGAATTACATAAATGATAAAAATGAGAACAGATTGAATAATTAAAGCGATGGTAATTGAAGCAACAAGCAATAGATAACATATTACAAATGATAAAGTACAAATTACAGAGTACTGGATGGTGATATGGTCAATGAAACAACAAGTAACAGGTAACAAATAAAATCATAGAATAGTTACAGAAATGGTAAACTAAATATGACTACATAACTAGAGAATGACTAAAATACATAACTACAAAGTATTGGATGATGATATCCAAAATCCAATACTCTGTAATTATATATTTTAGCAATTCTCTAATTATGAAAAACAAGTTCATTCTTAGCACTAGGTTACAACATTGAGATCAATGTTAACAACACAAATTTACAGTAACAAGCAACTTCATTGAGTTCATTATGATGCTCAAAGGAACTTCATTGAGTTCATCTTAGCACTAAGATACAGTTACAATGTAAAATAACTCGTCATGATGATGTTGAAAAAGAAGAACAAACAACAAGTAGCACTGTTGCAGTATGCAGATAAATGAAGACTTATTAATGATGAGATGAAATAACTCGTCATGAGGATGTACTCGTCAATGTAAAATAAACTTGAGCTCTCAACTTTTAGCTTCTGGCAGAAGGGGTGTTGCTGGGTGGAGTTCCGGGGACAGGTGGATTTGATGCTGTTTTTTCTATTACTTTAAGTGAATCGAGTGCCAATCTAACCAAATAATGGAGTTCACACAACGTATTGGCATTGTTAGTTAGGGAAGATCCTCGTGTATGTAATGCTAAGAGATAAGAGGGATGATGATTGAAAAAGAAAAAAATAGGGAAATTAAACCCTAACAAAGTATATTATGCAATTGAACTAAAACTAACCTAATATGTGACTAAAGCAACTAAAATCAAGAGATTTACCTGAATCGGAAGTTAAGGAATAATACTTTCAGATTAAAAATTGTGGAGGTTGCCAGAATCGGGAGCTGCAATGGTGAGTAGTGTCGTCATCTGTTCGAACAGAGATGGTGAGATAAAGCAGAACCGAAATTGGGTTAACAGATCGAAGGGAACTTACTCCAGAGTCCAGAGTGATAAAGCTGGAGGAAGGAAACTTAAATCACCTTCGTGAGAATGGAACTGGGTTATGCCAATTTCAGTGAGAGATTGGCGATAGAAAAAACAAAACACGGATACCCCAAATATAGTTTTTGTCGCCGTTCTCTCGCTAAATGCGTACCGGATGACACAATTTTTTTATCCCTCGTTGAACCCTAGCTAAGTGCCTTCATTTTTTGACTGATTAGCGAGGAATAGTGGTCCGTCGATATTTACTTGCGAGATCCGTAGCTGAGCCCTCGGTAAATCCTCACTAATATTCCATATGTTAAATAAATAAAATAATTATCAAAAACATGGTAGATCTGTGGTAATTCCCTAGCTATAAGTCTAAATTTTGCTAGAGAATAAATCCGTAGCAAAATCCCTAGCTGAAACTCAAGTTTCTAGTAGTGGTATAGCCGGTCACAAGGATTACATTGTTACAAAATTTAAAGTATAAGGGTTTATTTTACAAAAAAAAAGAATAAGGACTAAATGTGTACATTTCAAAAAGTATCTTACCCTATCAAGTCATTATCCCTTACCTGGAGGACGTTGAGGAGACAAAGTGAACAGCTGCACAGAGTTCAATTATTTTACAAAAAAAAAGAATAACGACTAAATGTGTACATTTCAAAAAGTATCTTACCCTATCAAGTCATTATCCCTTACCTGGAGGACGTTGAGGAGACAAAGTGAACAGCTGCACAGAGTTCAATTATTTTAGGGGCGTAATTTTTTTATTATATATTATATATATGTATATTTATTTAAAAATAAAAAACTTATAATAATCATAAAGACTGTTTTTTCTTGCTCCTCCTCAGCAACGATATTAATTTCCAAGACCGGCCTTACATAGTTATTTGTTATTTGACTATATCTAATGTCATATCACCTTTCACAATATATATGTAAATTAAATATCAAATTTATATATGTAGAGATATAAAATTTAACCGTAGTATACTATTGACTATGTAGATCTTGATTTTATATATATATATATATATATATATATATATATATATATATATATATATATATATATATATATATATGCCTTAAAGGACAAAGAAGTTAGGCCAATCAACCTCTACTATATAACTCTTCAAGCATCGACTTCCATTGATGCCATCTCTCTCTCATCCAAAGACAATGACAAGTTCAACAAGAAGGTTAGTTTTATAGCTATTCATTTTTTTAAATCATTTTGTTGATCAACAATTTCTGTGTTCAAAGTTTGTTTTAGCCAAAGTTTAGTCTATCTAGAAATTTGAATTATGCAAAGAAAGATCAAAAGATTTGATGAGAAAAAGTGCTAGTTTCTCAAAACTTGAAAAAAGTTCATAGTTGATATTAAATATTAAATATATTATTTATCAGATTAAACGTGAATATTATTAATTTCTTGATCATCAGTTCTAGATGTTTTATTTAAATATATTGCTCCAGGCCAGGTTTGTATAAAATCCCATATTCCCATTTTTGGTTATCTTGTAACAAGTAAAGTCATGTCCTTATAACTAATTAACTCAATTTTTGTTTTAGTTTTATGTTAATCATGCATCTCAAAATAACACATACATGAAAAAAAAAATTATACACGATGTGTAGGCTAGAAGGAAAGGTAGCATTGATCACTGGCGCAGCAAGCGGTATTGGTGAGTGCACTGCAAAACTATTTGCTGAACATGGAGCAAAAGTTGTCATTGCAGACATCCAAGACCAATTTGGTCAAGCAGTTTGTGAGGCCATAGGCACATCAAACTCCATATATGTCCATTGTGATGTAACCAATGAAGAACATGTCAAAAACGCTGTAGATACTGCAGTTTCCACATATGGAAAACTTGACATCATGTTTTGCAATGCGGGGATAGCAGATCCTAACAAGCCACGTATCGTTGATAATGAAAAGACAGACTTTGAGCGTGTGCTTAGTGTCAATATAACAGGTGTCTTTCTAAGCATGAAACATGCTGCTAGGGTTATGGTTCCTGCACGATCTGGCTCAATTATATCAACGGCTAGCTTGTCTTCAAATATTGGTGGTGCAGCCTCACATGCTTATTGTGCTGCAAAACACGCTGTAGCTGGTTTAACCAAAAATCTAGCTGTGGAACTTGGACAATTTGGTATAAGAGTCAATTGTTTGTCTCCTTATGCAATGGTCACACCACTAGCCACAAGTTTCGTTGGGCTTGAAGGGGAAGCATTAGAAACTGTGATGAACTTACTTGGGAATCTTAAGGGACCAACACTCAGAACAGATGATGTTGCTAAGGCTGCTCTTTTTCTTGTGAGTGGCGACTCACAGTATATTAGCGGACAAAATTTGTTTATAGATGGCGGATTTGGCATTGTTAATCCATCATTTAATATGTTTAAATACCCAGAGAATCTTTAAACTGACAGATTTCATCTTATCACATAACAAATAAGACAAGTTGTATGGTTTTTTTTTATTTATAATTTTAAGATTCCATGAGCTGTTTTAAGGAATTACAACTATTATCATTTTGTCTTAAATTAATTAGCTTACCGAGTCATGATGAAGATGAACCCATTTAAATTCAACAATTATATTATTTTCAGTATATTTTATGCAGCCGTGGTAACTTCTTGCAAATAGCATGCACATGTTGAATTGAAATTTAGCTACAGAGGCTAGAAAAGAATAGACTTAAATACAATTAACATGGTGATATTTACTGTGGATGATTCGATCTCATAACTACGATACCATAAATACAAAACATAGGACACCACGGAGACGATGACAAAAATAATGGAGGCAGATATACACTAAACCTATCTATATAAAGTTCCAAGACATGCAACATATATTATTATTTTCATCGAACATTAATAATTTTATTACTAAAGATGGAGGGTCAAGACAAAAATAATGGAAGCACAACTATAAATAATGGCGTCGGCAAACATCAACACATAAAGACCGATGTCTAGGGTCGTAAACGAACCGAACGTACACGAACAAGAGCTTGTTCATGTTTGTTCGTTTATGTTAGCCGTACAATGAACGAACACGAACAAAGAAACGAATGAGTTTTCTTATTTCTGTTCGTTCGTTTAAGAAATCACATTGTTCATTTTTATTAGTTTATGTTCGTAAACAAACTAAACGAACATAAACAAACGTAGATAAACAAACATATATGAACATAGACACATATACACTAAACCTATCTATATAAAGTTCCAAGACAACATATATTATTATTTTCATCGAACATTAATAATTTTATTAACAAAGATGGGGGGCGGGGTAAAGACAAAAGTAATGGAAGCAAAACTATAAATAATGGTGTCAGGAAACGTCAATACATAAAGATCGACGTCTAGGGCTGTAAACGAACCGAACGAGCACGAACAACAGCTTGTTCATATTTGTTCGTTTATGTTAGCCGAACAATAAACAAACACAAACGGATAAATGAACGAGTTTTCTTATTTATGTTCGTTCGTTTAACAAACTACATTTCTAATTTTTATTCGTTTATGTTCATGAACAAGCTAAACGAACGGAGATAAACAAACATATATGAACATAAAAGGTATTTTCACGAACGAACATAAATGAATAACATAAAAGACCGTTCATGAACATAACTGAACGAAATAGACCATTGTTCATGTTCGTTCGTTTAACTAAATGAATGGGAACATATGTTCATGTTCGTTCATTTATTAAATAAACGAACATAAACGATCTTCTCGCCGAACGGTTCACGAAAAGTTCGTTAAATGTTCGGTTCCTTTACAACCCTATCGACATCAAAACTTAAAAGTATACTTAATCAACCTGAGAACTCTAAGTCACATCAGAACACCAATCATATCTCCAAGATATTTAACTATTCTTAGAATAACGTTAAATACGGAGATGATCGTATTCGCAGAATTCATACAAATTAAATTTAGTCAAACTCATTAATAAAGTCCTTCCTTTAAGGTAAGCATGAAATGTCACGATTGAGTTATAGGACTTTATTATTCTAGAAATGATATTCGATGTGGATTTAGTCAACCGTAGCTTTGATCTTTTTATGAATTAGATGTTGATGAATGACATTTTCGCCGAGTGTTATTAGTAGCAGTGAAATGTTGCTAGATGTTCACCATCATCAATATCAATCTATTATGAGTCTTGTGCAAGTGCGAGATTGAACGATTTATATGCCTAAAAATCATTGTAGAATGATATTTGCTAATAACATATGATCTTATAGGGTCACACTAATAACAATTTGACGTAACTTGAATATTTATAAGAATTTGATTCTTGATAAATATTTATATTTCTTGTATAACTGGAAAATAAATATTTTATGAAAATAATAATTTTCCATAATAGGTATCAAATAAAATCATATGGTATGATTTATAAAAACTCATATATATATATATATATATATATATATATATATATATATATATATATATATATATATATATATATATATATATATATATATATATATATATAGGAACGTTCAATCGAGAACATTTCATATTGCGAGAACATTTGAGAACATATTTGGACCATATAATTTTTTTAATTAAAACTATAAAATAATATTCATAAAAATCAATCAATTGTTACAAACAATTAAAAAACACACTAACCAAAATCACTCACCACCCAACCAACACCACCCATCACCACTACCTACAACCCACCACCACCTCCACCACCACCCGACACCACCACCAACCACCACACCCACCACCATGCACCACCACTCATCACTACCGACCACCACCACTCATCACCACTACCCACCTCCACCACCGCCCGCTACCACCACCCCCACCCATCACCAACCAAAACCACCACCCACCACAACCATCACCACCTACCTCCACCACCCATCACCACCACCCCTACCCACCTCAATCACCTATCACCACCACTCGCCACCACCACCAACCACCACCCACCACCACCACCACCACCTATTACCCCCCACCAAAACCACCACCCACCACCACCATCACCACCCACCACCATCACCACCCCCACCCATCACCCACCAAAACCACCACCCGCCACCACCATCTCCACCTACCTCCACCACCCATCATCACCACCCTCACCCACCTCATTCACCCATCACCACCACCCGCCACCACCACCAACCACCACCCTTCACCACCAACCACCACCACCACCTATCACCACCCACCACTACCACCCATCACTACCATCCGTCACCACCACCTCCACCCATCACCCACCAAAACCACCACCCACCACCATCACCACCCACCACCTACCACCACCCAACCACCACCACCCGCCACCATCGCCCACCACCACTACCTACCACCCACCACCACCTCCACCACCCATCACCACCACCTGCCACCACCACCAACCACCACACCCACAACATCCACCACTACCATGCACCAGCACTCATCACTACCGACCACCACCACTCATCACCACCACCCACATCCACCACCACCCCCACCCATCACCTACAAAAACCACCACCCGTCACCACCATTACCACCTACCTCCACCACCCATCACCACCTTCCCCACCTACCTCAATAACCCATCACCACCAACCATCACCATCCACCACCACTTACCACTTACGACCATCACCACCCATTACCACCATTCGTCACCGCCACCTCCACCCACCACCCACCAAAACTAGCACCCGCCACCACCATCACGACCCACCGCCCATCACCACCACCATCCATCACCACCGACCACCACCACCCATCACCACTACTCGCCACCACCACCTGCCCCCATCATCCCCACCCACCACCCACCAAAACCACCACCCACCCACCTCCACCACCCATCACAACCACCCACCCTCGACCCCACCCCCACCACCACCGACCATCACCACCACCCACCACCTATCACCACCACCCGCCTCCACCACCCATCACCATCCCACCCATTACCCACCAAAACCAACATACACCATCACCACCTTCACCACCAACTGCCACCCACTCACCCACCACCAACACCTATCACCTTCACCCGTCTCCACCACCCATCACCACTACTCGCCACCGCCACCTGCCACCCACTATTATCATCACCCTACATGTCACCCCGATCACCCTTCACCACCACCACCACCTACCACCTACAACCACCAAACATCACTAAACACTACCACTACCCATCACCACCACCTGTGATTATGTGTATATAATCACATGTGATTATTTGTATTTAATCACATATGATTTATATGGACAATATTCTTTTTTGTCCATATAAATCATGTGATTATATACATATAATCACATGTGATTAGATATATTTAATCAAATTTGATTAGATATATTTAATCACATATGTCATTATTGTCTTCTCGATTCAATAATTATTTTTTGTCAATTTTAATCATATGTGATTAGATACGTATAATCACATGTGATTATATGTATCCAATCACATATGATTTACATGAACAATATTCATTTTTGATTTTTCTTTTCAATAATTTTTCTCATATATTTAATCACATGTGATTATAAGTATTTAATCACTTATGATTAATGTGGACGTAAATTTGTTTTAATGTTCTTGATTTAATAGTTGTTCTCGTGTATATAATTACATATGATTATATATATTTCATCACATATGATTTATTGAATGAAGAACGTGAAAACAAATCTTTTTCACATAAATCGTAAATTATTAAATACACCAGACCAACTATTGAATTAAAAACGCAAAAATGAATATTGTCCACAAAAATCATATGTGATTAAATACATATAATCACATGTGATTATATGTACATAATTACATATGATTTATGTGGACAAGATTCATTATTTCTCTCTCAATTCAATAGTTGTACTTATGTACTTAATCACATATGATATATATATATATATATATATATATATATATATATATATATATATATATATAATTACAGTTGACAAAGAACAATTACTGAATCGAGAATGTGACAATGAATCTTATCCACATAAATCATATATAATTCGATACATATAATCACATGTGATTATATGTATTTAATCAGATATGATTTATGTAGACAATATTTATTTTTGCTGGTTCGATTGAATAATTGATTTTGTGTATTTAATCACATGTGATTATATATATATATATATATATATATATATATATATATATATATATATATATATATATATATATATATATACATAATCACATATAATTTGAGGTGGACAAGATTTATTTTTTCCTTCTCGATCCAATAGTTGTGCTCATGTACTTAATCACATACAATTATACATATAATCACATGTGATAAAATACATGAGAACAACTATTGAATCGACATAGAAAAAATTAATTGTGCCCACATAAATCATATGTGATTAGATTCATATAATCACACATGATTAGATTTATTTAATCACATATGATTAATGTGGAAAAAGAAAAACTATTGAATCAAAAACACGAAAATGAATCTTGTGTACATAAATCATATGTGACTAAATGTAAAAGAACAACTATTTAACGATATTTTGAAAACGAATATTGTCCATATGAATCATATATGGTTAGATACATATAATATCAGATAATTAAATACACAAGAACAACAACTGAATCGAGAACGCGAAAATGAATATTTTCTATATAAATTCTATGTGATTAGATACATATAATCACATGTGATTATATGTATTTAATCACATATGATATATGTAGACAATATTTATCTTTGTGTTCTCGATTCAATAGTTGTTCTCATGTATATAATCATATGTGATTATATGTATCTAATCACATATGATTTATACTGACATTATTTTTTTGTCCATATAAATCAGATGTGCTTAGATACATATACTCACATGAGATTATATGTATTTAATCACATATGATTTATATGGACAATATTCATTTTCGCGTTTTCGACTCAATAGTTGGTCTCATGTATTTAATCACATGTGATTATATGTATTTAATCACATATGATTTATGTATAATTTTTTTTTTTTTTTTTTGCGTTCTTGATTTTGATAGTTGCTCTTATGTATATAATCACATGAGATTAAATGTATCTAATCACATATGATTTGTAAAACTCATTTTCAAGTTTTAGATTCAATTATTTTTCTCATGTATTTAATCACATAAATCATATGTGATTAAATACATATAATCGCATGTGATTATTTGTATTTAGTCACATATTATTTATGTGGTCAACTAACAACTTTTGAATCAAGACACAAATAAATCTTGCGCACATAAATCATATGTGGTTATATACATATAATCACATTGGATTAAATACATGATAATACTGAATCGAAAACGTAAAACGAATATTGTCCATTAAAATCATATGTGATTAGATACGTATAATCACATGTGATTAAATACAATAACAACTACTGAGCCGAAAATGCGAATATGAAACTTGTCCACATAAATTCTATGTCTGTAGATACGTATAAATCACATGCGATTATATGTTAATCACATATAATTTATATGATTAAATACATATAATCATATATGATTTATGTGATTGACGATTGCGGTCAAAACCAATAAAAACACATTTTTTATAATCTCCATAAAGATGTTTAATTCTGTATTCCAAAATGGAAATTTTGGAACCTAAATTACTTTAAAATAAAAACACATTTTGAAGAAAGTTAATCATCCAACTTTGAGATTGACGACCAATAAAATTCGGATTTAATGTACACTAATTTCATATAAGTACGGGATAGTCATACATGTCTACTATGATGCAAAATGGATTCAAACCTTTAAAACTTTCATATATCATTTTTTTTGTTTAAATATTATTTTAATATTAGAAGAATTATAATCATATTTAATATATTTATGATTTAAAAACTTGAAAAAGTGGATGACATTCGTTTTTAAATATACATACTACTTTTATCATTTGATCTAATGAAGAATAAATAAATAACAAAAATAATATACTTTTTTTGGAAGGATGATATTTAATATATTTATGATTTAAAAACTTGAAAAAGTGAATGACATTCGATTTTAAATATATATACTATTATTATCATTTGATCTAAAGACGAATAAATAAATAACAAAAATAATATATTTTTTAAGGATCATATTTAATATATTTATGATTTAAAAACTTGAAAAAGTGGATGACATTCGATTTTAAACATATGTACTATTTTTATCATTTGATCTAAAGACTAATAGAAGGACAACTCTGTGATATTATGGCCCATTACATATTAGTCCTTACATGGCAAACACACGTTTTTCAGGTATTTTCATTTTTTGGCTTAAAGTATCCAATTCATGGCAAATTGGTCCTTACATTGGGCGTAAGTAATGAGTACGCGGGGCGTAGCTCATTAAATACACGCGAGGGTTGCATGCTCTTTGCGGTGCGTAACACCATCTACGTATGGCGTAGATGCGCTGTTGCCAAACCCTAATTTTTTAGGGTTAAGACCCTATTTAAACACCTTATGTCCATTGAGGCCTCTTCATGTAACATCCCAAAATTCAAGACCAAAAATTTCATTTTTGATTTAACGATTCATAAAACAAATTATAGAAAACATCATCAAGTTATCTCATTTCATAAAAACCATAGATCATATTTCTCAAAAACATGTCATAAGATAGTAACAATGTCAGAGTACAGATCCCAAGAATCTCATATGCGGAAAATCGTGTGTGTGATGCGCTGCTACCGTGTCGGCCCCTTTCCCTTCGAAGAAGAAGGACCTGAAACAAAACATGAAAATCGTAAGAACAAAGCTTAGTGAGTTCCCCCATCATACCACATACCATACAATAAACATACTGCCAGGCATATCTGGGTGCCTGGCCTACCCTGCTGAGCATATCTGGGTGCTCAACCAACCCTTGTCAAGCATACCGTGGTGCCCGACCTGCCCCTGCCGAGCATATCTGGGTGCTCGACCTACCCTGTCAGGCATATCTGGGTGCCCGACTTACCCTGCGGTTTATTTCAACCGGTTACGGGGACTATTTCACCCCTACCACTACCACATAATAACATAGCATAACATATTGTCAGACATATCTGGGTGTTCGACCTACCCTCCGGTTTATCTCAACCGGCTACGGGGTCTGACCTACCCCTCCTACCACTATCACATAATATCATAGCATACTAGCACATAAAGCATAACAAATAGTGGCATACCAGACAATTATCACAAAGACAATCATCTCAACTATAATCAACTACTAGTGGGCCGATATTGGTGCTTCGACCCACTCCTACTAACTCACCTCGAATGTTGTGTAGTAGCTAAACTGTCCTCAGCTCCTGGATCAACTCCTCTCAAACTCCTACACATAATTATCTCCTTTAATTCCCCTTTCATACTCATAACCACTTTAAGGGTCAACTTTGGTCAATGGTCAAAGTCAAAGTCAACATCCTGGTCAAAGTCAACATCCTGGTTGACTCAACTCGCCGAGTTGGCCCGGCAACTCATCGAGTTCCATGATCCATAAAACCCTGGAATCTCGATCCTACTCGTCGAGTTCCTCCTCATACAGATTCGAGACTTTTCGCTCACAACTCGCCGAGTTCCTCTTTGAACTCGTCAAGTTCTTCAATCTTCAAACCCAAAAACCATGTCCAACTCGCTGAGTCATCTCCTAGACTCGACGAGTTTGCCCAGTAACAGAAAAGGTTGGGGAACCACGACCCAACTGGCCGAGTTGCATGAACAACTCGTCGAGTCCCCCATAGTCTAAACCCATTCAGTCGTTTCCAGTTGGGTTCAATGCTTCCAAACCATGATCTAGTCCCCTAGGACTAAGTTACCACCTAAAGTTGCTAACTTTACGTCTATGCATGGTGTCATGAAGCTAGAAACACCAAAACTAAGCTATATAAGAGATCTAGGGCATGGGGAAAGGCCAAGGCTTGATAAAGCTGGAAACTTTAAGCCTCCTAAGCTCATGAGTGCCTAGATTTGAAGTCAAAACCTCATGATACACTCAAATCCCAAAAATGGCTTCAATATGGCCCAGAAGTAACAAAAATGTAACCCCAAAGGAAGATCTAAGAAATGGGAAACCAAGGTATAAACTTTATACCTCTAATAAGTCAGAAATGCAGCTCAACCTCCGGATCTACTGGCTTCCTCTTGTCTCCTCAAGCTTCTCCTTCCTTCTCAAGCTTCAAAATCTCCAAAAACACACAACAATGGCTCAAAAACATTCAAAGGTGGATTAGGGTTTCGTAGCTAGGGTTTGGGGTGATGGATGCTGCAAATGAGGCCATCATTTGGAGAGTAAGATGCATAAATAGGGTGCAAACCCTAAAAATTAGGGTTTCAATCTGGCAGCCCTACTCGTCGAGTTGAGGCTCTTTAACTCGTCGAGTAGACTTCAAGTCCCGCGTCCAAAATCCATTCCTACTCGACGAGTTTTGGGCCTCCAACTCGTCGAGTCCCTTTGCAAAAATGAATAATTTGTTTTAAAATACATACCAGGATCCGGGCGTTACAAATTTCCCCCATTTATTTTAGACTTCGTCCTCGAAGTCTGCTGTGTTTGGGAAAAGCTCTGAGTAGTGCTCCCTTATTTCGTCCTTCGACTCTGAAGTCCATTCCGAGCCCTTGCGGTGCTGCCATTGCATCTTCACTATCTTGACCCTCTTCTTCCTCAGATCCTTCGTCTTCCTGTCGAGGATGGCTACCGGCCGCTCGATGTAGTTCAGGCTGTCGTCCACCTGAATATCCTTTAGAGGCACCACCGCATAGTCATCTACCAAGCACTTCCGCAGTTGGGAGACATGAAAGGTACTGTGGATCTGACTAAGCTCAGCTGGCAGATCCAGCCTACACGCCACCTTACCGGCCACCCGGGCCATAACACTGAAAGGACCAATGTACCTGGGGCCCAACTTGCCCCGCTTCCAATGTACCTGGGGCCCAACTTGAACCGAATGACACCTTTCCAAGGTGACACCTTCAGGAGAACCATATCCCCGACCTGGAACTCCAGGTCCGATCGGCGTCTGTCGGCGTAGCTCTTCTGCCGACTCTGAGCAGTCTGAAGCCTGCTCCGGACATCCTGGATCCTCTCCATCGTCTTGAGTACCACTTCGGTACTCCCTATGACCCTCTGTCCAAACTCACCCCAGCATATCAGGGTTCTGTACTTCCTCCCATAAAGCATCTCAAATGGGGATGGTCGATGCTTGCGTGGTAGCTATTATTTTAGGAAAATTATGCCAAGGGAAGGTAGGTATCCCAGCTACCAACGAAGTCTAATACGCATGCTCGCAGCATGTCCTCCAAGGTCTGGATGGTCCGCTCACTCTGATCGCCCGTATGGGGGTGAAAAGTCGTGCTAAAACGTAGACGAGTACCCAACTCGTCATGCAATTTCTTCGAGAATCTGCAAGTAAATCGCACGTCTCGGTCAAAAATCACGGAAACTGGCACTCCGTGTCGAACTACTACCTCTCTGATGTAGATGCCGGCCAGCTTCTCGGCCGAAATGCTCTCGTGGATCGGGATGAAATGGGCACTCTTGGTCAACCGATCCACAATGACCAAAATCAAATCCACTACCCGTGCGGTCGTGGGAAGTTTCATGATGAAATCCATTGTAATATCCTCCCACTTCCACACCGGGATATCCAACGGTTGCGTCTTGCCATGAGGCCTCTGGTGCTCTGCCTTGACCTTCCTGTAGGTCAGGCATCTCTCGACGTACCAGGCTACATCCCGCTTCATGCAGGGCTACCAGTAATCAGGGCGAAGATCTCTGTACATCTTCGTTGCCCCGGGATGGATGGAAAATCTGGACTTGTGCGCCTCCTCCATCAGGATCTGGCGCACACCACCTACGTACGGAACCCACACTAAGCGGTGTAGTGTCAACAGCCTGCGGCTATCAGAGTTGAAGGAGGAGATCTGTCCCACTATACACTCACTCTTCCGGTGTTCCTCCTTCATAGCTTCCTGCTGGGCCTCCCGGATCTTCTCCAGAAGCGGAGTCACCACCGTCATCCTCAAGCAAATGTCTCTGATCGGGGCTGCCTTGCAGCTAAGGGCATCGGGCACAACATTGGCTTCCCCGGGTGGTAGAGGATCTCACAGTCGTAATCCTTCACCACATCTAGCCACCGACGCTGCCTCATGTTCAGATTTGGCTGATCCATGAGGTAACTCAAGCTCTTGTGGTCCGTGTAAATGGTACAACGGACCCCATATAGGTAATGTCGCCAAATCTTGAGGGCGAAAACAACCGCCCCCCAACTCCAGATCGTGCGTCGGGTAGTTCGCCTTGTGAGGCTTCAGCTGCCTTAAGGCGTAAGCGATGTCGTGCCCTCTCTGCATCAACACTGCGCCCGAACCCGAAATGGACGCATCGCAATATACTACAAAATCCTCCACGCCCTTGGCAAGGCTAAGATCGGCGCCTCCCACAACCTCTGCCTCAATGTCTCGAACGTCGCCTGTTGCTCAGGCCCCCAGCAAAATACAACGACCTTCTTCGTCAGTCGGGTCAAGGGTACTGCTATTTTGGAGAAGTCCTGTATGAATCTCCGGTAATAGCCTGCTAACCCGAGGAAACTCCAAATCTCAGATGGAGACTTCGGGACCTCCCATCTCATCACGGCCTCCACTTTGGCCTGGTCAACCAAAATGTCGTTCTAGTTGACAAGATGCCCCAGAAACTGCACCTCGCGCAATCAGAACTCGCACTTGGAGAACTTGGCGTACAAGCTCTCCCTCCTCAGGGTATCCAACACCTCTCGGAAGTGCTCCTCATGCTGCTCCTACGTCTTGGAGTAAACCAATATGTCATTAATAAAGACTATGACAGACCGATCCACCATCGGTCTGCATACGCGGTTCATGAGGCCCATGAACGTAGCAGGGTCATTGGTGAGCCCAAAGGGCATCACCACGAACTCGTAGTGGCCATAGCGAGTCCGGAAAGCAGTCTTCTGTACATCCTCATAACTGACTCGCATCTAGTGGTAGCCCAAATGCAAATCTATCTTGGAAAACCAAGATGCCCCCTGTAGCTGGTCGAAGAGAACATCAATCATCGGGAGTGGGTAAAGGTTCTTCACCGTTACCTTGTCCAGCTTCCGGTAGTCTATACACATCCGATGCGATCCGTCCTTCTTCTTCACAAACAGAATCGGGGCTCCCCAAGGCGAACTGCCCGGCCTAATGAATCCCTTTTCCAACAACTCCTGTATCTCGGGAGGAGCCAACCGATATGGTTCCTTGGCAATCGGAGCCGCACCAGAGACTAGGTCGATCCTGAACTCCACCTGTCTCTCCAGAGGTATCCCAGGCAACTCCTCTGGGAATACGTCCGGGTAGTCTCGCACCACTGGCACATCTCTTACGGTCGCCTCACCCGCCTCCCGGGTATCCATGACGTAGGTGACATAACCTGCGCAACCCTGCTAAAGGTAGCGCCTAACCCTTGCTGCCGAACATAAAGCTGGTCCATGTTGCGGCCTCTCGCCCTGAATCACCAGCTCTCCCCCACTTGGGGTCCTGACACGTACCAAATGCTACGCACAGTCGATCACCACCCCATTAGGGCTCAACCAATCCATGCCGATGATAACCTTGTTCCCACGCAACGGAATGGGAACCAAATCCACGAGGTAACGCTCGTCATACAACCTCAAAACGCAATCTCTGAAAACCTCTGATTCTCGGACAGATCGGTCGTCAGCAATCTCGACCTCCAAGGGACAATCCAACATCCCCGAAGACTCAGAAAACCTCTTGCTAAGTGCAAGAGAGACAAATGATCGGGTAGCCCCCGAGTCGAATAACACCTGCACTAGGATGCCGTTCACATGGAACGATCCTAAACCAAACGCATAAACATAGCACATAAATATCATAACCGACATGTAATAAGAGTTAGGGAGAAGAAAACATACCCGTCACCACATCCGGTGCGACACGTGCCTCCTCGGCGGTCAGTAGGAAGGCTCGAATCCTCACCACTGGAGCCTCTGTCTTCACCTGTCGGCCATCCGTGATCCGCAGGGTCGCTGGAGCTGGCGCCATCACTGGCGCTCCTGATGTCAATCTAGGACAGTTGGCCTTTTTATGGCCCCTCTGACTGCAATGAAAGCAAATCAGGTCTGACGTGTGAATGATGGGGGTAGGGGCTGTACAATCCTTGCTAAAGTGCCCAGTCTTGCCGCACTTGTAGCAGCCCGAGCCCCCAACTCTGCAAACTCCCTCATGTGGTCTGCCGTATTTCCCATAGTGGCCCCGACCCGGCTGACCCTTCGACTTCGAGTTGAATCCCTTGGGTTTCTTCCCAGAAACCCCAGTCGTCTACCCCGTCTCCGCCTTCCTCTTCTTGAGGTGCTCTATGTCAATCTCCCTCTCTCTCGCCCTGACAATCATGTCATCCAAAGTCGGGCATGCCGAGTAGCTGTCATGTTTCCAGATGTCAGCCCTCAACTTGTCGTGGTACCGGCTCTTCCTCATTTCCTCATCCCCTGCACACTGAGGCACCAGTAAGGCCCTCTCCATGAACTTGGCGGTAATCTATGCCATCGACTCAGTCGTCTGCTTCATATCCAGAAACTCCCTCGCCAGCTGCTGAAGCACCACAGCCGGCGCAAACTCAGCCCTAAACCTGGTCACAAAGTCTGACCAGGTCATAGCCTCAATGGCTGGGGCTCCCAACGAATCACTGATTGCCTCCTACCAGTCTCGAGCTCGGTCTCTCAAACAACCCGCAACATACCGGACCTTCAACCCCTCAGGGCAGAAGCACATCAACTGTGCAGACTCGATGTCTGCAATCCACCTCCTGCCCACAATGGGGTCTTTCACCCCGTGAAAGTCTGGCGCACCACATCCCCTGAAATCCTTGAATGAGAGTGTGTGTGTCCCTGACTGGCTAGTCGTCATGTCACTCCGAAATGCCCTGAGGCGATCCTCCATCAGCTCAATGATCCCTTCCTTGATCGACCCGAAAATCATCGGGGTCGCCTCAAGGATGGCTCTCGTAATCTCAGACGCGATGAACTCGCGTAATCCATCATCAACCGGCTCGAAACCTGCACCCGAACCTGAACCTGATCCTGACCCAGACCCTGAACCTCCTGCTCCGTGACGTGTCACCACCATTCTGAAACAAAACACATAATCGTCAAGGTCATACATAACCTCGAGAGGTCACACACACTCTACAAGTTCCCTGGTTCTATCTCAGCCCTCCTTGACTTGAGTACGGATCCTCTACTTTTAGTAGTACGGGCCCATACTACCTTCCACATCTATCAATACTTTCCTCAAGGATTGCCTTTACTTCACCAAGTCCCTTTCACTACTATTGCTCGCTGCACTAATCTCATCCTAGGCCTATCCTAGGGTAACTATCCGACCTACTCTCCGCCATCAGCTGCATAAGAAATCCCTGTTACCTTTACCTAACTAGCTCGCGAATACCATTACATATCACTAAGACCAGATAATTCTTCGAATGAGAGGTCCTACCCTACAACGGTTGGACTCAAACAAGAGCTGCGAAATAGGGCTAGACCTAACCTTCTTAAATTATTTAGTCCTCGCAATATGTAACTTAATGTATTCGTCTACTAATTAGTTAAAGATAACTAGAACTCCTAAAAGCACAAAGCAAGCAGCATTCGGGAATTGAGTAACCAAACCAAGCATATCCTATTCATGCCATCATATCACTGACTAATCAGTTCTAGCATGTAATTCATTAAGCACATATAGCAGGCACATAAGGCATCTTCCTAGATCCTTAGTCCTAATCTAGCATGCAATTCTCTTACACATACAACAGGCATATAAGGCATCCTTCCTAGATCCTCAGCCCTAATCCAACATGCAATTCTCATAATCATATCATATATCATAACAAACATGTATGGGTATCTTGGGGAAAAGTTACTTGAGCTCATCCAATTGTACGCATCACACACCTTGTTCTTTCTCAAAACTCTTTATTTTAAATTTTAGAAAAACTATTTTCTTGTAAAAATCTTTCAAACCCTCGATTTGAGTCCAGACACGCCCGAAGGTGTGTCTGAATCCCTCAAACCAAGGCTCTGATACCAAATTGTAACATCCCAAAATTCAAGACCAAAAATTTCATTTTTGATTTAACGATTCATAAAACAAATTATAGAAAACATTATCAAGTTATCTCATTTCATAAAAACCATAGATCATATGTCTCAAAAGCATGTCATAAGATAGTAACAATGTCAGAGTACAAATCCCAAGAATCTCATATGTGGAAAATCGTGTGTGTGATGCGCTGCTACCGTGCCAGCTCCTTTACCTTCGAAGAAGAAGGACCTGAAACAAAAACTGAAAACCATAAGCACAAAGCTTAGTGAGTTCCACCATCATACCACATACCATACAATAAACATACTGCCAGGCCTACCCCTGCCGAGCATATATGGGTGCTCGATCTACCCTGCCAGACATATATGGGTGCCCGACCTACCCTCCAGCTTATTTCAACCGGCTACGGGAACTATTTCACCCCTACCACTACCACATAATAACATAGCATAGCATACTGTCAGACATATCATGGTGTCCGACCTACCCTCCGGTTTATCTCAACCGGCTACGGGGTCTAACCTACCACTCCTACCACTATCACATAATATCATAGCATACTAGCACATAAATCATAATAGATAGTGGCATACCAGACAATTATCACAAAGACAATCATCTCAACTATAATCAACTACTAGCGGGCCGACATTGGTGCCTTCGACCCACTCTTACTGGAAGGTAACTCACCTCGAGTGTCGTGTAGTAGCTAA
Source organism: Lactuca virosa (assembly GCF_052849685.1). Lineage (NCBI taxonomy): Eukaryota > Viridiplantae > Streptophyta > Magnoliopsida > Asterales > Asteraceae > Lactuca > Lactuca virosa. The sequence continues at coordinate 106,979,454 of NC_136426.1, read as the reverse complement.
ACTGTCCTCGGCTCCTAGATCAACTCCTCTCAAACTCCTACACATAATTATCTCCTTTAGTTCCCCTTTCATACTAATAACCACTTTAAGGGTCAACTTTGGTCAATGGTCAAAGTCAAAGTCAACATCCTGGTTGACTTAACTCGCCGAGTTGGTCTGTCAACTCGTCGAGTTCCATGATCCATAAAACCCTGTAATCTCGATCCTACTCGTCGAGGTCTTTCATGAACTCGTTGAGTTCCTCCTCATACAGAGTCGGGACATTTCGCTCACAACTCGCCGAGTTCCTCCTTGAACTCATCGAGTTCTTCAATATTCAAACCCAAAAACCATGTCCAACTTGTTGAGTCATCTCCTAGACTCTACGAGTTTGCCCAGTAACAAAAAATGTTGGGGAACCACGACCCAACTCGTCGAGTTGCATGAACAACTAACCGATTCCCCCATAGTCTAAACACATTCAGTCGTTTCCATTTGGGTTTAATGCTTCCAAACCATGGATCTGGTCCCCTAGGACTAAGTTACCATGTAAAGTTGCTAACTTTACGTCCATGCATGGTGTCATGAAGCTAGAAACACCAAAACTAAGCTATATAAGAGATCTAGGGCATGGGGAAAGGCCAAGGCTTGATAAAGCTGGAAACTTTAAGCCTCCTAAGCTCATGAGTGCCTAGATTTGAAGTCAAAACCTCATGATACACTCAAATCCCGAAAATGACTTCAATATGGCCCAAAAGTAACAAAATATAACCCTAAATGAAGATCTAAGAAATGGGAAACCAAGGTATGAACTTTATACCTCCAATGAGTCAGAAATTCAGCTCAACCTCCGGATCTACTGGCTTCCTCTTGTCTCCTCAAGCTTCTCCTTCCTTCTTAAGCTTCAAAATTACCAAGAATACACAACAATGACTCAAAAACACTCGAAGGTGGATTAGGGTTTCGTAGCTAGGGTTTGGGGTGATGGAGGCTGCAAATGAGGCCACCCTTTGGAGATTAAGATGCTTAAATAGGGTGCAAACCCTGAAAATTATGGTTTCACTCTGGCAGCCCTACTCTTCGAGTTGAGGCTCTTCAACTCGTCGAGTAGACTTCATGTCCCACCTCCAAAATCCATTCATAATCGATGATTTTGGGGCCTCCAACTCGTCAAGTCCCTTTGCAAAAATGAATAATTTGTTTTAAAATACATACCAGGATCCGGGCTTTACACTTCATGCTCAACCTCCACATCGGATGTGAGCCTCTTTTGTGTGTTCTTGGTGCATATTGAAGAAGTAGAAATCTATCATTGAGATTGGTGTGGCTCAAGCTTGAAGATCCAGAGCTTTCATCTTTATTGCAAACTTTTTGAGGTATAAAGTTCTCACCTTTATGGTTCTATAGCTTGGATCTAGGATAGTTTAGATTTTTGGATGCTTTTAGTCCCATAGTTTTGGTTCTTGTGAGTAAAAGCTACTCCAGAGCTTATGATGTCATATCTTGCAATTTTTGAGGATTTTATGTTATAATAATGAGATCTTGATGGTTGCTTTTTTACACATGCAAGGGTTTAAGGACATTAAAGGTAATGGGTAGTATGCAAAACATATAATTCCCGATGTGTGCATGCAACCCTATTACTTGATCTATGTTTTCTCTAATTGAAAATACAACTTTGAACAATAAATAAGAAACCCTAGGACATTTAGCATATTTTCGAAAAATAGACTAAGTAGGGTTAGGAGAAACATACCTTGATTGTTATTGACAAAGATCCTTATATTGTTGAAGCCTAGAGAGCAAGCACCACAAATGTCGAGGCTCTAGTGGTTCACACCCAACACTAGCAAGAGGATGAAGATGGAGAGAGGATAGGGGAGCTTAGAATTTCGGCTATCTCTTCAAAAGAATGATGTGGCCGAAAATTGAAGACTTATAGGTCTTTATATAGTGCCACAAGAAACCCTAGATAACCCTAATTTCAATTAAATAATATTAATTCAATTTTGGTCATTATCCACCTTCTTATTATTCATATGGGATATTCTAGAAACCCTAGAATATCCTTGTAAAACCATCCATCCCTTCCCTAGAAAGGTTTTGGAGCCTTTTGTTCAACTATTGAACACTTGCACTTTAGACCCTGCATTTTGAATTAATTCTTTTAATCCCAAAATTAATTCCAATTAATTTATGATTAAATATCACTATTTCTAATAAATATATCATTCTTATAATGTTTTAACAAATTATTTATGTCAATTATTAATCAAATAATAAATCAAGCACTCTCTCCAAAAATCATCCTATCCAGTTGTTAGTTTTGAGGGCAACCCAAAAGGACTATGCTACTAGCAATTCTAGTATATACCAATTATAGTTATGAGCTTACACACCTAATCCAACAAAAGGAAGTTAAGGAACTAGGTTTTGGTTTTGGGATCCATTCAGCCATGCAAAGGTATAAATCCTGAAACTTTATCAATATAGACGTCTAGTAGGTTCAGATCAGAGCGTTGAACACTTGGTCTTATGGTATTAACAGCTTAAAAATGGATTTTGGCAACTGTTGGGTTACTTATCATGTAACCTTGGAGTACGCAGTGCGTAGCGTGTCATTACCCGTTTTTCGTGGAAAGGCTCTACGCATGGGGTAGAGCTAGGGTACACGAGGCGTACGACCAAAAGGGTGATATTGGTCATTTTTTAGCATTAGGTCAAGTTGGGGTGGGATCTAGCTTTAGAAGGGTAAAATGGTATTTTACGCAAGAGAGAGAGAGAGAGAAAGAGAGTATATAATGGACCTTTGATTATAGATTATCACCTTAATTATTAATTAAGGTTGTTTTGGATATGTATAGTGTAAGGAGGTTCTTGTACTAGCAACTCGGTTGTGAGATTTATCTGTTATCAATTGAGGCGAGTCTCCTCACAGTACTTACGGGTCGAAGGGACCAATACCGACCCATTGGATTATGTTTATAGTATGTTGGCTATCTTTGTGACTCTTGTATGTGTTTGTATGTGTGTTTGGGCGAGGCCCACTATATGTGTTGGGCGGGGCCCATTACATGTTACACGCCTATTACTGGGTGTGCCCGATGAATGTCAGGTGTGGCCCAATATATGTATTGTATGTGGTATTTTGGGGAACTTATTAAACTTTGTGCTTACAGTTTATATTTATTGTTTCCGGTACCTTTGGTTCGTAGGGGAATGATCCGTCATGATCGCACAACATCCACCAGTGTTCCGTATTTATGTTATGATTGTACTCTTATAACTATTTTATACATTTTCACACTTGGATGGGCTTCGAATGAATGAATGATGATTTTGATCGAATTTAAACAAATTTTTTTACTTAGTATATTTTAGGACATTTCAAGTTGGTATTAGAGCCTTGGTTTGAGGGATTCACGTATACTCTCATGTGTGTCTAAAGTCAAATTGAATAATTGGTTATCTTTTTTAAAGAAAATAATTTTTCTAAAAGATTTTTGTATAGAGAAAGGGGTGCGGTGCATGCAATCAGCCAAGCTCAAGTAAGTACTTTCCCAAAATACCCCTACATGTTATTTATTTCAGTATATGTATATGTGAATAGCATGCTAGATTAAGGCTAAGGACCTCAGAATTGAATGATAGAATGCTAGGATAGATGCCTTTGTATTCCTGTTGTGTGAGCTTTTAGAACTGCATGCTAGTATGGATTCCAGATGATTGAATAGAGTGGCTTGATCAGGTAGAGCACTAGTTTAGAACTCGATGCTTGAATGTTGCTTGCTTTGTGCTTTTAGGAACCTCTATTAGTATCAATTAACTATCAAGCGAATATGCTAGGTTACATGTTACATAAATTAGATAATTTTAGAAGGTTAGGTTTAACCCTATTGCATAGTTCTTGTTTGAGTCCAACCGTTATAGTGTCAGACCTTGCAGTCGAAGAATTATTTACTTCCTATTGCATGCCATTGTATTCGTAAGGTAGTTAATGGGTATTAGTGGGAGTTTCTTCTGCATCTGGTGGCAGAAAGAGGTGTGAAGGGAATCCTAGGAGAATCTAGGAAGTATGATAGCGTGTTGAACACGTAGTTTAGAAGAATTGGCGGGTATTTGATCGTGAGGGAGTAACTTTGCGGATTCGGGGCGACTCTTGAGGAAAGTACGGATAAGTGTAGAAGGTAGTAGTGGGCCCATATTACTAAAAGCACAGGATTTGTACTTGAGACCAGGGAAGTCACGAGGACACTAAGGAACTTGCCAAGTATGGAAAATTCTTTAAATGTTTTTATATGGTTGCATTGTTTATTTTCAGTACTGTAGCCACTCGAGGTGGTTCAGGTCCTGGTGAGGGAACGGGTTTGAGATCTGGAGTCGGACTCTTGGATGATCAGATGCAAGAGTTTATTTTTTCAGAGATCACTCGCGGTATTCTGGAGCAGACTCATGTGATCTTTGGTACGATCAAGGAGGGCATCATGGAGATGTTGGATGAGAGTCTGGGCGCATTCCGTACTTAGATTGTGGCTATGGTGGGTGCATGATCTCTGACCTTTTGGGAGTTTCCTACATGTGGGGATCCTGAGTTCTATGCGAAGAAGGACCTCATTGTTAGCAGGCGATGGTTGGTGGTCAGCAAGAATGCCTTCCAGACTAGCTCATGCCCCGAGGAGTCGAAGGTCATACTTGCATCCTGTCTTTTGAAAGACAGAGCTCGTGATTGGTGGGAGGAGGTAGGCCATGCCTTAGGAGGAAAGGTTGTCGAGGCAGTGACTTGGGATGATTTTGTGATGAGATTTAAGGCGGAGTTTTCACTAGTGATTGAGGCTCAACAGATGGCGAGGGAGTTCCAAGCGCTTCACCATACTACTGAAACTGTGGCAGAGATCACCACCATGTTTCATGAGAGGGCTTTACTGGTTCTGCAATATGTGGCAAACGAGAAGATGCAAAAGTCAAGGTATCATGATATGATGAAGGATGAGATACATGAGTTTGTGAGCATGTTTAGCTGCAGGACCTTAGAAGGCATGATAGCGAGGTCTCGGGAATGAGAGATTGATTTGGAGACTGTAAAAAAGAGGAAGTTGGTTTAGGCTCAGGTATTAGAGGGCTTAGAGAAGACGCCCAAGGTTTTTGATTGTCGATCGAGGGCCCAGCAGAGCCGAAGTTATTGTGGCAATTGCGGAAAGACGTACAAGGGAGTTAGCAGGGTGGGTGGTTCTGGCTGCTTCAAGTGCAGCAAGACTGGTCATTACAACAAGGATTTCACCGTCACCACCGCCACTGGGGGATCAAGCCTGATTTGCTTTCATTGTAATCAGAGTGGTCACAAGAAGGCCGATTGTCTATGCTTGGCAGGAGGAGCGATTGCAGCACTCGCTCCAGCTACATTGAGGATCACCGACGACCTACAGGGTAAGGCGAAGGTGCCAATTGTGAGGAGTCTAGCTTTCCAGCTTACAACCGAGGAGGCTCGTGCAGCACCTGGTATGGTTATTGTTTTGTATATTCTCATTATTTCATTTATTGCTTTGATGTTTAAGCTTATATATGTGTTGTATAGGGACGTTCCTAGTGAACGGTGTTCCAGCTTTAGTTGTTTTTTATTTGGGCGCCACCCGATCGTTCGTATCTCTTGTATTGAACAAGAGATGTGGTAACGCTCCTAGGGATCTTGATTATCCGTTAAAGGTGGATATCGTCGATGATTGTCCAATGCGAGTATCGAGGGTTTATCAAAGTTGTGTGTTGGAGTTACGTAGCTAGTGGTATCTGATTGATTTGGTTCCTATCCCTTTGTGTGAGAGCAAGGTTATCGTGGGGATGTATTGGTTGAGCCATAATGGGTGCAATGATTGACTGCAAGCACCATTTAGTTTGGGTTCGAACCCCAAATAAGGGATAACTAGTTATTTGTGGTGAGGGTGCTCAGTGGAGACCAACTCTCTGTTCAACTGCGAGAGCTAGGAGGTATCTTCAGCAGGGTTGTTCAACTTTTGTGGCTTATGTATTGGATACCAGAGAGGACGGAAAGAGGATGGTTGATGATGTGCCGATCGTTCTAGAGTATTACAATGTGTTTCCGAAGGATTTTCATGGAGTGCCTCTGGAGAGGCAGGTTGGGTTTCATATTGATTTGGATCTTGGTGCGGCTCTGATAGCCAAGGAACCTTATCGGTTAGCACCTCCAGAGATACAGGAGTTGTCTACATAGTTCTAGGAGTTGTTAGATAAGGGGTTTATCGGACCACATAGTTCACCATACGGAGCACCGATACTGTTTGTGAAGAAGAAGGATGGTCTCACAAGATGCGCAATGATTACCGAGAGCTTAATAGGCTGACGGTGAAGAACCGTTATCCACTCCCAAGGATTGATGACTTGTTTGATCAATTGCAGGGCGCATCTTGGTTCTTCAAGATTGACCTACGGTAAGGATACCACCAGATGAGGGTCAGAGAGGAATACATGCAAAAGACTGCTTTCAGAACTCGTCATAGTTATTACAAGTTTGTGGTGATGCCTTTCGGGATCACTAATGATCCTGATGTGTTCATGGACCTCACGAACCGCGTGTGTAAACCGATGTTGGATCGGTCAGTCATTGTGTTTATTAATGATATCTTGGTCTATTCTAAGACCAAGGAGCAACATGATGATCATCTGTGAGAGGTTCTGGAGACTCTGACGAGGGAGAGGCTTTACGCCAAATTCTCCAAGTGTGAGTTCTGGTTACGCAAGGTGCAGTTTTTGGGGCACCTCGTCAATCAGAAGGGTATACTGGTCGATCCAGCCAAGATCGAGGTCGTGATATAGTGGGAGGCTCCAAAGTCTCCATGCAAGATTTGGAGTTTTCTTGGCTTACTAGAGTATCATCGAAGGTTTCTTGAGAATTTCTCCAGGATCGCTGTTCCATTGACCAGGTTGAAGAAGAAGTCAGTTACTTTCCGTTGGGGGCCTGAGCAGCAGGTAACATTTGAGAATTTGAGGCAGAGATTGTGCGACTCTGCCTAAGGGTGTTGATGATTTTGTGGTCTATTATGATGCTTTGATCATAGGATTGGGTGTAATGCTTATGTAGAAGGGCCATGTGATTGCTTATGCATCGAGGCAACTGAAGCCTCATGAAGCGAATTACCCTACACATGATCTGGAGCTAGGGCTATGATTTTTGTCCTCAAGATTTGGCTACATTACATCCTTGGGGTCTGCTGTACCATTTATATGGATCACAAGAGTTTAAGGTACCTGACGGATAAGCCAAATCAGAATATGAGGCAGCGTAGATGTCTGGATGTAGTGAAAGATTACGACTGTGAGATTTTATACCACCCTAGAAAGGATAACGTGGTGGCCAATGCATTGAGTCACAAGGTGTCTAGTGCACCTATTCGGGATTTTTGTGCGAGGATGACAGTGGTTACCTCATTGGTAGAGCTGATTCGTGAGGCTCAGGTCGAGGCCTTAAAAGATGAACACCAGAAGAGTGAGCACATAGTGGGTCAGGTTTCCTCTCTTGATTATGATAGAAGGATTTAGGTTCCATATTCTGGTGGTGCACGAAAGATTTTGATGGAGGAGGTGCACAATTCGAGGTTTTCTATCCATTCGGGAGCGAAAAAGATGTAAAAAGACCTCCGGCTTGATTATTGGTGGCCCCGCATGAAGCGGGATGTGGAGAGGTGTCTGACTTGCAGGAAAGAAAAGGCTGAGAATCAGGGACCTCATGACAAGATGGATTCGTTGCATATCCCTTTCTGGAAATGTGAAGAGATAACGATGGACTTCATCACGAAGTTACTACAGATAGTGCGAGGAGTGGATTTACTTTGGTTCATCGTGGATCAACTGGTCAAGATTGTGCATTTTATCCCTATCTAGTAGAGTATCTTAGCAGAGAAATTGGCAGACGTCTACATCCGAGAGGTGATTGTGCAACGTGGGGTTCTGGTATCGGTGGTTTCGGACTGAGATGTACGCTTTACTTCCAGATATGAGTTGGGCACTTTATTGTGCTTCAACATTGCTTTTTACCTACAGACTGACAGTCAGAGTAAGAGGATTATTCAAACTCTGAGGATATGCTTTGGGCATGTTTTTTGGACTTTGGTGGTAGCTGGGATTCGTATCTCCTATTGGCTTGGTTCTCATACAACAACATCTAACATGCCAGTATTGATCGACCTCAGTTTCAGACCCAGATTTTTTGGGGTGAGATCGGTCAGCGAGTCATGGGGAGTATTGAGGTGGTCCTCAAGACAATTGAATTAATAGAACAGGTGTGCGAAAGGCTTCAGACCGCGCAGAGCTGACAGAAGAGCTATGCTGATAGATGCCAATTAGATTTGGAATTTCAAGTCGGATATATGGTCCTCTTGAAAGTCTTGCCTTGGAAAGGTGTCATTCGATTTAGGAAGCGAGGCAAGCTGGGCCCCGGATATATGGGTCCGTTTAGGGTTGTTGCCCGGGTGGGCAGGGTTATGTATCGTTTGGAGTTACCTGACGAGCTCAGTCAGATTCACAACACTTTTCATGTCTCTCAGTTGTGTAATTGTTTGGTTGATGAATCCATAGTGGTACCTTTGGAGGATATTCAGGGGGACGAGCGTATGAACTATATAGAGATACCGGTTACGATCCTCGATCGAAAGACGAAGACTCTAAAAGACAAGGTGGTGAGTTTGGTGAAGGTGCAATGGTAGCACCGGAAAGGCTCAGAGTCGATGTGGGAGCCGGAGGAGGAGATGAGAGAGCATTACCCATAGTTATTTGTAGTGGTGGACTTCGAGCACGATGTCTGGTTCATCTGTTCGAGAGTTGTAACACCCGTTTTTTAGGTATTTTCATTTTTAGCTTAAAGTATCAAATTCTTGCAAAATTGGTCCTTACATTGGGCGTAAGTAAGGAGTATGCGGGGCGTATCTCATTAAACACATGCGAGGGTTGCATGATCTATGTTGTGCGTAACACCATCTACGTAGGGCGTAGATGCGCTGTAGCCAAACCCTAATTTTTTATGGTTGAGACCCTATTTAAACACCTTAAGTCCCTTGAGGCCTCTTCATTCTCAACCTCCACTCTCCCAAGCAGTATTTCGAAACCCTAATCCTTGGTTAGCTTGTGTGAGATTTTTTTTTGTGTTCTTGGTGCATATTGAAGAAGTAGAAGTCTATCATTGAGGAATGGTATGGCTCAAGCTTTAATATCCAAAGCTTTCATCTCTGTTGCAAACTTCTGTAGGTATAAAGTTCTCACCTTTATGGTTATATGGATTGGATTTCGGATAATTTAGTGTTTTACATGCTTTCAGGCCAATGGTTTTGTTTCTTGTGAGTAAAAGCTACTCCAGAGCTTATGATTTTCATATCTTGCCATTTCTGAGGACTTTATGTCATAAAAATGAGATCTTAATGATTTCTTTTCACCCATGCAAGGGTTCGAGAACATTAAAGGAAGTTATGTAACTAGGGTTTGGTGTTGGGATCCATTGAGCCATGCAAAGGCATAAAGCCTAAAACTTTATCAATATAGACGTCTAGTAGGTTAAGATCTGAGAGTTGGACGCTTGTTCTTAAGGTATTAAATATTTAAAAATGGACTTTGGCAACAGCTGGGTTGCGCAGGGCGTAACCTTGGAGTATGCAGCGCGTAGTATGTCATTGCCCGTTTTTTGTAGGAAGGCTCTATGCATGGTGTAGAGCTAGGTATGCAGGGCGTACAATCAAAAGGGTGATATTGGTCATTTTTTAGTATTAGGTCAAGTTCGGGTGGGTCTAGCCTTGGATGGGTAAAATGGCCTTTTACCCTAGAGAGAGAGTTTTTTAATGGACATTTGATTATGGATTATCACCTTAATTATTAATTAGGGTTTTTTGTATATGTATAGTGTGAGTAGGTTCTCGTAACAACAGCTCGGCTGTTAGATTTATCTGTAATCAAATGAGGTGAGTATCCTCACAGTACTTTCGGGTCGAAGGCACCAATATCAGCCCACTGGATTATGCTTATAGTATGCTAGCTGTCTTTGTGAATCTTGTATGTATTTGTATGTATGTTTGGGCGGGGCCCACTATATGTGTTGGGCGGGGCCCATTAAATATTACAGTCCTGTTACCGGATAGGGCCCAATGTCGGGTGGGGCCTGATATATGTATGGTATGTGGTATTTTTGGGAACTCAATAAACTTTGTTCTTAGAGTTTATGTTTATGATTTCAGGTACCTTTTGGTTCGAAGGGGAAGGGTCAAACATGATCGCACATCATCCACCAGTGTTCCGCATTTATGTTATGATTTTAGTCTAATAACTATTTTATACATTTTCACACTTTCATGGGCTTTGAATGAATGAATAATGATAATTATAGACTTAAAACAAAATTTTTTACTCAGTATATTTGGGATGTTTCAATGGGTGTTGCTTGTAGCTTCTTTCAATGTCATGTCTTTCATGCCTTGTTTTGAAGCCATACTTGTGTTATAAGGACCATCATGTCTTAAGAGTTAAGCAATTTATAAAAGGAAAGATATATGACTTTTATTTGGTTGATTCTTACCTCTCTAAAACTGTCCCTTTCTCCCCTCTCTCTCTATCCCTCTCTCTCTCTCTCTCACTCTCTCTCTTTCTCTCTCTCAATGACAAAGTTCTTAAAGTGTTAAGAAAAAACGAAGAAAGACTTGATACTTTCATACTCTCCTTTAAGACAAAACATTTCCTTTTTTTAAAGCCTTCAGAGCTTTATTTACAGGAAGGACTAGCATACAAGTCAAGTTGGGAACTATTAGTGGAAACTTGTAGAAGAACTTTCCTTTGTGTTCTTGCCATCTTCATCAACTTCCAACCTACCGAGAGAAATCAAAGTCCTCAAAGGTTGTAGTTCTTTTTGTTGTGGTGTTGATTTTGATGGCATATGCGGAATAAGAAAAGATCTAGTGAATCATCATACAAACTCAAGAACACATAGAGTAAATAAATCTGGATTTAGCTCTCATTATTATTGATAGAAAGAGTACAGATGGGTCTTGCAATTTCTCTCTCTAAACTAATGCTCTCAAAGTGTTCATTACATAAATGAGTGTCACTCACTTCCTATTTATAGGAAAGACAACTCATCACACAATACAAGTGGGTAAAGCACAAATACATCCAAGCGTGACTTTGCACCCTAACATTCTCCCCCTCAAAGTTAGGATTGGATGTCCGACTTCAATATCCAACGAGCTCGCGCGATCAAGACCAAACTCCCCCTCGAAGTAACACCGGTCTTAAAATCCGCAAATGAATTCCCGGATAACTCGCTTCGAATACCCATCATTCTCCCCCTTTTATAATCAAAAAATGATTATAAAACCTATTAAGGGTGAGAAGCGCCTGAGGAATGAACTTCACAATACTCCCCCTTGATGTGTACCAAAAATGAAACTCCCAAAAAACTTGCACGGAAAAACAATCACGAAAAAGCCTAAAAAAATTTCCAATTTGTGAAATTTTTTGACTTTTTGGGTAAAAGTTGCAAGATTTTCCAAAATCCGGGTAAGAACTGTCACTTTCTGAATTCTGCAGGGACCCATTGCGCCAAAAACAACTTAAGATGCGAAACACTCCCCTATTTGCGAAACTGGGCATAAAGTGTAAGTTCACACCAACTGCAGGGACCAGAAATGAATATTCTTCAATTTCTCTGCTTTATAACCCCATTTTCGAAATTGGGTATTTTCTGCCAAAATTTCGAAACTTCAGGTACAACTTCGAAGCATCTGCACAATTCTTCAAACTTTCAAAAGTGGTTACACACTATCAAACTTTCAAAACATAAATGATCAATTTCGTAACATTGCCTTTTCTTCCAAATTGTTGAAAACTAATCCAAATTTCGAAAGTGGGTAAAAGCTGTCACACCCCCAAACCGGAACGGCGGAAACGTTCGGGGGCGGAGGACGTCATGTATAGTATCACACGATTGAATAATAGTAATCAAAGTAACAACAACCATTGTATTAATAAGATAGTATCTACATTGTGCTCGAATCATATATGATTGACTCCAAAAGTAATAGCAAAATAAAAACTTGAAGCTACTATGCTCCGTCTTCTAGAACCCTGTGTGAGTACCTGTCTACTAGTGCCCTGAGAATACAAAGTGGTTTTGAAAGTGTCAACATTAAAGTTGGTGAGTTCATAAGCGTTTTGTTTTAGAAAATAGGTTCTTTGCTCTTTGTAAAACATGATGTGTTTCTCCAAAAAAACCCTATATTTTCTGATGTGATGGATGATAAGTAAAACGACCTGTACTAAGTTCCTTCTATGAGTACTTAGTGTATACAAGTTATATACAATCTCGATCGAACAGACAATCGATTGTGTGGTTCTGCCCCAAGCCCACAACCAAACAAGGAACAAGAAATGAGGCGGAAAGCTACACATTCCACTGCATGTTGGCTCCTCAAAGTATATAACCCTAATGTATTCCCTAAGTACTTACAGAGTTAACTGTAATGGTCCTTTAAGATGTGATGAATGTGTTCCCTCAGAAAATCCTATATTTTCTTCGTAAGAAATATGATAATACCAGTTCCTTCTATGACCACTTAGTTTATACTAGTTATATATAAACCAATATCAGACGTACAGTTGATTGTGTGGATCTGCCCTAAGCCCACAACCAAACAAGGAACATGAAATGAGGCGGAAACCACACATTCGACTGCCTATCGAATATTCTTCATATATAACCTTGATGTATAAACTAAGGAATCATAGAATTAACAATGATAGTTCGTAAGTTAAATGGTAAACAGTTTGCTTGTAAAATAACGATGTTTATCCTGGAAAGTCCTATATTTTCCATAAAGTAAATTGTTGTCTCTAATGTTCCAAAATTGAAAAGTATAAGTATTTATCCATACTTAAGTTGATAAGATGTAGCTTTATTATTAAATAAAACTAGCCGAAGCCGTGTTTGCCCTGTAAACTGGAAGTGATGTTAGTACCCTCCTATGATCACTTAATACATACGAGTTATAGAAATCTAGATCGAACAGACAGTCGATTGAGTGATTCTGCCCTAAGCCCACAACCAAACAAGGAACAGGAAATGAGGCGGAAACCACACATTCCACTGCATGTCGGATATTAATCTCATATCACCCTGATGTATATACTAAGTAATCACATAGTTACAAACTATGAAGACTGGTTCGATAAGTATATTATTACGTGAATGAATCGTTGTTTTATCCATGTGAGTTCTTATAACCATACTGATTGACGGATAACCTAATACAACGTTCTTCGGACGTCGTTATCGTTAATGACGTTTGTCACCTAGAATGACTGTAGCTACTAGTCAGGATGCGGGATTGTCAGTCCCATATAGATCTATGCACAAACTCACGCTCTCCCTCCAGGAGACTCTGGTTCATAAGGCTAGACTTCCCATGGTACTTAGGTAAGTACTCGAAGACGTGTCTCACGATTTTGTTCCCTCAACAATTCACGAATAATATCATGAAAAACCTTTTGTAAATAGCATGTATCTTTGTAAAAGTAGTTCGTTCGCTCTATAAACTATACTTATTATAGTTTATAAGTTTGTTTTTTCGTGTTAAAATCTGTGCTTGTAAAATAGTTGTGTCTTAACATGTTTTGTAAATTGTTTGTAAGCCTAGTAATCATAATGCTTGCCGTATTCAATAAGTTTCACGTTCAAATGCATGTTAACGGTAAGAAAATATAATAAGCAAAATTATATTTTTAAACACAAGATTTCATGTGTTATACTTGTATTCCCCCCCCCCCCCTAAAAACATTGAAAAAGCTTGGAAAAATATGGGGGTATGAACTCACCTCAAATGTGTGTGCTCGGTTGAGTTACGAAGTGCTAACGGTGATCTTCGGATTAGAATACGTGACAGAAGTCGTATCCTAAAAATAATTATATTCGACGTCGTATTTAAATTAATAATATATTAATTTAAATAATGTTGGAAGTAATAATTAAAGTGTTTAACAACACTTTAATCATGTAAGGAGTACTTACAATAATTATTTGGAAATGTTGCAAAGTGTTCTTGGTTTGCAAAATGGGTTTATGGTTGGATCTATAGGTTTACGGTTGGATCTTGGTGTTCTTGAGGAATAATATGAAGGTTTGAAGATATTATGAATGTTCTTGGGGAATTGGTTGAAGATTTGTTGAAGATCTGGGCGTAAACACTTGAAGATTGAGAGAAAAAGCAGGTGTTCACAGATGATAGTTGAAAGAATTTGGGAGTGGTTCACGGTTGAAAAGGTGAGAAATGAATTGATTTACGGGTGAATATATATATATATATATATATATATATATATATATATATATATATATATATATATATATATATATATATATATATATATATATATATATATATATATATATATATATACAGTTCAAATAAAAACAGTAAATAATGTGAGAACGTAAAAACACTATTTTTATGTTATTATTCTGCAATGAATGTTGTATCTACATGTTTATGTTATTATTCAGCAATGAATAAATGAATAGTCATAGGTTAAAATTAAAATTAAAATTTACTACAAAAATGCATATACATAAATATATAATAGAATAATAACATTTCAATGAATATATGAATAATCAAACGTTAATATTCATATTAGAATTACTTTAACAATATACATATACAACATTCATTACAGAATAATAACATAAACATAGTGTTTTTACGTTCCCACACTATTTACTGTTTTTATTTGAACTTATATATATATATATATATATATATATATATATATATATATATATATATATATATATATATATATATATATATATATATATATATATAGGGAGTGTTTACGGTCATAATGGGCCAAGGCCTTTTGTGTTTACGGTTCTACCATTTTGGTTTTCGCCCTTAATGGGCTTTGGATTGTGTTTAGGGTCTAAAAGAAACCGTAAACACCCTTTTTGAAATCAAGCCAAACCGTGAACTATATGATTATTTTTCCCTTGGACCGTGAACCCCATTTTGGAGTTAATGCTTGACCGTGAACTCCTTTGGAGTTGATTTCCAAACCGTGAACACATTTACTCCATTAATTACTTTGGGTGAAAACTCATTTAATGGTTATGTTTATGTTTTAAACCCTTAAGTCTTTCAACCGATGTTCATTTATACTCCCCTAAATTAGCTTAGTTTTCTTTCTATACTTCTTTGTTAGCTCTATAAACAAGCCCTTAAGGCTTTAGAGGATACAATGCAACAAGGATTGCAATGTAATTTCACTTGTGCTAGGTTAGGATTTAGGCTTTACTGGGTCTAAAATTTTGAATTGTGACAAAAGCTGTCAAACTTTCGAAACTTAAAGGTTCAATTTCGAAACATTTGTATCTTTTTCCCAATTCGTGAACCAGGTAACGAAATCCACAACACCATTGATAACGAAGCTTTTTCTCAATCAAAGAACTATCGAAAACAAAGCATGTCGAACGCTTAACCGTGAACAGTAATATCTTAATCATTCAGATTGTTCTTCGCTTTTCATTACAGTGACCCAAAACCATCGACATCAAAATCATTGCTTCGCTTTTTGTTCAACCAAACACGACTTTGAGATATCGATTCCAATAGACTTCAAAATCGAATCAACATCACGTTATCCCATAACGAACCCAACATACAGTCGATTCCAACTATCAATTGCAATTGTCGAGTATCAAGAATGTAACCCAAACCTTCGCTTTTTCATCAGATCAACATCAAGTTCAATTTTTCGTTACTGAACAATCTAACAATGACAATACCAGTTAACGAATTGAGCTTGACCATCATTTCATTCTTCGCTTGTTGAGACTAACCCAAAACATCGAGTTTTCGTCATCAACCAAAAAAAAACTTCGATCGATTAACAGCCTTTGCTTTTGACTATGATCAATCGACATCCAAATCTTCGTTCCTTGACATCGATCACAAAAGCAAACTTCGAACCATTGGTTCTCGATTTCACATCACGAATCCTTCGAAATCGACTCCAAAATCTCACAACGACATCCAATTCGTTATCACTTACAGGGCTTTACTCTCAATCGACTTCCCAAACATAGACGATTACCAGTTTATCTCCCTTTGGAAACGACATCAAACATCAACATTCGAAATCAAAAATCAACATATAGCTTTTACAAATTACCAGCCATCGACCATTCTCAGTTCGTTACCAAGACGATCGACTCCACAAAACATCGAAATCAAAAGCATCAACCCTTTTCCCAAATCGAGTTCAATTCCAAGTCATTCACATTCGTTATTTCAGATGCAAGGCAAGACATACACATCGATTTTAGAAGTAACGAAATTATTTGAGAATCACGAACCCAACTCTATCATTTGCAAAACCCAATCGAGACCCAGTTGCGAATGAACGACTTCCAATGTGTTCCCAGTATATGAACAATCCAGTCGAACAAACACACATACACCATTCGAAATCAAAATAACCATATATCCATTCGTTATCAAACATGAACATCATGATGGTTTCGAAATCAAAATCAATTTCAGTTCTAAGTTCTCAAGAACACTGATTTTGACTCCAAAAAGTCAACTCAAACCAAATGTGCTCTAATGCTCTCCAATCCAAATACGATTCACATTCAAAATCAAACAAACATTCAAAACGATTTTGATCATCATATGAATCTCATTCAACCGATTAACAAGAAAAGAAAAAAAAATGAGATAACGAGATTCAATATTCAAGATCAATCACACAACAGATGAGTTGAAGGTACAGGTGAGATATGCGTATGTATATGTTGACTGACGAACAAGACTTTTTAGAGAATCATATTTCTTTCGGGTTTACTCAAACAGATCGGATCATTTAAAGGAATGATTGGGCTCAATCAAATGTGAATGATTAAACACATTTTGGGCTTAAAGATGGAATGAATAGTAACGAATCAAAATTGGGCAACAAAATCAAAAGCTGATGAACAGTAAAAAATTGGAATTAGATGTTCATTTTCATTTCATGAGAATTTTGAGAGTTTTATTTTGATATTTGGAATTTTGATCTAAACAAAAATAATTGAATCAATCAACGGGGTCGAAACGGATTTGATCCAATGACGCAAATCGATCAAAAATGAAAAACGATAAAAACGAATTGAAATCATGGACGTTTTGGAATCCTTTTGAGAATTTGAGATACCTTTTTGACGAATCGAGTTCCGTTTTCAACGAATGAATCAATTTTAGAAGATATTGGTTCTTTTGTTGGAATGAGAAAATCTCCAATTTGAACATTGTACCACCCATTATGCGTGATGTACAACTCGTTCTTCGTGTTCTTCGTGTTCTTCAACGATCCAAGAACATCTTCAAAAGAACCACCAACACTTTTGGGTTTTGACTTCAAATTCAATACAACACTTGGAGATTGTTGCTTTGGAACCCAAATGTGCTTCATGGATTTTGACTTCACAACATTTGACGATTTTTGTGAATAAACCCGCTTGTTTTTGCGTTTAATCTTCCTCTTCTTTTTCTTTCTCATCTTTTTGCATCTTGAAGACTTGATTACATGAACAAACCAACTTTCCACAACTTCAACATTGTGAATTTGAATCAAATCTTTTGGAGTTTGATACTTGTGAATTTCTTGAATCACCGACTTCCGATAAAGAATCATTCCTTGAAACGAATCACAAGAACACAAAATATCATCGCTTTGAACTCCAATCGAGCAAAAAACTTTTTCATAATGAGAATCAACTTGAAATCCTTTTTCTTGAACATCAAGAACATCAAGAACACTATGATTATCATCAAGAACATGTTCCTGAGCTTCACGACAATTTGCATAATATTCAAGTTTATTGCTTCCGTATTTACATTCAACATGAAAAATTCCTTTTATGACTTCACCTTTTTTCTTATTTCTTCGTCTTTCTTGATACGTTGTAATCAATCGATCAAACAAATCTTTGGTTTGATAAATTGGATGACCAATTAATTCAGCATCCTCATTTTTTCTCCATTTGAAATGAGTGCATATTCACTTTGCAATCCAACAGTCAAGCGATAAAGAATGGAATCAAAAGAAGCGGATTCGTATAGAAAATTTTTATTCCGAATCAACCATTTCTCCATAATTGCTTCTTTTCTTTTGAATCTAACGATATGAACTTGGGTTTTCTAGAGAAAGAAAGTGAAAATCAAGGAGATCTCTAGAGAGAGAAAGTGAATATGAACCAAATTCTAGTGAGAAAAAGTGGTACAAACAAGTATTCTAGAGAGAGAAAATCGAATTATGGATCAAATCAAGGAAAAATTCGATTTCTAGAACACAAAACACTCTTTAATCATGAAGATCAATAAGAACATGAAGACTCACCAAATCTAGAATGCCATCATGGATCAATTCTTGATCGAATCAAGAACACCCGATCTGATACCAATTGTTGTGGTGTTGATTATGATGACATATGCGGAATAAGAAAAGATCTAGTGAATCATCATACAAACTCAAGAACACATAGAGTAAATAAATCTGGATTTTGCTCTCATTAGTATTGATAGTAAGAGTACAAATGGGTCTTGTAATTTCTCTCTCTAAACTAATTCTCTCAAAGTGTTCATTACATAAATGAGTGTCACTCACTTCCTATTTATAGGAAAGACAACTCATCACACAATACAAGTGGGTAAAGCACAAATACATCCAAGCGTGACTTTACACCCTAACAATATTTTTGTAAATAAACTCTGAAAGAAGCATTGGCATATAGATCTAAGTGTATAAATATAAGTTTTAAGTTGAGATATGGCTGTGAATGTATAATTTTTAGCATAAGTTATGAATTTATTATATTAAGCTTGAATTTTATGTATTAAATTGTCAAATAATTTTATTAAGTTGTGATTTGACTGTATTAAGCTATTAATTTTAATGAATTTTGTGTTAAAATGTGAATGATTTATGTATGAATGTTTGTATTAATTTTCTTACGAATATATTTATTTTTTGTGTTGTATAACTATGTAAAAATGTATTAGTTTTTACAATTGTTTTACATTAAACTGTGAATAAGAGAATTAATTGGTTTATTAAATTGTGAATATAGTATTAAAACTGTCAATCAATGATTTTATAATCAAATCAGATTTGGAAGGAAGGATTGTTGCAACGTTGGCATAAGTGGTTGACGGCGGCGTGTTAATAGTAGTTGGTAGTGGTTGTAGAGTTTGGATTTGACATTTTAATATATATGAATTAGTGTATAATTGATTGTATGTTGTGATTTTTTATGTATTAAACTAAAAACTAACAGTATTAAGTTGAATATTTTATATAAATTTTGTGTTAAAATATGAATGAATGTATGCATGAAAATATTAAATTATATATTAGTGAATTGTTATGTTTATTAAACAGTGAATACTATATATTTTAAACTGTGAATATTTCTTACTCACGATATATTTTTTAAAGAAATCTACAATATAGAAAAAAATGAATTTTACAAGAAATAATTCTATTTTTTTGTACTAAAATTTTGTATATTTTGGAAGATTACTAAAAAAATGGGATTTACAATATTTGTTCTATTAAGCTGTGAATACAATCAAGAAAATGCCAATGAATTTATTGTTAGTCTGGCGGCGGTCCGACTTTGGTCTTGCGGTGGTCTGGAGACGGTCCAACGGTGGTCTAGCGACAAGTGGCAAGTAGTTTGTAAACTAGGAAATGAAATAGTTATCTTAATACAATATAAATGTTGGATTTGTCAAAAATGCCCTTAATGTAAACATTTAAAAAATGGTTCTTAACCTTTTTGGGTTCTTATTTAAACCACTCCTTTTATGATTTACCACTCAAAAGTTTTATAACTTATATTATGTTTAATTAGCATTTAGTGAAAAGTTTACTATAAAAAGGTCAATCTTTTGGAAGACATGCATACAAATCATACAAATTTCAAAAAGAAAACAAACTTAAAGGTTTTTGTGTTGGGTTGAGGTCTTATGACCATTTTTGGAGATATGCTATTATATTAGAGTTTTTAATTTGTAAGTTTGTTATACTAATTCGTTTTTATATTTTCTTCGTTTTTGGATTATTATAATACAGTTGTTGTATATTGTGATTTAATCGTTAATATATTAATCATATGTTATGTAGGGTGATGTCGAAAATATTTAATTTGTAATTTGTTATACTAATTCGTTTTTATATTTTATTCGGTTTTTGATTATTAATATATTAATCATATGTTATATAGGGTGATGTCGAAAATATTTAATTAAATATTTTAAATATGTTTTTTTTTGTTTTGTAATTGTACCGTTTCAAAAAGATAATTAATTAAAACTTATACATATGTTATACTTTCCATCTCTCTCTCTTTCTTTCTTTCTCTCTCTCTCTCTCTCGCTATATATATATATATATATATATATATATATATATATATATATATATATATTATAATAGAGGTCAAAACACTTCAACCAAAATTCATTTAAAATCTAATATTTCAAATGTTTTTTAATAATGATTATAAAAATTTCAACATGTGTTACTTAATTGATTGATTAATAACTAAAATATTTTTCCTACATAAATATAACATTTTTATGTTTGGTTATTCATATTTGTTTATGTAATTAGAAAACAAGGTGTACATAGAATGACTACTTCAATTTCACATAGGAATCGATACCACTAGAGATGTATGTTGTCTTTAACCGCTAGTAGGAGATCCACATATCATTTTTAATTATTTATATTAATGCTTAGTAATATCTATTTTATATTCCTATTCACCTTAATTTTTTTAGATACAAATTAAGGAAGAGGATTCTCAGCGCACCAACATAAAGTCAAACGTACGCCTTGCAAAATATGTAATTCAAATTAAATATCATATATACTAATCGACTTATTTTAAAACTCTTGATGACATTTATGTATAATGATATATTTTGTATGACTTCATTCTTAATTTCAATGTTTAATATTTGAAAGTTCATATATGAAACATTGGATGTTTTGGCCTAATATAAATAGTGTAATACAAAGTTTATTAGTTCAATATTGTTTATTAATAGCTCATTAAAAACAACTTATTTCTTATTTTATTCAAAAAATATTATCGAACATAAGAAAAGTAGATTATATTAATGTTATACAAAAACTTATAATATATATTGGATATTATAAAAGTAAAAATAAAGTTTATAAGGTATGGACTATATCAGATAGTATCAAAATATAAGTTGATGGATTTTTATGTTATTTGATAATTCGGTTAATGCCCAAAAATGACTAAAAACGTAAATTTTAACATATTTCTATTTTTTCCCATAATTATTTTAACCACTTAAATACATTTTTGCGCAACACGCGAGGTTACGCCTAGTATGTATATAAAGTCATGCATTTACTTCTTTAATACTACATTCACAATTTAATAGGCATATTAATTCACTCACTTTAAATTTAATGCAAAACAATTATCTAAATACTAATATATTCTTACATACTTATACAAAACAAAAATAAATATATTCACAAGAAAATTAATACAAAAATTCATCGATAAATCATTAATAATTTAACACAAAATTATATAAAAAAATTCACAACTTAATACAGTTCATTCACAACTTAATACAGTAAATTAGAGTTTAATACCAAAAATTCATAACTTAATATAACAATTCATAATGTAATACAAAAAATGTTATATATATTCTTAACTTAAAATTTATATTAATAACTTCAATAAAACATTTACAGTTTAATAAACAAAAATGATAACTTAATACAATAAATTCACAGTTTAATACACAAAAACTGTATATTCACAGAGCCATATTCTCAACTTAAAACTTATATTTATACGTTCATATACGGAGGTATTTTTATGTATTAAAATGTGAATTTATTATATTAAGCTTAAATACTACATTTATAGTTTAATTTTCTTTTGGAAACGGAAAATGAAATATATATTAAAAGCTATATGATTAGCAAGTAGCTAAGACATGAGCTGGTACAAAGATGAAAATATGGTGTTTAACAAAATGGAGATATACTCCAATCAATCCACCTAACTTTTACATCAGAATTGCTATATTTGAAACACGCGTATGTTTGAGAAACCACCTCATCTGCAATTTTTGCAGGATTTGTATTCGTCTGTTTGAAAACCTTATTGTTTCTTACCACCCATATGAACCATAACGTTCCATAAACTACTGCATTTATCCTTTCCTTCTTGCGTTCACAAGTTTCCCAACTTGTCACAAATCTGATGAAATCTGCCACGTTTTTGAACGTGGTGACAGGGATGCCACACCATTTGAAGATCCATGACCTAGCCTCCATAGCGACTTCACATCTAATCAATAAGTGATCACATGTCTCTTTCTCTTTATTACATAGAGGGCATATATATGTTTCTACTTTTATGCCCCTTACCTCCAAGTTTGCAGCCACCAATATTCTATTCATCAAGACTCCATATAAAGCATCCTATTTTCAGTGGGACAACCTTTGACCAATTGATTTGCACATCAGAGTGCGGTTTAGGGGCTTTTGATTCTAGCAACTTCTTTAAGGTACTCACCGTGTATTTGCCATCGGAATTACAGTTGAAACGAAAACCATTAGCAACGGGAATCATACTAACATCACAAAGTAAAGAGCATAATCTCTGAAAAACATTTGCAACCTCATCAACCATATGTTGTGTTTTCCAATTCCATTTAAAGCCTCTAGTGGTGATCCTATCTGTGATTGAACAAAGCTTTACTTTTTCCAAAGCATAAAGGCGTGAAAAACGTTCTTGGAGTGTAATAGGTCCACACCATCTATCCTTCCAAAACACAAGGCTTGTGTTTGAACCTGGGTTTATAGAAAATATGTCGTGGTGGCTGACATTAAATTCACACAGGGATTTGATTGCTTTTGCAATATTGCACCAAGTTCCATTTACTGTTTCCTTTGCAATACTTGTGATTATTTTTTTTTTAATTGTGTATGCAGTTTATGCACGTCTTCCATAAGCTATCAGGCCCATTTTTAAGTTTCCACAACCATGTTGTCAAGAGTGCCAAAATTTGGGTCTTTAATGTGCCAACACCCAGACCCCCATTAGTTTTTGCTGCCACCACTCTTGCCCATGACACCCAATGTATAGCCAGATTTGGTATCGTCACCTCCCCATAAAAATTTTCTTCTTAATTTCTCGAGATCGTCTTCTTAAAAAGTGAGAAATAAAAGGTAGGTAGGCTGTTGAGAACATACTTGATTAAGGTGCGATGACCTCCGAATGACAAACTCTTAGCTTTCTACATCGATAGTCGCGACTGAAATTTCTCTATTATTGGTCTCCAATGCTTCTTTAATGACATGTTTGCCCCAACAGGTACTCGAAGATAGGTGAACGGGAACGAACTTTGGATACAACCTAATACTTGTGCTTGCCTTTGGAGTTCATCATCTGGAATACCGATCCCAAATAATCGAGATTTTTGGAAGTTTACTTTTAAACTAGAGCTAATATGGAAGCATTTCAAGATTCAAGCAAGGTTCTTTATGCTCATGCTATCCCATCTTCCAACAAATATTGCATTATCTGTATAAAATAGATGTGAAAGAGATGGACCATTATGGGGAAGAGTTATACCTGATATGAGATTTTTGTTCAAGGTGAATTTGATGGCTTGATTTAATCCTTCCATAGCTATGATGAAAAGGAATGAGGACAAAGGATCACCTTGTCTAACTCCTATCAAAATAGTGAACTCTTCTGTAGGAGACCCGTTAACAAGGACAGAAGCTCTCGAAGACTCGAGACAACCATGTATCCAACATCTCCATTTATTGCTGAAACCAATCTGTTCCATAACCGAGTCTAACTAACCCCAGTTTAATGAATCAAATGCTCTCTCAAAATCGACCTTAAATAGAAACAACTTATGTTTCGATTTTTTTGCCCATGAATATACTTCATTTATGATCAATGGGCCTTCCAATATGTACCTTCCCTTTACGTAGGCGGATTGTACCTCCTCAACTACAGAACCCACAACAGTTTTTAGCCGTGATGAAAGAATTTTGGCCACTATTTTGTACATAAACCCAATGAGATTAATGGTCCTATATTCTCCAAGGGGCAAAGGGTCTTTGATTTTGGGTATAAGGGTGATGAAGGAAGCATTGCATCCTCTTGCAAATTTTCCATGTGTTTCAAAGTGGGACAGAAATTTGAAGAGATCATGTTGCATTAGATCCCATTTTTGCTTCAAGACTTTAAAGGTGTAGCCATCGGGCCCTAGGGATTTGTCTCCTCCACAACCCCAAATGGCGTTTTTAATCTCATCAATTGTTATTGGGGAATCAAGAAATTCACGATCAGCTGGGGAGATTGTTTTGGAACCATTGCATATGAATTTTGGTCTTACCGGCCACCTATCGTGAAATTTGTTTTCAAAAAATCGATGTACCTCCTTTTTGATTACTGATGGCTCTGTATTCCATAATCCGTTGACCGTAAGGCCATGTAGTATGTTCTTTCTGTTTTATTTTTGACGCCCCATGGAAAAAATGTGAGTTTTCATCTCCATCTGTTAACCAACGAATTTTGGATTTCGGTTGAAGATCTAATTTCGCAAGTCTCTCCAATTCACAAATTTTAGCCTTGTGTTCTCTTCATTCATTGATCTCTTCTTCTGATAATTGTCTGGATTCAACATTATTTTCAAGATATACAACCCTCTCCTTTAATGGAATCATAAGTTTTGATTCATTTTCAGCTTCTATATTGCGCCATTTGCTTATGGCTTTTCTTACAAACAATAGTTTATCTTTTAGGTACATGTCAGGCGTACCAAAACCCACGAAAGAGTTCCATGCCTGTGTGAATACCTTGTCGAAGTTTTCACTGTGAAGCCAAGAATTGAAGAAGCGAAAGGGTGGAGGCCCAAAATCTTGATTGGACGACTTCAAGACTATTGAGGTGTGATCCGAGTACTCGTGTGGTAATACTATAACTGTGGTGAGAGGCTGAAGTGCAATGAACTTTGAGCATACTAAGTATCGGTCTAGTTTACTCATTTTTCGTGCATCGTCACACAAGTATGTAAATTTCTTTCCACCATGGTTAAACTCTTGTAGTCTTGCTTTTACAATGAAATTATTAAAATCTCTCGTTGTGGTGCTACAAAATCTTGAATTGAACCTTTCTTCCTTAAACCTTACTGCATTGAAATCACCAAAGAATATCCAGGTTTCGTCAATACTTCTTTTTAGATTAAGCAGCTCATCCTATAACTTTTTCTTGTCTGAAATCTATTGTGGACCATAGACATTGACCGGTGTTGTTATTCCAGAGACCCTATTCCAGTAACCAGATATTGCGAGGAAGTATCTTGAGGATATTATTCTAGATTTCACAAAAATCACTGGGTCCCACATACTTACGATACCCCCTGATCTCCCCACTGGGTTCACAAATGCCACTTCAAAATCGTCATTGCCCCAAGCACCAGGGAAGTCGATGTTGTTTGAGTCTGCTACTCTTGTCTCTTGTAAACCGACAAGTCAACTTTTTTTGAGTTCTTAAGTTTTCGAATCCAATCAATTTTGTGAGATTCTCCACACCCCTCAAGTTTAAACATAAGCAATTCAGTGTATAATATCTTCAACACCAGTACCTTTTCCAACCACATCTTTGACAACCGGGTCTTCAATTTTAACCTGAAATCCCACTTCTTTGCCAATGTGAAGTATACTAGAGATTTCGTTGAAGGAGGTATCTCCTCAGTTGACATCGAAAACACTGTTGGGGCCATTGAACAAAGCAGAGCGATTTAGGTCATCAAAGGGGCGGATGCAAAAAACATGTCTTCCTTTGTGGCTGGTGAGAGAGGTAGAGGAGGCCAGTCTTCGAGATCAAGAGATCTATGTGGTGTTTTTGATGAGTTTTTTGGACCGCGTTTGAGTATCCTTCTTCTCTTATCTAAAGATTCTCCTTTGCTAAAGATGGGTGATGACGAGGGGGTATTTTGGACTGCATCTGGGGAACTTGGCCAATTGTCACCATTAGTAAGTGGGTTCATGGGACTGGGCTTCTAAAATAATATTGGAGTGGGCTTACGGCGTTGGGTCTGGTCATTTACTTGATTTTCGTATATATATATATATATATATATATATATATATATATATATATATATATATATATATATATATATATTATATATGGGTAACAGGGTCCTCTGAAATTAAATTCTCCTTGGGACTGTAATGAATATTAATGACAGGGGACTGTACAGCTTCTTCCCTTAATGAGTCAACGTGATTTTCCATAACGGTCCCCAACTCCGGCGACGACGTCGAAGACGGGACCTTCTCTCCGTTTTGCCATGTTTCTTCTATTATTTCCCCCTCTTTATGTTCATGTTCTTCCATGATCTTATTAGGATGTTCCCATGTCGCTGAGATGGCTTCTTCCGCTTCATCATTTCTATCTGAATCCATGGAATTAACAGAGCGTGTTTCATCCTCCTCCTCTGAGACAATATTTTGATGCTTATGCCAGTGACAGCCGCTCAACATGTCATCAAATGGAGACCAATCTCTATCAAATTCGACCACCCTAACATTTTGGATCATATTTCTCAACTTAATGTCAATTTCACCATTGATAATCTTTAATGATTTGGTGATTAAGCATACGTTCCCCGTATATATGTCCAGAGCTTCCCAGTTTCCACCAAATGTTTCAATTGTTGTTCCAAAAACCCCAGCAATCTTAGCATAATTGGCATTCGATCTAAATTTTACAGGGACCCTAAAAATTCTTACCTATGTAATTCTTTCAAATTATTATCATATGATAGCCTCTTTTTAACCATTTGAACCAGCGATTCCAACCAGCTTCATTTTCATTGACAGCAGTATATCTTTCCACTTACACTGTTGTCAATTTTTAGAAGTGTAGGGATGCTCGCTATGTGTTGGGCGCTAATTACTTCACCGAAAAGGATGCAATCCTCCCCGTTCACAAAGGTGGTTGTTGGTGTGATAGAGATAGGCTGTGTTCTTGGACATGTATTAGTGTTTTCGCGACCAGTTACTGTATCGGCAAATGAATTAAAACCGGTATACTCTTTGGCTCTTGAATGTGTATATTGGTGTATTGGATGAGGGGGAGGAGGTCATGGTGGCTGCCAGTTAGCTTTAAAGTCTCCGTCGGATCTTCACTTTTTCTGATACTTTGCTATATTGACCTTTAATATGCAGTGTTCACATCTGATTCTACACATTTCCTTCTCCAGGTCTTTCTCATTTGTTACTGCTTCGAATCTTACAACGCAAAAATGGACCCTGTTTTGTCTCTCTTTCCGCCAATGTATATGTCTACCACTTTTTCAAACTTTTCAAATGATTTCCTGATCTTGAGTTTGGTTATTCCTTCTGGAAGGTTGGATACATAGTATGAGGTGACGCGAGGCTTTGCGCTAGTTGATTACAGGGTGATAAAGGAATCATTGCATCCTGTTGCAAATTTTCCATGTGTTTAAAAGTGGGACACAAACTTGAAGATATCATGTTGCATTTGATCCCATTTTTTCTTCAAGACTTTAAAGGTGTAGCCATCATGCCCTGGGGATTTGTCTCCTCTACAACCCCAGATGGCGTTTTTAATCTCATCAATTGTTATTGGGGAATCAAGAAATTCACAATCAGCTTGGGAGATTGTTTTGAAACCATTGCATATGAATTTTGGTCTTACCAGCCACCTATCGTGAAATTTGTTTTCAAAAAATCGATGTACCTCATTTTTTATTACTGATGGCTCTGTATTCCATACTCTGTTGACTATAAGGCCATGTAGTCTGTTCTTTCTTTTTTTATTTTTGACTGCCCCATGGAAAAAATGTGAGTTTTCATCTCCATCTGTTAACCAACGAATTTTGGCTTTCTGTTGAAGATCTAATTTCGCAAGTCTCTCCAATTCACAAATTTTAGCCTTGTGTTCTCTTCATTCATTGATTTCTTCTTCTGATAAATGTCTGTATTCAACATTATTTTCAAGTTATACAACCCTGTCCTTTAATTGAATCATAAGTTTTGATTCATTTTTAGCTTCTATATTGCGCCATTTTCTTATGACTTTTCTTACAAATCGTAGTTTAGCTTTTAGGTACATGTAAGGTGTACCAAAACCCACGAATGAGTTCCATTCCTGTGTGAATACCTTGTCGAAATTTTCACTGTGAAGCCAAGAATTGAAGAAGCGAAAGGGTGGAGGCCCAAAATCTTGATTGGACGACTTCAAGACTATTGAGGTGTGATCCGAGTACTCGTGTGGTAATACTATAACTGTGGTGAGAGGCTGAAGTCAATGAACTTTGAGCATACTAAGTATCGGTCTAGTTTACTCAGTTTTCGTCCATCGTTACACAAGTATATAAATTTCTTTCCACCATGGTTAACAATGAAATTATTAAAACCTCTCGCTGTGGTGCTGCAAAATCTTGAAGTGAACCTTTCTTCCTTAAACAAATCATCAAAGAATATCCAGGTTCCGTCAATACTCTTTTTTTAGGTTAAGTAGTTCATCCCATAACTTTCTCTAGTCTCAGAGTTTAATTAACATATTAATTTATTCACTTTAAATTTAATGCAAATCAATTATCTAAAAACTAGTACATTCTTACATAATTATACAACAAATATATATATATATATTCACAAGAAATTAATACAAAAATTCATACACAAGTCATTAATATTTTAACACAAAATTATATAAGAAACTCACAACTTAATACATTCAATTCACAACTAAAATACAGTAATTTACAGTTTAATGCACAAAATTCACAACTTAATATAACAAATTCATAATTTAATACATATAAATGTTATATATTCTTAACTTAAAACTTATATTTATAACTTCAGATAAAACATTCACAGTTTAATACAGTCAATTCACAGTTTAATATACAAAAGTGACAGTTTAATACAAAAAAATATACATTCACAACCATATTCTCAACTTAAAACTTATATTTATATGTTCATATCTGGAGACATTTCTATGTCTTAAAATATGAACTTATTATATTAAGCGATTAATAAAATTCATAGCTTAATATACAAAGTTCATAGTTTAATACACTATATTTACATTTCATTTACATACATAAAATTCAGATCTGGAAAAAAAAATCAAAACTCACAGTTTATGAAACATTTCAGATACTAATTCAAGGCTTAAATAAATATTTCAAACACTAAAATTCACAACTTAATGCCTAAAAAAAATCAGAATTTGTAGTATGATGCACACTTCAAATACTTATTCACAACTCAATACAAAATTTTAAACACTTATTCATAACATAAAAACTTGGAGATCTCGTTGAAGTATTTCATCAAATATTCCTTGGAGTCTTCGAATATTCAAGATTTTAGCAGATCTAAAAAGTTGATGGAATTTTATGAGTTTTCCGGCAGTCTGAGGCGAGGAGGCGATGATGGTGGAAGAGATCTGATACGGTGGTGGAACCATCGGTGGCCACAATGAAATGCTTCATACATACAAGATCTATACCTGAAATTGCACCAAACACATCAAATTTGACAAGATCTAACCAAATATGGTGGTTGGTGACTTTTCCGACATTTTTGGATTCAAATCTGAAAGATTGAAGGATATGACACGATGT
The DNA here is from genome assembly GCF_052849685.1 of Lactuca virosa. Taxonomy (NCBI): domain Eukaryota; kingdom Viridiplantae; phylum Streptophyta; class Magnoliopsida; order Asterales; family Asteraceae; genus Lactuca; species Lactuca virosa. The sequence goes on along the minus strand of NC_136426.1, from coordinate 106,949,701 downwards.
TTTCTGGCGCTTTGGAGAGGTCAGATGTCGGAAGGTGGTCGAAAATGAAGCACAACTGACAGATCTGAATCTATAGAAGATTGACGTCGACGATTATGGTAGATCTGAATACGGATAATCTAGATATGAAGTTAGTGACTCCATATCTGAAGGTTGGCAGTTGGTGGTTGTCGATCGACATCGATGGGAAGAGGTTGTGGTGAGGGCGATGAAAGCAGATATGAAGATGAATGTTCTAGATCTGACGACGAATATTCTAGATCTGATCCGATTTGGACAGATCTGGACTAGGAACAACACCAAAAATGAGAAAAAACCACGGAAATCCTTCAGATCTGTTGGAAGTTTCCGGAGAAGGACATAGCGAAGGTGATAATGAGTTTAGTCGACAGCAAGAGGCAGCGGCATGACAGAGAAGGTAGGTGGCAATTATGGATAGTCGCCGGAGGTTGGCGGCGACGGTGTTGTACAATCGTCAGAGCTATGCAGTTAATATCAGTGATTTCCAGGTGGGATATCGGTTATCGGTACCTTTCAAAATATCGATGTCAAATATCGGTCCAAAATATCGAAACCGCAAAAATCGGTGATATTTACCGATATTTAACCGATATTCACTGATATTTCCAGGTGATTTCCAGGTGGGATATCGGTTAAGTAATTTTAGTTACTTTTGTTAATGTTAAATCATTGTCTGAACCTGTTGTTATGTTAAGTATTTAATTGTTAGTTTTAAGTCATAGACTCATGGTTTTAAGTCTTAACTGATCCTATTGTTGTGTTAATTGTTAAATACTCAAGTGTTAACATGCTATTTTCTACAGGTTAGATCATCTTGTTATGTTAAGTACTTAATTCTTAACTGGTGATGATGATGATGATGATGATGATGTTAGAGTTGATGTGGAAGATCTTTATAAATAATTGGAAGCCTTGGTTGATGTGGACTTGGAGGAAGATTCAATGGCTTACATATGATTATGCTTGAAACATTGACACTTTTGAGTTTTGACTTTTGATATTACTATTATATATGTATTACGTTTATATATATATATATATATATATATATATATATATATATATATATATAGGGTTAGGTTATTGTGTTTTTGATAAGTATTATGTGCATGTATGGTTCATTGCGGACCAATCATTTTAGTTATTTTAAATAAGTGATTAGTAAATATTACTAAATTAAAGATAACACAAAAATATCATCTAAATTCATTATAAGGGTATTTTAGTCAATTGAGACAAATTTAAAAAAGGAAAATTCAAGATTTAGGGGATAATTAATGCTCTTTATTTAAAAAATCTGATTTTTTTAAATTAATTCAATTTCAAACGTAATTTGTAATCATAAACCGATTTTATTCTGACAGAATATTATTTTGTTATTTTGTTAGAATGATGTTCTGTGATTCTGTTAGAATAGTATTCTATTAGAATATTATTAAAAAATCATTTTTTTGAACTCTCGATAGAATAATAACAACATTCTTATATCTATTCATGGACATCCAAACTTAAATACAAATTAATACATATTCTTACAGAATAACAACCTTATACATTTTAATATAATTACACATGTTCTAACATAATGTCATAAAAAATGAATAAAATTATTACAAAATTGCATTCTTAAATATACAATTATTGAATAAATGCATTTAATCTTCTTCAATGGTCCAAAGAATCAACTTAATTCAACTATTCTTACGAAAATGTGATGTATTATCGTAAGAATGTAATTCTTCAAGCCATTCTTCCAGCCATTCCTATCACAAATAAAACAAAAACTAAGAATGGTTAAAAGCATGTTACTTGCAATCCCTATCACTTAATATATTCTGGAAGAATACATAGAATATGATAGAATACATTCTGGCAGAATACATAGAATAAATTCTGACAGAATACATAGAGTACGTACATACAACTATTTTCTTATTCCAGTAAAATACTAAACAACACACATATACAAAATCCATTGAAATTTGCAAGCAAAATCCACTTTGCCAAAACTCAATCAAACAATATTGAATCGTGTAGGAACAAGAAATGCAAAATCTATATAATCTAATTTAATACCAATAATAAAAGAGCAGTGAAATGGGATTGAAGAAACCGAATGCAATTCCAAACTTAATCCATATCAACTAGCATCAACCTGTTGTTATGAAAAGGGCATCCATCCCAATCTAAATTAAGTTATATATTTCTAAAAAGAATAAGGAACAAAACGAAGTACAAAAATTAAAGATTATTAACTATTTTTTCATTGAGGCATTTTATCGAATACATGGAGGCCATGACAAAATCATGTTAGGCAAATCTGACGGGTACTGGAGATGGAATATCTAACTTTTTTTTAGCATCAATGTTTACATGTACACGTCAAAGGAAGTGAAATAACGAGATTTACTTGGATAAAATAGAAATATATAAAGTCTAAGAAGGAGAAAATAACGAACCTGATGAATCTCAACTTCAGATTGTGAACCTGATTGCAACTACCTAAGAAAAACACCTCCAAGAATTGAAGATATGACATTAAGAAAGCCATCTAGAATAGATTTTTAGGAAGTGTTTGACTTTATTTCATGATCGGTTATGTTGCAGATGCTTGAATCAATCGTTGATAGGGTTTTGTTGTAGAAATTTTGGGAAAGAAACAGGAACGGTGATGTTAATAAGCAAATGGGAGGAGTCAGAATTAGAATACGTATGATATGAGTGGTTAGGGTTAAAGAGTTAGTCAAAGAGATTTTCATGGAAGTTTCGATGAATCAAGGGATTTTATTTTAATTATCATATGCTAAGTTACTTAATTACCCTTATAAAATTATTAATTATTTAATTATTCCTAAATTTCTATTGGTTCCTACATGCATACAATAGTTGTAGGAAACATTTAAACCTATTTCTCTCTCTCTCTCTCTCTCTATATATATATATATATATATATATATATATATATATATATATGCATGATATAAAAATACCGATATCTCACCGCGATAACCAATATCTCAAATATCGGCCATTGACCGATATTTGATTTTGGACTGCTACAACTGCCAGGCATCAGAGTTAAGTGGTGGTAGATGTTGTAGAAGAAGGAAGCTTTTGAAAGTTGAGAGAATTTGAAAACTTATTAGAGAGTGTTTGGTGAGAATGTTTAAATATGATGTTAAATGTTAAGAAAAAAGTAAGTGGACAAAAATACCCTTAATAAAGTGGTTCTTAAATGGTTATTAATCTTTATGGGTTCTCATTTGATCTTTTGCTTCTCTCCCTCTCTCTCTCTCTCTCTATATATATATATATATATATATATATATATATATATATATATATATATATATATATATATATATATATAGGGTGAGGTTCAACAGAGAACCATAATTAACAAGGAACCAAGGAACCAATCGTGAACGTCGGAAATCATAATGATCAACGACCAAGGAAATAAATGTACACTTGTACATTGGACGCACACACACCAGATTATACCAAAAAATCCACCTCCTTACCAAAAAACTCACCTCTTTTTTTCGTTTAAAATTTTTTTTAGACCACATTTTTTATCGAAAAAAACAGAATATATTGTTGTTCTCAATTTTTCGTCCTCTTTCCATAGAGATCCATGTTGATATATAAAAAACGATTTTTTTTTCGAAAAAGACCCTCTTGATTTTGTTAGTTTTTTCAATATTTAAGTTTATTTTTATAAAAAAAAACTAATTATATCAAAAGATTAATTTTTTGTACTCTATTAATAACATCAACACCGACTAAAAAAAACATCGATCAGTGTAGATACACACTCTGAATCTAAACTGTAAGGCTGATAGGAGTGGAGGTGCTAAGGAGCTCGTTAGCACTCGCTAAGAAGAAAAAACACCGCCCCTAGCTCTCGCTAGAGGGCTCACTACCTTTAAGTTCGTCAACGACATAACGAGAGGAGAGAGAGAACATTGATCAAATCTTATTGCCACTTGGCTTTTCTTTAAAATCTTAACCAATCACGTGTCAGTTATTTCAATTCTTTTTTATTCCATTTGGATGGATGTTTCAAAATCACACCCTTATCTTTTCTTAATAGTTCACTTCTTGATGGAAGTTTCTAAATCATACCCTTATCTTTTCTTAATAGTTCACTTTTTGTTTGAAATATATAGATAAAATGTATGTTTTTGTTGTAAAAAATTAAAACATTAAGAACTTGTTAAAATGTCAAATAAATGTTTGTGTAATATTATGTCATATTATTTAAATCAAAAAAATGTTTGTGTAATATTAAAAAAATGTTTGTTTATTAAAATAAAGTAATTAAATTAAATTAGAAAAAGAAAATAAAAAAATGGAGTGCTAGGAATGTTACCACTCCCTGCCAAATGTTAAGATATGATGTTAAATAGAGAAAAGTGAGGTGACACTCAAAAAGCTGACGTAGCAAAGTGCTAACAGTGTTACCACTCCTCTTAGCCTAAATATTTCAATTTTTAACATTCATAATGTGAAAAAACTCGATCAGTTCAGATTCACATTGTGAATTTGACTTACTATTATATACACTATGAATCGGAGAAGGTTCACAATATTAATATGAACAGGTTCACAATATGAATCTGAACAGGTTCACAATGTGAATCTGAACTGAAATATCGTTTTTTTTTTGTAACATGAATATGAATCTATGTTTAAAAAGTACCAAAAATTATGAATTTTGATATATATTTATTAATTTTTTTCTATAAAAGAACAGACCTTAACTTTTCAACAAAAAAAATGAAGTGAGTTTTTTTCGGAAAAAAAATTCGTTTTTTATATATCATCATGGATCTCTATGGAAAGAGGACGAAAAATCGTGAACAACGGTATATTTGGTTTTTTCCGATAAAAAACATGGCCTAAAAAAAATTTTAAACGAAAAAAATGAAGTGAGTTTTGTTATAATCCGATGTATTTGCGTCCATTGTAAAAGTCTACAACCATTCTTTTTGTCGTTGATCGCTTTAAATTTCGACGCTTTCGATTGGTTCATTGGTTCTTTGATTAATAATGGTTCTCTATTAAACTTTTCTATATATATATATATATATATATATATATATATATATATATATATATATATATATATATATATATATATATATATATATATATAGAGAGAGAGAGAGAGAGAGAGAGCTAGGTTCATATATAAACCTTAATTATTGTATGAACGTATAATCAATTCTGAGCCAATCATTTAATAAAGGTAATTTCATAATTTTGCTAATTAAATTAATTGCTATCTAAAATTAAATCCTTATAATTATGGTAACTAATTAATCTTCGAAGACTATAATTTTGGAAAATGATGATCATGCCTGCATCAAAAGAAATTAATGGTGGCGACGTATCTTTTTTAGTTAATGACGTTAAAAGAAAATTTGGAATATTTTATATTTTCCAGATTCTCTAAGAATGTATCTTTTTCAATACAGATAGTATCTTCAATATTATTATTTTAGAATGCATGATAACATATTGGTTTTTTTTTTAACTTTGTTGTTTTTTACACACAATTCATTATTATTCCAGAATGTATTAATCTGCTAGAATACATATGTACAGTTACGTATTTACTTCTTTTTCTCAAGAAAATATTGGCTAAGCGGTTCAAATACATTTATCAATTAATCGATTCTTAAAGAATTAACTTTTATTCTTAGAGAATGAATTCTGATTCTTCAATAATGTCATTCTTAACCATTCTTGTCAATAAGCATGTAGCTTCAACTAACCAAATTGATTCTTTATCATTCTAAAAAAATGTTTATTTAACTAAAAAATTGATTCTAAATCATTCTAAAAATTGTTTATTTAACTATAAAAATTGATTTTTAATCATTCTCAAAAATCAGTATTTAATATTCTTTAAAAATGTTTCTAATAATTGGCGATTTAAAATTTTGAGGAAGCGATACGTTTAAATTGTTTATTTTTCTTATAAATTGTTTAATTTATAAAAATGTTTATTTAAAGATTTATTTGTTTGATTTTTTTATTAATTGATTTGACTTATTTACCTAGAATGTAGTTAATTCTATTTCTCTCTCTTAATAAATTATAATACTTGCCATTATAATTAACTAAATGTAGCTATATAGTGAATTCTTGTCCATGTTAATAAAATTTACCCTCAGATCATCATTTTTCATTTTCTTTTAATCTAATTACCAAAATTTAGTCATACACTCACATAATATTTATGATTCACATTTGATCCTAACTATATATATATATATATATATATATATAGTCATACACTCACATAATATTTATGATTCACAAAATTTAGTCATACACTCACATATATATATATATCTAATATTTATGATTCACAAAATTTAGTCATACACTCACATAATATTTATGATTCACATTTGATCCTAACTATATATATATATATATATATATATATATATATATATATATATATATATATATATATATATATATATATATATATATATATAGAGTGAGGTTCAATAGAGAACCATAATTAACCAAAGAACCAATCGTGAGCGTCGGAAATCATAACGATCAACGACAAAGGAAATAGATGTACACTTTTACATTGGACGCACACACACCGGATTATACCAAAAAATCCACCCTTTACAAAAAAACTCACCACTTTTTTTCGTTTAAAATTTTTTTTAGGCCATGTTTTTTATCAAAAAAAAAAACCGAATATACCGTTGTTCACGATTTTTCGTCCCCTTTCCATAGAGATCCATGATGATATATAAAAAACGAACTTTTTTTTTCGAAAAAAACTCACTTAATTTTCTTTGATGAAAAAAGTTAAGGTCTATTTTTTATAGAAAAAAAATTAATAAATATATCAAAATTCATATTTTTTGTACTTTTTAAACATAGATTCATATTCATGTTTAAAAAAAGCGATATTTCTGTTCAGATTCATTTTGTAAACCTATTCAGATTCACATTGTGAACCTCCTCAGATTCACAGTGTGCATAATAATAAGTCAGATTCACAGTGTGAATCTGAACTGATCGGAGCTTTTTCACATTATGAATGTTAAAATTTGAAATGTTTACAGTTTAGATTCACACTGTGAATCTACACTGATCGAGGTTTTTTTTTTTTTTTTTTTGTGAACCTTCTCAGATTCACAGTGTGCATAATAGTAATTCAGATTCACAATGTGAATCTGAACTGTTCGAGATTTTTCATATTGTGAATGTTAAAAATTGAAATATTTACAGTTTAGATTCACAGTGTCAATCTACACTGTTCGAGGTTTTTTTTTAATCGGTGTTGATGTTTATTAATAGAGTACAAAAAATTAATATTTTTGGTATAATTAGTTTTTTTTTATAAAAATAAACTTAAATATTGAAAAAACTAAGAAAATTAAGTGAGTTTTTTTCGAAAAAAAAAAGTTCGGTTTTTATATATCATAATGGATCTCTATGGAAACAGGTCGAAAAATCGTGAACAACGGTATATTCAGTTTTTTTTTTCGATAAAAAACTTGGCATAAAAAAAATTTTAAATGAAAAAAAGGAAGTGAGTTTTGTTATAATCCGGTACATGTGCGTCCATTATAAAATTTTGCAACCCTTCATTTTGACGTTGATCGTTTTAAATTCCGACGCTTTGGATTGGTTCCTTGGTTCCTTGATTAATAATGGTTCTCTATTGAACTTTTTTTTTTCTCTCTCTCTCTCTCTCTCTCTCTCTCTCTCTATATATATATATATATATATATATATATATATATATATATATATATAGAGGTAAGTTCAATTGAGAAAATAAAAAATGTTGAGAATGAGAGAATCATTCTCAGCGACTCATTTATTTTTGCCGCAAAAGCCTCCGTCGTACCAGCGGAAATGGGAAATGAATAGACATGTGTTTTCCAACGAAACATGTTTCCTTAAACTATGCTAATCATTACCTTAATATATACAAAAACATAGTTTTTTTTCGTTTTTTTTAATTTTTAAGAAGCTATTTTTATCGAAAAATGATTTTAAATATACTCAAATTCATGATTTTTTATTCTCTACAAATAGACATGCATATTGATATAATTTTAAGATAAAATAATTTTTTTTTTTTTTATATTTTCAACTATCGTTATTCATAAGTGAATAAAAATGCATCAGGTTTTATTACAGTACATTCGTTATTCACTTATGAATAAAAAGTATGATTAATTTTTTTTACAATTTAAGTATCATTCATATATGAATATAGCATATAATAAACATAGTATATTCATATTTAAATATTAGACGATGCATTCACTTGTGAATATTAACATAGTATATTCACTTGTGAATATTAGATGGTATATTCACTTATGAATATTAAATGATATTTTCATATGTGAATATTACATAGTATTACATGGTATATCACATGTGAATATTACATAGTATATTCACTTGTGAATATTAGATGATATATTCACTTTTGAATATTACACAGTATATTCACATATGAATATTACAAGGTATATTTACTTGTGAATATATTCACTTATGAATATTACAAGGTATTTTCACAAATATATATAATTTTTATGTTATTCACATATGAATAACATACAGACTTGCATATTTGTTTTGTGTTTTTAATAATCATATACTGATTCAGGTGAGAAAACATATTCATATGTGAATATAACGTGGTAATTTAGTTTATGCATTTCATCAAACAGTTGGAGTGCATACAAGTTAATTTTTTTAAAATGTTAAAAACATGATACTTTGGCTGGTGGGGGAGTGTTCTTCTAGAGATGTTGTGTAACGCCCGTAGATCAGGGCTAGTCAATTTAGAGACAATGAGCGTCAAAAATGACTTTTTGATGGAAGATTATTTTGAAGGAATAATCTTAACTAAGTTGTAGTATATGTTACAAGGATTCTGTACATATAAAGAACGCCGAAATCCGAGTTATAACGAAGAAGTTATGACCTGTCGAAGTTTCGCGACAGAACCGGCACGACACAGCGCGACGTAAATAGTGAATTTACGATAGAGCAAGATTTGGCCTTAGCGATCTAAACGAAAGTCGTAGAATACGTTAAACCGAGAGCGTGCATAAAAAGAATGTCCAAATCTGACTTCGTATGAGGAAGTTATGATTTTTCTAAGTTTCGACTTAGCGGTTTGCAGCCCGAATACTCGATTTGAGATCGAGCGGTTTTTAGCCGAAACAATCTAAACGAGAATCGAAGATCTTGTTGATAGTAGTGCAACAATAAAAAGACAGGCGAAAACGGACGTCAGATGAAGAAGTTATGAATTTATAACGGAGTTTTCCTGTTCCGGCCTACTAAAAATAAATAATAAAAATAAAATCCAAATTAGCCGACGAATCTAAACGAAAGTTGTAGAGCGTAGTCTCACCTACGCGTGGATATAAAGAACGTCGAAAACGGAGTTCGTATGAGGAAGATATGAATTTTTGAAGTTTATTAAATAATTAAAGTATTAAATTTAATTATAAATTCGATATTATCCAAAAGGGGGGGAGTCACCGGCCTTATCCACATTACGCCCAACGTAATTCGGGGTTTCAGCCCCTATAAATAGATGTCGAGTGCAGCCGAGTTCTATTGCTCATTTCTTTCCTTCTCTCGCGTTTTTGCCTCGTTTTTCGTGCAAGAAATACCCCGAAGCCCCGGTATCAACCCCGAGACCCGAAGCAAGTCCCGAAGCCCGAAGATCCCGAGAAAAATAGTTTTCGAGCAGAAGCTCTGCCCGCGAGAAGCCCGGTTTTGGAGAAAACATCCCGATTTCTTCGCAAAAGATTATTTTAAGCGTCGTAGCGCTGTCCGATCATCTTCTAATCAAGTGAGTGTATAGTCACTTTCTTCTAACGCATAAGTATGAAGTATTTGCTATGAAATACGTGCTATGTGTTTATATATTGTGGTTTATTTGAGATGTTGGTGGAATGCATGAACTATATAGGTTTTAATGAGTTAAACTGTATATGTATTTTGTAACTACAAATATGTTGGGTATGACATGAGTAGTTTTAGATCCGTGAGTATGGATCAGATCAAGAGGTTAGTTTTAGATCCGGGATTATGGATCAGGTAAAGAGATAAAACTTGTTATTAGTCTGGGAGTATGGATTAAGACTAAGTTAATTGTCCCTAGTCCGGGAGTATGGATTGGGCACAGTTATTGATCCGGGAGTATGTATCAGATCAGGATTAGGGTATAGTTAATTGTCCCTATTCCGGGAGTATGGATTGGGTACAATTATTGATCCGGGAGTATGGATCAGATCAGGAGGTTAGTTTTAGATCTGTGAGTATGGATCAGGTGAAAAGGTTAGTTTTAGATCTGTGAGTATGGATCGGGTGAAGAGGATAGTTTTAGATCCGTGAGTAGGGATCAGGTAAAGAGGAAAATTTTAGATACGAGAGTTTAGATCGTGTCATTGTGAGGATCGATGGGGTGGGATAAAAGTTGCTTGTATATAGTGAAATTGTATATGTTTGTGAGTTCTAATATATATATATATATATATATATATATATATATATATATATATATATATATATATATATATATATATATATATGATATAACATTGTGGGTTGAAAACCCTATATGCTCACCAGGCTCCCAAGCCTGACCCACTCAGTTTTCTTTGTATTACAGGTAATGGCACAAGAGTATAAGTTGGTGGACTTGACGAGAGATTTTGGATAATAGACTAGTAGTTGTAAATAACTGCTGTAAGGTCAAATTGTTATGTTTATGCTTTTGGTCTGTATTGAACATGACATCCCAAGATTTTGTTATATAATGAAAATACGTTTCTTTAAAGAAATGCTTTGATAAATTCTTATCATATTTTGTTTTGGGAACAAATTCCGCAACTGTTTTCTTTAAAAGATTACTCTGATTTTAAAAACAAAGCATAAACAAATCGGTCTTTTCTGGCCGTGAAATTGGGGATGTCACAGTTGGTATCAGAGCATTAGTTTAAGCGAACTACGAATTTGTAGAAAATTTCTAGACTTAAACTTAGAATGCTAAGTAATGATTGTGAGGAGTGTGTCTAAAATATGTTAGGTAGTATACCTAAGTTGACACAAGCACTAGTTTATTTTATGAATGATGCCTAAAATGCTTTTATGTGCTAAATGTTTTGTGTGATAGCTAAATTGATGCTATTATTTGTTCGGATCTATGGTCTGTTGCCGACCGGATCTGGAAACCTTATGTTTTTAGGATTCTAAGCGTATGACTACGATATTAGAACTAACATGTAAACGTTTTGGAGTGATAAGGATGATTTAAATATCTACCGTGAATGAGGATCTAAATTCACCTTATTCGGTGTGTAGATCAAAAATGGTAAGAACCAGAAGTGGAGTTGGAAATGTGAACGAAGACAGGAATCAACCACCTGTGGTTGAGCGAGTACATGTTGTAGCAGCAACACCTAAGCCAATAACAATGGTTGGTGTACAATTGATGATTCAGATGATGTTGGATCGTCAAATGGATGAAACTAGACGTCTGCTTCGGCATAATCGTGAAGAACTTTCAATGCCGATTGAACAGGCCGAGTTGAATGAAGGGCATTCGGAAGGAGGTAACTTCAGTGGGACTGTTGGTCAAGCCAACCCACCGTTAGTTAGACAAAACAAACAAAAGGGAGGAATTGATGGACTTGGGTGCAAGTACAAAGACTTTTTGACTTGCAAACCATCGACCTTCACTGGAAAAGAGGATCCGATCAGAGTGATGGATTGGATCTCAGAAATGGAGCTAGCCTTCATGACGTGTGGTTGCAGAGGCAAGTTGCAGACCACGTTCGCAGTACGTCGGTTCAGAGGTGGCGCTGTTCGTTGGTGGAACACTCTAGGGAAGACCCTAAGCCCTAATGAGCCACTGCAACTGACTTGGGCAAAGTTCTTGGTGCAATTCAAGCGCAAGTTCTGCTCGACCCAAAATCTGCTAGAGTTGGAGAACAAGTTTCTGACATTGACAAAAGGCAGCATGTCAGTTGATGAATACACTAATGCCTTCACAGACAAGATGGAGTTTGCTTTGCGCATCGTCCCAGGAGAGATGACTAAAGTTGACCGGTATGCAAAGGGACTCCCATTGGAGTATGCGGTGCCAGTGCGTCAGGCACTTACTCTGGAGGCAGCTATCTGGGCTGCCAAGTCTGTTGAAGATATGATTAAGGGAAGAACCGCCAGCAAGGTTGAAGTTGGCGAGAAAAGAAAGTTTGAAGGATCCTCAAGGTCCGATGAGAATAGAAAATTTTCGAAGTCTGGTTCGAAAAAGTTCGAAGAAGAAGCACAATGGTGTGATAAGTGCAAGAGGAAGCACATTGGGAGATGCACTAAAGAAATGACCTGCTTCAAATGCGGGAAAACTGGTCATTATGCCAACGAATGCACAAACAAAAGAGAAGCCTGCTTTAAGTGTGGTGAAGAAGGACACTTCAAACAAAACTGCCCAGGAAGGGAAGAGATTACAAAGCCAAATACGCTGCCAAAGCCAAAGGCAAGAGCATTTCAAATGATCCTTGATGAAGCAGATGACAACGCGAGGAATCAAGGATGAGGATTTTATATCCAAAGATCAAGTTATGAAGTAGCAGTGTGAATAGTAACTTATGGTGTAGCCTATTAGAGGCATAGTATAGGGTGAACTTGAACTTTTGTGTAATAGTTTCAAGGAATTAATATAAACCCTAGTTTTGTTATCTGGTGTGTTGAATGATTGTATGATTTTCTTGTATGGTGATTTGGTCGACTGCGGGACAATACTTGGGACGAGTACGAGTAGGTGTGAAAGGTAGTAGATGCATATACTACCGGAAGCACATGACTCACACTTGGATCAGGGAAAGTCACAAGGTTACCAAGAAGCTAGTGATTGATTCCGTTTTATTCGAGTATGTCATTACCCTTGTTTCGGTAATGACTAGTGAGATGGTTGTTATTCCGACCCTAGTGGTCATATAAATTTGAGTTCGACTGCGATGAGTTGTTACAAGGTTCAGAGAACCAAGTTCGAGGTAACATCTGACGTAAGTCAGAAGGTTGAAATTTATGCGATCGTTGGTATCGTGCTCGTTGTTAAATAGGTTCATAGCTAGAAATTCTACAAGTTAAGATGTGATTATATCACATTAGAATATAAAGGAAGGTATATTCCATTTCGGAATTTGACTCTAAGAGACTTGGGTCTAAGCGTTGTATTATATGATGAAAGGTCATTAGAACATGACCCATCGGTCTGTTACAATAGATAAAGGAAAGTATTTATCCTAAGAAGAAGAAGGAGTCCTCAATAAGGAGTTGCTTTGTACTCGAAAGTTACGATTGAAAAAATTCAACATAATACGAAAAGCAGGTGCAGGATTGAGCATCAAGGTTATTACTTAGGATAGTCGATTTAGTGCTTGTGCGTTGGAAACATATAAATGGGCCAAATCCCACCTGGGAAACGGAGAGTGACATGGTGAGTCGCTACCCGTAGTTGTTTGTCGTTGTGTGATTCCGGGGACGAAATCATCCTAAGGGGGAGAGAGTTGTAACGCCCGTGTTTCTAGACTAGGCATTAATATTGACATAATGGTCTAGGTTAACCTTTGTAACTCATTTAGAAGAAATGAAAAGGAATTATGTGATTATTATGTGTTCTATGTGTTTTATGCTTAATTATTAGGGTTTAATAAATTAAGAATAAAAATGAGCGTCAAAAATTAAATTTTAGATAAAGCCGATATCTATTAAGAAACTTGTAGTGGGCGTGACAAGGATTACGGATATATAAAGAATGCCGAAATCCGAGTTATAACGAAGAAGTTATGACCTGTCGAAGTTTCGCGATAAACCGGCACGGTGCTGAATGTCGTAAAAAGTGAGTTTTCGATAAACTACTTTTTAGCCTTAGTGATCTAAACGAAACTCGTAGTATTCGTTAAACCGAGAAGTTCGATAAAAAGAACGCCCAAATCTGACTTCGTATGAGGAAGTTATGATTTTTCGAAGTTTCAGCTCAGCAGTAGACAGCTAAAAACTTGAATTTTAGATCGAGTGATTTTTAGCCGACACAACCTAAATGAGAATCAAAGGTCTCGTAAATAGTAGCACAACGGTAAAAAGTTCGACGAAAACGGACGTCGGATGAAGAAGTTATGAATTTTTAACGGATTTCCTGTCCCGGTCTGTTAAAAATAATAATATAAAAATTAAAGTCAAAATTAGCCGACGAAGTCTAAACGGAAGTTGTAGAGCGTAATTTTACCTACGCGTGCCTATAAAGAACGTCAAAAACGGAGCTCGTATGCGAAAGTTATGGATTTTAGAAGTTTTTGCACAAAAACCGAGAAAATTCGCATAGTCACGATTTGCCACGTCACCCTCGCTTAGAACGTGCCACGTGTCCGAGATTGGTGAGTCAGGCGAGCCACGTGTCCGAGCTGCTGAGTCATCCGAGCACCTGGCCTTATCCGAAGCGGTCCAATCAGGAGAGGACAGCGAGGCCTTCGCACGTGCAACCACCTGCGCACCCTCGCCTGCGGGCCCCACCACCAGAACCGACTTCGGACCGAGGCTTCGGACCAATCACAAGAAGCCAGCAGCCACTTCGCACGTGCATCCTCGTGCGAGCCATCCCCTGCGAGTCCTCGGATCAGCACACCTGGAGGCTTCTCAGCCGTTGGATCAGGAGCTTCGGCCCCTATAAATAGGAGGGTGCGAGACCTCCCGGGTATACTTTGAAAATTTGTCATTTTTAGCCCTTTTTTCACTATTTCTTTCATTTCAACTTCCCACGAAGCCCCGGTATCAATTATAACCCCCGAATACGCCACGAAGTGCCCGAGAAGCCCGAAAAATTTATCTTTTCGGTTTTGAAGCCCGACCCTTCGTAGAGCCCGGTTTCTCAATAAAACTCTCGGTTTTATTAGAAACAATCGTTTTAGGAAACGAATTGCTGCCCGATTTTCATTAAATCAGGTGAGTGTATAGTTACTTTCACCTTACACATAGATATGAAGTATTTTATATAAAATACGTGCTGTGTGAATATTTATTGTTTGTTTATTTGAGTTGGATGTTGAAGGTGTGATTTATACATGTTTTTAAATAATTTAAACTGTATATGTATTTTTATCTACAAAAATGTTGGGTAAAACATGGGTAGATGAAATAATGGGTGTGTGATGAAAGGTGAGTTGGATAAATGAAATGATCAGTGATATAGATCATAAGTTGAGGGTGAGTGGTGAAAGGAGATCATAAGTTGAGGGTGAGTGGTGAAAGGAGATCATAAGTTGAGAGTGAGTGGTGAAATATGAGATAAGCCCTTACCCAAACAGTGACCCCCGTCATTCAGCAGAGTAGGGATGACAACCATGGACTATTCTAGATGGTCTGTGGAACACTAGCAGGCCCGCAACCTGTAGGTGTAATGAACTATATGTTCATTTGGAGTACTCTAAAAACCCATTGACATGTATGACAGGGGTGAATACTGTCAATAATACCGTCAATAAATAAGAGCTATGAATTTAGCCCCTGTTGTATAAACCTTGGTGATGGTGTGACCTTGTGCCTATTCCTTAGGATGAATCCTTAGGAAGGAGTGATAGTTGAACCTTAGGGTAAACCCTTAAGAAATTAATAATGTTGGGCTTATAGTGTTGCGTCATGGGCTCGGTCCTTAGCCCGATTTTGATTGCCGGTTTGGGCCTGTCCAACCGTGCATGTTTTCTCTAGGGTTTAGTATTTAAGCTGCATGCATGCAATCTTTGTATATACGCTTTAAGGATTATTCTTTTTGAGGATTGAAAACCCTAGCTCGCCTCTACAGTGGAAGTTCTTCATAGAGCTCTGCTGAGGCGTGACTATATTTGAATCATAAATATATTGTTGATTCTGTTATTGTGTTTGTTTTGTTTGATCTTTATCTTTTACCTGTGAAAGATCTAATCGATCTAAGATTTATTCTCATCAATTGGTATCAGAGCAGGAGATTGTGTAATTCATACACATCTCTTCTGTTGAAGAAGTTATCAGGGTTTTTCCGCATTAATTGATATTAATTGAGCCGTCATTCCATATTGGCGTGTCTCATTAATTGTCGATCTTACCCTAACGATAAATTACAAGTCTGATCTTAAACAGGTTATCGATCAAACTTCATCACAATGTCCATGGATGATTCGCAAACCAATCCAATCAACATCTCCAACAGTATCGGATCAACGACTAGGATTCCAATCTTGTACACTCAAGATTATGAAGTTTGGACACATCACTTCGAAGATTATGTGAGTGGCTCAGAAGATGATGGGTACTTGATCTGGGAAGCTATCACTGTTGGCCCGTTTGCTCATACAAACAGCTCAAGGATTGTCAAAACTCAAAAGGAGTACAATCAGCTTGTGAGTGATGTGAAAGACATTCCTCAAGACGAGAAAGATAAGTTTAAATGTAACATTAAAGCCTTAAGAATGATTAGGTTTGCATTGCAGTCAGATACATTTCGTTTGGTGAATTCTTGCACTACAGCTAAAGAGATATGGGACAGGCTAAAAGAATTGTATTCCACCGACGCAGATCTGGAACATTTGATTCAAACTCTTTTGCTT
Source organism: Lactuca virosa (assembly GCF_052849685.1). Lineage (NCBI taxonomy): Eukaryota > Viridiplantae > Streptophyta > Magnoliopsida > Asterales > Asteraceae > Lactuca > Lactuca virosa. Next base: position 106,933,010 of record NC_136426.1, on the reverse strand, counting down.
TCAGAGTTTGGTGATTTCAAACAAAAGCCCGAAGAGAAACTGGTTCAGGCTTTTGATCGTTTTAATCATCTCTTGAGTAAGATAATAAAGCATGGGATCGAAAGGAAAGTTATTGAACAGAAAGTTACCTTCATGAACGGTCTTAGACCCGAATGGATAGCGGTCGTGTCAACAGTAAAGGCACATGAACAGTTTAAATCGTATTCTCTGGCGAAACTGGTGGGAATTCTGAAATCCCATGAAAGTGCTCTGACTAAGGAAACGAGTGTGGTGTCTAGCTTGGGTTCGTTAGCCCTTGTTTCTAAAGGAAAAAGTTCTGTTGGAGAAGAGGAGGAATTAGATCTTTCTGACTATGATCTAACCAGTGAAGAGTATGCCCTGATGGTCTCTAATCCTAGAAAGTTCATTAAAAGGAAGTTCCCAGCCAACAAAAACCGAAATTAGCAGGGAAGTTACAGCGCTGAAAAGGTTAAGGAGGAACCGACGATAGCGTCGAAGTCAGAAGAGTCCAAGAAAGAAGTGAAAATTGGTGGAGACTTAGGATTTGATTGCCATTACTGTAGAGGTAAGAATCATTTTGCCAAGGACTGCATGCTGAAAAAGAGGGCAGAAAAGACGGATGATGATGATGAGGAAGCGAGCCTCATGAGACGACTAGAGGAGATCAAGAATAGAAAGTATGCTGCTAACAATAAAACTATGAATGCTTTGATTGTACAGGATACAGACTACCGTGATGAATTCGGTGGCGTGGAAGTATGGTCCACAGACTCAGAGGACGAAGAAGTAAGAAAACCCACTCATGGCAAGGCGATGCTGGTAAAAGAAGAACACACTGCTGGAAGGTGTTTCATGGTGACCGAAGGTGTATCCCAGATGAGAGGATATACAACTGATGGAGGAATAGAAGGTGAGAAGGAGCGAGAGGACAGGTGTTTTGCTACGAAACCGGTTAGTACACAGATCAATGAATGTGATGAGTTGATCAAGAAGGTACAAAATATTCTTGCTTCTCTAAAAATACCTGTTACTAACTATGAAAAGGAACTGAATAGCTTAAAATCTAAATTTTCTAGTATAAGTAGTAGTCTTTCCCAAACCCGTGTCACAAACTCTAACCTGACTGATCAAATTAGCAGGATATCGTCGAAGAGTGAGGAAAGGAGGATGTGGATTGAGCTGAAGGAAAAAGAGTTGATTAGGTCTAAGGATGAGTTGATTTATTTGCAAAGAGACAATCTTAAACTGTTAAAACAACGAAATGTGTTTTGTTTGATTGCGAAAAGACTTTATTTTAATATCACACAGTTGCATCTCGATTGTGAAATAGGAAAGAAGATACATCGCATGATTTTGCCCTTCCTTGAGTTAAAGGAGGATGAAATCGATGCTGAAGCTTACATCTGTGAAAGTGTTGTATCCTCTGATGAGATCTCACCTACATACAAAATCGGTCTTGACAAAATTGAATCCTACATAAAGTCCAAGGACCATAAGGACATGCTCAAAAATCTGTTAGATGAGAATGATAGATTGAAGTTAAGAGCTGAAACTGTACAGAAATTTGACTCGTTGAATGCCAAATTAAGTTCAGAAAATAAAATTAATGTTGAAAGTGCATCTGAACTTAATGAGGATGATGATCTGAGTGAAATCTCTGTAGAGGATGTGGTGGACTGTTCTGAGTTTGTCAAGAGCGAACCTAAAACCCACAAAAATCTGATTTCTGAAAATTCAGTTGAATACGCTCGACTATCCAAAGACACGACCAAAGTCCTTAAAGAAAAAGCGGTTGTGTATCAAAAGGTACAATCAACTCCAAATCAAGTATACAAGGTTAATGGAGTAACTCAGCAACAAACAGCCGAACTGACGGCGATAGTAGCAGAAGATAATGTTGACGGATGGGATGAATTCTTCTGGTCAGCACCTATTGACAATGCTGATGAAACAGTAGGTTTGTCACAGAAGACCACATGGAGAGTGAGAGGCAGATATATAGCCGAACCACTTAATGATCCTACTCGTTTTGATGGGCCGAGCACAAGTGGGACTAAAAAGTCTTCAGATGAGCAAGTGGTTATTTCAAGCGAAACCAATTCACCTAAGTGCAAAGCTAATATTCAAAGTTCTGAGAAAAAGGCTAACATTCACAGAAACCCAAAACAGGTGAGAGACAGAAAGCATCAAAGAAATGTGAGGTACAAGAAAAACCTTACCGAAAGGAAGCTGTTCTGGAGATCTCAAAATCCTAATTATGTTCGCTATGAAAAACCTTCTAAACAAAAGGAGGTAAGGAACAAAAAGGAAAGCACCGGTTCGCAGGAAGCAAGGAACCGAAAGGGTGGTTTCGGTCCCTCTACTGAAATGAACCGAAGGGAGAGCTTCGGTTCTCAGAACCACATCAACCGAAAGAACGGTTTCGGTCCTCAACCCAATAACAACCGAAAGAACGGTTTCGGTCCTCAACTCAATAGCAACTGAAAGAGCGGTTACGTTTCTCAACCCTGCAACACCAATCAAATGAACAGAATATCCGATGTCCCTTCTAAACCTAACTCTTCTCGTTCTAATTCTTTCAAGGATTTAAAGGGGAAAGGAAATCTCTTTCCAGAAGATGACAGACGTCCAAAAGAAATCCAAAAGAATGCAGACGTCAACACCTCAAATCGTACGCCTGTCGAATTTAAGTCAAACAAAATTAAAGTTTTCACTATAAAAAGAAAAGATGAAACAACTTTAATTAAACGTACTTATTTGTTTGATATTTCTCTTACTATTCCCTCTCCTGTAAAAGGCTCACAAGGACCCAAGAAACTTTGGGTTCCTAAATCTGTTTAATATTTTGCAGGTTATGCGTGACGAGCAGTTTGACGAAGAATGGTATATTGACAGTGGCTGCTCACGTCACATGACAGGCAGGAAGGAAGAACTGAGGGAGTTTCGGTCTCTCAAGGATGGTGGTATTGTGAAGTACGGCAACAACTCGTTTGGAACTATTAAAGGCTATGGCATGATTACGAATGGTGATTTCTCAATTAGAAAGGTCGCATATGTTAAAGGGCTTCAACATAACCTTATCAGCGTATCACAGCTAGTCGTTGGGACTGGATTGAAGGTATCATTTGATGATGAAGGCTCAGAGATAGTCGAGAAGAAGTCAAATAACATTCTACTGAAATCGAAGCGAAAAGGGGAAATGTACCCTTTAAACCTCAATCCAATTCGAGGTAAACCAGCAGTTTGCTTACTCACAAAGGCTCATTCAGATGAAAGCTGGTTATGGCATCGACGTCTCTCTCATCTTAATTTCAAGGATATAAACAAACTGGTTTTAGGAGATCATGTTCGAGGTCTTCCAGTTCTCAAATTCGACAAAGAACATTTATGTGCAGCCTGTGAATTGGGAAAACAGAGTAGACAAAGTCATCCCTCCATTATCAATACAAAAGTGATAGAGCCATTGGAATTATTGCACATAGATCTGTGTGGTCCCTCTTCCATTGAAAGCATTGGTGGAAATAAGTACATTTTGGTCATTGTCGACGACTTCTCTCGCTTCACATGGGTATTTTTCTTGAAGCAAAAATCTGAGGCTACTCCAAGGCTCAAGCTCTTCATAAAGTAGGTTGAAATTCAACTAAGGAAAGTTGTTCGTAACGTAAGAAGCGACAACGGCTTGGAATTCAGAAACAAAGATTTCGAAGATTTTCTTGCTGAGAAGGGAACGACTCATAATTTTTCAGCCCCATATACTCCACAGCAGAACGGAATTGTTGAAAGAAGAAACCGATCTCTGTGCGAAGCAGCTCGCACTATGCTAAGCTTCGCTTCATTGCCTCTGTATTTCTGGGCTGATGCTATCGCTGCCGCTTGTTACACTCAGAACCGATCATATCTAAACAAGCGATTCTCTCACACTCCTTACGAGATCTTAAACAATCGCAAACCGAATGTGAAATTCTTCCATGTGTTTGGTTCCAGGTGCTTCGTCTTCAATTCTAAAGAGAAGCGAAATAAGTTCGATGCTAAGGCTGATGAAGGTATATTCCTAGGTTACTCCCTGAATTCTAAGGCATACAGAGTTCTGAACAAGCGTTCTAAGAAGATTGAAGAAACATACTATGTCACTTTTGACGATAGATATGTTAAGAAGATGATGGCAACCGAAAGTACAACTCAGGAAATCTTTCCAAAGACTGGTCACGTAACAGCCCCAATTTCAAATCTTTTTGAGCAATACATGCTTCTTTTTGATGAGCCTCAAACGACAATTAATTCTGAATCAACAGCGAAAGACAACAAGGTTGACAGTCTAAAGCAAATCATTGATGATGCTGCTCAAAAGATGGCTGCTGATTATCCTAAAGCAACCGAGAGGCCAGTCGAAGGTGAACCTTCAAATGACCGCCCTTCAGTCCAGGGGGAGGGTCCGAATCCACAACAAGATCAAGGTCCTTCATTCCATGGGGAGAATTCAACGTCACAATCATCTGGCTCAACCGAAAGTCCAAACGAAGGGGAGCATTCTGATCCAGAATTCGTGTCATCATTCGAGGGGGAGAGTACACATGTCAATGATGATACTTTATCAGAATTGGAAGAAGAAATCAATGCAGAATTGGATCCCTCTTGTGATCCAAATTATCCTCCACTTATTAAATGGACCAAAGATCATCCTCAGAGTCAAATTATTGGAGACTCTTCAGAAACGGTGTTAACTCGATCACAGATCAAAGCGAAACAAGCTGCACTCTTTTCTCAAGTAGAGTTTTGCATGTTCAACTCCTTTGTTTCCAAAGTTGAACCGAAGACCGTTAGCTCAGCACTTGATCATTCTGACTGGGTTCAAGCCATGCAAGATGAGTTGAATGAGTTTGAAAGAAACAAAGTATGGCGTCTTATTCCAACTCCAAAGGATGCCTCGGTTGTCGGTCTCAAATGGGTATTCAGAAATAAGATGGATAAGGAGGGGAACGTGATTCGCAACAAAGCTCGTTTAGTGGTGAAAGGCTACTGTCAAGAAGAAGGTATCGATTATGAAGAGACTTTCGCACCAGTTGCTAGATTAGAGTCTGTTCGTATCTTTCTTGCCTATGCTGCACACAAAAACTTTGAAGTCTATCAGATGGACGTCAAGTGTGCCTTTCTCAACGGTGAACTTGAAGAAACTGTGTACGTTGAACAACCGCCGGGCTTCGTGAACGAAAAGTGTCCAGGTCACTGCTACATACTTGACAAAGCGGTATATGGCTTAAAGCAGGCTCCCAGAGCATGGTATGAAACTCTCACTCGGTTCTTAAAAATGTCTAGATTCAAACAAGGCTCGGTTGACCCAACCTTCTTTCGAAAGAGAGAGGGTAACCACCTTATGATAGTCCAAATTTATGTTGATGACATCATCTTCGGCTCCACGAATCCTAGCTTAACAGCTGAATTCAGGAAGTTGATGGAAACTAAATTTGAGATGAGCTCAATGGGTCCAATTAACTTTTTCCTTGGCTTAAACATTAGACAGGGACCCGAAGGCATCTTTATTAACCAGGAGGCATACACCAAGACACTGCTTGCTAAGTTTGGAATGATGGGAGACTCCAGAGTTAAAGTTCCAATGGCTTTTGGGACAAAGCTTACACCTTCCTTGGAGAAGCCAGCCGCTGACATGACTCTTTATTGACAAATGATTGGCTCACTGATGTATCTCACGGCCAGCAGACCTGACATCATGTTCTCAGTTTGCTATTGTGCCAGATTTCAAGCTAACCCACGCGAACCTCATTTGCAAGCTGTGAAAAATATCTTTCGATATCTGAAGCGAACCTCCTCTCTCGGTCTTTGGTATCCGGCCAATTCAGGATTCTTTGTTCAAGCGTTCTCAGACGCTGACTTGGGCGGATGTGGATTAGATCGTAAAAGCACCACTGGAGGATGCCAATTTCTAGACGGTAAATTGGTCAGCTGGCAATCGAAGAAACAAACCTGTGTTTCTCTTTCCACGGCTGAAGCTGAATACATCGCTGCTGCCTTATGCACATCTCAGGTGATATGGATACAGAGTCAGCTTAGAGATTACGGGCTAAATATGAAGAAAATCCCACTATATTGCGACTCTGAAAGTGCAATTAGGATCTGTCACAACCCAGTACAACACTCAAAGACTAAACATATCGCACCGAGGTATCACTTCATTAAAGATCACGTGGAAGATGGCAACGTCGAAATTCACTTTGTAAGGACAACTGATCAACTGGTAGATATATTCACTAAGGCTCTTCCTGAAGCAAGTTTCAACAAGATTTTGCAAGGCCTAGGCATGATGGAATCGGAGTCAGTACCAAAATCGCCTTCGCTTCAATAAAGGTAGGAGGCGAAATAGAGTGAACCGAAATGAACTGAGCGTTCGGTCTATTTCAGGTTCGGTCTATTTCGGGTTCGGGTCGACCATGAACCGAAATGAACCGAGCGTTCGGTCTATTTCGGGTTCGGTCCATCTGAACTCGTTTGCCTCTTCTCATATCAAGGCGTTTTGTTCGGTCCAAAAATACTTTATCTTTCTGTTTTTATTTCTTTTCAGAAACCTTCCAAAAATTCAAAAATATTTCTGTTTCTTTGTTTGTTGGTTTGTGTGGTGTGTTTCTTTGTTCTTATTAGGTAATAAGAGAACCAGTAAATCAGAATATGGAACTAAGGCAGGTATATTTCTTTCCTTCAGTACTAGTTAAGTGTCCCTAGAAGCATGCTGCTATATGTTGACCAAAGCCTCGAACGATTCTGAGTAAAGCCTTAATGACTTGATAAATAAAAATCTTGTCTCACCAATCAGGCTATAACATTTACTCTAATCATGAGCTGCCATACTCCTCTCAAATTGAGTTAAGATGTTTTCTGCTTTGTCAATCAGTTCTAGCAGAGGCACTTTCGTTTCTTTTACCCACCTTATTTTTCTCCATCACTGATTCGTTTCACATTTTGTAACCCTTGAGACTCTCAGCTATAACCACTGAGGTTTATGGTTATACCAATTCTGTGTTGATGATCTTAAGTTCGTTCACCACGACTTAAGTAAAACCCAAAATCCAACTCCCTTACTGAATTGACGGCGAATACTTTACCGTTTGATCTATGAAATCTCCTTTTTCGTTTTGCGCGATCCTAATGAAAGTGCTTATTACCAAAGATTTTCTTCCAAATGGATCCATGTTTTATTTTTTTTTCTTCCAATTACGATTTCAACAAGTCACTGAATATGTTCCCTACCTACTTGTTCAATAGATTACATTGATCTAACAAGTACTTCATTCAGTTTCGGTCTTATATCAAGTCTCGAATTCATGAATTGAAGCGAAAGCCACCTGTTATGAGCCTTAGATTTAAAAGATGCCTTTCAATACTTCTTAACAAGTATTTAATCGTTATTTAATGGGAAGCCATACAAGCACTTTAAGGTCTCTCTTGACTTTGAAGGAAGAGATTCGTGCCCAGAATCAGTTGCTTTATATTTTTTTTAAGACATCACAAATTATCTTGCACAAGTCGCTTTATTTCTTTATCTTTTACACTCTATGCACGAATTTTTTTTTCCAAAAACTAGTTCTATTAATGGTGCTTTAATGATCGATAAACTTAAAAAGCGATGACGATTCATGTGAAATATGGGGTGACGATTGGGATAGAGTTAAGGCTGACTCAGCATTTCTCCAACCGTTAAGCTGATTTGAAAAAGTGCCTTTTATGGAATGGCGTGTAAAAAGGAAACACCCTTTCTCTTTCATGCGTCATCACTGGGTATGACTACTGTTCATCCGTCAAATCAGGCGCCGGTTCAAATAACTCCAAGATATCAGCCGAATTTTTCTCTCTCCTACTTGTACGTATAAAAGGATTTGGCACGCTGCTCTTTACCCTTTTATCACTTTCAAAACTCTCGAAGAACAAAGGTGATTCATCTTACTGTTCATCTTCTTCTCCAAGTTTCTACAATGGCAGAATCTTCTTCAGTTCAAGATACCTCTGTTCACCCAACCCTTCTCACTATCAAACCTCAACAAAACCTGATCATCGATCTCACACCCTTTGTCTATGAACCCTACATGCTGTATGTTGTTGAGTGTCTTAAATACTCGCCTTTAGTCGACTCTCTGTCAAGAGTCGAAGTTGTTCCTATGGCCTGCCTCTCACTAATCTACTCCACTGCTTACTACGACAAAGCCGCTGAAAGGATTCACTTTGAACTCCACAATGAGAAGTCCTCCATCTCCAAGAACCGCTTCTGTGCCCTAATTGGTCTCTCTCAAGAACCAACCAAAGTAAACCCTGAATCGATCACTACTGGTCAGTTGTTCTCCATGTTTTATCAAATGGGGTACACTGAAACCCTAACCACCATCACCAAGTTCAAGAAGTCTTGCCTTCCTCCTCCATGGAATGGCTTATTCACTCTACTGTTCAAAGTACTCTCTGAGCGCAGCGCCGGCTCAGATGGAGCAAGCAAGTCCTTTATGACTGTGCTTTACGGTCTATATCACGGGATTGATCTGGACTATGGTACAATCATCTGGCAACAACTGATTCAAAGCTTGAGTTCCTCCTCAAGACACTCCGAAATCTCGTGTGGACGGTACTGGTCAATCATCACCAAGTGGGTAATGGATCGCCTTCACGTTCCAATCATGGCAGACTCTCTTCTCTCCTCTATTGCTACTTTTCACACAACGAAGATAATTGTCACGGATCTCACCAAGTATTCTTTCACTGGATCCATCCCTGACACCATGCTTGCTTGTCTGCCTGAAGCAAGTAAACTTCTGCAACAATACATGGAGTTTCCTTCTTCGGGTCCACGGGAACTAACCCTAGCCATGGTTCGATCCATTGAAGAAGCTGACAAGCCAACCAAGAGGGGAAAGAAAGCTGCGACTCAGAAGGAGACGAAGGTTGCTAAAACAACCAAGGGGCGAACCCCTACGAAGCGAAGGTCAGACAGGGCCGCTATGTCCCAGCCTGAACCCAAGAAGCAGAAAAAGCCCGCTCGGAGACTCATACTCCAATCTTCAAGTGATTCAGACTCAGAGTATGTCCCTCCCAAACACACATCTGCTCCTCCTTCAGAATCTGAAAGCGAAAGCTCTGACGAGGAGGATTCGGGTCGTGGTAATACCCCGCCTCGCTCTCCTACCCCCGAAATTCCAGTTTGCTCCCTCCCTCCTTCTCCTCCACCCGTTTCTGTCCCAGTATCCATACCTCCTATATTTCCCATTTCTACATCTCAACCATCTAACACTACTCCCATCCCTAATCCAATCTTTACCAACACTACCACTACCACCACTACTACACAAGCTCATTCTTCAGCTCCTATCCCACCTGTTACCACTGAACCTCCTGTCACAACCAAACCCTTATCCCCTACCCTATCTACTGACACCACCCCTGTTCTTGGAGGTGAGGACTTGGAATTTGATTCCACCTATTTCAGTCCTTACCGTGTCCAGTGTGATGAAGATGAAGATGCACCTGTAACCAAGCATCATCTCAAAGCAGTCAATGATAAACTTGATCAACTTATTTCCTCTTCTTCCTCTGGGGCTTATTCAGACGCTGCTCTCAAAGCATTATTTTCTTCTGTTGTAAAAGAACATGGCGCATCCCTTTCTGCTGAAGCCAAGGCTATCGACGCCTCCACTTCCCAGTGTCAAAAGGCCTCGCTTGCAGTCGAGTCCTCCTCTAAAGAATACAGAGAGGCGACCGCAAAGGTCGACAAACTAATTTCTAAGGCTAACCTATTTCTAGATTCATTGCAGGCTGCTGCTCAAAAGAATGCTAAGACAGTCAATGATTCGGTTGCAAATCTTCAGCGTTCTCTAGCACTCGAATGCGCTAATCTTGAAGTTTCCCGAAAAGCCATTGAAGCTGCAAATGTCAATCTGCATGATAAAGTCAATGATCGCTTAACTCAACTGGAGGCAGAATTGGCAGTTGAAAATCGAGTCATGGATGAACTCGACAAGCGAACCTCTCAACTGAAAATCCAGAATCTCAAACTTCGCACTGCAACAGCTGAACTCAATGACTTGAATTCTGAGAGGGAAGTTATTCGAGGCTTAGCTGCTGATGTTCACTCCATCTTACTTCACCTCCTTGAAGCCCATGATCCTATCATCACCATCACCACTCGCAGGCATTTGGCTGATAAACTTCGACCTGCACTGGCCATTCTTAGTCGTATTGAGGGTGTTCCGGTGCCTGGTGTCCAACCGAAACAAGGGGGAGAGAAGAAGAAGGCTAATGAAGCTTCGGTCAGTGATAGATGCAAGAAGAAGAAGAAGAAAATTGGTGAAGATGATGATACTGATGATGATATTGAAGATATTTTTAAACCAGATCCCTCTAATCCTTTTCAGAAAACAAAGGCATCTGATAAGGAACTTGAAGAAAAACTGATGAAGGAATCGATAGAGCTTGAAAAAGAGCATAAAGAAAAAGAGCTCCTGGAAAAGAAGAAGTCCATTTTTCCTGTGTGGACTCTTGAGTCGCTTCAAAAGTGTGCTATCGATGAACCTTGTACACTGTGGCTTGAGCCTGTGATGTCGTTTGGGCTTGAAAACTCCAAGGATGCACAGTTTGACATGCCGATCACGCGAAAAGCATTCATCTTTCACTGCTTTAACTCAACTGTTTCTATTCCCTCTCCAGACCCGAAGGTTGATCGGGATCTTTTGGAGTTCTATCTGGAGTTTGCTCAGCCACAGCACCTGACATGGAGCTTACAGAAGATTACCACTGTCAAGGTTCTGAAGCCTTACTCAGCAGGGAAGTTTGTCAATGTGAAATTCAAAGTGACTCGAGGCTCTGAAGGCTCGGTTCATAACTTCACCCTTGCTGATCTACCGAACCTCAATCCCCACGACTGGATACTTCTCAACAACATCCTGATGTCAAATCCACAGGAGTACCAGCCGATCATTGACCATATTAAGCGAATGCTTGTATGCTACATTCACGAAGTGGCGAAAATGGACCAAGAGATCGCCGCTGCCATTCACAAGCGTCCAACGATCAAACCTTCCGGCAGAATGGGCGATGTGAATGTTATGATCAAGGGTAGAATCGACCCACAGTCTCACACAGTAATGTTTGTCAGAGGCGAAAAGCAAAAATGTATCTTCGCTCTGTGTGATAAGCACTTATTCTCAACTGCTTGCTTGGAGCATATCTCGGAGATTATCCACAAGTGCAATCAGAATTCTACAGCCGATAAGAAGCTGTTTACTGACATGCTACGATGGTACATTCAGTTTAGGCAAACACTTCTTGCAGTCATCCCTCGGCTGTTCAAGGTTGTCAAGACTGTGAAGCCTACTCAAAGAAATTGATCTCTCGCCTCATTCGACGCAAATGGGGAGATTGTTGGGCTTATAGTGTTGCGTCATGGGCTCGTTCCTTAGCCCGATTTGGATTGCCGGTTTGGGCCTGTCCAACCGTGCATGTTTTCTCTAGGGTTTAGTATTTAAGCTGCATGCATGCAGTCTTTGTATATACGCTTTAAGGATTATTCTTTTTGAGGATTGAAAACCCTAGCTCGCCTCTACAGTGGAAGTTCTTCATAGAGCTCTGCTGAGGCGTGACTATATTTGAATCATAAGTATATTGTTGATTCTGTTATTGTGTTTGTTTTGTTTGATCTTTATCTTTTACCTGTGAAAGATCTAATCGATCTAAGATTTATTCTCATCAAATAAGATAATGAGGTTGGGGTAATTTGGTTGATTGATTGATGTTTAAGTACAATAAATTTATTTATTGTGGGTTGAAAACCCTATATGCTCACCAGGCTTCCAAGCCTGACCCACTTAGCTTTTTATGATTACAGGTAGTGGACCCCGAGCATAGTCGGATGATGATGATGAGTGATTTATGGATTATAGGCCAGTAGTTATAAATAACTGTTGTAAGACTTATAATGTCTTGTTTATGCTTTTGATCTGTATCAGAACATGACATCCCGATGTTTCAATATAAAAAGGAAATTATATATTTCTTAAAGAAAGGTTTTGATAAACTTTTATCATATGTTGTTTTGGGGACCAATTCCGCAACATCTTTTAAAAAGATTCTCTGATTTTATTTTAAAAAGCATAAATTAAATCGGTCTTTTCTGGCCGAGAAATTAAGGGATGTGACAGTTTCCATGGAAATCGAGCCCTGTAACGCTGCTTATTTACTCTTAGCGGTCGTCGGAGAAGGACAAAGATGAAGTTCGAGGTCGCCGTTGTCTGAGATGGTGACGATAATCCTAATCGGAGTTGGATCTGCAATGGTGGTGCTAAATCGAGTACTAAATCGTATCCTCTGACGGCGGTGCCAGATCGTCCCCGTCAAGTGGATTCCGTGACCCATATTCACGGTTGCTTATGTGGTAGGATGAGAGATGTAGTGGTGATGTGTAGATTAGAGACGAAGATATTGATGGAGTCCAAGAGAAATTTCCCACCGCTCATTAATGTATTTGGATTATTTACAAGTTTGCCACCGTGCGTTTTTTAAGTTCATTAAATGATTGGCTGAGAATGGTTCCCCCATTCTCAACCTTTTTTCTCAATTGAACCCTCTTATATATATTAAAGAATGGTCTCAAATGAACCTAAACCTATATATATATATATATATATATATATATATATATATATATATATATATATATATATATATATAGGTTTAGGTTCATTTGAGACCATTCTAATTTTGTGAAACCGTGAGACCAAATCTAAAAATAATTTTAAATTGCAAAATAAATGGAAAAATCCAAAAATTCTTTTTTTAAATATTATTTTCGGAACTTGAATTAACTAAAAAAAATAAAAAAAAATAAAAAAAAAATAAAAAAAAATCCCGTTTTTTTTGAAAAATACGTAAAATATTCTAATAGAATATTACACTGACATATTCTAAAAAATAATTTTAAAATGCAAAATAAATGGAAAAATCTAAAAATTCTTTTTTTAAATATTATTTTCGGAACTTGAATTAACTAAAAAAAATAAAAAAAAATCTCATTTTTTTGAAAAATACGTGAAATATTCTAATAGAATATTACACTGTATATATTCTAAAAAATAATTTTAAAATGCAAAATAAATGGAAAAATCCAAAAATTCTTTTCTTAAATATTATTTTCCAAAAATTCTTTTTTTAAATATATATATATATATATATATATATATATATATATATATAACTCTCTCTCTCTCTCTCTCTCTCTCTCTCTCTCTCTCTCTCTCTCAATGACGAGTTCTACAAGAAGGTATGTATTTATAGCGATTCGTTTTCCTTAATCAGATTATTAATTCAACCATTTATTATAGTCGACTTATTTTAGCGCGTGTATATATATATATATATATATATATATATATATATATATATATATATATATATATATATATATATATATATATATATATATATATATATATATAGGGAAGGGTTATTTGGAAAACAAAAAACTCTAAAAAAACCCTAAAAATCATAAAAATGCATAAAAAAAATACCTAAACATTACAAACTCTTTTTTGAATTTTTTTATCAAAAAATCGCAGCCTTTTTGACAATTTCGCTGAAAAAAAAAAATCAATTTTTTTTTTGTTTTTGTAAAAAAAAAAAATTTCAAAATTTTTTTCAGCTATTTTATGCTAAAAGCTGCGATTTTTTGATAAAAAAATTCAAAAAAAAGTTTTGTGATCTCTAAGTATTTTTTTTATGCATTTTTATGATTTTTAAAGTTTTTTTGTTTTCCATAGAACCTAAACCTATATATATACACACACGTATACGAGATATTGTTGAAGATATATATAACCAATTTGAACAGGAAATAAAATGTAAACTTATTTAAATGTTATAAAAATTATTATAAGTCATGTAAAATACCTTTAATTAGTATTCTTTGTATTTTATAAACAATGGTTTCTTTGTGTTTGAAGATTGTTTTTTCGTAAGTCCTGTATATCAAGAGTAATACCTGCAACCTCGACGACTTCATATTCATTATTCTTGAAACATGAAAGGGAATAGATCTTTTCTTTGCAACAGAAAATATTAAAAAGCAGGGCAGATTTGATTCTGCAAAACCTTACAAAACCTTCAGAAATTTTTTATATTGCTTTACAGATTTAACATGAATAGTACAGATTTAACAAATTTATCAGAAAATTTTCTATTGAGTTTTACGTCAGTTATGCTTTGTAAAATAACACGTTCATGAAAAATTTTAAACTCTATTTATAGGCTAGAAGGCAAGGTGGCAATGATCACCGGAGCTGCAAGCGGAATCGGTGAGCGTAGTGCAAAATTATTTGCTGAACATGGAGCAAAAGTTGTCATTGCAGACATCCAAGACCAACTTGGTCAAGCAGTTTGTGAGGCCATAGGCACATCAAACTCCATATATGTCCATTGTGATGTAAGCAATGAAGAACATGTCAAAAACGCTGTAGATACTGCAGTTTCCACATACGGAAAACTTGACATCATGTTTTGCAATGCGGGGATAGCAGATCCTAACAAGCCACGCATCGTTGATAATGAAAAAACAGACTTCGAGCGTGTGCTTAGTGTCAATATCACTGGTGTTTTTCTAAGCATGAAAATGCTGCTAGGGTTATAGTTCCAGCACGAGTGGGGTCAATAATATCAACATCTAGCCTAGCTTCAAATATAGGTGGTGCAGCCTCACATGCTTACTGTTGTGCAAAACATGCTGTCGTTGGTCTAACCAAGAATCTAGCAGTGGAGCTTGGACAATTTGGTATTCGAGTCAATTGTTTGTCACCTTATGGAATGGTGACACCACTAACAATAAGTTTCGTAGGGCTTGAAGCGGAAGCATTAGAAACTGCGTTGAACTTACTTGGGAATCTTAAGGGAGTGACACTCAGAACTGATGATGTTGCTAAGGCTGCCCTTTTTCTGGTGAGTGACGATGCACAATATATTAGCGGACAAAATCTGTTTATTGATGGTGGAGTTGGCATTGCTAATCCATCATTCAATATGTTTAAATATCCAGAGAATCTTTGAATTGAGAGTTTTCATCTTATTATATTTTTAATAAGACAAGTTGTATGGTTTTTTAATATCGTAAGATTCCATACGAATTAGAACTTATTATCCTGTTGTATAAGAGTCATGGATGAACCCATACAAATACAAAAGTTATATTATTTTCAGTTTTTTTAAATGCTTGGCAACTTCTTACAAATAGGACATGTTGAGTTGAAATTTACTGAGGTTGGAAAATATTAGACTGTATTTTGTTTTACTACGAAGAACACTATGAACACATAAAATCTCATATGCAGAACACAAAAAATTGAATGAAACCTAAAACGGAAAACTACAAGGCATTATGACTAAATCGTTTATAAAGGAGAGGCTTACATGTCTCTTTCTTGAAGCCTACAGTAGATGGGGAGAAAGAGATGTGAAGAAAATAAATAAAAACTTTGATTTTTTTTAACAGCACAAATCTCATTATACAAGCCAGCCTAACGAGTAGCTAGGGTAAGACATAAAAAATAAAAACTTTGATCTAATGCCTTATTCTCTTAAAAATGTATATTCAAACCCGTCGAGCATCTTGAATCCTACAGACAGCTAGAAAGAGATGTGAATACCATTTTTTAGTTGTTGGTTAATCAAAGAAGGAGAGAAAGTGCAGGAAAAGAGAACCGCTCGGGGGATAAACCGCACCCAGGGTGTGGTGTTCCTGGCTGCGGTTCCCACAACCGCGCAATGCGTTTCCTTGTACAGTTCCACCTAACCAACAACCTCCACTTTGAGATGAAACAAATATTCAACAAAAATAACCTCATCCTTCATGGGAAATTGAACAATATAAAGGGTCAAAAGTCCCTAAGGACTTAAACCTGAATACAATCCAAACATGAAGAAAAAATGGTCGAAATTGGCTTTGTCATCATGTTGGCGGAGTTGTTATTGATATCAATCTTGCCCAACTTGATATTTTGAAACACCTAGATTCTGGTATGAACATATATCTTGAGTATTAAGTTATAGACTTGGATTTGGTCATTTGGCCCAAATCACGACGTTGTGATAAGCTTACCACGACGTGGTGATCGCCTTGTCACCACGATGTCGTGTCCTTTTGTGCCACGGTGTGGCACCGTCATGGGTTCAAAACCGTAGGGCTCAGATTTTGAGCCTTATTTAAGGAATGATAGGACTAGGGATTCCTTCAACCCCAACCTCCATTCTTCCAGAAGTCTTCTCCCAAAACCCTAGCCTCCCTTTTCTTCACTAAGCCTTTTTGTGTGTTTGGTTGCCTTCTTGAAGGAAGAGTATCATCCTTTGGAGCTTAAGAGTGATTCTTGAAGAAGTCCAACACCTTGTGCATCTCCTAAACCTTTGTGGGTAATCAAGTTTCTATCATGATGGTTTAACTTCATGCATCTTGTATATTTTAGGCTTTATGGTTCCTTTTTATGGTTTTAATGGATATAGAGAAAAGAACATCAGATAAAGCTTGCAACTTTGTCAATCCTATGAGTCCCTGGAATGTTTTGTCTTTTGGATCTAAAGCCTAAGTGTATTTTAGTGCCATGCATTGAATCAAGGGTACATTTTACCCTTTTTTTTTTTTTACCTAAAATTGAGTAGAACTTGCATGGAGTGTTTAAGCTCATAAAGTTATGATTTTTATGGCTCGTCTTAGTGAGACTTAGCCTTCTGGAAAGTGTAAGGGTTGGTCTTAATGAATTAAGGGCTTATTAGAAAGTTGAACACTCCACGGGGACCACGGCATGGCCAAGGGCTGGTCACGACGTGGTGAGCTTTTAAATCGCGAATGACCGGTCCCCTACTCAATATGCTGTGGATTTTGGTTATGGACATAAATGTTTTAGGTACTTCTTAGGATCGGGGCAAGGTGAAGGCGAAGGCGAAGGCGTGGCTTTACACATTATCCAGTAGACTTTAGGATTTGTGAAATGATTTGATATGTACTCTAATTTTGATTCCATGTTATGAAACTGGTACTTGTATGATGTTTAACTATTATGGAAATGGCTTTTAACTCGGTTTAAAATTTTGAAAATTTCTATCTTGGTTTTTTGGACGTTACAAGTTGGTATCAGAGCCCTGGTTTGCGGGATTTGGATGAACACTCGTGTGATTCCAAACTCAAACTAAGGATCTACTAAAAATTTTACAACTTTTTTCTTAAAATAACCTTTAGAAGAAGAAAGAGGATGTGATGTATAGTCAGCCAAAGCTCAAAGGAAAGTCATCTCCCCAAATATCCATACTTGTTATTTGTTGATATGTGAATTGCTAGAACTGCATGTTAGTGAATAGGCTAATGATCATCAGGAATTGCATGATAGAATTGTCTGATTATTGAGATGCTTGGTAGCCTAGGGGATTCTTTAGTTGTGTTATTTGGGACTGACATTATTGTTGTTAGTAGTCTAGTGTATCCCCCATAGTTGTACATAATTAGGATTTTATAGCCTTAGAATGCTTGATTTATCCTTACTTCATGTTCTTTGTTTGGTTGTGGGATTAGGGTATAATCATTTATTCGACTGACTATTGGATCATATATTATGTACGATTAGTATGCACAAGGCGACCAACTGTGATAGTGGAGGTTCTTATGGCATGGGAGCATGGCGGAGAGGGTCATAGAATAAGAAACTAGGATTTAATAGATGGCTCTTCGGAATATATAAGTGTGTGTTAGTACACCTAGCCATAGGTGAGTTTAGTGACTTACAATTTGGAATGATTCTTAAGACAAATACGAATAGGTGCGGAAGGTAGTATGGGCTCATACTCACGGAAGCACAAGACTCGTACAAGTGTCAAGGAAAATCTCTTGATTCTAAGGAGTAGGATGAGTGATGATGAGATCCGTGATTTGATCTCAACTCAGTTGACCATATCAGTCAAAGAGACAATTCCAGAGCTTTACGGGTCTATTAAGACCACATTGATTGACATGTTCGACGAGCGTTATGTCGTGGTCAGTGAGGCTGTCAGTGCTGCAGCTACTATAGTTATTGCTGATGGAGGACCTTAGGGGGTGGATCAATGCAGTATTGGGACTTCAGTAACATAAAGTCCCTGGAGTTTGACGAGGTCAAGGACCCGATCGTTTCCATAAGGTGGATTTCGGACGTTGAGGGATTATAACGTCCCAAAAATTTATGGTAAAAACTCCATGTGTGCAATGCGATCATGCTGAGATCTTCCTTTTTAAATCGAAAGTACTTGAAACATTAAAACACAAACCGTAAGCACAAAGCTTAGTGAGTTCCCTTAAAATACCATATACCAAACAAGAACGACCCCAACCCAAAATACATGCTTCGGATCGAGCCAACATATTTGGGCCCAACACATATCATCGGACCCAACCCATACAATCAGGCCCAACCCATATAAAACATACATACATATGCAAGAGTCACACAGATAGTCTAGCACCCTACATTAAAGTGAGAAGACTCACCTCGTAATGCAACTCAACAGTCAACAAGCTCTCAAATCTCGACACAAGCACTAAATTCCACCTAAATAACCACACAAGGAAAACCCTTAGTTTTCCCCTCCTAGAAGTAACAATTTGACAAAAGTTCCACAAGTCAAAAGTCAACCCTAGAAGTCAATGGTTAAAGTCAAAGTCAAGATCAGTCGACCTCCACGTCGTGGCCATCCTTATGCCACACCGTGGCCCATGAGTTAAAACCCGATCAGATTTCAAATCTGACAAGTCCAGGTGGCCTTAACCGATCTCCACGTCGTAGCCTCCCATTGACCATGCCGTGGCGAATAAAGACAAAAAAGTCGATCCATCCCCAGTCGCCACATTGTGGCTGCAGAATGCCACGTCGTGGGAACTGGATCCATCCCCATACAATGGTTTAGATGAATAAAATTTCCAACTTTATCCATTAAGACCACTCAAGAGATGAAGATCTCAAACCCTAGGTTTCAAAAAGGAAAAACATGACATGGACTCAACCATTAAGTACTTATTCCTTTAAGTCCCAAGTCTATCTTCTCTAGAAGAGATTCTAACACCAAAACTAACGTAAAAGTTGGTGCTTTATAGACATGTATGTACAATGCATGTCTTAACTTCATATTAGGTCAAAAATAAGGGTTTTATGACCAAGACTTCATGCACGAATCCAAAACCCATTCTTGCTTCAGATCCAAGGCATCAAACACCCCAATTGTCATAGAGATTCATGAACTTGCAAACTTTATGAGATCTCACCACCCCAACCTACCAAGACATGAAGAATATGGGACAAATCTAGAGATCTAGCTACCTAACAATATAAAGATTGAGTCTTGGACACTAACAAAGATCCAGAAGATATGATAGAAGATGAAGATGATGTTTGTAAGGGGAACCAACACACCAAAAGGGCTTCTTTCTCCTTTAAAGGCCAAAAACACCTCAAGTTTCTTCAAAAATGAGATCAAGGAGGTTAGAATAGATTAGGGTTTGAAAAGAGAGTGTTGGAGGTGGAGGCTGAGCAACCCTATATCACACATTCCTTAAATAGGGCTTAAGACCCATAAATTAGGGTTTTTATCCATAGACGGCTGCCATGTCGTGGCGACCTAATTAAAGTCCGCCAATATTCTCAATATGTCACGTCGTGGTGGTGCCTCCACCACACCGTGGCAACCTAAACTTAATTAATTTAAATTAAATTGAATACCTCAAAAGTCCGGAGGTTACAACTCTCCCTACTTGAATAAGACTTTATCCTCAAAGTCCGCTGCAACAAATAACTCAGGGTAATGCTCTTTTATATCCTCCTTGGATTCCCATATCCATTCAGAACCCTTCCGGTTCTGCCATTGCACCTTCACCAATCCCACTACTTTGTTGCGCAAGGTATTCATCTTCCTGTCAAGAATAGCAACTGGTCTCTCCACATAGTTTACGCGCTCGTCCACTTGAATATCATCCAACAGAACTATTGTGGAATCATCAGCCATACACTTCCACAACTGGGAGACATGGAACATACTATGAATCTGGATAAACTCGACTGGTAGATGCAACCGGTATGCGACCATGCCCACCGAGGCAATGATCCTAAAGGGACCAATGAACCTGGGGCCTAACATGCCCTGCTTCTTGAATCGGATGACAACTTTCCCAGGTGACACCTTCAGGAGTAAAAAATCCCCAACCTGAAACTTAAGGTCCAACCGGTGTCTGTCGGTGTAACTCTTCTGATGGCTTTGCGCGGTCTCAAGCCTACCATGCACCTGATGAATCAACTCAATAGTATTGAGTACCACCTTCATACTCCCTATGAATCACTTCCTGACCTCGCCCCAACAAATCGGGGTCCAAAATTTCCTCCTATAAAACATCTCAAAAGGAGGTCGGTCGATACTGGCGTGATAACTGTTGTTGTAGGAGAACTCGACCAAGGACAGATATGTATCCCAACTCAGGCTAGAATCCAACATACATGCTCGAAGCATATCCTCGAGCATCGGAATCGTCCACTCGCACTGTCCGTCACTCTGGGGATGATAAGTTGTACTAAAATGTAACTTAGTAGCCAATTCCTCGTGGAATTTCCTCCAACAGCTGGAGGTGAAGCGAACTTCTCGGACTGAAATCACTAAAACTGGTACCCCGTGTCGTGCTACCACCTCACGTATGTAGACATTAGCCAAATTTTCCACAAAGATATTCTCCTAAATCGGAATAAAATGTGCGCTCTTGTTCAATCAGTCCATGATGACCCAAATCGAATGCACCCCACACGCTGTACTTGATAACTTGGTGCTAAAATCCATGGAAATCTTCTCCCATTTTGACACTGGGATATCTAATGGCTGTAATTTTCCGTGAGGTCTTTGATGTTCGACCTTGACTCTCCGAAAAGTCAAGCACCTCTCCATATACCATGCCACATCCATCTTCATGCAGGGCCACCAATAGTCAGATCTAAGATCACGATAAATCTTCGTCACACCACAATGAATCGAAAACTTAGATTTGTGATCCTCATCCATCACTACCCAACGGAAAGTGACAGTCTTCTTCGTCAATCTGGTTAATGGGACTGTGGTCCTAGAGAAATTATCAATAACCTCCGATAATAACCTGCCAACCCAAGGAAGCTTTCAACCTCATACAGAGATCTCATAACCTCCCCCAGTGCATCGCGTCGTCGATCTTGACTGGATCGACGAATATACCCTTCTGGTTGAGAAGGTGCCCCATAAAATGCAGTTCGTGCAACTAGAACTCGCACTTAGAGAACTTGGCATAAAGCCTCTCCCTCCCCAGAGTCTCAGAACCTCTCGCAAGTGCCACTCATGTTGCTCCTTGGTCTTAGAATAGACCAGAATATCGTTGATATATACAATCACAGACCGATCCAACATCGGCCTACACACGCGATGCATGAGATCCATGAATGCTGTTGGGGCATTGGTGAGCCCAAAAGGCATCACCACGAACTCGTAATGACCATAACAAGTCCTAAAGGTTGTCTTTAACACATCCTCATCCCAAACCCTCATCTGATGGTAACCTGAACATAGATCTATCTTGGAGAACCAAGATGCACCCTGCAGCTGATAAAAAAAATCATCAATCCTCAGGATTGGGTAATGGTTCGTCACCGTTAACTTGTTTAACTCCTAGTAGTCAATGATCATCCTGTGGGAACCATCCTTTTTCATGAACAGAATTGTGACATCCCCATTTTTACGGCCAGAAAAGACCGATTTTGTTTATGCTTTTTAATAAAAATCAGAGTAACTTCTTAAGAAAAGTATTGTGGAATTTGTTCCCAAAACAAAATATGATATAAATTTTAGCAAATCATTTCTTAAAGAAATGTATTTCCATTACATTACAAAAACTCGGGATGTCAATCATCGATACAGACCATAAGCATAAACTAAAAAGAAATAAACATCTTAGGCCACAAAACACTATCTAGCCTCAAATCCGTAATCTCTCGTCAAATCATCCAACTATGATTTTGCCACTACCTGTAATACAAGAAACTGAGTGGGTCAGGCTGGGGAGCCTGGTGAGCATATAGGGTTTTTAACCCACAATAAATAAGTTTATTATTTTCAACAATCATTACTCCCGATTACCCTTTCCCGTTATCCTCACCTTACGTCCCTAAAGCATCTTTCATAAGGGACCTATCCTAAAGAATTTCATTGGGATGGACACTACTGCTAAGGGGGGTTCCTCAGCCATATATGTTCGTAAGGCAACCATGGGGGGATGGAGTACACCGGTGAACACTTCATTCACAAACACCTACGGGTTGCGAGCCTGCTAGCGTTCCACTGGACTTCCTAGAAAAGTCTGTGGTCGTCATCCATACTTCGTGTGACAACCCGGAACTTCTATCTCGCACACTTAGCCAATTCAATCAAAGTTAAACATGTTTCGTTGACTTCTGGCACTGTTTGAGGGTTCGTTTAAGTGATTTTAAGATCGAGTATGACCAAGGTTGAGTTTAGGAACGAGTCAGCAAGCCATAGAGTGACAAAATCAGGACATACACACCCTTAGGGGGAGTGTACGACCGTACACATGGGTGTGCGGCCGCACACTCAATTGTTGACAGCATACCTACTCCTATATAAAGGGTAGACCCCCTTCCCTTCATTTCTTTCACTCCTTGGCAGCACACTACTCCTTCTCTCTCAAGATTCTTCAACCGCAAACCCTCTCAAGGCCTCAAAAACGTGAGTTTTCCATCTCCTAGCTTATCATACATGAGGGACATATTGACCTAAGCTTTGAATCATCATGAGCTTCACTCTTTGAAGGAGTGCGGCCGCACACCTTCATAAGGCGGGCCACACACTCTTAAAACACTCTCCAAAGTGAGAGTTGGACTTCCATATTCGAGTTGTACATGAACCTAGCCTTGCTACACCCTATATTTGGCATTTTGGACATCTTTGTGTGGAGAGTACGACCGCACACACCTGTGTACGGCCGCACACACACTTATTCGGCAGCACACTCCAAGTGTGCGGCAGCACACCCAAGTGTGCGACCACACACCCAAGTTTGAGACCACACACTCATCTTAGGGCCACAAACACACTTCTAGAACCCCTATCTTGCACTACACTTGAGTATAGGCCTAGGACACTTCATGGATTGTAGGTATGGACCTTGAAACACCCCAAGAACACCTTCCATCATGAGTGTACGACCGCACACCCATGGCCGCACACACCTTAAAGGTGGCCATACACTCCCCTCATGCAATCCTTCAAGGTTCTAACACTTAGTGCAAGTAGTCCCAAGTTCCTAGAGTGGTTCTCCATCACATTTAGTGGTGAAATACCTTCATTTGACTCCTTTATGTATCATTGCATGTTAATTAGGATCAAATCGTGTTCAAGGCTTCACTTGAACACCAAACTTTTCGTGTTGATCCTTCATTCAAATCACCCGAGGTGAGTTCATACCCCTACGTTTTTCCGAGTTTTTCATGTTTTCAGGGGGGGAATACAGGCAAAAGTACAAGGAAACTTGTACTCAAAATATATTATTTTGTTTTGGATAATTATACTTCCAGCATGCTTTTAACACGGAAAACAGTTTTACCAAACGATTAAGAAATCAACTCGTAGGAACAGTTTTCAAAACTAGAATAATGAACTTGTGAATCTTGTAGTAAAAGGTATTATTTTATAAAGGATTCATGCAAATCATAAACAGGATTTTAAGTATTATTACTTGTAAATTTGTTAGGCTAAGTTTGAGACACGTCCTTGGTAACACTCCCACATAATCAGAGTGTAGGACTAGCACTTGTGACCAGAGTCTCTTGTAGGGAGAGCGTGATTGTTGTGTATAGATCTATACGGGACTGACAATCCCGCACCTCACTGCTAGCTACAGTCGGACCGGAAGGTCTGCGGGTGACAAAGTCATTAAGGGTATCGGTCGTTGCGGGCCATATCCAGTCAGTTATGGTCATGAAACTCACAACCTAGATAACAAGAATTTACTTTTGTAATAATGAATCAAGTGAACTAACCTCAAAGTAATGAACGATAGATTACTGGAGGGTATTAATAATAATATCTTCAGGACTTAGTTCATCACGGTTTTCTTTTATTTAGTTTTTAAGACTAATATACCTCTCTGGGTGTAACCAGGGTTTTAAAAGAAAACTGCTTTTATATACACGAGTATGGTAGATACTTGCAAACCTCAGTTTTAAAACGGATAAACAACCGACCACCCTTTTTGGGAAAATATAGGATTTTCCCGGGATAACCCGGCTATTCCAAAACATGATTGTTCAACATGTAATCAAAGGATATTCACATTCCTTCCACGACTCCTTGGATTGTACATATCTTGTATGAATCTGGAAGTCATGGAAGGAATGGGTTTTCAAACACGCTTTTCATAAGAAAATATAGGATTTTCTTGGGAAACACTTTTCAAAGGATTCAAAGAACTCTTTTCCATCAAAACTAAATGCTTATGAACTCACCAGCTTTATGCTGATATTCTCCAAAACTGCTTGTATTCTCAGGGAATTAGTAGACAGGTACTCCCAGGAGTTTTGTAGAAGTCGGAGCGTTAGAGTCGCGTCTTTCTATTTTGCTTTTGATATGAACAAAACTATGTATTAAACAATGTAAACCTTTTTCATATATGTATTCGATGTCTGGTTGTGTTTACTATGCTTGCTATGATACAATTGTTGTGATACTACGCATGACGTCCTCCACCCCCGAATGTTTCTGCGGTTCTGGTTTGGGGGTGTGACAGATTGGTATCAGAGCCCTTGTTTATAGTGAACTAAGTATACCGAACCTTACATGGTATCCAACTATAAATATTAAGGGGCCTAAGTGCTCTAAACTAAAAGTATACTTTCGAAAATACAAGTATTTATATAAAAGTATATAAGCATACCCGAGTATCAGAATCCGTGTCGTAAGTAGAACAAACAAAAGTATTTGGATGTTGGACATCGCGGATAAACCTAGGCAGTTATGTAATCATGTCTAGGGTGAATATAGCCTGATCAACTATATTCAGTCGAGACATGACCAACATGTGCTTGGGAGTGACTGTGGTGTTGTAGCAAGCCAAAAACTTACCTAGATACCAGAAGAGTTCTAGAGCTTAACATAGGGATTAAAATACTATAGGAGTATTTTAGGATGCTATAACAACCAAACCTGAAACTTACCCAAGAATCAATTCTCCACGAACCAATTATGTAGTTATAATACATTGGAAGTATTAATAGATCCGATGCCTATGAACTATTCCTTTACCCTCACCTCGCGTAGATAGCATGGCTGGATTCCATCTTCCTGGCGACCCGTACTTCCCTAACCAAGGAGATGACGGATGGATCGAACCAGAGCCAGAAGGAAACCATGAAGTCTCTTTTGACGATGGCATTGCCGAACCATTTCCTGAAGAGACTGACTCGGAACCAGAAGTCGAGAACTTACCCCCAGTGGCCCCAATACCAAATCCCAACCCTCAGCTTGTACTCCAAGGCCCAACGCCTATGGGGGTCGGAAGCCTGGATAGGTGGAGTCACGAACAAGGCCAACCCCGCCCGCATAATGGGGATCGCCGCTTCTACAATGTGGACAGAGGAGGCTCCGCAGATAGAGCCCTTCCAA
The DNA here is from genome assembly GCF_052849685.1 of Lactuca virosa. Taxonomy (NCBI): domain Eukaryota; kingdom Viridiplantae; phylum Streptophyta; class Magnoliopsida; order Asterales; family Asteraceae; genus Lactuca; species Lactuca virosa. The sequence continues at coordinate 106,907,291 of NC_136426.1, read as the reverse complement.
TCATAGTCCGCCAAGTAGCCCGCAATGTCGAAATGAACGTGGCGGCCATTCACCGAACTGTGAAACTCGAGGCAGACTTGGATGCCAACGCAAACCGTATTCGCAGTCTCGAGGTTGCTCATGGGAGGATTTTGAGAGACCACGAAGCCCAGCAGCGAGAGCTAGCTGCAACTCGAGCTGAGGTCGTAGAGCTCCGAGCACGCCAATCAGTATACGAGAGTCGCCCGCTTGACATGGAGCGCCAGTTGACTAACCTAAGGTTCCGCCCGAGGAGTGCCCGTCGCTAGTAGGAAATATTCTACTTGTCCTTCCTTTTGATTTAAATAATAGCTTTCCTATTTATGTTCTAAGTAGCTCCTTTCTCTGTAGACATTCTTGTCTTGCAAGTACCGATTCACTAGTTCTTTATGTTGTCAAATTGTTCCTCTGTTGGTATGTGGTAGACCTACTCTTAGGTCAAATTTTCCAAACTCTGTGTAATCTTGATATCGACAATGGTGGCAACTATCATATTTCCGTTAAAGATTTTCATTGTCAAAAGTATACCTTAGATCGATAGCATGAAAAGTAAGCAACTTTATCAAGGTCCCATCACTGTTGTGTCCTCAAAACGTGAATCATAAGATGTACTTAGATGATTATTCCTTTTCCTCATCAATTTCGTATCAGCTTCGATATCTTAATCGACACGAAATGGTTAAGCCTCAAATCGTGCTGATATCCTTTGCTTCGAGAAAGCGATTCGTCTCAATCTTCCCTTCAACGAAATCCTCACTGGTCTCAGTGATAAGATTTTTCGAACCTTCGTATCATTTCCTGCGACAAGCCTAGGAGCATCTGCGGAAGGAATGCCATGCATTCCTGACTCATGTTGACGATGAAACGAAAAAAGTTAAAGACCTCGAGAGCGCCTCCGAAGTCTGCAACTTTCCTGATGTGTTTCCCAAAGACATTCCAGGGACTCCTCCCGAGCGTCAAATTGGATCCCGTATCGACTTGATTTCCGGAGCTACTCTTATAGCTAACCCTCTATATCGTCTGGGGCCGGAGAAAATGGGAGAGTTACTCAGCCAGTCCGATGAGCTGAGCAACCAAGAGTTCGTAAATTTAGTGTATGTGAACTTTGTGGTGTTCAAATCTTTTCTATTCTTGCTAGGACCACATCATGGGGATGTGGGTCGAATCAATGGGAGTCAGATAGCAAAACGGGAAATCTCATTGCATAGATAAACATTTAGGATATATCCAGGAGCAACCATTGTTGCTCACAAATTTCTTTTCTTGACATGTAGCAGATCATGCCTCCAAAGAAACGTAACCAACCCATCGGTAAGACACCAATCCTTCAGATGGATTCAACTACGTTCCAAGCTACTGTCACAGCAGCCGTAGTGGCCGCCCTAGTTGTCCTTAACGCTAACAACACCAATGCGGGTGGAAGTGTTAATGGCAGTCCAAACCCTGGTGTTAACCAACCTCAACAACAAGTGCCTACTGGAAAGGACACCCTTGATCCCCAACTTAACATCCTGAAGCGAAAGTTCGAAGGAAGCTGTTCAACCCAAGGACCTACTGAAAGGCAACGAATTGGGACAGTCAATACCCCAGTCAGCGCTACTGTTCCAACCCCAACCACACCCTACTTGGGAAATCTCCCGCACTGCAGCAAATGCAACTACCATCATCATGGAGTCTGTCGAGTGCTGCATTGCACCAGATGCAACAGGAAGGAACACACCTCCAGCAGATGTAGGACCCTAGTCAAGTTTGTCACTCTAAATGCCAATGTTGGGGCTAGTCCAACCTGTTACCTCTGTGGTAGTGTAGGACATTTCAAAAGAAATTGTCCAAGGGCTAAGGATGGCAAGGAAGCTCGCTTCGCGAAGACCCCGACTCAACATATCCCTTCCACTACCGATGCTAGCATAGTTCAAGTGTGCAGTGTATGTGGCGAAATGTGGCATTTCAAAAGAGACTGCCCAACAGAGAAGAACGACGAGGAGACAGAAGGAGTCTGACCTCAGAAGAAGGGAAGCATCAAAGAACCCTATAGTGTTTTGGGTACATTTTCAAAAACCTCAAGAATTATTCATAATCATGATTTCTTTCTCGTCCAAATTTAATCACAACTTACTCTTAAAAGTTGATGCCCTAAGGGGTAAATTATGGTAGCCTAGTGTATACATTAGAGTCAGTTGTGATTATACATGACTTGTATATGCCAAGCAATCATAGGAAAATCTAGTGAGAACCATTCCATCGAGAGCCCATAGTTTCAAAACATCTGGACCCTCGCATTAGTAGTACCCACCAAGTCCAAATCAAATACAGAAAATACCAGAGACGTTCATTTTGGGATGCCAATGTGCTAGCAAAACGATCCTCCCGGACTAACTTGACGCACGATTCTACGACACCATCCTGTCTAGCTCGACTGAGTCTATGTTATACCAAACCCTTTTGTCTTAAATCGTTTGATCGCGAAACTCCCGTCGCTCGTGACGACAACTAGATGCGAACTTCGAAAAATTCATATCTCTTCGAAACCCGAAAGTATTCATACGAAGAGTATCATCCACAAAGAGAAGGACAAAGTAAGGGAACCATCCGGACAATTGAAGATGCGTCGTAGGACACACATCTACTCTTAATTGAATTTTCTTGCAACAACGACGACCTTTCCAGTAGCAAGGTTGCGCTGTTCGAAGCCCTCTACAGCCATAAGTACAGACCCCATATGTGCTGAGCTGAGGCGGGCGACACGCAAATAGACAAGAGTCAAGTCCCCGACATCACTCTCACGAGTCCTGAAATCATCCGAGAGACGGCAGAAAAGATCGTACGAAAGGGGCTATGTCGATAATAGACAAAAACCATTGGAATCCCAGATTGGTGAACGTGTCTTTCTTACAGGTTTCACCCTGGAAAAGCCTGATACGCTTCGGAAAACGTAGAAAGCTAAATCCAAGATACGTTCGACCGTCCGAGATCCTTGCTAGGATCGGTCCCATAGCGCACAAACTCCAGTTACCTCGAGCGCTTAGCAACGCTCATCTCGTCTTCCTCGTTCCAAACCGAAATGAGTGTCCGTTCGATGAGACACCTACGATTTTCCCTCGACAACCTCGAGTTAGACGAGAGTCTACACTTTGTGAGAGAGTCATCCGAACTCACGGAACAAGAGTTCAAGCGAACGAAATAACGTCAAATCCCGATAGTGAAGGTCCGCTAGAATGTCAAACAGGAACTTGGATTCACTTGGGAGCGCGAGAGTCCCACGAACCTTAAGTACCTCCATCTTTTCCAAAACCATGAGTTATATTCTTATACTTGAATTTCGGGACGAAATTCCCTCTAACGGGGGGATGATGTGACAACCCGGAACTTCTATCTCGCACACTTAGCCAATTCAATCAAAGTTAAACATGTTTCGTTGACTTCTGGCACCGTTTGAGGGTTCGTTTAAGTGATTTTAAGATCGAGTATAACCAAGGTTGAGTTTAGGAACGAGTCAGCAAGCCATAGAGTGACAAAATCAGGCCATACACACCCTTAGGGGGAGTGTACGGCCATACACATGGGTGTGCGGCCGCATACTCACCTCTTGGCCGCACACTCATTTGTTGACAGCATACCTACTCCTATATAAAGGGTAGACCCCCTTCCCTTCATTTCTTTCACTCCTTGGCAGCACACTACTCCTTCTCTCTCAAGATTCTTAAACCGCAAACCCTCTCAAGGCCTCAAAAACGTGAGTTTTCCATCTCCTAGCTTATCATACATGAGGGACATATTGACCTAAGCCTTGAATCATCATGATCTTCACTCTTTGAAGGAATGCGACCGCACACCTTCATAAGGTGGGCCCCACACTCTTAAAACACCCTCCAAAGTGAGAGTTGGACTTCCATATTCGAGTTGGACATGAACCTAGCCTTGCTACACCCTAGATTTGGCATTTTGGACATCTTTGTGTGGAGAGTACGACCGCACACACCTGTGTACGGCCGCACACACACTTGTTTGGCAGCACACTCCAAGTGTGCGGCAGCACACCCAAGTGTGCGACCACACACCCAAGTGTGAGACCACACACTCATCTTAGGGCCACAAACACACTTCTAGGACCCCTATCTTGCACTACACTTGAGTATAGGCCTAGGACACTTCATGGATTGCAGGTATGGACCTTGAAACACCCCAAGAACACCTTCCATCATGAGTGTACGACTGCACACCCCTTGGGCCGCACACCCATGGCCGCACACACCTTAAAGGTGGCCATACACTCCCCTCATGCAATCCTTCAAGGTTCTAACACTTAGTGCAAGTAGTCCCAAGTTCCTAGAGTGGTTCTCCATCACATTTAGTGGTGAAATACCTTCATTTGACTCCTTTATGTATCATTGCATGTTAATTAGGATCAAATCGTGTTCAAGGCTTCACTTGAACACCCAACTTTTCGTGTCGATCCTTCATTCAAATCACCCGAGGTGAGTTCATACCCCTACGTTTTTCTGAGTTTTTCAAGTTTTCAGGGGGGAATACAAGCAAAAGTACAAGGAAACTTGTACTTAAAGTATATTATTTTGTTTAGGATAATTATACTTCCAGCATGCTTTTAACACGGAAAACAGTTTTACCAAACGATTAAGAAATCAACTCGTAGGAACAGTTTTCAAAACTAGAATAATGAACTTGTGAATCTTGTAGTAAAAGGTATTATTTTATAAAGGATTCATGCAAATCATAAACAGGATTTTCAGTATTATTACTTGTAAATTTGTTAGGCTAAGTTTGAGACACGCCCTTGGTAACACTCCCACAGAATCAGAGTGTAGGACTAGCACTTGTGACCAGAGTCTCTTGTAGGGAGAGTGTGACTGTTGTGTATAGATCTATACGGGACTGACAATCCCGCACCTCACTGCTAGCTACAGTCGGACCGGCAGGTCTGCGGGTGACAAAGTCATTAAGGATATCGGCCGTTGCGGGCCATATCCAGTCAGTTATGGTCATGAAACTCACAACCTAGATAACAGGAATTTACTTTTGTAATAATGAATCAAGTGAACTAACCTCAAAGTAATGACCGATAGATTACTGGAGGGTATTAATAATAATATCTTCAGGACTTAGTTCATCACGGTTTTCTTTTATTTAGTTTTTAAGACTAATATACCTCTCTGGGTGTAACCATGGTTTTAAAAGAAAACTGCTTTTATATACACGAGTATGGTAGATACTTGCAAACCTCAGTTTTAAAACGGATAAACAACCGACCACCCTTTTTGGGAAAATATAGGATTTTCCCGGGATAACCCGGCTATTCCAAAACATGATTGTTCAACATGTAATCAAAGGATATTCACATTCTTTCCACGACTCCTTGGATTGTACATATCTTGTATGAATCTGGAAGTCATGGAAGGAATGGGTTTTCAAACACGCTTTTCATAATAAAATATAGGATTTTCTTGGGAAACACTTTTCAAAGGATTCAAAGAACTCTTTTCCATCAAAACTAAATGCTTATGAACTCACCAGCTTTATGCTGATATTCTCCAAAACTGCTTGTATTCTCAGGGAATTAGTAGACAGGTACTCCCAAGAGTTTTGCAGAAGTCGGAGCGTTAGAGTCGCGTCTTTCTATTTTGCTTTTGATATGAACAAAACTATGTATTAAACAATGTAAACCTTTTTCATATATGTATTCAATGTCTGGTTGTGTTTACTATGCTTGTTATGATACAATTGTTGTGATACTACGCATGACGTCATCCACCCCCGAATGTTTCCGCCGATCTGGTTTGGGGGTGTGACACTCCGCTAGGTAACTGGAACAATGTCAACATTGAGGCCTCTCATCATTTTATTTCACCACACACCAACTATTTTATCTACCCATGTTCTACCCAACATATTTGTAGATATAAAATACATACATGGTCCAGATCTGTAAATTAAAGCTTACATCTTTTATCCAGCATAACTTTTAAAGCATAAAATACATATATAGTACAGATCTGAAAAACAATGTTTACATCCTTCATCCAACATAACTTTCAAAGCATAAAATATTTATACAGTCTAGATCTGAAAAATAATGTTTACATCTTTCATCCAGCATAACTTTCAAAGCATAAAATATATATACGGTCTAGATCTGAAGAAAAAGTTCAGATCTGAAGGAAAGAAGTTTAGATCTTTTATCCAACATAGATCTCAAAGTATACAATTTAGATCTGAAGAAAAAGTTTAGATCTGAGATGAGAAAGTGTAGATCTGAAGGAAAAGTTTCAGATCTGAAAGAAAGAAGTTCAGATCTTTCATCCAACATAGATCTCAAAGTATACAGTTTAGATCTGAAGAAAAAGTTTAGATCTGAGATGAACAAGTGTAGATCTGAAGGAAAAAGTTTCAGATCTGAAAGAAAGAAGTATAGATTTTTCATCCAGCAAACATCTCAGGTAAACAGATAAAATATATATACACACATAGCACATAATTTATATAAAATACTTCATATCTGTGTGTAAGATGAAAGTGACTATACACTCACCTGATACGGAGTGATCCGGACAACACCTCGCTTCTAAAAATAATCTTATTTGATGAAACCGGGAAGTTTGCTTGAAAACCGGGCTCCGCGCGGGCAGAGTTTCAAACCGAAAAAACTCCTTTTTCTCGGAGACTCCGGGCTCTCCGAGGCTTTCTTCAAGTGCTAGGGAAGTTTCCTAGGCTTTGGGGGGGGGGGGTTGGGGGCTTAGAGAGAGATTCTAGAGAGAGAAAGAGAAGTTGGAAGGTGTGAGAAAAGTGTTGCACCCGACACATCTATTTATAGGCTGGCTGGCAGCCCAACTCGTCGAGTCCATGGCCAGGTGTCACCATTCTGGTGGCAGAACGTGGGTGGCCTACATTGTGCCACGTCACCCCTTTCGCAGTAGCACCCTACCGACTTCTAAACCCCGTAACTTTCGCATACGAGCTCCGTTTTCGACGTTCTTTATATCCACGCGTAGGTAAAAACAAGATCTACAACTTTACTTTTGACTCCATCGACTAATTCTCGACCAATCTTAAATTTAATTGTAGGAGGAGATTATACTGTTAAATGACCGCGTAAAATTCATAACTTCTACATAGGGGCTCTGTTTTTGTCTGTCTTTTTATCGTTGAGCTCCTATTAATGAGATCTTCAATTCTCATTTAGGTCGTGTTGGTGTTGGGTCAAAATTATGGTTTATACTTTGCTTTTCTAGGAAAATGTATTTTTATGTCTAGGACCGTAAACAGCTCGGTGTTTACGGCTATATATGTGTTTACAGTTGTGTGTACGGCCGTACACGGGTGTACGTGTGACATCCCCATTTCCACGGCCAGAAAAGGCCGATTTTGTTTATGCTTTATAAAAATCAGAGTACCTCTTTTAATGAAAATGTTGCGGAATTTGTTCCCAGAAAAACATGATAAATACGTTATCAAAGCATTTCCGAAGAAATGTATTTTTATTCATTTTAAAACTTTGGGATGTCATCGTCAATACAGAAACATAAGCATAAACAGAACTTACATTCAATTACACTAGTGATCTACATCTCTTTTAAATCTCTTAGTGTAATGTAACTTCATATCGACACCTGTGATACAAATAAACTGAGTGGGTCAGGTTGGGAAACCTGGTGAGTACATAGGGTTTTCAACCCACAATAATATAGTTATTATGTTTAATCATCAAACAATTAACCCAATTACCCATCCCCATTATCTTATTTACTCTTAAGGATCTACCCTAAGAATCAACTATTTCTTGTTCATTCGTTCCTAAGGATCATCCTAAAGAATAGGCACGAAATTCATCGTTGCCAGGGTTTACTCAACGGGCACTAAATCCATAGTTTCCAGGGTTTGCTCAACTAGCACTAAATCCATAGCTGCCAGGGCTATTTCGTTTATCAACAGTATCGTTTCCGAGAATCCACTCGCAATACATGTCAATGGGTTTTTATCTCGTTTATCGACAGTATCGTTTCCGAGAATCCACTCGCAATACATGTCAATGGGTTTTTAGAGTACATCTGGTGACTACACAGTTCAAAACACCTACAGGCTGCGAGCCTGCTAGTGTCCAGTGGACTGTCTAGAATAGTCCGTGGTTGTCATCCATACTCTGCTGAATGACGGGGCCAACACATGGGTAAAAGGCTTCTCTCATGGTTTACCTCTCACCCTTCTCTCATGGTCTATATCACTTCTCATCATTTTATTTTTGTCACACAACAACTATTTCATCTACCCATGTTTTACCCAACACATTTTGCAGATATAAAATACATATACAGTTTAAATCATTTAAAACATGTATACAAATCTTTCACCCAACACAGACGACAAGTATACAGACAATATGCACACATAGCACGTAATTTATATTAAATACTTCATATATATGTGTAAGATGAAAGGGACTATGCACTCACCTGAAAGGTGGTGACTCGGAACTCGGACAGCGCTTCGTTATCTCAAAACAATTTTCCCTTGACAAAACCTAGTATCAATACCACTAGGGATTAGTCTAACGTTAACCGAGACTAATTAATAGTCTAGCTATTATTATTATTATTATATAAGCGTTAAACAACACTATATAACTCATAATAATAGCCAAAATAATTATTATAAGGTCCTAATAACATTACTATATTAAAACATAAGTTATACTAAAGATAGGTTAGGCGTAGCGCACTTACAACGAGTTTTTCTCAAAAACCGGGCTTCGCCGGAGCAGCGTTCCCGAGCCGAAAGGCTCCTTTCTCGGGACTCCGGGAGCCTCGGGGCTTCCTTCGGGTGCTAGGGAGGTTCCGTAGGCTTTTTGGGGGGTTTAGGGGCTAGAGAGAGGTTCTAGAGAGAGAAAGAATGGTTTGGAAATGTGTGAAGAATGAGCGAACGTGGCACCTCTATTTATAGGCTGGAAAACAGCTCTACTCGTCGAGTAGGTCCTCCTACGCGTCGAGTCCATGCCACATGTCACCTTCTAGTGGCTTGCCTTGGGGAGAAAGCCTTGGCCCATAATCAGCTACGTCACCCCTTTTTTGCAGCAGCACCCTGCCGACTTCTAAACCCCGTAACTTTCGCATATCAGATCCGTTTTCGACGTTCTTTTTTTCCACGCGTAGGTAAAAACAAGATCTACAACTTTCATTTAGACTCCATCGGCTAATTCTCGACCGATCTTAAATTTAACAGTAGGATGAGATTAGACTATTAAATGACCACGAAGAATTCGTAACTCCTTCATACAGACTCCGTTTTCGTCTGTCTTTTTACCGTTGAGTTCCTATTAAAGAGATATTCAACTCTCATTTAGGTTGCGTAAGCCAAAAACCGCTCGAACTAAAATTCGAGTTTCGGGCCGTGCACTGCTATGCCAAATCTTAAAAAATTCATAACTTCCTCATACGAAGTCAGATTTGGGCGTTCTTTTTATGGATGTTCTCGGTTTAATATATACTACAACTTTTGTTTAGATCACTAAGGCTAAAAAGTCCTCTATTGTAAATTCACTATTTACGTCTCCCGGTGTCGTACCGGTTTTGCCGAAAAACTTCGACGGGCCATAACTTCTTCGTTATAACTCGGATTTCGGCGTTCTTTATATGTACGGAACCCTTGAGACATATTCTACAACTTGGTTAAGATTATTTATTCTAAATAATATTTTGTAGAAAAGTCTTTTTCGACCCCTATCATCTCTAAATTGACTAGCCCGGATCTACGGGCATTACAATTATCTCCCCCTTAGGATGATTACGTCCCGGAATCATCAACGAAACAGGATTGTATAATGACTCCATACGTTATCTCTTCATCCTAGGTAATAACCATAACTTCTATGTTGTTTCGAATGAGTATCTAACTCTTGGACTCCTTGACTGCAGGTGGTGCCCGATCTTGTACTTGCTCCCTATCTCACGTTATACTCCAAATTATAACCTTCAAGTCACAATCTCGATCCTCACTGGACACGAACTTAAGATAAGTTCTTTTATTACTACAATGGACCGATGTGTCATATTCTAATGACCTATCATCGTATGTTGTAACGCTTAGACTCAGGTTTCTTAGAGTCAAAATCCAGAACAGACTATACCTTCCTTATTGTTCTAATGGGATATAATCACATCTTAAAAGGTAGCATTTCTAGCTACAAGCAACTATCGCGATACCTCTACTGATCGCTTTTTATTTCAATATTCTGTCTTAAGTCAGATGCTACATCGAACTTGATTCTCTGAACCACATAACATACTCAGCGTAGTCGGACTCAATTTGATATGACCACTAGGGTCGGAATAACAATCATTTTCTTAGTCATTACCGAAACGATGGTAACGACATACTTGAATAAAACGAAATGAATTACTAGCTCCTTGGTAACCTTGTGACTTTCCCTGATCCAAGCGTGAGTCCTGTGCTTCCGGTAGTATATGCATCTACTACCTTTCACACCTACTCATACTCGTCCCAAGTATTGTTTCGCAGTCCCCAAGTCCTAAAATCACAAAACAATTTAACACATACGAGTGTGTCCAAATAATCATAAAATTTTTTTTCCCTAGACTCTACTAGGACTTCTTCCATGCACATCTTCAATCATCAATTCTGCTTCAACTCGGTTGGTATTGGAAATTCAAGACCATGGGATAACTTTATGGATTATACCAAAAATTCTTTCTTTCTGCCAATCGAAAGTGTACTTCTCCTGTACTAGACGTATTATTTATTAGATGCATTCTAAAGGCAAGATACCTCTCTTACGATATCTTCTGATAGGTATCATTCACGATTGCAAGCCTTATTATTTCCTTTATTTTATCAGTCTATCATGGTTCGCATCACTTCCTGAACTTCTGCCATTGTGATAGGTTCGGGTGCAGGCGCAACGACCGTTGCATGCCCCGTCACATTCTTCGGCTCAGGTTGTCATCTTCCTCGGATATTTCCTAGTTTGTCTTCACCATGACGTTTTGTACACCAAAGCAAACATTCGGTGTACCGAGGCGAGAATTTAAGATAAGAAAGTTTTATTTAAGATAGACGTATAAATCTCCCTATTACTCCGAAAAGTTACATGTCAGTTCTAATATCGTAATTAAACGTTTAGAAATCTAAACACATAAAATTTCCAGATCCGGTCGGCAATAGACCATAGATCCGAACAAATAATAGCATATAAGGCATCTTTATAGCTATAATATAAAACATTTAGCACATAAAACATTTTAGGCATATTTCCTAAAATAAACTAGTGCTCGTGTCTAATATATAGCAGACACTCATCTCACAATCATCGCTTAGCATTCTAAGTTTAAGTCTAGAAATTTCCTACAAATTCCTAGTTCGCTTAAACTAATGCTCTGATACCAATTGTGACATCCCCATTTTCACGGCCAGAAAAGGCCGATTTTGTTTATGCTTTATAAAAATCAGAGTACCTCTTTTAATGAAAATGTTGCGGAATTTGTTCCCAGAAAAACATGATAAATACGTTATCAAAGCATTTCCGAAGAAATGTATTTTTATTCATTTTAAAACTTTGGGATGTCATCGTCAATACAGAAACATAAGCATAAACATAACTTACATTCAATTACACTAGTGATCTACATCTCTTTTAAATCTCTTAGTGTAATGTAACTTCATATCGACACCTGTGATACAAATAAACCGAGTGAGTCAGGTTGGGAAACCTGGTGAGTACATAGGGTTTTCAACCCACAATAATATAGTTATTATGTTTAATCATCAAACAATTAACCCAATTACCCATCCCCATTATCTTATTTACTCTTAAGAATCTACCCTAAGAATCAACTATTTCTTGTTCATTCGTTCCTAAGGATCATCCTAAAGAATAGGAACGAAATTCATCGTTGCCAGGGTTTACTCAACGGGCACTAAATCCATAGTTGCCAGGGTTTGCTCAACAGGCACTAAATCCATAGATGCCAGGGCTATTTCGTTTATCAACAGTATCGTTTCCGAGAATCCACTCGCAATACATGTCAATGGGTATTTATCTCGTTTATTGATAGTATCGTTTCCGAGAATCCACTCGCAATACATGTCAATGGGTTTTTAGAGTACATCTGGTGACTACACAGTTTACAACACCTACAGGTTGCGAGCCTGCTAGTGTCCAGTGGACTGTCTAGAATAGTCCGTGGTTGTCATCCATACTCTGCTGAATGACGGGGCCAACACATGGGTAAAAGGCTTCTCTCATGGTTTACCTCTCACCCTTCTCTCATGGTCTATATCACTTCTCATCATTTTATTTTTGTCACACAACAACTATTTCATCTACCCATGTTTTACCCAACACATTTTGCAGATATAAAATACATATACAGTTTAAATCATTTAAAACATGTATAAAAATCTTTCACCCAACACAGACGACAAGTATACAGACAATATGCACACATAGCACGTAATTTATATTAAATACTTCATATATATGTGTAAGATGAAAGGGACTATGCACTCACCTGAAAGGTGGTGACTCGGAACTCGGACAGCGCTTCGTTATCTCAAAACAATTTTCCCTTGACAAAACCTAGTATCAATACCACTAGGCATTAGTCTAACGTTAACCGAGACTAATTAATAGTCTAGCTATTATTATTATTATTATTATATAAGCGTTAAACAACACTATATAACTCATAATAATAGCCAAAATAATTATTATAAGGTCCTAATAACATTACTATATTAAAACATAAGTTATACTAAAGATAGGTTAGGCGTAGCGCATTTACAGCGGGTTTTTCTCAAAATCCGGGCTTTGCCGGATCAGCGTTACCGAGCCGAAAGGCTCCTTTCTCGGGACTCCGGGAGCCTCGGGGCTTCCTTCGGGTGCTACGGAGGTTCCCTAGGCTTTTTGGGGGGTTTAGGGGCTAGAGAGAGGTTCTAGAGAGAGAAAGAATGGTTTGGAAAGGTATGAAGAATGAGGGAACCTGACACCTCTATTGATAGGCTGGAAAATAGCTCTACTCGTCGATTAGGTCCTCCTACTCGTCGAGTCCATGCCACATGTCACATTCTGGTGGCTTGCCTTGGGGAGAAAGCCTTGGCCCATAATCAGCCACGTCACCCCTTTTGCAACAGCACCCTGCCGACTTCTAAACCCCGTAACTTTCGCATACGAGCTCTGTTTTCGACGTTCGTTTTTTCCACGCGTAGGTAAAAACAAGATCTACAACTTTCAGTTAGACTCCATCGGCTAATTCTCGACCGATCTTAAATTTAACAGTAGGATGAGATTAGACTGTTAAATGACCACGAAGAATTCGTAACTCCTTCATACGGACTCCGTTTTCGTCTGTCTTTTTACCGTTGAGTTCCTATTAATGAGATATTCAACTCTCATTTAGGTTGCGTAAGCCAAAAACCGCTCGAACTAAAATTCGAGTTTCGGGCCGTGCACTGCTATGCCAAATCTTAAAAAATTCATAACTTCCTCATACGAAGTCAGATTTGGGCGTTTTTTTTATGGATGTTCTCGGTTTAACATATACTACAACTTTTGTTTAGATCACTAAGGCTAAAAAGTCCTCTATTGTAAATTTACTATTTACGTCTCTCAGTGTCGTGCCTGTTTTGCCGAAAAACTTCGACGGGCCATAACTTCTTTGTTATAACTCGGATTTCGGCGTTCTTTATATGTACGGAACCCTTGAGACATATTCTACAACTTGGTTAAGATTATTTATTCTAAATAATCTTTTGTCGAAAAGTCGTTTTCGACCCCTATCATCTCTAAATTGACTAGCCCGGATCTACGGGCGTTACAGTACGGCCGTAAACCCGTGTACGACCAACTATCTTATATATATAGGGTGAGGAGTGTGGGAGAGTAAGGCTAGGGAGAAGGAGAGCATATTCTAGAGAGAGAAACTAGAGAAAAGTTTTGTGTGTGTGAATCTCTTGTATCTGGATCTTAATTCTAATCAATTCATACAAGATTCATCATATTCTTCTTCTCCTTCTCTTCTATTAGATCTCGCATCATCCGTTTGATTGGGATTCCGCACCATCAAACGGATCTGATTGATACACAAGCAGTTTGGGGACTTACAATTGGTATCAGAGATTGGATTGTATCAATCAATTTTGTTAGATCTGGAGCTTATTTCATCTTATTTTTGAAAGATTTTTGCTTTTTTGGATAGATCTTGGCAAAATAAGGGGGGTTTGTTCTTCGCGTTTTTCATAAAAACGAGTTTTTGATCGAGTTTTGGAGCAAAAGGAGGTGAAAAACGCTGTTTTTGGTTGTAACCAGCGAGGGGGTGGCGGCGTGTACGGCCAGCAGCAGCATCGCACATGTACGGTTGGGGTTTGTGGTCCTCGCCTCGGATTGGTTCCCAGCCTCGCTTCGGGCGTTTACAGCTCGACTTCGGTTCATTCTCGTCCTCGCATCTCAGCAGCAGAAGTCCTCGCAGCCTGCTTCCATTAAAAAAAAGGGAATCGATTTTCGGGGTGCCGAGGATCGAACCGGGGTCTCTTCCCAAACCAACCAGTGCTCCTTCCAACTCTTCTAGGCTACGAGTTGATACAATCCTTCCCTTTTTAAATCTTAAGGCGTCCTTATTTCGATTCAACTTTCACATTTTTAACACTTTTAACCCCAAAAACAATTTCCTTTTAATTTTAAATTCCCTTTTCAACCAAAAAAATTTTAGTATTTAATTTTTGACTTTTGACTTCAAATTTTGACTTTGACTTTAAAGTTTTACCTTTGACTTTCTCGTTTGACTTTCAAATTTTCAAATTTAGCTTTTCGGTTTGACTTTTAAGTTTGACTTTTCAAATTTGACTTTTAAGTTTGATTTTTTAAAATTGACTTTTAAGGTTGACTTTCTCGGTTTTTAAGTCAAAGAGCATATTTTTTAAACAATGAGTTCCTCAAACATCCCGATCAATGAAGTATCTTGTTCTCAATCTTGTATTAAGACTGTCAAGTTTTTGCGTGATCAAATCGAGCTGATTAAAAGAGAAATTGAGGATCTAAAATATGAGAGATATACCATTAGGAAAGAACAAAAACCCTTAAAAGAAAAATTAGAAGCCAAAACTAAGGACTTCAGGAAATTGCAAGAAGATTACAGCAACAAGTGTGTAAACTATGATCATATTAAAAGCAAACTTGCTGCTATAACTAAAGAACTTGACACTTTGAAAATTAAGTGTGGAAAAACAGATGTTAGTTTCAAAAATTATACTGCATCAAGTAAGACAATCGAGTCCTTAGTTGAAAAACAATTGAGTTTTAAAGATAATCAAACCAAGGGTTTAGGATATGAGAGTGTCCCTCCTCCATTCAACCATTCGTATTATGTTAATCCCTTGACTCAGGAAGAGATTGACCGAGAACCATTTATGGTATACGGTAAACCAGCTGCTGAACATGCAACTGAGGGTGTTGAGATGAAAGATACTAATGATTCTACTTCTTATGCAGGTAAAGTAGTAGAGGATGAGAACAAGGAGAAAACTATTGAACAATCCAATGACTCCTTGAACTCTGAATTTGTTGCTTTGAACTCTGTTGCTTCTAATTCTGTTACTCCTAACAAGCCTGTTGTTGAGAAATACAGGCCACCAACACAAGTTAAACAGAATGCCTGTTGCAACTGTGCGTGTGGGAAAAGTAAGAGACAAGGCAAGGATACGCCACCAGGGGCAGGAAGAAACAACTTCTCAGTGAAGAAAAAGACTTGCTTTCACTGTGGAACACCTAGACACATTGCCAGAAATTGTCCTAATCGCGCATACGTTCCCTACTACACACAAGGCTGGCAAAACGCACCAAGAGGGACATACTTCAAAAGAAACCCTTTGACGCCACGTTCAAACAATGATAACTGGAATGCCAAGAAGGACAAGAATTTAACTCCCAAGGCAAAGAATCCAACTCCCAAGAACAAGAAGGGAATGCCGACCCAGAAGTCAAGTTCAAGAGATGCTCCTATGAAGCCAAGACCGGTTAGGTCAAAGTCATCTCGACAGCCGGCTTCCAGTTCAAAAGCAAGTACTGAGGCACCCATCCCATCCAACAAGAAATGGGTTAAATCCGACTACAGATGGGTACCGAAGGTTCACTCTCCCAAATCTTCTAATGACTCTAATATTTCTTCATCTTCTGTTTGTGATAAACAGGACATGGCATGGGAGAGAGTACCGTGCATTGATGACAAAGGTCAACCCAGTTTCAAAATGGACTGGGTTCCAAAGACCAACTAATCTCGCTCTGTGTCGGAGCAGCTATGGAGGCATATCATCAGACTTCGGTTTGTTGGTAGTGGTTGTTCCAGGCACATGATAGGAGGCATTTCTCAACTGTACAAAATTCAGAACATTGTTTGAGAGTATGTGTCCTTTGCATGAAAGGAAGAAAGGAAGGGATCACTAATGGGGTTATGTGTTTAATGACATGAAGAATTTTCGGATCTGTTCTGAGATTATGCATGCGGTTCTCAGACCTTCTGGATGCAAATTCAATCGGCGACTTACGGTTTGATTTTTCTTCTCGATACTCCTGAGTTTATCTTACACTGCTTCATTTCAAAGACATTTTTCTTTAATTTCCTTATATGTCTTTCTTTAGTAGGTTGTTACGGGAAGTGATGTGAAGTATAGTGCTAAAGGGCAATTTATGATGCGTGTAATGCACTAAAGCCGAATTGTCTAGATTCTGTATTCAATGTGCTGGTAGGCACAAAGGATTCAAAAGGACTAGACTCAGTTTGAAAAATTGAAAGGACTTGTCTAATATGAACTTAGATAGTTTCATTTGGACTGACCATACGACGCTCGGGTAGATTGAGCAGTGAGATAAACATGGGAACCTACAAGATACACTGAAAGTTAATTGTCTATAACTGTGGTTCAACATTTCCTTGATGTATGGACTTATGTCCTTAATTCTGGTTCTGATAGGGCAACTGGGGTGTTCTGATAAAGTAGGTCTGTAGGATTTTTTTTTGCTTTCTATCTGTCAGTCATATGTTGCTTCCTTTGCGTGATTGGAACATATCCGACCTGGAATGCAACATATGCAACTCTATTTCTACGCACCTCCTTATCTATGAAATTCTTTCTATCTGTTAGCCATATGCTGTCCCCTCTGCGTGATCGGAAGATCCGACCTGGGATACAACATATGCACTTCTATATCTGACTTCTTTCTTAATGATTGAATACTAACCTAAAGTAAAGAGTTCTTTGGAAGTTCTTGATTACCGGGGTATATCGGGAAGTGGGAAACACGTTCTAGAACATCTAAAATTGAACCATTTAATAGGTTGTCTGTAGATCTTACTGCTTAATTTAAGTGGGCAACAATATCCTTGGTCGTCGTCAGCTAAATGTCCATTTAGGAATATATATATATCACAATGACTTGTCACTTATAATCTGTCCAAACTGTCAACATCCTTTGTGTTTAAGTGGACCACAATACCAGTGATTGACCAGATCTAGACATGCAGGCGTGTGCTGATAAACGATATTGGATTGCTTGACAGCTTTGATACCAATTGTAAGTCCCCAAACTACTTGTGTATCAATCAGATCCGTTTGATGGTGCGGAATCCCAATCAAACGGATGATGCCAGATCTAATAGAAGAGAAGGAGAAGAAGAATAACTTGAATCTATGATGTCTTGAATGAATATGAATGAAGATCCTTACAATAGATTCACACACACTATTCTTCTCTCCAGAATTCTCTCTCTAGAATAAGCTCTCCTTCTCTAGCCTTTTTCTCTCACACACTCCTCACCCTATATATATATGAGATAGTTGGCCGTACACGGGTTTACGGCCGTACACCCGTGTATAGCCGTACACACAACCGTAAACACATATATAGCCGTAAACACCGAGCTGTTTACGGTCCTAGACATAAAAATACAGTTTCCTAGAAAAGCAAAGTATAAACCATAATTTTGACCCAACAATCTCCCCCTTGGTTTATAACTTTCTTTTCTAACTGACCCAACAAACTCCCCCTTCAAGATGTTATACGGGAGGAAGTGCAGGACCCCGATATGTTGGGGTGAGGTTGGCCAGAGGGTCATGGGGAGCACCGAAGTGGTGCTCAAGATGACAGAGAGGATTCAGCAGGTACGGGGCAGGCTTCAGACTACTCAGAGTCGACAGAAAAGTCATGATGACAAGCGCCGATCAGACCTGGAGTTCCAGGTCGGGGATATGGTTCTCCTGAAGGTGTCACCATGGAAGGGCATCATCCGATTCAGGAAACGGGGCAAGTTGGGCCCCAGGTACATTGGACCGTTCAGGGTTTTAGCCCGGGTGGGCAAGGTGGCGTACAGGCTGGATCTGCCAGCCGAACTCAGTCAGATCCACAACACTTTCCACGTCTCCCAGCTGCGGAAGTGCCTGGTGGACGACTCCGCAGTGGTGCCCTTAGAGGATATTCAGGTCGATGACAGCCTGAATTACATTAAGCGGCCTGTGACGATCCTTGACCGGAAGTCGAAGGATCTGAGGAACAAGAGGGTCGAGCTGGTGAAGGTGTAATGGCAGCACCGGAAGGGCTCGGAATGGACTTGGGAGCCGGTGGATGAGATGATGGAGCATTACCCAGAACTTTTCCAGGAACGAGCAGCAGACTTCGAGGACGAAGTCTAAAATAAGTGGGGGAGATTTGTAGCACCAGGTTCCTGGTATGTATTTTATTCAAGTATTTTGCGTTTTTGGCCTAGGACTCGGCGAGTTGAAGGCCTAACTCGTCGAGTAGAAGTGGATTTGATATGGGATTTAAATGGCGGACTCGTCCAGTCGGCTTCCAGACTCGACGAGTAGACTCTGACTGAACAAAACCCTAATCTAAGGGTTTGCACCCTATTTAAGCATCTCATTCAGCCACCCTTCGTCCCTATTGCTTCCAGAAACCCCCCATAGCAAACCCTAACCGTTTGTGTAAAGAGCTAAGGCATTTGTGGCGTTTTTGGTGATTTTGAACTCAAAGAAGAAGGAAAAGCCTAGAGGAATCAAGAGAAGACCAAGGGAGTTCAAGTTTGTGCATCATTTGCAGTTCCCAGAAGGTATATAGTCGATACCTTACTTGTTCATTTGTTAGATCCCTTTTTGGGGAGATTTAGGGCTTTTATAAGCCATTTTTGGTAACCAACCATGATTGCAAGCATGGTTGGGGGTTGAGGCTTCGGATCTAGGTCCATGAAGGAGTTACAAGGCAGAAAAGGGCTGCTTTTGCACCCATGGAAGCCCTCATGCACCTTAAGAGTCTCTTTTAGAGCCTTTTAGGCTCAAAGTCCCATGCATGCACGTAAAGTTCGTAACTTTACGTGCTAGATCGAGTTTAGGGACCTAGATCTATCATTTGGACAAGAGTTGTACACCAGAAATCGAAGATATAGACTTGGACTGTATCGACTCGGTGAGTCGTTCTTGGGACTCGGCAAGTCCGAGGTTAGACTCCCTTTTTCTGTTATGGGTCAAGGAGACCCAGTGGAGTGCTGGAAAGGTTTTAGAGGGTCCGGAGGAGTGACCCAACGTATTGGGGATAAGCCATAGTCCTGGAGTTCATAGGACTCGGCGAGTACATGAACAGACTCGGCGAGTCCAAGGCAATCTCCCAACTCTTGAGGATGAACTCGACGAGTTGTTCATACAAATCGACGAGTCGAGGACAAGACTTGTTCATAGGATGGAGATGAACTCGACGAGTTGTTCATACAACTCGGTGAGTCGGATGAAGGTTCATTCGTGGTTGTTTTAGAAGGAGAACTCGTCGAGTCGTTGCCAAACTCGACGAGTAGAGACGTGGATGAGGACAGTTGAAGAGATAAGGACTCGACGAGTTAGCGGCCCAACTCGGCGAGTCGGGTCAACTGGAAGTTGACTTTGACTTTGACTTGGACTTGGTCAGGGGTAAAATGGTCATTTTACCCTAAGAATAGATATCAGACTATGACTAAGTGTTTTGTGGGGATTATAGCCGGAGGATTTCCGGAGCAGCAACATACAGAGATTTCCCCGTGCAGATTATCAGCAGCTTCGTTCAAGGTGAGTTACCTTCCAGTAGCGGTGGGACTACGGCCATATGCCGGCCCACCAGTAGGAGTTGTATGCCAGATGACTGTGTTTGTGATATTCATCTAGGTTTGCTACTACCTGATGTGTTATGTGCTAGTATGATACGATGTCATATGCTAGTAGCAGTAGGGGAGATAGTCCCTAAGATTTCCGGTCGATAGGGCCGAAGGGGGTAGTCATACCCAGTCATGCTAGATAGAATATGATTATGTGTTATATGTTATGTGGTAGTAGTAGAGGGGTGAAATAGTCCCCAGTATCCGGTCGAGAGGACCAAAGGGGAGGCCAGCACCCAGATATGCTAGGCAGTATCCAGTCGAGAGGACCGAAGGGGAGGCCAGCACCCAGATATGCTAGGCAGTATCCGGTCGAGAGGACCGAAGGGGAGGCCAGCACCCAGATATGCTAGGCAGTATCCGATCGAGAGGACCGAAGGGGTAGGTTGGGCACCCAGATATGCCTGACAGTATATGTATGTTATGTGATTGTATGGTATGCGGTACAATGGGGGAAACTCACTAAGCTCCGTGCTTACAGTTTACAGTTTTGGTTTCAGGTACCTCTTCATCGAAGGGGAAGGAGTTGGCGTGGTAGCAGCACATCATACACACACGCATTGATTTTCCGCACTTGAGATATTCTGGGATTGTACTCTGACATGTTTCTACTTTATGATTTGGGTTTTCAGACATGTTATGTTGATTTACGAAACGATATATTTTTACGTAGTTTCTTATGAATGTTTTATACTCAGTTACTTAAAATGAAATTTTTGGACTCAAAATTTGGGTTGTTACAAGTTGGTATCAGAGCCTTGGTTTGAGGGATTCGGACACACCCTTGGGGGTGTCTGGATTCAAACCGAGGAATTAAAAGCTTTTACAAGAAAATGATTTTCTAAAAGATAAGTTAAAGGAGTTTTGAGAAAGAACGAAGTGTGTGATGTGTGCGACCGGCCAAGCTCAAGTAAGTATTCCCCAAAGTACCCATACAAGTTTATGATTATGTTTATCAGCTTCAGTAGAACAGCATGCTAGAATAGGACTAAGGATCTAGGAATGATGCCTTTTGTGCCTGCTTTATGTGTTTCAGCTTATGAGGATTGCGTGCTAGTATTGAGTAGACAACAGTAGGATAGCCTGTTTAGGTTATGCATGATAGTATGAGCTTAGCACTGTATGCTAGTACAGTTTCCTGTTATGAGGATAGGATTGCTTGAGATCGCCCCCTTTTGTCTGAATGCTGCTTGCTTTGTGCCTTGTGGGAATCCGAGTGATGGGAATTAGCTATTAGGTGAATACGTTAAAGTCACATGCGATCAGGGTTGGATAATATTAGAGGATTGGATTTGACCCTATTTCGCAGCTCTTGTTTGAGTCCTAACCGTTGTAAGGATGAGTCCCTTACTCGAAGAATTATCCGGGCCTCGATGCATGTGATTGTATTCAGGTAACGGCTAATTGGCATTACAAAGAGGCCTTCAGCAGCTGAGGACTAGTTAGGGTGGAGTCAGAGGTACCCTAGGGCAAGCCTAGGAAGAGATTAGCAGCGATTAGTGCTAGTAGAAGGGACTTGGTGGAGTCAAGGCAGTTCTTGAGGAAAGTACGGATAGATGTGGAAGGTAGTATGGGACCGTACTAACGGAAGCAGAGGATCCGTACTTGAATCGAGGAAGGCTGAGGCAAGACCAGGGAACTTGTGATGGATTTGATCCCTCTAGATGTATCAGTATCACTGACGGTTGTCATTATGTATTGCAGAATGGTGGTACTACGTCCGAGGCCAGCAGTTGGCAGCTCAGGAGAGGGATCGGGTTCGGGATCAGGTTCCGAACCAGTGGATGAGAGGCTACGCGAGTTCATCGCGTCCGAGATCACTAGAGGCATCCTTGATGCGACCCCGGTCATCTTTGGGTCGATCAAGGAGGGGATCATCGAGCTGATGGAGGATCGCCTCTGGGCATTCAGGAGCGACATGGCGATCAGCCTGTCAGGATCACGCACACTGTCCTTTAAGGATTTCAGGGGCAGTGGTGCGCCAGATTTCCATGGGGCAAAGGACCCCATTGCAGTCAGGCGATGGATTGCAGACATTGAGTCTGCACAATTGACCAACTTCTGCCCCGAGGCGTCGAAGGTGAGATATGCAGCAGGGTGTTTGAGAGACAGGGCCAGAGATTGGTGGGAGTCGGTTGGTGACTATCTGGGAGCCTCGACTGTTGAGGCTATGACATGGCCGGATTTTGTGACCCGGTTCAGGGCTGAGTTCGCACCTGCGGTGGAGCTTCAACAGTTGGCCAGGGAGTTCCTGGATATGAGACAGACGACTGAGACAGTGGCGGAGATGAGGGCGTTATTGGTGCCCCAGTATGCGGGAGATGAGGACATGAGGAGGACCCGCTACCATGACATGTTACGAGCTGACACTCGGGAGCATGTTAGTTTTTCAGCTTGCCCTACCCTGGATTCCATGATCGCCAGGGCAAGGGAGAGGGAGATTGATCTGGAGCATATCCGGAAGAGGAAGGTAGAGGAGGGGCAGACGACTGGGGCTTCGGGGAAGAAGCCCAAGGGATCAGACGCTAGGCCGAAAGGCCAGCAGGACCGAGGCCGCTATAGGAAATGCGGCAAGTCACATGCGGGAGCGTGCAGGTTGGGATCGTCGGGCTGCTATAAGTGCGGCAAGTTGGGGTATTTCAGCAAGGATTGTACTGCCCCTGCACCCACTATTCAGACATCCGAGTTGCTGTATTTCCACTGCAACCAGAGGGGCCACAAGAAGGCCAATTGCCCCCAGTTGACAGCAGCAGCGCCAGTGAAGGCGCCAGTCCCAGCGACCCTGCGGATTACGGATGGCCGGCAGGGCAACACCGAGGCTCTACTGGTGAGGAGCCGAGCCTTCCAGTTGACTGCCAAGGAGGCACGCGCCGCACCCGATGTGGTGACGGGTATGATTTCTTCTCCCTAGCTTTATTTTATGTTGCTAATGATATTGATGTGCCATATGATATGTTTCGTTTAGGACCGTTCCATGTGAACGGTATCCCAGTTCAGGTGTTGTTTGATTCGGGCGCTACCTGATCGTTTGTTTCTCTTGCGCTTAGCAAGAAGTTTCCTGAGTCCTCGGGTATGTTGGATTGCCCACTAGAGGTCGAGATTGCGGACGACCGATCGGTGCGAGCATCGGCGGTTTTCAGAGATTGTGTTCTGAGGCTATTCGAGAAGCGCTACCTGGTAGACTTGGTTCCCATTCCGTTGCGTGGGAACAAGGTGATTATATGCATGGATTGGTTGAGCCCTAATGGGGCGGTGATAGACTGTGCACAGCAGTTAGTGCGAGTCAGGACCCCAAGTGGGGGACAGTTGGTGATCCACGGCGAGAGGCCACAGCGTGGACCCACATTATGTTCAGCAGCGAGAGCTAGGCGCTACCTTCAGCAGGGCTGTGCTGGGTATGTCGCCTATGTTATGGATACCCGGGAGGCGGGTAAGACGACGGTGAGCGATGTTCCAGTGGTGCGGGACTACGTAGATGTGTTCCCAGAGGAGCTTCCTGGGATACCTCCGGAGCGGCAGGTGGAGTTCAGGATCGACCTAGTCCCTGGTGCGGCTCCGATAGCCAGGGCACCGTATCAGTTGGCTCCACCCGAGATGCAGGAGTTGTCTACACAGCTGCAGGAGCTGTTAGACAAGGGATTCATTAGACCAAGCAGTTCACCCTGGGGAGACCCCAATTCTGTTCGTGAAAAAGAAGGACGGGTCGCATCGGATGTGTATAAATTATAGGGAGCTGAATAAGGTAACGGTGAAGAACCGTTACCCACTCCTTAGGATTGATGACCTCTTTGACCAGCTACAGGGAGCATCTTGGTTCTCCAAGATTGATTTGCGTTCAGGGTATCATCAGATGAGGGTCAGAGAGGAGGACGTGCAGAAGACTGCGTTTCGGACGCGTTATGGCCACTATGAGTTCGTGGTGATGCCTTTCGGGCTCACCAATGCTCCTGCCGCGTTCATGGACCTCATGAACCGCGTGTGTAGACCGATGCTGGAACGGTCCATGATAGTTTTCATTGATGACATCTTGGTCTATTCCAAGACGCAGGAGCAGCATGAGGAGCATCTGGGAGAGGTTTTGGATACTCTGAGGAGAGAGAGCTTGTACGCCAAGTTCTCCAAGTGTGAGTTCTGGTTGCGCGAGGTGCAGTTTCTTGGGCACCTTGTCAACCAGAACGGTATTCTGGTCGACCTGGCCAAGGTGGAGGCCGTGATGAGATGGGAGGTTCCGAAGTCTCCATCTGAGATTCGGAGTTTCCTGGGATTAGCCGGCTACTATCGGAGATTCATCCAGGATTTCTCCAAGATAGTCGTACCCTTGACGCGGCTGACGAAGAAAACCGTAGTCTTTCGTTGGGGGCCTGAGCAACAGGCAGCGTTTGAGACACTGAGACAGAGATTGTGCGAGGCGCCGATCTTAGCCCTGCCAGAGGGCGTAGAGGATTTTGTTGTGTACTGCGACGCGTCTATTTCGGGTTTGGGCGCGGTATTGATGCAGAGAGGGCATGTCATCGCCTACGCTTCGAGGCAGCTGAAGCCTCATGAGGCGAACTATCCGACGCATGATTTGGAATTGGGGGCTGTTGTGTTCGCCCTCAAGATTTGGCGTCATTACCTTTATGGGGTCCGTTGTACCATTTACACGGACCACAAGAGTTTGAGGTACCTCATGGATCAGTCGAATCTGAACATGAGGCAGTGTCGGTGGTTGGACGTAGTGAAGATTTATGATTGCGAGATCCTTTACCACCCGGGGAAGGCTAATGTGGTGGCAGACGCGCTTAGCCACAAGGCAACGCCGATCAGGGATACCTGCATACGGATGACCGTGGTGACTCCACTGCTGGAGCAGATCCGAGAGGCCCAACAGGAGGCTATGAAGGAGGAACATCGGAAGAGTGAGCGTATTGTGGGTCAGGTTTCCTCCTTCGACTATGATAGCCGAGGATTGTTGACCCTTCACCGTAGGGTGGAGGTCCCCTATCATGGAGGTGCGCGTCTGACATTGATGGAGGAGGCGCACAAATCCAGGTTTTCTATTCATCCCGGGGCGACGAAGATGTATAGGGACCTTCGTCTAGACTATTGGTGGCCCTACATGAAGCGGGATGTAGCATGGTATGTGGATCGATGCTTGACCTGCAGCAAGGTCAAGGCCGAGCACCAGAGGCCACACAGCAAGATGCAGTCGTTGGATATTCCCCTGTGGAAGTGGGAAGATATTACCATGGATTTCAACACCAAACTTCCCAGGACCGCGCGGGGAGTGGATTCCATATGGGTCATCGTGGATCGGTTGACCAAGAGTGCCCATTTCATCCCGATCCAGGAGAGTAACTCGGCCGAAAAGTTGGCCGACATCTACATTCGAGAGGTGGTGGCTCGACATGGAGTGCCGGTCTCCGTGATTTCTGACAGGGATGTACGGTTCACTTCTAGGTTTTGGAAGAAATTCCATGACGAGTTGGGTACTCGTCTGCACTTTAGCACTGCATTTCACCCGCAGACAGATGGTCAGAGCGAGCGGACCATCCAGACTCTGGAGGATATGCTGCGGGCGTATGTGTTAGATTTCGGTGGTAGTTGGGATACTTACCTCCCATTGGCTGAGTTCTCGTACAACAACTGCTACCACGCGAGTATTGACCGTCCTCCCTTCAAGATGTTATACGGGAGGAAGTGCAGGACCCCAATATGTTGGGGTGAGGTTGGCCAGAGGGTGATGGGGAGCACCGAAGTGGTGCTCAAGATGACAGATAGGATTCAGCAGGTCCGGGGCAGGCTTCAGACTGCTCAGAGTCGACAGAAAAGTGATGCTGACAAGCGCCGATCAGACCTGGAGTTCCAGGTCGGGGATATGGTTCTCATGAAGGTGTCGCCATGGAAGGGCGTCATCCGATTCAGGAAACGGGGCAAGTTGGGCCCCAGGTACATTGGATCGTTCAGGTTTTTAGCTCGGGTGGGCAAGGTGGCGTACAGGCTGGATCTGCCAGCCGAACTCAGTCAGATCCACAACACTTTCCACGTCTCCCAGCTACGGAAGTGCCTGGTGGACGACTCCGCAGTGGTGCCCTTAGAGGATATTCAGGTCGATGACAGCCTGAATTACATTGAGGGGCATGTGGCGATCCTTGACCAGAAGTCGAAGGATCTGAGGAACAAGAGGGTCGAGCTGGTGAAGGTGCAATGGCAGCACCGGAAGGGCTCGGAATGGACTTGGGAGCCGGTGGATGAGATGATGGAGCATTACCCAGAACTTTTCCAGGAACGAGCAGCAGACTTCGAGGACGAAGTCTAAAATAAGTGGGGGAGATTTCTAGCACCTGGTTCCTGGTATGTATTTTATTCAAGTATTTTGCGTTTTTGGCCTGGGACTCGGCGAGTTGAAGGCCTAACTCGTCGAGTAGAAGTGGATTTGATATGGGATTTAAATGGCGGACTCGTCCAGTCGGCTTCCAGACTCGACGAGTAGACTCTGACTGAACAAAACCCTAATCTAAGGGTTTGCACCCTATTTAAACATCTCATTCAGCCACCCTTCGTCCCTATTGCTTCCAGAAACCCCCCATAGCAAACCCTAACCGTTTGTGTAAAGAGCTAAGGCATTTGTGGCGTTTTTGGTGATTTTGAACTCAAAGAAGAAGGAAAAGCCTAGAGGAATCAAGAGAAGACCAAGGGAGTTCAAGTTTGTGCATCATTTGCAGTTCCCAGAAGGTATATAGTCGATACCTTACTTGTTCATTTGTTAGATCCCTTTTTGGGGAGATTTAGGGCTTTTATAAGCCATTTTTGGTAACCAACCATGATTGCAAGCATGGTTGGGGGTTGAGGCTTCGGATCTAGGTCCATGAAGGAGTTACAAGGCAGAAAAGGGCTGCTTTTGCACCCATGGAAGCCCTCATGCACCTTAAGAGTCTCTTTTAGAGCCTTTTAGGCTCAAAGTCCCATGCATGCACGTAAAGTTCGTAACTTTACGTGCTAGATCGAGTTTAGGGACCTAGATCTATCATTTGGACAAGAGTTGTACACCAGAAATCGAAGATATAGACTTGGACTGTATCGACTCGGTGAGTCGTTCTTGGGACTCGGCAAGTCCGAGGTTAGACTCCCTTTTTCTGTTATGGGTCAAGGAGACCCAGTGGAGTGCTGGAAAGGTTTTAGAGGGTCCGGAGGAGTGACCCAACGTATTGGGGATAAGCCATAGTCCTGGAGTTCATAGGACTCGGCGAGTACATGAACAGACTCGGCGAGTCCAAGGCAATCTCCCAACTCTTGAGGATGAACTCGACGAGTTGTTCATACAAATCGACGAGTCGAGGACAAGACTTGTTCATAGGATGGAGATGAACTCGACGAGTTGTTCATACAACTCGGTGAGTCGGATGAAGGTTCATTCGTGGTTGTTTTAGAAGGAGAACTCGTCGAGTCGTTGCCAAACTCGACGAGTAGAGACGTGGATGAGGACAGTTGAAGAGATAAGGACTCGACGAGTTAGCGGCCCAACTCGGCGAGTCGGGTCAACTGGAAGTTGACTTTGACTTTGACTTGGACTTGGTCAGGGGTAAAATGGTCATTTTACCCTAAGAATAGATATCAGACTATGACTAAGTGTTTTGTGGGGATTATAGCCGGAGGATTTCCGGAGCAGCAACATACAGAGATTTCCCCGTGCAGATTATCAGCAGCTTCGTTCAAGGTGAGTTACCTTCCAGTAGCGGTGGGACTACGGCCATATGCCGGCCCACCAGTAGGAGTTGTATGCCAGATGACTGTGTTTGTGATATTCATCTAGGTTTGCTACTACCTGATGTGTTATGTGCTAGTATGATACGATGTCATATGCTAGTAGCAGTAGGGGAGATAGTCCCTAAGATTTCCGGTCGATAGGGCCGAAGGGGGTAGTCATACCCAGTCATGCTAGATAGAATATGATTATGTGTTATATGTTATGTGGTAGTAGTAGAGGGGTGAAATAGTCCCCAGTATCCGGTCGAGAGGACCAAAGGGGAGGCCAGCACCCAGATATGCTAGGCAGTAGCCAGTCGAGAGGACCGAATGGGAGGCCAGCACCCAGATATGCTAGGCAGTATCCAGTCGAGAGGACCGAAGGGGAGGCCAGCACCCAGATATGCTAGGCAGTATCCGGTCGAGAGGACCGAAGGGGTAGGTCGGACACCCAGATATGCCTGACAGTATATGTATGTTATGTGATTGTATGGTATGCGGTACGATGGGGGAAACTCACTAAGCTTCGTGCTTACAATTTACAGTTTTGGTTTCAGGTACCTCTTCATCGAAGGGGAAGGAGCTAGCGCGGTAGCAGCACATCATACACACACGCTTTGATTTTCCGCACTTGAGATATTCTGGGATTGTACTTTGACATGTTGCTACTTTATGATTTGGGTTTTCAGATATGTTATGTTGATTTACGAAACGATATATTTTTACGTAGTTTTCTTATGAATGTTTTATACTCAGTTACTTAAAATGAAATTTTTGGACTTGAAATTTGGGCTGTTACACTGCTGAAGTGATCCAGAATATTAAGTTCTCTCTATTATTCTATCTGAAGATTCTCAAGCTGAAAGCGCCATCTTTCAAGAATCTTTTCAAGAAGCCTCCTCACCCAACGTGCGTTCAATTCCAAATTCTGAAGAAAAGCCCAAGTGCTCAAGATGAAGTCATTTTTTGAAGATTCATCATGTTCATCTTGAAGCTGTGAAAATATCGAAGATAAACGCTGAAGCCAAGCTCCCAACGAAGATTGACAAGAAAAGCCAACTACTTTTTAGGGGGAGCTTGTTGGGTCAATTAGAAAAGAAAGCTATAAACCAAGGGGGAGATTGTTGGGTCAAAATTATGGTTTATACTTTGCTTTTCTAGGAAAATATATTTTTATGTCTAGGACCGCAAACAGCTCGGTGTTTACGGCTGTGAGTACGGTCGTACACGTGTGTACGGCCGTAAACCCGTGTACGGCCAACTATCTCATATATATATATAGGGTGAGGAGTGTGGGAGAGTAAGGCTAGAGAGAAGGATAGTATATTCTAGAGAGAGAAACTAGAGAGAAGTTTTGTGTGTGTGAAAATGTTGTATCTGGATCTTAATTCTAATCAATTCATACAAGATTCATCATATTCTTCTTCTCCTTCTCTTCTATTAGATCTGGCGGCATCATCCGTTTGATTGGGATTCCGCACCATCAAACGGATCTGATTGATACACAAGCAGTTTGGGGACTTACGGTTCACCAAAAATCGTTCGATCTAAAATTCGAGTTTCGGACTGCGCACTGTTGATCCGAAACTTCGAAAAATCATAACTTTCTCATACGAAGTCAGATTTGGGTGTTCTTTTTATGGACGCTCTCGGTTTAACGAACACTAAGGATTTTGTTTAGATTACTAAGGCTAAAAACTCCTCTAATGTAAATTCAATATTTACATCGCACAGCGTCGTGCCGGTTTTGTTGTGAAACTTCGACGAGCCATAACTTCTTCGTTATAGCTCGAATTTCGGCGTTCTTTATATATATCTGGAATCCTTGTTTCGACCACTACAACTTTATGTAAAGATATCGGGTTTATCTGACACTTTAATTTTGATGCTTATTTTTATTCTTTATTAATTATATCTTTATAATTAAGTATAAAGCACATAAATTCACATAATTCACGTAATACTCAAATAATTCATCTTTATTGCTTCAAAAAGAGTTACAATAGTTGACCTAGACTATTACATCATCTACTAATGCCTAGCCCTGAAACACGGGCGTTACAAGGATCGGTGCTTCCAATGGTAAAGTACTTGGCCGAATAAATCCCTTGTCTAACAGCTCCTGCAATTGGGTAGATAACTACTGCATCATTGGTGGTGCTAAACGATAGGGTTCCTTGGCTATCAGAGCCGCACCTGAAATTAGGTCAATTAGAAACTATACATGCCTCTCAAGAGGCACTCTTGGCAGATCTTCAGGAAATATATCGAGATATTCCTGAACAATGGGCACATCAACAACGTTTTGTCCTCTCAATACGGGTATTCGATTCGTAAGCCAAAAATCCAGAATATCCTTGTTGAAGATACCTCCTAGCCCTTGCAGCTGAATAGAGAGCTGGCGAACGTTGTAGGGGTTTGAACTCTCACTAACTGGTGCTCGCAATCAATCATTGCCCCATTTGGGCTCAAACAGTCCATACCCACTATCACCTTAGTCTCACATAATAGAATGGGAACCAAATCGATCTGACATCTCTCACTGAAAACCTCCAAAATACAATCCCGATGAACCCTCCAAACTCTCACTGGACTATCATCAGCAATCTCGACCTCTGAAGGGAAATCTAACTCACCAGGAGCATCATAAAACTTCTTGTTGAGTGCAAGAGACACAAAAGATTAGGTAACACCCAAATCGAAAAGAACCAAAGAATGCAACCCGTTCACTAATAACGTCCCTAAACGGGGTTTTTGGAGATGGGGTAAATGTGATGTTTAAGATTCATGAATTGCCATTAACCGAGTATTCTTTTGTGATTAAATTGAAGTTGAGATTGGTGGCGGTTTCAGATGCGTTGAAGTTTTTTTTAGAAGGGTGTATGATCTAAGGATGACAAAGAAGATGCCTTTCGAGGCGTTTAGGTTTGCATAAGATGTAGGGTAAAAGTAAAAGAGAATGAATTTTCTATCGGATGCTACCATAAAACTATAGGTGAATTGAGATCGAAAGATACGGGCGTCGGAAACTATGAAGTTTGCTCTAGAAGAAACAATTTTTCAAAAACAAACCAACAAAAACTTTACCCCATCATTCAATTAACTCTTCCTTACTTTTTTTACTCGTCACCGACTCCTCCCTTTCCGATTGTATGTGATCAAGTTCTTGTCAACAACGGGTGATTGAAGATTTAAGGATGTAATTTATATGGAGTGAATGTATGTTTGTAAGAGAGAGAGAGAGAGAGAGAGAGAGAGAGAGAGAGAGAGAGAGAGAGAGAGAGAGTCAAATTCTTTTATTTTTATTTTTAGTTAATAAAGTGGTAAAAGATATATAAAAAATACAAAAAAGAAGTTAAACGGAAAAACGGTCATTTCAAATTCTTCAGGGACCAAAACTATGATAAATTTTTGATTTTGGACTTTATCCACAGTTTTTTGCAAAATCACAATAACCAATTTTACAGTTTTGTCAAAACGCTACTCTCGTAGAAAAATCCAAATTATTTATTATTCATTGGTATATATAATAATCATATTATCAATAATAGTTTTAATGAGATACGCTTTCTTTTTATGATAATTTACTTTAATATCTCAAATAATCTAGAAGTTGAATATTATATAAACCTTTCTATGAGAATTTAATTTAGTTTATCAAAGACTCTAGAAGTAGAGTATTATATAATAGTCAATAATTAGTTTTTTTTTTCTTTATATTTTATAAAACCGATAATTAATGTTTTTTTTATCATCAAATGGTCTTTTTTTAGTACATCTATATGAAATGTTGACATATTCATAGTGCACTAGTGGAGTAAGTGATTCCTTTATATATATATATATATATATATATATATATATATATATATATATATATATATATATATATATATATATATATATATATATATATATATATATATATATATATATATATGGGAGCGTTCAATCGAAAACATTTTTTATTGCGAGAATAATTTG
Source organism: Lactuca virosa (assembly GCF_052849685.1). NCBI lineage: Eukaryota > Viridiplantae > Streptophyta > Magnoliopsida > Asterales > Asteraceae > Lactuca > Lactuca virosa. Next base: position 106,875,378 of record NC_136426.1, on the reverse strand, counting down.
GACCACACAATTTTTTTAATTAAAATTACAAAATAATATTCATATAAATCAAAAAATAGTTACAAACAATTAAAAAACTCACTAACTAACACCACTCACCACCCACCACCATTACCTACCACCCATCACCACAACCCGCCACCACCACCACTCACCACCCACCACCACCAACCACCACCCGCTCTTAGTGTCTCTAGCACTTGGCGTAGATGTAGGCGATGCTCTTCTTCGCTTCGCGAGTAGATCAAGATATCGTCGATGAATACGATTACAAACTTGTCTAGGTAGGGTCGACACACTCTATTCATTAGGTCCATGAATACCGCAGGTGCGTTTGTTAAACCGAAGGACATCACCACAAACTCGTAGTGCCCATAGCGAGTTCTGAATGCAGTTTTGGGAATATCTTCTTCTTGAACTTGTAGTTGATGATAACCTGACCTTAGGTCGATCTTTGAGAAGAAATTTGCTCCTTGGAGTTGGTCGAAAAGGTCGTCGATTCGGGGTAGAGGATATCGGTTCTTGATGGTGAGTTTGTTTAGTTCCCGATAGTCGATGCACATGCGAAAGGATCCGTCCTTCTTCTTTACAAAAAGGACTGGTGCTCCCCAAGGTGAGAAGCTTGGTCTGATGAACCCTTTGCTCAAAAGCTCGTTCAACTGACTGGACAACTCTTGCATTTCTGTTGGTGCGAGGCGGTATGGAGCTCTGCCTACGGGGGTAGCTCCGGGTATTAAGTCAATTCTGAAATCGACTTGTCGTGCGAGTGGTACACCAGGAAGATCTTCTGGGAACACATCCGGGAAGTTACACACTTCGGGGATGTCTTTGATGTCTTTCACGTCTTGTTTCTTGTCTACTACGTGGGCCAAGAAGGCGTGGTACTCCTTCTGGAGATACTTTTGGGCTTTGATGTATGAGATGATTTGTAAATTCGCACTAGGTTTGTCACCATAGATGAGAAGGGTTTCGTCATTTGGTAGATTGAGGCGAACGGCCCTTTCGTAACACAGAATGTCGGCACGGTGAGGAACTAACCAATCCATCCCGATGATTACGTCGAAGCTTTTTATGGTGACCGGCATCAGGTCAATTTTAAATGTATGGTTGTCTAGAGTGAGAGTACACTCTGAGTATATATCGCTAGTGCGTTCTACTTTCCCATTTGCCATTTCTACTACATAAGTATCCTTTAGTGATTGGGGATTTTGTTCAAGTAATTGTTTATATTGGTGGCTCACGAAACTCCTCTCCGCTCCACTATCGAATAATACGCATGCATAAGAGTTATTGAGGAGAAACGTACCGGTAACCACCGCGGGATCCTTAACTGCTTCCCCATGTCCTATTGCCAGGATTCTTCCTACTCCACCAGCATTAGGGGCTTGTGCTTTAGGGCAGTTTCTTTTGAAGTGACCTGCGTCTCCACAGTTGTAGCAGGTTCGGGTTGCCCCCGTACTGGCGACTTGGTTGATTGGTCGAGCCGGCGCTTTACAAAAACGAGCAGTGTGCCCCTTCCTGTCGCAGTTGTTACAGTGCATCTCCCTACAAGCACCATTGTGGTGAAAGTTGCACTTGTTGCACTTGGGTAGGGTTCCAGCATATGGCTTCGGTGGTGCAGTAGTGGCAGCATGGACATCAACAGTTTGTTGCTTCTTAGCGGGGTCCTGTGTTGGTTGGCTCTTCTTTTGCTTCCAGAACATCCTTTTGTTGTTTCCCCCTTTTGATTGATCAGTGGTGGTGGTTGTAGTATTATGACCGGCTCGGTGGTCAACAAGTTGTTGTGCCAGCTCCCTGGCACTGTCAAAAGTAGTTGTCCTTGAAGCCAGGACACTACTTTGCACTTGGGGAGACAGTCCCCAAAGGTATCGCTCCACCTTTTTCTCCTCCGGAGTAACCATTGTTGGGCAGAGGAGAGCCAATTCATTGAATCGGGTGGTGTAGGTTTCAAGGTCGGAGCCCGTCATCCTGAGGTTCTAAAGTTCTTGTTCCAGCTTTTGAATTTCACCTCTCGGGCAGTACTCCTTCATCATCAAGGTTTTTAGTTCTGCCCAGGATATGGAGCTAGCCACTTCGAGAGTAAGTGAATTAATCCGACAGTTCCACCAAGTAAGGGCCCGGCCGGTGAAAGTGAAGGCTGCGAACTTAACTTTGCTCGCTTCGGGGCAAGAGCACACTTGAAAGACTACTTCAGTCTTTTCAAACCATTGCATTTAAGTGATGACTCCCCCGCTCCCATTGAAGTTGTCGGGTTTGCCATTGGTGAAGTCTTTGTAGGAACACTCTCTTGTACGCCACGTACTGTTTCCGTAGTTAGAGTTTGTAGCACCCGATCCAGAACCACCAGCTCCGTTTGTCCCTATCTGCGATATTGCAGCCGCTACGGCTGCTGTTACTGCAGCCTGGAACATCGCAGGATCAAACTGTGGAGGCAGCGGCGGAGGAGGTGTTGCTGTGTTGCCGGAAGGTCTTGGTCTTCTCCTTTGCGGCATGGTTCTGTCATAAGTCGTAAACCAATGTACTTTTAGTAAAAGTATATTTATAGGAAGAGAAATCTTTTATACATAAAGTATATTATTACGTTGTTTTCCGGTATGTTTACGATACATACGATTTTATACTTTTAATTGACCCAATACATTGGGTTATGAGGTAAAATGAAAGTATAAAATATTTTATTTGAGTTTCCTTGTTTCCAAGTATATGACTGTTTGTAAAAGTTTCACATATACTAATTTAGTCGGGACATAATTAATATATTATATTTTAAAATGATCTTTATCGGTTACTTAATTAGTTGCAAAGTGCATACCAGTCATATGTGATTAAGATATAATAGTCCTTCGAATAGATGACCCTAACTCCAAGACCACAACCAAACAAGGACAGGAAGTGAAACAAAGATACATAAATTCTAAGTCTATAGCATCTTAGTTACATATGACCTTAGCGCATCCACTTAGCAGCTATTGATCTATAAATAAAGACCTATTTAATTCTCAGATAATTTATTATAGTAACACAAAATACTCCTATAGTATTTGTAAGTGTTTAGTTTTGAGTTCTTAAAGTATCCTTTGTAGTGTGTTATTAGGTTTGTTAGATTTGTTGCCCATCCTGACCATCCCCCGGTATATGCAAGTCAATTCCCGGACAGATATAGTTGATCAGGCTATATCCTTCCCAGATTTAATCCACATATACTAAGGCATACTCAAAATGTTCAACTCTTCTTCTTTTGCTTTATGTTTTCGCTAGTTATGATACCATGCGAGCATGTAATGTATGTATGTATACTTTAATCAAGAAAATCATTTATTTTCTAAGAGTATATTTATTTGAAAAATGCACAAATCAGAGACTATTAGTCCCAATTGTGTTTATAGTTTGTATATCTTATGTGGTTTGATATACTTAATTCACTATAAACTGTGCTCTGATACCAATCTGTCACACCCCCAAACCAAGGATGGCGGAAACGTCCGGGGGTGGAGGACTTCATGTATAGTATCATAACAACAATTGTAATAGTAATTGAAGCAAGCACAACCAACATATATATAATTGAAAAAGTGACATCATTGTATGAATTACATGTTTACGAATCAATTACAATATGTTGACAAAATATGAAATAGTAGACGCCTTAGCGCCCCATCCTCAAAAGCACTTGGTTACCTGTTTAATGATTTCCTGAGAATACAAGTTGTTTGAAAAAGTGTCAACACAAAGGTTGGTGAGTTCATAAGCTTTTGTTTGATATTATTAAAAGCCTTTCGTTTGTAAAAGTAGTATTTGTGTTAGAAAATCCAATATTTTCCTTAATGTGTAAATGTAGTCTTAAAACCCAAAGACCGAAATGTACAAGTAATTTGTCATATTTATAGTAAAACAATGCAAGTTTAAATCGACATAAACTCGTTAAATTTTAATGAAGTTCCCGTAAATTCCAATGTTTATTAATACTTTATGTGAGTTTATTATAACCATACTATGACCAAGGTTGCCTAAAACGACGTTCTTCAGGCGTCGGAAATGTTATGACATTTGTCACCACAGACCTATCGGTCTAACTGTTGCATGCAGTTTAGGTGTGGGTTTGTCAAACCCAATATAGATCTATACACAACTATCACGCTCTCCCTCAAGGAGACTCTGGTTACAATACAGGACTTAATGGTAATTTGAAGTAAATGTCTCACAAAGTCATTAACGGAATTACGTGTTATGAAAACTTGGTACCGTATGACCGTACCTTGCTTAATGAAAATATCTTTTGTATAAATGTACCATTTTTAAATGTATGTGTTATGTAATGTATCATAAACTATACCTATTATAGTTTATCAACCAAGGTTAGTACGTAGTAATGTATGCAAACTATATTCAAAATAGTTTATTAAATGTTTGAATGTATCGGTTGTACTTTGATTATAATCACTTGTTATTCTTTATATTTTATATGTCCAAATCCATTTGTAAACTGATGTGTGTCTAAATATTAAGATAAAATGTCATATATTGCAATAACATATAATCACATAAAGATATACACCTTGCTCAACATATTACAAGGTGAAATGAAATTGACAGCAACTTTTCGTTGAATACAGTTTCTGTTACTGTTCTTAGAAAACTTATAGAAAAATCATCAAAGCTCTAAATCCAAATCCGCAAATTTTGAGAGTTTGGAATATGAGTCTAGTTTGTTCGTAAATTTTATCATGATTTTTAGTGATCTCTAACAGAGGTGAAAATGTTCATAATCATAGACTGGTCCGGGTTTGCCTCTGAAATGACACGCAGTTTTGTAAAAATCACCATAAATTGTAGAAAAATCATATGGAGATGTGCAAGTAGCCATTTTAAAGCTAAGAGTTTTGAAAACTAAAATATTTAAGTTGACCAAAACAGTCCGTGATTAAAGTCCATCTTTTCTGATGTAATCTGTTAGAAAAAGTTTAATTGTGTTCTTGATGATTTTACTTGTATTCCCCCCTTAAAACTTAAGAAAAACATGTAAATGTAGGGGTATGAACTCACCTTATGTGGTTTCAGTAGATGAAAGTGAGAGAGAGGAAGTATTCAACCCAAGAACACTAAGAAGATGTCTTGATGATTCGAGAATCTAACACCGAATAAGATGGAATTTGTGTAAGATATCAATGATTTGAGTAGAATGGAGTGTAATAATTATATGAATGATGAAGATACTTACTAATTGAAGAAAGAAATCCCTGAAGAAAGCCTTGAAGTTCTTGAAGTTGAGAGAAAAGATGAGAGAATTTTGGAGAGTGTCCTTTGGTTGCTAAGTGTAGAATGAAAGAACTTTATGGAGAATGAGGAGAGAGGATCAATCCTCCAGCTCTTAGACGTGGGAAGAGCTGGAGATTGGGTGTAAAGGTCCACTAAGGAGACAAGGGGTAGTGGGAAAGAGTGGCTGATCATAGAGTGAGGTGGTGGTGGTTTGCTTTTGCCATAAATTAAGGAAAAGCAAATATTCCCTCAATAATTAGTTCAACCACTAATTCTTTTAATATATTTTTATAAAAACCCTGGAGATTTATATATTTTGGGGCCTTAGTTTATAAAATAAAGTTTTGGGTGAAAATCCCACGTTAAAATAATGAAAAACGGAGTTAAAACGAAGTCGTAGTCGAAAAACCGGTAAAAAGGAGCCGTCTGCGAGACCCCTCGCATGGAGGCCGGATTCGGACCCTCGCATGCGATGCTGCTTTCTGATGGCTTCGGATTCGGTCTCCTGAGAGGCTTCAGCTTCGGTCCTGATGAGAGGCTTCGGATCCGAGGCCTCGGATGAGAGGCTTCGGTCCTGAAGCTTCAGTTCCAGGTCCTTAAGGCTATTTTACCCGTTTTTACCCCGTTTCAAGCGATTTTTGACCCGGTTAAGGGTCAATATGACCCAAATGATTACAAAAAGTTAAAGTAACTTTTGAGAGAGATTTGGGAGAGATTTCAAATAGAAAGAGATAGAGTGAAAACGATTTAGAGAGGTTTCGTTTGTGATTAATTTGAGTGTCCGGCTTCACAACGCAAGGTTCGTAAACCCTGTTAAACCGTATTTTAGTGTCGTACACAATCCCGATGATTGTGCAATAGTGTTTTATCGCTTTGGTTCGTTGTTTAGCACTGTTAAGGCTAAGGAAAATCAAACACATGAACTTTCCAAATGATGATTTCTCATTAAAATAGCGAATTGTATAGTGATTACATAACGTAAACCCTAACATACAAGGGTTATTGGAGTTGACCGGTTTGACTTGTTGACTTTGTTTGACTTTGACTTGACCGAAATTTGACGGTTGTCACACACAACCACCATCCACCACCCACCACCCACCCACTACAACCACCACCCACCACCACCACCACCAGCAATCACCACCAACCACCACCCGCCACTACCATCACCACCCACCATCACCACCCAACCACCACCACCCACCTCCACCACCCATCACCCAACACCCATCACTACCCACCACCCATCATTACCCACCACCCACCACCACCCGCCATCACCTACCACTCACCCACCCACCATAACCACCACCCACCACCCACCACCACCACCACCACCATTACCACCCAAGCACCACCACCCGCGACCACCACCCACCTCCACCACCCATCATCATCACCCAACCAACACCACCTACCACCACTACTTACCACCCATCACAACCACTCTCCACCACCACCCACCATCATCACCCATCACTACCCACCACCACCAACCAACACCCACCACCTATCACTACCCACCACCCATCACCACCCGCCACCACCACCACCCACCCATTATAACCACCACCCATCACCCATCACCACCACAACCACCCACCATCATCACCACCCAACTACCACCACCACCACCCACACCCACCCACCAAAACCACCACCCACCACTATCATCACCACCAACAACAACCACGCCACCTCCACCACCCATCATCACCACCCGCCACCACAAGCCCCACCCCTACCCACAAAAACCACCACTCGTCACCACCAACCACCACTATCCACCAATCACTAACACCCGTCACCACCACCTACCATCACCACCCACCTCCACCACCCATCACCACCAACACCGCCCCCAACCACCCACTTACACCACCCGCTACCACCACCCACCATCCACCCACCACAACCACCACCCACCACCACCAACCACCAAACACCACCCGCCACCACCATCACCACCCACCATCACCACCCAACCACCACCACCCGCCACCACCACCCACCTCCACCACCCATCACCACCACCCATCACTACCCACCACCATCCAACGCCCATCACTACCCACCACCCATCATTACCCACCACCCACCACCCACCACCACCCGCCACCACCATCCACCTCCACTACCCATCATGATCACCCAACCAACACCACCTACCACCACTACTTACCACCTATCACAACCACCCTCCACCACCACCCACCATCACCACCCATCACTACCCGCCACCACCAACCACCAACCACCACCCACCACCTATCACTACCCACCACCCATCACCACCCACCACCACCTATCACCCACCACCACCACAACCACCCCCACCCACCACTCACCAAGACCACCACCACCCGAAACCAACACCAACACCCCCACCCACCATCACCACATGTGATTATATGTATGCATATGATTTACATGGATACGATTCATTTTTGTCTAAATAAATCATATGTGATTAGATACCTTTTATCACATATGATTAAATACACGAGAATAAAAAAATGTATATTATCCACATAAATCACATGTGATTAGACATATATAATCACATCTGATTATATGTTTTAATCACATATGATTTATGTGAACAACATGCATTTTCGCGTTGTTGATTCGTTAGTTGTTCTCTTATATTTAATCACATCTGATTATATGTATGATGTATCTAATCACATATGATTTATATTGACAAGATTCATTTTCACATTTCTCTTCAACAAAATTTTTTATGTTTTTAATCACATGTGATTTATGTGGACAATATTTATTTTTGCATCGATTCAATAATTTTCTCATGTATTTTTGCATCGATTCATTTTCACATTTTCTCGTGTATTTAATCACATGTGATTATATGTATTTAATCACATATGATTTATATGGACAATATTCATTTTCATGTTTTCGACTCAATATTTAGTCTCATGTATTTAATCACATGTAATTATATGTATTTAATCACATATGATTTATGTAGAAAAAAATATATTTTCGCGTTCTTGATTCAATAATTGTTCTCATGTATATAATCACATATGATTAAATGTATCTAATTACATCGAATTTATATGGATAAAATTCACTTTCGAGTTTTAGATTCAATAATTTTCTCACGTATTTAATCACATGTGATTATAAGTATCTAATCATATGTGATTTATATGGACAAAATTGAATCGATCTTGTCTATATAAATCATATGTGATTAGATACATATATTAACATATTATCAAATATACGAGAACAACTATTGAGTCGAGATTACAAAAATGAATATTGTCCACATAAATCATATATCAATTGATATAATCATATTTGATTATATCAATTTAATCACATATGATTAATGTGGTAAAAGAACAACTATTGAATTAAGAATACAAAAATAAATCATGTCTACATAAATCATACGTGATTAGATACATATAAGCACATGTGTATTTAGTCACATGTGATTATATGTATTTAATCACATATTATTTATATGGACAAGATTCGTTTTCGCGTTCTTGATTCAGTAGTTGTTCTCGTGAATTTAATCACAAGTGATTAAATGTATTTAATCAAATACGAATAAAATGGACAAAAAACCATTATTGAATTGAGAACGTGAAAATGAATATTGTCCACATAAATCATATGTGACTAAATACATATAATCACATGTGATTATATGTACCCAATCACATATTATTTATTTGGACAAATTTCATTATTTCTTTCTCAATTCAATACTCATGTACTTAATCAAATGTGATTATATGTATCAAATCACATATCATTTATATTGATAGTATTCGTTTTCACATTTTTTATTCAATATTTTTTCTCATGTATTTAATCATATGTGATTGTATGTATTTAATCACACATGCTTAATGTGGAAAAAAAAAAACTGTTGAATCGAAAATGCGAAAATGAATCTTTTGTACAGAAATTATATGTGACTAAATGTACAAGAACAACTATTGAACGAGAATATGAACACGAATATTCTCCATATAAATCATATATGATTAGATACATATAATCTCATGTAATTAAATACACCAGAACAACAACTGAATCGAGACCGCGAAAATAAATATTTTCCACATAAATTCTATGTGATTAGATATATGTAATCACATCTGATTATATGCATTTAATCACATATGATATATGTGGACAATATTTATCTTTGTGTTCTCGATTCAATAGTTGTTCTTGTGTATATATCTTATATGATTATATGTATTTAATCACATATGATTTATATAGACATCATTATTTTTTGTCCATATACATCGTATAATCATATGTGATTATATGTATTTAATCAAATATGATTTATGTAGACAATATTTATTTTTGCGGTTTCGATTGAATAATTGCTTTTGTGTATTTAATCACATGTGATTATATGTATATAATCACATATGATTTGAGGTGGACAAGATTCAATTTTGGCTTTTCGGTTCAATAGTTGTGCTAATGTACTTAATCATATGCGATTAAACATATAATCACATGTGATAAAATACATGAGAACAACTATTGAATCGACAAAGCGAAAATGAATTGTGTCCACATAAATCATATGTGATTAGATTCATATAATCACATGTGATTAGATGTATTTAATCGCATATGATTATTTTGGATAATGATTTGTTTTTGTATTCTTGGTTCAATATTTTTTATCATGTATATAATCACATGTGATTGTATGTATCTAATCACATATGATTTATATATACAATATTCATTTTTTCCAAATAAAATCATATGTGATTTGAAACCTATAATCACATCTGATTAAATGTAATTAATCACATATGATTAAACTGAAAAAAAAAACAATTATTGAATCAAGAATGCGAAAATGAATGTTAGCCACATAAATCATATGTGATTAGATACACATAATCACATGTTATTATATGTATCTAATCGCATATGATTTATGTGGACAATATTCATTTTTGTGTTCTCGATTCAATAGTTGTTCTCGTGTATTTAATCACATGTGATTATACGTATCTAATCACCTATGATTTATGTGAATAAGATTCTAATTTGCGTTCTCAATTCAATAGTTGTTATCATGTATTTAATCATATGTCATTTTATATATTTAATCACATATGATTAATATGGACAAAGAACAACTATTGAATCGAAAACACAAAAATGAATCTTGTGCATATAAGTAATATGAGATTAGATCATATAATCGCATGTGATTTCATACACGAGAGCAATTAACGAACCGAGAACGCAGAAATGAATATTGTCTGCATTTCACACTAAAAAACAAACTACATTTTGCCTTTCCTTGTTTACTCTACCGGATTAGGGTAAACGTAAACAATATCATAAAATAAGTAATGCCTACATAATAGGAGAGTTAGTGTAACTCGCCTCCTTGAACTTGAAAATCAGCTAGCTTTAGCAAGATGGATCCTTTCCTTTCTGAGAACCTCCTTCTGAGAACCTATATATATATATATATATATATATATATATATATATATATATATATATATATATATATATATATATATATATACACCAAATTGAGTCTGTGAGGAGAAATCTCTATTCATTTTGGTTACAAAAATCAAGTGACAAAATTTCGAACATATATAAAACAAAATTCTTCGATTTTGATTCTTATCGTAATAAATTTTAATATTTATATATCTTACTTAAAAAAAATTTGATATAACAATTATCTTTCCTTATAATTTTGAAATTAATTTATTGATATTTTATAAGTTGTGATTTTGGTTCCTTAGTATATTTTAAAGTTACTTTTTCGGTCATTTCCATAATTTTTTTTTATAGTTTTCAATTTTATTAATATTTTTTTATTTAAACGTTATAAGCTTTTAGGGTATTTTTATGGTATTAACTCAAAAAATTTATACATTCTTACTATCAACATTATTATTCAATATTTTGTATAATTAACTGTAATTGAGTTACAACATTTTGTATTCCTAATTTATATATACATTATAAATTTTTATGGTATATATTGTGATTTTAACTTATAGATTGTATACATTTTTACTATCAAGGTCATGTAATATGTTTGTACTAAATAACTATATGTGCATTCTAAGAATTGAAGCATTCATATTCGAACTTCTAAAGTAATATACAAAAACTTTTATCAACATGTAACCCCCTCTGATGATATCGATCACGAACTTTTGCATCATTTTGCCTTCATTTGGTCAACAGGTCATTGATTTTTTTAACGAATAATGAATATATAAGAAACAAACTGCTTACCAACCTAGCAAGAAGCTAAATTGAAAAAGCAGGAACCAGTTCCAGGAGCATTACATTTACAATCAAAGACTAGTAAGGGTTAATTTTTAACATTTCGTTAGTAAAGATGGGTTAATTTTATGTGAAATGAATAATTTACCCATTTATAAAACCAAACACACCCTCACCCCTTTATGTTCTCATCTTCTACCTAGATGACGAGATTAATATTCTTAGACATCTCAAATAAAATAGATCACAAAACTCGAGGTTTCCTTCAAAGTTGGAGTACGTAAAGGTTCGATATTGACCCTATTTTGAATAATCCTTGTTAGATTGCTGTAAAGAATAGTAAAGTTAGACAATAATGTAAATTAAAAGGAAATTGAATAAGAACCCTGGATCTCTGAGGCTCCTATTGTTTACCTTCATGCTCCCATGAGCACGTTCCTAAGAATCTAGAATTTGAGTTGTATGTGTATGTATAAGACCAAATTCGAGGTTTGTGTAGGTTCCTAAAATAAAAATGTGTTCTTGAGCATTCATCTTGACCAAAATTAAATATGAAACAAAAAACATTTTCATAAATCAATTTTTGGTGGGTTTTGTAAGGAACATTTCAAATGAACGATTTTTAGGATTTTGTTCTTGAATTAGAATGTGTTTTTGAACCTTCGATAATTTTCTTTAGCCAATTTCTAGGGTTTGTTGACCAAGAGAAGAGAGAAGATTAATGATTTTATAGGTTTGTTCCTAAATTAAAAAATCTGTTTATTTTCATCAGCCGATTTGTAGGGTTTGTTCATCAAGAGAACAAATATGATAAATGATTTCTGAGTTTAGGGAAAATCAATTTCATTTTTAACGATTTTATTAGTTTCTAAGTAAATCATGTTTGTAAGGTCAAACCTTAGAATTTGATGATGAAAAACATTGTCACGTTGACTCCTATCAGCATCAGCGTCTCACCGAGACGCAACACCAACGTAAAGATCTATCTATAGAGTTGCGTCAGCGTGATATCAATATTAATCTAATATTTTGTATATATATATATATATATATATATATATATATATATATATATATATATATATATATATATAGAGAGAGAGAGAGAGAGAGAGAGAGAGAGAGAGGTTATATGGCAAACAAAAAAAACCCTAAAAAACCCTAAAAATCATAAAAATGCATAAAAGAAATACTTAGAGATCAGAAATCTTTTTTTTTTGACTTTATATTCTTAAAAATCGCAGCTTTTTTTTATAAATTCGCTAGAAAAAAATTAAAAATCGATTTTTTATTTTTTTATTTTATTAATTTTTTTATTATTATTTATTATTTATTTTTTTGTTTTTTTTCATAAAAAATTTCAGCGAAATTATATAAAAAGTTGTGATTTTAAAAAATATAAACTCAAAAAAAATTGATTGGAACCCACTTCATTTCTTTGTTTTTTGAAAAGTTAAAGCCTATTTTTTATTGAAAAAATTTAATAATGAGAAAAACTTCACCATGTGGAAGTCAAAAGCTATGATGGTTCTTGAAACCATGGACTATTCTATGTTGAGCATTATCAACGATGGTCCTCACATTTTTATGTATCAACCCATGAAGCAAAATGTTAATGTAGGTGAATAGGTCGAAAAAATAGATGTCAAAAAACCTGTTCATGAATTCGATGCTGAAGATAAGTGTCTTATTGTTCTTGATATGAAGGCTCGTATTACTATAGGCAACGCTCTTCCCCATGATAACTATCACTTTGTTCAGAACTGTCGATCATCCAAGGAGATGATGGATACGTTAATTGTTGCCTATGAGGGTACTGATGAAGTAAAGGTTATTAAAAAGAACTGTCTAAATCGATGACATGGGCATTTTTTAGCAAAAGAATGAGACTCTTACTAAGGTCTTCAATCATTTTAATTTCTTAGTGAATGATATGCGTCATCTTATGTAAACAAGAATAAAAACTTCTTGGTTCTCAAGTTTCTTGATTCACTAAACAATAGTTGTGAGCATCATGTAGATGTTTTGAAGAACAGTGAGAGAATCGCAACCATGGATTTGGCTTCTTTATTTGGTAATCTTCATAATAATGAAGAGACGGAGATTTGGAAAAAGGAAATCAAGTGAGACACTAACAGGGATAGATATGTGGTACTCTATTCCAAGAAGTCTACTCAAAATAACGATAGCGACTTCTCTGATAAATCTGAAGATGAATCCCTGATAGTTAAGCTCTATATTGGCCGAAGTGATGAGAAAGCTTCTGGACCCAGAAGGTTCCAATCAAAGTTGGGCTCATCATTGTTGAAGAGCTATAGCATTGGAAGAAAATATGTTGGTGAAAAGGAAATGGGTTATAAGTTTTTCAATTGTAGAGGAGCTGATCATTTTGCCAAGGAGTGTAAATCTAAACGAGTAAACACTAATGAAGTATATGAGGTAAAGTAAAAAAATTTGTTAGCCTCTCTAAAGAGATAAAATATTGATGTGAAGATCTTGGTAACTGAAGTTGAGAACTGGGTTGATGATGAAGAATCATCTAATGAGGATGGAGGAAAGGACAAGTGTTTTACGGCACACATTGATACTCTTGTCACTGATGAAGGAAGCAACGACTCGAGCACTTTTGAAGTCGAACTAGATAAAGCTGCCAAGGATTCAATACTGCATAACTATAACATTTCGATTCCCAGGTAAGAAAATTATTATTCAAAAGGCAAGTTTGCCTTGGAACTCGTCGAGTTGATGGCCTCAACTCGACGTGTTGATCAGCTTTGGGTCGCACATCTTTTTGGACCAAATCGACGAGTTGGCAGCTGATTATGAAACCCTAATTTTAAGGGTGTTGCACCGTATTTAAAGGCCTTATACCCTTTGGATGGCCTCCGTACCGGTCCCCACTGTACAGAAACCCTAGTTTCGTGCATCCTCTCCCATATTTGAGTGTGAGTGAGCTTGAAAAGTGATTTCTTGGTGTTCTTCTGAAGGAGCTTGAAGTTTGAGGTAGCTAGATTTAAAGGAAGGCTTCATATCCAAAACCTCCTCTTTTGTTGCAGTCATTTTGAGGTATAAAGTCGGTACCTTGCTTCCTTATTTATTAAATCTCTTATTCGGTTAGATTATTGGGATTTTTGGATCATTTATGGATTGTTCATGGGATTGAGCTTCTAATGGATTGTTACCTTAGATATGGCAATTTTGTGGCCTCTTTTGGCTTAAAGTTGCAAAATTTATTAGATTTAAGGCCTCATCCATGCATTAAGTTCTCTATTAAGCCTTGTATGAGTTCTAGAGCTTCTTTTGGCATGCATGAACGTAAATTTGGCAAATTTTCGTGGTCTTTCCAGCCCCATAGACCCAGATCTGTATCTTGAAGCATTAGATTCGATGAAAAAGGGTTGAATGTGTTAAGACTGGGAAAACTCGGCGAGTTGTCCTGCCAACTCGGCGAGTTGGCTAGGGTTTTCCCGATCTTCTGAGTACTATGAGAACTCGACGAGTCTGTGGGTGCATTTGACGAGTTGAGTCAACATGGACTGTTGACCTTGACCTTTGACTTTGACTTTGACCATGGTTAACCAAGTTTTACTGTTGAGGGCATTTTGGGTAATTCGGGGTTTTGATAGAAATGGTCACATGGTGATTGTAGGCATTTGCGTCCGGAGTTGAGATTTAGAGCTGGATTTATCAATTCAGCACTACTTGTGAGGCGAGTTCTTCTCACTGTACTTGCGGGTCGAAGGCACCAATCTCGGCCCTTGGATTGATACCTTGTTGTGCATGTTATGCTATAGTGATCTGGTAGATCAGTATCCTGGTAGTTAGGATTATGGTATGCTTTGTGATCTGTAAGATCTGTTTATTTGTTTGCTAGCTTGTTAATAGTATGGTTATATGTATTATGTGCACATGATTGGTTGCTGGCTAAGGCATCACTGCTTTGTACTTAAGCTAACAGGCCGGGGCATTCCAACCCAATGGTTGAGGGCCTATGGTATTCCATCCCGAGGATGATTGGACCCATAGTATGTTGGCATTCCAACTCGATGGTTGAGGGGCCTGGGTATTCCACCCCGATGGTTGATTGGACCCATAGTATGTTGGTATT
The DNA here is from genome assembly GCF_052849685.1 of Lactuca virosa. Taxonomy (NCBI): domain Eukaryota; kingdom Viridiplantae; phylum Streptophyta; class Magnoliopsida; order Asterales; family Asteraceae; genus Lactuca; species Lactuca virosa. The sequence continues at coordinate 106,859,723 of NC_136426.1, read as the reverse complement.
CCAACCCGATGGTTGGGGGGCCTGGGGTATTCCAACCCGATGGTTGATTGGGCCCATGGTATGCTGTTATTATGTTTGTCCTATTTTTTTTGTATTGGTATTTTGGGAGAACTCACTAATAATTGGGCTTATAGTTTTGGATTATGTTTCAGGTACTTCAGAGGATCGCAGGAAGGAGAAGGCGTGATCGTGCACCTCCTCATATTTTGTTTTACGATTTTGGGATTTCTCTGATGTGGAACTATTTTGAAAACAATTTGTAAACAATGATGGTTTGTGGTTTGTTTTAAAAGTTTAAAATTTTCAAGAATTTTTTGGATGTTACAAGTTGGTACCAGAGCCTTGGTTTGAGTGAATTGGAGGAACACTCGTGTGAATCCAGTCTCAAACTAAGGAAAAGATTTTCAAAAAAAAAAGATTTTCAAAAAAAGATTTTCAAAAAAAAAAAGATTTTCAAATGGTTTTCAAAATACTCAAGGAGGATGTGATGTGTACGATCATCCGGAGCCAGTAAGTAGACCCCAAAATACCATACTGTTGTTTGATATTGTGTTATGTTAGAACAACATGCTAGTGATAGGCTAGGGATCTTCAGGAATTGCATGATAGAATTGCCTGATTTTATGATGCCTGATAGCCTAGGACCTTTCTTTTATGGAATTGACATCATTCCTGTAGTTGCTTAGTGTATGCATCATGGTTATATATAACTAAGATCGTATAGCCTGAGAATGTTTGGTTTGGCCTTATTTTCTATTCTTGTTTGATGAAGGGATAGGGTAGGATCAGATATTCGAATGTCCATAGGGTCCAGCGTTATGTATGGCTAACATACACGGGTGTTGCAGGGTTAGTGGAAGTTTCATGGGCGAGTCATGTGGGGTCAGCCGGCCAATTGTAAGATGTTTAGCCTTTCCTCTAGGGAGTGAGGATTGAGTGTTCGTCTATGCTTATGAGTATTGTTAGTGCGTTGTGATGATCCTTGAGACAAATCCGGGTGGGTGTGGAAGGTAGTATGGGCCCGTACTTCTTAAAGCACATGACCCGTACACGTAGCAAGGAAGTCACAACCCTTAGGGATTCGTTGGGAATTGGTTTCACGATATGATATGTGGGTTATCTGATATCTTCATACTGTATTTTTAGAATGGTGACTACGAGACGAGTTGAGATCGGATCCGGATCGGGATCAAGAGTTGGCAGAGAGGGTGAGCCAGTATTGTCAGAGGATCGCGTCAGGGAGATCATTCGCGAGGAGGTAGTTGCTATTGTCTGGGGTCAGATTCCGGAGATCTTCAGGTCTATCAAGACCGCGATGATGGAGTTATTTGATGATCACTATGCAGCCATCTCTGAGACGGTTGCTCCTGCAGCCTCTACAGCCGTGACGACTGCAGGTGTTGGGATAGGGCGGGTCTTTCAGTATCAGGACTTCGATCATAGCCATGAGGTGGCTATCTAATGTGGAGGGATGTTTCTTCACTTGTTCATGCCCTGCTGACCAGAAGGTCAGGTGTGCTCTGAACCTTCTGAGGTCCGGAGCGAAGGATCGGTAGAGGCTCGCTACTAGTTCTTATTCCGTTGATCAGAGAGCTACTGTGTCATGGGAGCAGTTTTCTGAGATGTTCCGCTCCTGGTATGTCCTGTTGGTGGAGTGTGAGAGGTTAGCGCAGGAGTATCTGAATTTGAGACAGGGTTCTGAGACGGTGATAGAGATTACCAAGATGTTAAAGGAGAGAGGCATGTTCTGCCCTAAGTTTGCTGCATCTGATCAGGCTCAGATGACCCGTTACTTGAGCATGATCAATACAGAGATCAGACAATTTGTTTCTACTCAGCGCTACAGTTCATTGTTGGATATGCAGGAGGCCGCCAGGCGACGTGAGATTAAGATCGAGTTGCAGACTCGGGAGTCGAGACCGCCCCCAGTGCAGTCGCAGCCTGCGCGAAAGCGGTTCAGAGCCACTGACTCCAGGTCGGGGAGTCAGAGGGGTCACATTTGTGGTAAGTACGGAAAGGTACATGATGATGTTTGTCGGTCTTCTTCGGGTTGCCACAAATGTGGCAAGCAGGTCCACATTGCGAGGGATTGTCGACAACAGACTCCAGCTTCTGGCATCAGACTTTGTTACCATTATGATTAGGTGGTCCATATGAAAGCCCAGTGTCCCTTGTTAGCTTCCAAGCCAGCGCAAGCTCCAGCACTGGCTACTTTGAGGATCACTGACGGGAGTCAGGGAAGGGCGGAGTCCCCGAGGGCTCAAGGTCGCGCTTTCCAGCTCACTGCCGAGGAGGCTAGGACAACACCAGATGCTGTGACAGGTATGTTTCTATCCCTTATCTCATTGATTATGTTTTTTTATGCTTATTTGTTTGTAACTTTGGTAGGTACATTTCTAGTGAACTCCTTGCTTGCTTTAGTGTTGTTTGACTCGGGTGCGATTCGGTCCTTAGTTTCTCGGTCTTTTAGTAAGGAGTTTGTGTCACAACTGGAATTTTTCCTAGAACAAACCAGGTCTAAAACTTCAACCATGTACCAGTAGATTCATAACGATATTTAATGCAATAGAAATACGACTTTCATGAAGCATACTTATATGGGTTTTATTTAAGTATGTGTGGTGATAACCCATGTTACTTTAAGTTATAATAAACTAATACAAGTTAACAAGACATTAAGGAGTAAAAAGGGTCAACAAAAGTAGAATGAATTACAAGGTATTAGTGAATTCGACTTTAGACATTTTACCCTTGAGTATGTGATCAATTAGGACCGAAAATTCCTTCATGGGCTTACATAGGACCGTGAACCCATGGCCTAAAGCCCATTATGCCCGAAAAACCAAACCATTTGGGCCGTAAACCCATCTTTTTGGTCCGTTAAGACCGAAATCTCCCTTTTGAGGTTGATTTGGGTTACTTAGGTCATGTTGGCAGTAAACTCTTTTCTTTTGGGAGTAAACACTTGCAATTTGACAGTAAACCCCTTAAATATCTTACTATCTTATTGTCACACCTAAAAACCGGAACGGCGGAAACGTTCTGGGGTGGAGGATGTCATGTATAGTATCATAACAATGCATAATAGTAAAAACAAGCAACAACATCCATTGCATTAATATAATAGTTAAATACATGTGTGTTCTTTTGAAAGTTTAAATGACACCAAAAATGTACAATCAAAATAAGACGAGTCTTGGATCCACTCCGTCCTTCAAAAGCTGCATGGGTGTACCTGTCTTACTGGTTCCCTGAGAATACAAGTTATTTTGAAAGAGAGTATCAGGATAAAATGCTGGTGAGTTCATAAGTATTTAGTGTCATTTAGTAGTTAAAAGCCACAATATGTTTGTATTAAAACCCTTAAAAATTTGTAAAGTTTTCCCAGAAAATCCTATATTTCCTGCTTATAAATAATGTAGCCTTCTACCCGAGGCCCGCCTGTTTTACATGTTTATTCTTGTATAAAAACGTAATGTTTGTATATATATTTGTAATATTGGGAAAAATATAATAGTACTTTGTTACTGTGCAAAAGTATGTTTTCTCCCAATCATTTCTATTCTCTACTAGGAAAATAGTATGTTCTACCTCAGCAGTGACACTACTGACTATTAAATGATAAGAATGAAGACTCAAGGTCGTATTAAATGTAGCATACTCCTTAATGAGTCCTATTGCCTTTAATTGTTAATTAAAGGTTTAGATGTGAATTAGTTTGTAACCATGCTGATCGACGGTTGAATACTTGACGACCTTCTGGCGTCATAAAATAGTGAGGTGACATTTTGTCACCCCTTGGCCTTACCGGCTGGGATTGTAGCTAGCAGTCGGGGTGTGGGAGTGTCTGTCCCGTATAGATCTCTACACACGATGCCCGCTCTCCCTCCAGGAGACTCTGGTTACAAAGTGATACAACAATGTATTGTTGTATCATGAAGTAGTATTTCACATTTAAATTATCGTATATCAGTGTTTGTATAGTAAGTCATAGTGTAGTAATGTTCTCTCTGTACTAGTGTATAGTATATTCTCTTGTATAGTGTATAGTATGTTCTCTTGTATAGTGTATAGTGTGTATTGTTTCTCATAATAGTAGGTTTGTATCGCTCATAAATGAACTGACTCTTGTATGTTTCATTGTACTAATCATAGTGAGTAGTAATCTCTTAAACTATACCTATTATAGTTTACTAGTAATGTTGTTTGTATGCCTTTGCTACCCAAAGGTATTGAACTGAAGTAAAAGCTGTTAAATCTAAACACATATATATGATATATAACTAAGATTTCAACGACATTCGGACAAATAACAGGGTACTCTAAGTCCACAACCAAACAAGGAACATGAAATAAAGTGAGCTATCAGTCCTAAGTCCTTCAAATCTTACTTATATAAATATATCTGTATAGACATGAGTTTGACAATAATATAAGTTTAAAAAGAGTTTGATAAAGGATTTAGCATTTAAAAGAGTTTAATAAAATGTTTTGAAGTATTTGAAATATATAAGTTTGATAACAATTTGAAAGTAATAGAAAATCTTTCTGTTTGTTCTAGTTATTAATCACATGTGATTAATATAATAACTAGAATGTTTCAACTTGTATTCCCCCCCCCCCCATAAAAGCATTTAAATCATTTCAAAGGTTGATTAAGGGGTATGAACTCACCTGTAGTGAGTGGTTTGGATGAACGAGTGGTATAGGATGCTAAGTGCCACGTGAAGACTTGAGCACACACAGATCCTATTTATCATATAATGATACATATAAGTATATAATTGGTGTTTATACAACTAATCATGAAAGGAAACACCCTAGGACATAGGATACACTTAGATTTAAGTGCTACAATCACATGTGATTGCATACCAAGGGTGTATGGCCACCCTATAGAATTCACGGTCCAAGTAATTCACGGTCCTTGGAGTTTACGGTTCTTGGGTTCACGGTCCATTGAGTTCACGGTTCAAATGGGTTTACGGTCCCATGTGTTTACGGTCCTATGACCTTACGGTCATAAGGTTTACGGTCTAATGACCTTACGGTCATGGAGTTCACGGTCTAAGGAGATTCAACCGTAAACTCATCAAATCTTGCACAAATGATGGTTTTCAAGGGCTTCATTCGAAGGCATCGGATTCTAGGGACCATGCTTAGCCTTGGGAAGGGTAGAGGCTATATGAACACCCTTTATAAGGGTTTACGGTCTATGAAGATTCATAGACCATAAACTCTTTTGTTCAAGTAAAGAGTGATGATCTTAAGTCCAAAATGAAGGATTGTAACTAGATTCATGAAAAGGAAGATGATACTTACGGTTTTGAGGACAGAGAAGGTGTTTTCGGTCCAAAACACAACCGTGTTCTTGAGGATCTTTGATGATATAGATAAAAGATGAAACCCTTGGATGAATCAAGAGTGAAACATGGATTTAGGAAGGATCTAACACAAAAAGAAGGAATCACTTACTTGTTCTTGAAGATTTGGAAGCAAAAGTTTATGTTTTTTGAGAGAGAATCGGTTCTAAGGCTTGAAAGAGGGAAAAGAATGGCTGAAGTGATCACCCTTCATATATATAGGGATGGGTTTACGGTCACCATGACGGTAAACTCATTGGTCTTGACCGTAAACTCCCTTTTTGAGGAGGTTTACGGTTGCAGGCAGTTAAGAACTTAAGCTGCTATTTCCAATCTCTTATTCCTTTGATGTACTTGGGTTAGAACACTAAAAACAGGTTCCAAACAGTGATAACTGGAGGCAAAATGAGTCTAACACTGATAGGTTTAATTGATTAAACAAACTTGGAAATTTCAGGTTGTCACATCATCCCACCGTTAGAGGGAATTTCGTCCCGAAATTAGAGTTTAAGCAACTAAGTTATTACAAACAACTAAGTAAAAAGATGAGGATATTTAAGTTTCATTTGATCCTCGCGCTCCCAAGTGAATTCGGGACCTCGCTTGGCATTCCAACGAACTTTCACTATCGGGATACGGCTTTGCTTCGTTCGTTTGACCTCTCGGTCCATGATCTCTACAGGTTCTTCCACGAAGTTAAGGCTCTCGTTGATCTCGATCTCATCGAATGGGATTACAAGAGTCTCGTCGGATAGGCACTTTTTCAAGTTCGAGACGTGAAAAAGTAGAATGTACGTTACTAAGTTCACGAGGTAGGTTGAGTTTGTAAGCTACAGGGCCGATTCTAGCGAGAATCTCAAAAGGCCCTATGTATCTTGGATTGAGCTTCCCACGCTTTCCGAAGCATATCAAGCCCTTCCAGGGTGAGACTTTCAAAAAAACGCGATCTCCCATCTGGAATTCCAAAGGTTTCCTTCTCTTGTCAGCGTAGCTTTTCTGTCGGTCCCTAGAGGCTTTCAATCGTTCACGAATCCGAAGAATCTTCTCTATCGTTTCCCGAATGATCTCCGGACCTGTGAGAGTGCTGTCAGGAACTCGTCCTTTAGCTAACTGGGTGTCACTCACCTCATCCCAGCACAGAGGGGATCTGCACTTCCGGCCATAGAGGGCCTCGAATGGAGCAGCCTTTATGCTCGTGTGATAACTATTGTTGTAGGAAAACTCGACAAGGGGAAAATGAGTATCCCATGCCTTCCCAAAGTGGATCACACAGGCTCACAACATATCTTCCAAGGTTTGGATAGTTCTCTCACTTTGTCCGTCGGTTTGTGGGTGGTAGGCTGTACTCATGTCCAGCCTCGTTCCTATGGAACTTTGTAGTGACTGCCAGAACCTCGAAGTGAATCTACTATCTCTATCTGAGATAATGGATATGGGAACACCGTGCAGTCGTACAATCTCTCGAATGTATGTTCTTGTGAGCTTCTCCATCTTGTCAGTCTCTTTGATGGGCAGGAAGTGTGCGGACTTGGTTAACCTGTCTACGATCACCCATATGGTATCGAGACCACCCGTAGTCTTGGGAAACTTGGTTATGAAGTCCATTGTGATCCGCTCCCACTTCCATTATGGTATCTCCGGTTGTTGAAGTAGACCTGATGGTTTCTGGTATTCGACCTTAACCTTGGCGCAAGTAAGGCATTTACTTACGAAGGTAGCAATCTCTGCTTTCATGTTAGGCCACCAGTATAACTTTTTAAGATCCAGACACATTTTATCTGAACCTGGGTGGACGAAATATTGAGTGTTGTGCGCTTTGGTCATGACTAAGTCTCTGAAGCCACTGTGTTTCGGTGTCCAGATCCGGTCCATGAGATATAAGGCTCCGCCACCCTTGACTTCCAAGTTCTTATCCATTCCTCGCAGGCCACATTTTTAGGTTTCAAGGCTTCGAGCTGAGCCTCCTTAATTTGTGTGGACATATGCGAATGGATAGTCATAGTTAATGACTTGACTCTTCGACCAGAATATTCTTTCCGACTTAGGGCGTCTGCTACTACGTTGGCTTTACCCGGATGATAACGAATTTTGCATTCGTAGTCATTGAGTAGCTCGACCCACCGTCGTTGTCTAATGTTGAGCTCCTTTTGGTCGAATATGTGTTGTAAGCTTTTGTGGTCTGTACAGATAGTGCTTTTCGTACCATACAGATTGTGTCTCCAGATCTTCAGAGCAAACACAAATGCTCCTAATTCGAGATCGTGTGTGGTGTAGTTGACCTCGTGTGTCTTCAGCTACCTTGAGGCATAGGCGATGACCTTACCTTGTTGCATCAGAACACAGCCGAGCCCCTGGTTAGATGCATCGCAGTATACTACAAAGTCTTCTATCCCTTCGGGGAGGGATAGTATCGGTGCGGTGCATAAGGCTCGCTTCAGCGTTTGAAACGCCTTCACTTGTTTCTCTTCCCAGTCAAAGGCCACCCTTTCTGGGTCAATGTCGTAAGAGGTTTCGCAATTCGAGAGAAGTTCTGTATGAACCTGCGGTAGTAGCCAGCGAGGCCTAGAAATTGACGAATTTCTGTAGGCGTCTTCGGTGCTGACCAGTTCTCGATGGCTTTAATTTTGGAAGGGTCCACGTGGATTCCTTCTTCGCTAACCACGTGACCTAAGAATTCGACTCTGCGGATCCAAAATTCGCATTTAGAGAATTTCGCATAGAGCTTCTCCGATCGTAAGGTTCCTAGGACTTGTCGTAGATGATCACTATGTTCCTCCTTACTTCGAGAGTAGATAAGTATGTCATCGATGAAAACGATGACGAACTGATCCAAGTAAGGATGGCATACCCTATTCATTAAGTCCATGAATACTGCGGGCGCATTAGTCAATCCGAATGGCATCACTACGAACTCGTACTGTCCGTAACGAGTTCGGAAGGCTGTCTTCGGAACATCCTCCTCAAGCACTCGTAACTGGTGATACCCGGATCTCATATCAATCTTAGAAAAGTAACTCGCCCCTTGCAGCTGGTCGAATAAATCGTCTATGCGAGGAAGAGGGTAACGATTTTTGACCGTAAGCTTGTTGAGTTCCCTGTAGTCAATGCACATACGGAACGATCCGTCTTTCTTCTTCACGAATAAGACCGGTGCTCCCCAGGGTGAGAAGCTTGGTCTTATAAATCCCTTGCTGAGCAGTTCGTTAAGTTGACCGGACAGTTCTTGCATCTCTGCAGGTGCTAGACGATAGGGCAATTTGGCTACAAGGGTAGCCCCTGGAACTAAGTCGATCCTGAATTCGACTTGACGTTGGGGAGGTAAACCCGGTAGTTCTTCTGGAAAAACATCGGGGAAGTCGCGTACTACGGGGAGGTCTTTTAGGTCTTTTGTTTTCTGGTTCACATCGACTATATGAGTAAGGAACGCATAATATTCCTTTTGTAGGTATTTCTGGGCTTGCATGTACGAGATGATACGAAGATTTGTACTAGGTTTGTCTCCGTAGATCAACAAGGTTTCGTTATTCGCTAGGTTTAGAAGGACTGCTTTCTCGAAACACAGAATATCGGTACGATGAAGACTCAACCAGTTCATGCCCACAATGACGTCAAAACTCTTGATTGCCACAGGTATGAGGTCGATTGGAAATGAATGATTATCTAGTGTGAGGGTACAACCTATGTAAATCTCGTTAGAACTCTCTGTCTTTCCGTTAGCCATTTCTACGACGAAGGTTTCTTTTAGTGCTTGCGTTGCTTGATTAGGTAGGTGTTTAAATTTTTGGTTCACGAAGCTCCTTTCTGCTCCACTATCAAATAGGATACATGCATATGAGTTATCGAGGAGGAACGTACCCGTGACTACCGTGGGGTCTGCCACTGCTTCATTATGGCCAATAGCAAGTAGTCTCCCTGCTCCTCCCGCATTCCCGACTTTAGGGTAGTTTATTTTGAAGTGCCCTATCTCGCCACACACGTAGCAGGCCTGGCTTACTCCTGTACCAGGGACCTGGGTGATGGGTCTGGGTGGTGCTTTGCAAAACCGGACAGTATGGCCGTTCCGGTCGCAGTTGGTGCAGTGCAGTTCTCGGCAGGGGCCGTTCTGATGGAAATTGCACTTAGTGCACTTGGGTAGGCTCCCTGCATATGGCTTTGATGGTACAGGGGCAACCGGAGTTGTGGCAGCACGGACAGCCACAACCTGAGGGTTCTTGGAAGAGGATTGAGCTGATTTACCCTTCTTTCGGTCCCAACGCTTTCTCTTGTTGTCGGCCGCTTTGGTTAGTGCTGAGACAGCAGTTGTAGTTGTTGTTGGAGGAGAAGGAACCTCGTGATCGATAAGCCTTTGGGCCAATTGCTTAGCGATATCAAAGGTTGCAGGTTTCGATGCTAGGACGTTTCCTCGATACGGGGGTACCAAACCCCAGATGTATCTCTCGATTTTCTTGCTTTCGGTGGGGACCATGTTGGGACATAGGGTTACTAGGTCGCTGAATCTGGCTGTATAAGCCACTATGTCGGAACCCTTCATCTTAAGGTTCCACAGTTCCTCCTCGAGTTTTTGAATCTCGCCCCTTGGGCAGTACTCCTTTTCCATCAGATCCTTCAGTGTCTCCCAGCCCATGGCGTTAGCCGCTACGAGTGAGAGTGATTTGACATGGCCATTCCACCATGTCAGGGCCCTTTCAGTGAAGGTGCAGGCAGCAAATTTTATCTTTCTTCCTTCAGGACAAGAGCACATCTCAAAGACTGCTTCTGTTCTTTCAATCCATTGGGACAGCGCCATGACCCCTCTGGTTCCGTTGAAGAACACTGGTTTGCAGTTGATGAAGTCTTTATAGGTACACTCCCGTGTACGCGGTTGGCTTTTACCATGGTTAGAGTTGGTGCCCGTTCCAGCTCCACTGGCACCACCAAAATTTACATGAGTCATGGCTGCGGCCACAGCTGCGGTCACAACAGCCTGAAACATCACCGCATCGAACTGCGGAGGAGGTGGTGGTGGTGGAGTTTGATTTACAGGCGTGCCTCTGGTCGGACGCTTGCCGGGCGACATCTTTTACTGGAAATTCATAGAGATGGTGATAATAGTAAGAATCATTTGTATGTATGATGAGAGTGATCCATGGGCTAATCGCCATAGTCCAACTACTAGAATGAGTGTATGATTGAAATAGAGACACTACAATGGAGTAGGGAAACGCAAGAGTAAAGACTTTCCAATAGATTAACTAACTGCCAATATTACTGATATTAATGATGTAAATGAGTTCGGGAAAAATGACCTAATAGTAGGTCTTACATCAAACCATATAAGGAAAATGTTGACAGCTTAGAAGTCTAGTTAGAGTACTTGAAAGATAGTAATATTTTACATAAAAGTGCTACTTAGAGCACAGACAAGAAAGGCTATTCCTTAGATCAAAAGAAATATGAGCTAGGTATCTTCTACCGACGACGGGTATCCCTCGGGCGAACCCTCAGATCTGCCAGTTGACGTACAACTTCTTGAAGATGTCGCTCATGCTCCCTCTGACGCACTCGGAGTTCCATGACTTCTGCTCAGGATGCAGCTAGCTGTTGTTGCAGGGCCTCATTGGTTCTCCTAGTCCTTTCCATAGCCTCTTCGAGTTGGCGAATGCGGACCGTGTTAACGCCAGAGTTGGCGTCAATTTCCATGACTCGGTCAATGGTTGCCCGACCTTGTTCGACGTTCCGAGCAATCCTGCGAACCAAAATGGGCAGGACTCGGTCAGCTGAGCCTCCTTCGCTTATATTGTAAAAGCTTCGATTTCCATTGAAGGGTAAAGGCTGACCCTGCTCATCACTCCAACGGTTCAAGTTTGTTGCCCACAAGGGAGTGGGGCCTTGAAATGTTGGTCGGGGGTTGAGGTTTAGGATTGGAGCCTCTTGGGGCAGGTTGTTGACTTCTGGCTCGGAGTCAGATCCATCCGAAAAACCTTCTGCAAGGTGATCATCCAAAGGGATTGGATGATCCTCTTATGGCTCATCATCGAGCCACCCACCATTTCCTTGGTTGGGAAAATACGGATCGTCGGGGAGATGGAAGCCAGCCATGTTATTTACGCGAGAAAAGGGGGTATAAGAATCTTATAATAATAGACGTACTAATTAAGATAATTATAAGATGATCCTTACTAGTTACTTCAATACTTGCATAGTGCATACCAGTTACATGTAATCAAAACAGGATAGACCTTCAAATAAGTGACCCTAACTCTAAATCCACAACCAAACAAGGAACAGGAAGTAAAGCAAAGGTCACAGATTCTAAGTCTATAACACCTTAGTCACATATAACCTTAGCGTATCCACGTAGCAACTATTGACCTACTAGTAAAGACCTTTTTTTTAGTTCTCAAATAAGTAATTATAGTAACACAAAATACTCCTATAGTATTTTAGGTTTATGTTCTGTTCTAATGTTCTCGTGGTAGCAGCGTTAGTAAGTTTTTATACTTGTTGCAACACCACAACCATTCTTAGGCACATGCTAGTCACTTCTCGGAAAATATAGTTGATTAGGCTATATCCTCCCAGGTTTGACTATATGTCTCTAAGCCTAATCGTGTTGTTCAACAATCGTAATACTTTTGTTCTGTCCTAATGACACTGATTTTAGTATGAATGCAGGTATGTATACTTAGTTAAATATTTTATTATTTAAAAGTATAAACTCTTGGTCAGAGTATATTAATCCCGTTGCGTTTATAGTTTGTATATCTTTTATGGGTTGATATACTCGATTCACTATAAACGATGCTCTGATACCAATTTGTCACACCGGAAAATCGGAATGACGGAAACGTTCTGGGGTGGAGGACGTCATGTACAATATCATAACAATGCATAATAGTAAAAACAAGCAACAACATCCATTGCATTAATATAATAGTTAAATACATGTGTGTTCTTTTGTAAGTTTAAATGACACCAAAAATGTACAATCAAAATAAGACGAGTCTTGGATCCACTCCGTCCTTCAAAAGTTGCATGGGTGTACCTGTCTTACTGGTTCCCTGAGAATACAAGTTATTTTGAAAGAGAGTATCAGCATAAAATGCTGGTGAGTTCATAAGTATTTAGTGTCATTTAGTAGTTAAAAGCCACAATATGTTTGTATTAAAACCCTTAAAAATTTGTAAAGTTTTCCCAGAAAATCCTATATTTCCTGCTTATAAATAATGTAGCCTTCTACCCGAGGCCCGACTGTTTTACATGTTTGTTCTTGTATAAAAACGTAATGTTTGTATATGTATTTGTAATATTGGGAAAAATATAATAGTACTTTGTTACTGTGCAAAAGTATGTTTTCTCCCAATCATTTCTATTCTCTACTAGGAAAATAGTATGTTCTACCTCAGCAGTGACACTACTGACTATTAAATGATAAGAATGAAGACTCAAGGTCGTATTAAATGTACCATACTCCTTAATGAGTCCTATTGCCTTTAATTGTTAATTAAAGGTTTAGATGTGAATTAGTTTGTAACCATGCTGATCGACGGTTGAATACTTGACGACCTTCTGGCGTCATAAAATAGTGAGGTGACATTTTGTCACCCCTTGGCCTTACCGGCTGGGACTGTAGCTAGCAGTCGGGGTGTGGGAGTGTCTGTCCCGTATAGATCTATACACACGATGCCCGCTCTCCCTCCAGGAGACTCTGGTTACAAAGTGATACAACAATGTATTGTTGTATCATGAAGTAGTATTTCACATTTAAATTATCGTATATCAGTGTTTGTATAGTAAGTCATAGTGTAGTAATGTTCTCTCTGTACTAGTGTATAGTATATTCTCTTGTATAGTGTATAGTATGTTCTCTTGTATATTGTATAGTGTGTATTGTTTCTCATAATAGTAGGTTTGTATCGCTCATAAATGAACTGACTCTTGTATGTTTCATTGTACTAATCATAGTGAGTAGTAATCTCTTAAACTATACCTATTATAGTTTACTAGTAATGTTGTTTGTATGCCTTTGCTACCCAAAGGTATTGAACTAAAGTAAAAGCTGTTAAATCTAAACACATATATATGATATATAACTAAGATTTCAACGACATTCGGACAAATAACAGGGTACTCTAAGTCCACAACCAAACAAGGAACATGAAATAAAGTGAGCTATCAGTCCTAAGTCCTTCAAATCTTACTTATATAAATATATCTGTATAGACATGAGTTTGACAATAATATAAGTTTAAAAAGAGTTTGATAAAGGATTTAGCATTTAAAAGAGTTTAATAAAATGTTTTGAAGTATTTGAAATATATAAGTTTGATAACAATTTGAAAGTAATAGAAAATCTTTCTGTTTGTTCTAGTTATTAATCACATGTGATTAATATAATAACTAGAATGTTTCAACTTGTATTCCCCCCCCCCCATAAAAGCATTTAAATCATTTCAAAGGTTGATTAAGGGGTATGAACTCACCTGTAGTGAGTGGTTTGGATGAACGAGTGGTATAGGATGCTAAGTGCCACGTGAAGACTTGAGCACACACAGATCCTATTTATCATATAATGATACATATAAGTATATAATTGGTGTTTATACAACTAATCATGAAAGGAAACACCCTAGGACATAGGATACACTTAGATTTAAGTGCTATAATCACATGTGATTGCATACCAAGGGTGTATGGCCACCCTATAGAATTCACGGTCCAAGTAATTCACGGTCCTTGGAGTTTACGGTTCTTGGGTTCACGGTCCATTGAGTTCACGGTTCAAATGGGTTTACGGTCCCATGTGTTTACGGTCCTATGACCTTACGGTCATAAGGTTTACGGTCTAATGACCTTACGGTCATGGAGTTCACGGTCTAAGGAGATTCAACCGTAAACTCATCAAATCTTGCACAAATGATGGTTTTCAAGGGCTTCATTCGAAGGCATCGGATTCTAGGGACCATGCTTAGCCTTGGGAAGGGTAGAGGCTATATGAACACCCTTTATAAGGGTTTACGGTCTATGAAGATTCATAGACCATAAACTCTTTTGTTCAAGTAAAGAGTGATGATCTTAAGTCCAAAATGAAGGATTGTAACTAGATTCATGAAAAGGAAGATGATACTTACGGTTTTGAGGACAGAGAAGGTGTTTTCGGTCCAAAACACAACCGTGTTCTTGAGGATCTTTGATGATATAGATAAAAGATGAAACCCTTGGATGAATCAAGAGTGAAACATGGATTTAGGAAGGATCTAACACAAAAAGAAGGAATCACTTACTTGTTCTTGAAGATTTGGAAGCAAAAGTTTATGCTTTTTGAGAGAGAATCGGTTCTAAGGCTTGAAAGAGGGAAAAGAATGGCTGAAGTGATCACCCTTCATATATATAGGGATGGGTTTACGGTCACCATGACGGTAAACTCATTGGTCTTGACCGTAAACTCCCTTTTTGACGAGGTTTACGATTGCAGGCAGTTAAGAACTTAAGCTGCTATTTCCAATCTCTTATTCCTTTCATGTACTAGGGTTAGAACACTCAAAACAGGTTCCAAACAGTGATAACTGGAAGCAAAATGAGTCTAGCACTGATAGGTTTAATTGATTAAACAAGCTTGGAAATTTCAGGTTGTCACACTTATCCTAATTCAACTTCCCAATGTGATTTGGTTCAGTTACCAATGAAAACATCACCTCCTCATATTTACTTCCTACTTAGGATACTTCAATAGAAATCAATCTTCACTTTTCACACATTCAGCAAATGAAAACCCTAATTTCTCTCTCAAATATCACACTCTTCCCTTAAACATTTAAGATTCAAGCAAACTCCAGGAGATCATTTTGATTCCATATATCTATAAGTTTCGGTGAGTTTTCTATAGAATTCATGTGTTTTCACAACCATCTTATGATTATTATCAAATATTCACACATTAATATCTGTTTAAATATTAGGATACAGCTATCGTTTCGTGTTCTAAATCGAGAATCACCGTTTCTAGTCTTGTTATCTAAACCGCGACTACACACAAGCTGAGTTCATACCCCTACATTTTTACGACCTTTCTATGTTTTTAAGGGGGGAATACAAGTAACACATACTAAAATTTTCGTTATAACGCAAACATTTTGAATACATTACTATACTATTCTACAAAAAGCGTTAAAAACACGAAATGGTTTTACTATCAATCGCTTGTGATTTCACGAACAACATTTTGATAATCATTACATTATTTGCATATATATATATATATATATATATATATATATATATATATATATATATATATATATATATATATATATATATATATATATATATATATATATATTTCAAATATAAAACGTCCATTTTTATCGAAACTCCGCAAATATAGTTTAAGAAACTTTACCCCTTTGTAACCCGTTGAGCAAAGGGTAAAAGCGATATACAATACACATATCGCCGTTTTACGACATTTTCGACGTTATCCTGGAAATATGGGATAACATCACTTACAACCGTTTTTATTTCAAAAACACGTACACTCGTTGAATGAATTTGTGATACGCTGTCTTCATCATACCTAACTGAGGTATACAGAAATTCCTGTATTTATAACCGGAACCTCCGATACGAGGGCGTGATACTTGTGTATAGATCTATACGGGACTGATGATCCCACACCCTGACTACTCGCTATAGTTATACCGGCATGTGATGAGTGAGAAATGTCATAAATAACTCGACGCCTGAAGAACGACGAGGCATGCACTGCATCTTAAAAGCACGGTTATGAAAACTCACATGGAAAACGACTATACGTACACTTTACACGAAAACACTTTTCTTCAAATGGTTTTATACATGAATAAAACTACTTATTACTACTTTAAGTACGGAAAACACTGGTACATTTTGGTCTGGGAACTTTTAAGACTACAATTCATTTCTACGGAAAATATAGGATTTTCTGGAGCAAACACCCATATTCTATAAGTGAACAGCTTACATTTCATTATTTGAAAATATCGGATTTTCTGGAAACAAACACGACAGAAATGCTTACTATTTTCATATAAACGCTATGAACTCACCAACTTAATTGTTGACACTTTTTCAAACAACTTGTATTCTCAGGAAACCAGTAAAACAGGTAACCACAACTTTTGAGGATGGGGCGCTAAGGCATCAAACAAGTCTTTTTGTCATTATATTGTAACTGGCTTTTGAAACATGTAACTTTTACAATGATGTAACTTTTCCAAGTATATATATGATGGTCATGTTTTCTTTCTTTACTATTATTCAACTGTTTTGATACAGTACATGAAAGTCATTCACCACTGGACGTTTCCACCATCCTGGTTTGGGGGTGTGACTGATTGGTATAAGAGCATTGTTTATAGTGAACTAAGTATATCAAACCAAATAAGATATACAAACTACAAATGCAATGGGAGAAAAACTCTCTGACAAAACATTTTCGAACACGTATACTTTAAAAATAGTAGGATATTTTTATAAAAGTATAAGTACAAGAATATTTACTAGTTGGGTGTTATAACGATAACAAAACAATAAGTATTAAGATAAGTTGAACACTACGAGTAGGTCTCGGGGTATGTAATCAGATTTGGGATGAATATAGCCTGATCAACTATATTTATCCAGAATGTGACTAATGTAAGCCGATGAATAGACGTAGTGAACAACGAGTCTAAACTTACCAACAAACCATACAAAGAACCCCTAAACATAAAATGCTATAGGAGTATTTTTGTAATACATAAAAACCACACACTTAAATTCTCTATGTACCTCTTACCCCTATTTCTCGAATAGACTTTATGGCAGGATTCCACTTACCTGGAGATCCCTACCCTCCTAATCAAGGAAACGAAGGTTGGATCGTGGAAGATCCAGAGGAGGATTCTCAAGAAGAACTAGAACCAATGGAAGATGAAGATGAAGAAGATTCGGAAGACACCGACTCGGATCCAGAGGTCTACAATCCGCCGCAAGCTGTCCGGTACCCCGCAGCCAGACAGAACTTTTATGGCCCGACGCCAAGATGGATCGTATACTTACAAAGATGGAGCCAGGAACAAGGCCAACGCCCTCCTTACGGGATGGAAAGAGGCTTTTATAACCTATCCAAAGGAGGTTCAGAAGACAGGGCTCTCCCAGTCATAATCCGCCGCATCGCTAACCAGGGTGGACAGGCAAGGGCATCCGCCAACCAAATCATGGAGGTTAGTGCTACCGCTAAGATCAATGCAGTCCGTCTTCGTTGTTTGGACGAAGACCATGATCAGACCAGGAACCACACCGAGGCTCTTCAAGAAGAAATGAATGCTGCCCGAGCTGAAATTAGAGCACTTCGGGAGCATCAAGCTATACTGGAGCGACGTTTGAGGGAAGCAGAACATGAAGTGGTGGAGTCCAGTACTCAGGTTAGCACCCGCCACGAGTAGTGTTTACACTACTCACATTTTGATATAGACTAGGACTACGTATATGTGTTAATACTACCCTTACCTATATGTAAACTCGACCCGGTGATTAAGTGTCTACGCTATTCAAGGGATCGTAATGCTGTCAAGAGTTTTCCTTTAAACATTGATGTATTGTAGACCTGTTTAAAAAGGTCAAATTTTCCCAACACTATGTATTAAGAATATATCAATGAAATTGACAAGCATTTATTTCATTAGAATGGCATTATTATATTAAAAGTTTAATCGCTCAATTTACTATAGTAGACTTCCATCACGAGTTGGTTACACAATACACTAAATTTGGAACATAACACGAATGGAACCAAAATCACCTACTCCGTGAACACTCGACTTGTAACCACTACTATAAACTTATCATCGTTTCATCTTTAAACTTTATAGCAGAAAAATGCCTCCGCGTAAATCTAACAGACGCTTCAACAACACAACAACAACACTACCTCCACCGCCTCCACCACCTCAGATGGATACTGCAGTCTTTCAAGTTGCGGTGACAGCGGCTGTAACTGCCGCTATAGCACAGTTTAGCTCCAACGGTGCCTCTAGCACTGGAATCGGTAATAATAGTTCCTACGAAGGTGACAACCATGGTCGACCAAGAGGATGCTCCTATAAGGACTTCTCGAACTGCAAACCCAAAGCATTTAATGACGACGGAGGTGTCATTTCCCTAACCAGGTGGTTCGAGAAGACTGAGTTGGTATTCGAAATATGTGCTTGTCCGGAAGAGAATAAAGTCAAATTCGATGTCTGCAGTTTCACCGATTATGCCCTCTCTTGGTGGAACGGCCAGGTCAAATCTCTAACACTCCCCGTGGATAACGCATTGAGTTGGGAGGATCTAAAAATATTGATGATATCAGAATATTGCCCAAGGGGCGAAATACAAAAATTGGAGCAAGAACTCTAGAGCCTCACAATGGATGGTTCTGATATAACAACATACACCACGAGGTTCAGTGACTTGGCAATACTTTGTCCCGGGATGGTCACCCCGGAAAGCAAAAAGGTAGAACGTTACCGCTGGGGACTATCACCCCAGATCCTAGGAAGTGTAATAGCTTCGAAACCCTCTACCTTTGATAGTGCCAAACGTCTGGCACGAACGCTCGTAGATTACGGAGTCCGCCAGGGCTTCATGACACCCATTCCCGAACCAGTGAAAGGGAGTGACAACAAGAGGAGAACTTGGAACAAAAGGAAGGGAAAATTAACACACGAGCCCACCAAGAAACAACAAGTAGTGGCAGCGCACGCTGTCACTGTCCTGACCACTCCAGCACCAGCAAAACAATATGCTGGAACGTTGCCTAAATGTAACAAGTGCAACTTTCACCATCTTGGAGCTTGTAGGGAGATGCACTGGTCAAACTGCAACAAGAAAGGACACACTGTCCGTTTTTGTAAAGAGTCAGCTCAACAAACAGTCCCAACCACATCTACCGGAACAGGCCGAACATGCTATGGGTGCGGAGAAACTGGGCACTTCAGGAGGGAATGCCCAAAGGTCAATAACAGCAATGTTGGGGGTACAGGAAGAGTTCTGACATTAGGGCACGAGGAAGCCCTGAAGGATCCCACGGTGATTACCGGCACGTTCCTTCTCAATAACTCTTATGCATGCGTACTCTTCGATAGTGGTGCGGAGAGGAGTTTCGTAAGCCATAAATTTAAAAACATACTCAACCAAAAACCACAAACACTCAACGAAATATTTACCGTAGAAATGGAAAATGGTAAAACTGAAATTACTAAATACGTGTACATCGGGTGCACGTTAACTCTAGACAATCATTCATTTCAAATCGATTTAACGTCGGTTACAATAAGGAGTTTCGACGTCATTGTTGGTATGGATTGGTTAAATCCTCACCACGTCGATATCTTATATTATGAAAAAGCAACCCGACTCAACTTACTGAACAATGAGACCCTCGTCATCTATGGCGACAAACCTAGCCCAAGTCTCAAAATCATCTCGTGCATTAAGGCTCAAACCTATCTGCGCAAAAGTACCATGCATTCCTAGCACACGTTGTTGACAAGAAAAAGGAGGTACAGGAGATCAAAGATATTCCGGAAGTCCGAGACTTTCCCAATGTATTTCCTGAAGACCTTCCGGGAGTACCTCCTGCGCGACAAGTCGAATTTTGAATCGACTTAATTCCTGGAGCCACCCCCATCGCCAAGTTCCCATATCGATTGGCTCCGGACGAAATGCAGGAATTATCTAGTCAACTAAACGAACTACTGAAGAAAGGATTTATTTGAACAAGATTCTCACCTTGGGGAGCATCGGTTCTGTTCGTTAAGAAGAAAGACAGATCGTTTCGCATGTGCATCGATTACCGTGAGTTGAACAAACACACTATTAAAAACTGATACCCCCTACTCCGAATCGATGACCTATTCGACCAACTTCAGGGAGCGTGTTACTTCTCAAAAATCGACCTGAGGTTGGGTTAACACCAACTGCGTGTCCAGGAGGAGGATGTTCCCAAAACGACGTTTCAGACTCGCTACGGTCACTATGAGTTCATCGTGATGCCCTTCGGATTGACGAATGCACCAGCTGTGTTCATGGACCTAATGAATCGAGTATGCCGACCTTACATAGATAAATTTGTCATAGTATTCATCGATGACATATTGATCTACTCGCGAAGTAAGGAAGAACACAACCAACATCTACGTCAAATCCTAGAGACATTGGGGACGAAAAAGCTATATGCCAAGTTTTCCAAATGTGAATTTTGGATCCAAGAGGTGGACTTCTTGGGTCATGTGGTCAGCAAAGAGGGAATACATGTGGATCCCTCCAAAATCAAGGCAATCGAGAACTGGAAAGCACCAAGAACCCCGACGAAAATCCGCCAGTTCTTAGGTCTTGCTAGCTACTACAGAAGATTTATTCAGAACTTCTCTAAGATTGCTAAGCCACTCGCTACCTTGACGCAAAAAGGGGTGAACTTCAACTAGGAGGATAAACAAGAAGCTACTTTCCAGACACTGAAACAAGCCCTATGCAGCGCCCCAATCTTGTCTCTTCCAGAAGGAACTGATGACTTTGTGGTCTATTGTGACGCTTCGAATCAGGGTCTTGCATGTGTACTTATGCATCGGGGAAAGTCATTGCCTATGCCTCGAGACAACTTAAGACGCACAAAGTGAACCACACAACACATGACCTCGAGCTAGGAGCAGTAGTGTTCACCTTGAAGATCTGGAGGCATTACCTCTACGGCACCAAATGCACCGTCTTTACTGACCATAAAAGTCTCCAGCACATTTTCGATCAAAAGGAATTAAACGTGAGACAATGAAGATGGGTGAAGCTACTAAATGATTACGAATGTGAAATTCGCTATGATCCAGGCAAGACCAATGTACTAGTGGATGCCCTCAGCCGAAAAGAATACTCAGGCCGTCGAGTAAAGTCGTTGACCATAACTATCCATTCACACCTATACACTCAGATTAAAGAGGCTCAACTAGAAGCCTTGAAACCTGAAAATGTCTCGGAAGAATACTTGAGAGGAATAGAGAAAAACCTGGAGATCAAGGGAGATGGAGCTAGTTATCTCATGAATCGGACCTGGACACCAAAGTCCGGAGGATTAAGAGATGTTGTCATGAACGAAGCTCACATAACTCGATACTCCGTTCATCCTGGTTCAGATAAGATGTATCTATATCTCAAGAAACTTTATTGGTGGCCGAACATGAAGGCCGATATCGCTACCTACGTGGGCAAGTGTCTAACTTGCGCCCAAGTCAAGGTAGAATACCAAAAGCCCTCAGGTTTACTGCAACAACCAGAATTACCCGAGTGAAAGTGGGAAGGGATAACCATGGAATTCATCACCAAGTTACCCAAGACGACAGGTGGACTCGACACCATCTGGGTGTTTGTTGAGAAGTTAACCAAGTCCGCACACTTCCTACCAATAAAGGAGACGGACAAGATGGAGAAACTGAACAGGACATACATCAAAGAAGTCGTGCGACTGCATGGAGTCCCAATATCCATTTTCTCCGAAAGAGATAGTAGATTCACTTCACGGTTCTGGCAGTCACTGCAAAAATTCCTTGGAACTAGGTTGGACATGAGTACGGCCTACCACCCACAAACAGACGG
Organism: Lactuca virosa; assembly: GCF_052849685.1. Lineage (NCBI taxonomy): Eukaryota > Viridiplantae > Streptophyta > Magnoliopsida > Asterales > Asteraceae > Lactuca > Lactuca virosa. The sequence goes on along the minus strand of NC_136426.1, from coordinate 106,837,734 downwards.
ACAGAGTGACAGAACGATACAAATACTAGAAGACATGTTGAGATCCTTTGTGATCGACTTTGGTAAAGCATGGGATACCCATTTACCGCTGGTCGAGTTCTCATATAACAACAGCTATCACACTAGCATTAGAGTTGCTCCATTAGAATCCCTCTATGGCCGCAAGTGCAGATCACCTCTGTGTTGGGCGGAAGTGGGTGACACAAGAACTTAATCCAAGGTGAGGGCATGATATGCTTCGGAAAGCGTGGAAAACTAAATCCAAGGTACACCAGACCATTTGAAATCCTCGCAAGGATTGGTCCTGTAGCTTATAAACTCCAACTACCACAAGAACTTAGTAATATACACCCTACCTTCCGCATGTCCAATCTCAACAAATGTTTGTCAGATGAAACTATGGTTTTCCCACTCGATGAAATCGAGATTAACGAGAGTTTACACTTCGTGGAAGAACTAGTGGAAATCTTGGATAGAGAAGTCAAGAGAACGAAACAGAGTCTCATACCGATAGTAAAGCTCCGCTCGAATGCCAAACGAGGACCTGAGTTCACATGGGAATGGGAATATCAAATGAAACAGAAATATCCACATCTCTTCCCCAATACTTGAAGTTCCACTTAAAGTTCAAATTTCAGGACGAAATTCCCTCTAACGGGGGGATGATGTCACAATTGGAATTTTTCCTAGAACAAACCAGGTCTAAAACTTCAACCATGAACCAGTAAATTCACAATGTAATTTGATGTAATAGAAATACGACTTTCATGAACCATACTTATATGGGTTTTATTTAAGTATGTGTGGTGATAACCCATGTTAGTTTATGTTATAATAAACTAATACAAGTTAACAAGACATTAATGAGTAAAAAGGGTCAACAAAAGTCAACTGAATTACAAGGTATTAGTGAATTCAACTTTAGACATTTTACCCTTGAGTATGTGATCAATTAGGACCGAAAACTCCTTCATAAGCTCACATAGGACCGTGAACCCATGGCCTAAAGCCCATTATGGCCAAAAACCCAAACCAATTGGGCCGTAAACCCATCTTTTTGGTCCATTAAGACCGAAATCTCCCTTTTGAGGGTGATTTCGGTGATTTCGGTCATGTTGGCAGTAAAATCTTTTCTTTTGGGAGTAAACACTTGCAATTTGACAGTAAACCCCTTAAATATCTTACTATCTTATCCTAATTCAGGTTCCCAATGTGATTTGGTTCAGTTACCAATGAAAACATCACCTCCTCGTATTTACTTCCTACTTAAGATACTTCAGTAGAAATCAATCTTCACTTTTCACACATTCAGCAAACGAAAACCCTCATTTCTCTCTCAAATATCAAACTATTCCCTTCAACATTTAAGATTCAAGCAAACTCCAGGAGATCATTTTGCTTCCATATATCTATAAGTTTTCGTGAGTTTTCTATAGAATTCATGTGCTTTCACAACCATCTTATGATTATTATCAAATATTCACACATTAATATGTGTTTAAACATTAGAATACGGCTATCGTTATCTAAACCGTGACTACACACAAGGTGAGTTCATACCCCTACATTTTTACAACTTTTCTATGTTTTTTTTTGGGGGGGGGGGGGGGAGGGGGGAATACAAGTAACACACAATAAAATTTTCGTTATAACGCGAACATTTTGAATACGTTATTATACTATTTTACGAAAAGCGTTAAAAACACGAAATGGTTTTACTATCAATCGCATGTGATTTCACGAACAACAATTTGATAATCATTACATTATTTGCACAAATATATATATCTATATATATTTCAAATATAAAACGCCCGTTTTATCGAAACTTCACAAATATAGTTTAAGAAACTTTACCACTTTGTAACCCGTTGAGCAAAGGGTAAAAACGATATAAAATACACATATCACTGTTTTACAACATTTTCGACGTTATCCTGGGAATACAGGATAACGTCAGTTACAACCGTTTTTATTTCAAAAACACGTACACTCGTTGAATGAATTTGTGAGACGCTGTCTACATCATACCTAACTGAGGTATACAGAAAGTCCTGTATTTATAACCGGAACCTCCAATACGAGGGCGTGATACTTGTGTATAGATCTATACGGGATTGATGATCCCACACCCTGACTACTAGCTATAGTTAGACCGATAGGTTATGGGTGAGAAATGTCATAAATAACTCGGTGCCTGAAGAACGACGAGGCAGGCACTGCATCTTAAAAGCACGGTTATGAAAACTCACATGGTAAACGAATATATGTACACTCTATACGAAAACACTTTTCTTCAAATGGTTTTATACATGAATAAAACTACTTATTAGTACTTTAAGTACGGAAAACACTGGTACATTTTGGTCTGGTAACTTTTAAGACAACAATTCATTTCTACGGGAGATATAGGATTTTGGAGCAAACACCCATATTCTATAAGTGAACAACTTACATTTCATTATTTGAAAATATCGGATTTTCTGGAAACAAACACGATAACTTTTCACGGAAAGGTTTACTATTTTCATATAAACTCTTATGAACTCACCAACTTAATTGTTGACACTTTTTCAAACAACTTGTATTCTCAGGAAACCAGTAAAACAGGTAACCACAACTTTTGAGGATGGGGCGCTAAGGCGTCAAACAAGTCTTTTTGTCAATATATTGTAATTGGCTTTTGAAACATGTAACTTTTACAATGATGTAACTTTTCCAATTATATATGATGGTCATGTTTGTTTTCTTTACTATTATTCAACTGTTATGATACAATACATGAAAGTCATCCACCCCTAGACGTTTCTGCCATCCTGTTTTGGGGTGTGACAGTTTACTTTGCCCATAGGAGAGTTGGAGTGTCTGTTGCGAGTTTCTATCGCCAACGAACACGGGGTTTTCTGCTTCTTCGGTCTATCACGGTTGCGTTATAGAGATCTTCGGGGTATCCTTTCCGATTGATTTGATTCCTATTCCCATGGGGGATGTCTGCGTGATTGTGGGTATGTATTCGCTGAGCCGTTTCGGTGCCATGATCGACTACGAGACTCAGCGCGTGATAGTTCGAAGCCCAAGTGGGGGAGAACTGGTTATTTATGGAGAGGGCACCACGTTGGTTCAGCGTTTTGTTCGGCAGCCAGGGTACGACAGTATATTCAGCACGGGTGTGCAGGTTACTTGGCTTATGTGGTGGACACGCGGGTTGGGGATCAATTGTCGGTTGCTGATCTTCCAGTTGTCAGGGAGTTCGCTAATGTATTCCCGGAGGAGTTGCCCGGTGTGCCTCCTGAGAGGCAGGTCGAGTTCAGGATCGAGCTGTTGGATAAGATGTCTAAGTCCATAACTTATTTGGTATATACTTGACCCGACCCGGCATGGTCCATTTGGGTTGCACTTCACCCAAACTTGTTATGGATAATTTCATGAGAGTTGTATACTTACGATTTATTAATATATTATAAGTTATAATATATTAATATAAAGTCATGTTACTTAATTAGTTTTAATCTTGAATTAATTATGAATTAATTTAGTGATTAAAAGGAAGACTAATTAAATCATGGGCTATTATATTTATATGGTGTGGGCTAACACTCATTTGGGAATGGGCTAAGCCTATATGGAAGTCCATGGATAATCCATGGAGCTCTTACCCATGGATCCTTGGAAGAGGAAAAGACATGGGTTATTAGGGTTTCACCCTAACCATGTACACTATATAAACAAGCTTATGTTACATGAAAAAGACACTAAGTGTGTGTGTAAGTGTGGTGGCCAAAATCAAGAGTTAGCATACTCTCTCATATATTTTCCAAGTTTGTGGTGATTTGTGATTTCCATTTGAGGCATTCACATTATTGGTGCTTGGCTCTCAAACTCCAAGGAATCAACAATCAACAAAAGGTATGTAATTCATCTAGTTCTTCTATGGTTAAAAGTACCCCCATGCCATGCTAGATAGGTTATAAACCTTGGAAAATAATATTTTGCATGTATCTTAGACAAACATAGATCCAAGGTTTAATAGGGTTGCATGTACACTTAGGAAGTGTTAGAATGCTCAAAACCCAACACGAGCTTGTGCCAGGTGCGGCCCTATTGCCAAGGCGTCATAATGATTGGAACTACCTAAGATGCAAGAGCTGTCATCTCAGATGCAGGATCTGCTAGGCAAGCAGTTCATCTGTCCGAGCAGTTCTCCGTGGGGAGCACCGATTCTATTTGTCAGGAAGAAGGATGGTTCACACCGGATGTGGATCGATTATTGGGAGCTGAACAAGTTAATAGTGAAGAACCATTATCCCCTTCCGTGGATTGCTGATCTCTTTGATCAAATGCAGGGAGCATCTTGGTTCTCCAAGATTGATCTAAGGTCTAGGTACCATCAGGTCAGGGTGAGGGAGGAGGACGTGGAGAAGACCTCGTTCCGGACTCGTTATGGGCATTACGAGTTCATGGTGATGCCATTCGGACTCACCAATACGCCTGCGATATTTATGGATTTGATGAATCAGGTATGCAGTCCGATGCTCTATCGCTCATTTATTGTGTTCATTGATGATATATCCAAGACCAGAGAGCCGCATGAGGAGCATCTTCGCGAGCTTATGGGGTTTTTGAGGCGAGAACGAATTTATGTTAAGTTCTCAAAATGCGAGTTTTGGTTGCGAGAGGTTCAGTTCCTTGATCACCTCGTTAACCAAGATGGGATTTTGGTCGATCCGACCAAAATCAAGGCTGTGATGTAGTGGGAGGTCTCACCTTGGAAAGGTGTGATTCACTTCAGGAAGAGGGGGAAGTTGGGCCCCCGATATATTGGACCATTCTGGGTTCTTTCCAGGTTGGCAAGGTGGCTTATAAATTGGATCTTCCGGAGGAGTTCAGTTAGATTCATATCACTTTCCACATTTTGTAGCTACAAAAGTGCGTATTAGACGAGGATGCAGTGGTATCATTGGATGATATTCAGGTTGACGAGCGCCTGAACTATGTCGAGAGGCCGCTATCTATTCTAGAAAGGAAGGTAAAGGTTCTGCGTAGCATGGAGGTACCTTTGGTAAAGGTACAGTGGCAGCATCGAAGGGAATCCAAGTGGACCTGGGAGCCGGATGCTGAGATTCAGGAGCATTATCCAGATTTGTTCATCGTAGCAGGCTTCGAGGGGGAAGCATAGTCTAAGTGGGGGAGAGTTGTAACATCTTGATTTCCAGGTATGAAAATTATTATCCAAAATCCAAATTTCCCTTGGAACTCTTCGAGTTGATGGTCTCAACTCGACGTGTTGATTGGCTCTGGGCCGCACATCTTTTTGGACCAAATAGACGAGTTGGAGAGGAAAAATCGACGAGTTGGCAGCTAATTATGAAACCCTGATTTTAAGGGTGTTGCACCATATTTAAAGGCCTTATACCCTTTGGATGGCTTCCTTACCGGTCCCCTCTGTCCAGAAACCCTAGTTTCGTGCATCTTCTCCCATATTTGAGTGTGAGTGATCTTGAACAATGATTTCTTGGAGTTCTTTTGAAGGAGCTTGAAGTTTGAGGTGGCTAGATTGAAAGGAAGGTTTCAAATCCAAAACCTCCTCTTTTTTTGCAGTCATTTTGAGGTATAAAGTCGACACCTTGCTTCCTTATTTCTTAGATATCTTCTTTGGTTAGATTAATGGGATTTTTGGATCATTTATGGATTTTTCATTGGGTTGAGCTTCTCATGGGTTGTCACTTTAGATCTGTCCATTTTGTGCCCTCTTTTGGCTTAAAGTTGCAAACTTTATTAGGTTCAAGGCCTCATCCATGCATTTAGTTCTCTATTAAGCCTTGTATGAGTTCTAGAACGTCTTTTGGCGTGCATAAACGTAAAGTTGGCAACTTTACGTGGTATTCCAGCCCCATAGACCCAAATTTGTATCTTGAAGCATTAGACTCAATGAAAAAGGGTTGAATACCACATTCAACCCTTTTTCATACCACATAATGAGTCTCCCTAACTACCACATACCATGCGCATATCACATAAAAATATATTGGGCCCCGCCCCTGCTACATCGGGTCATCGCCTTGCATAGGCTTTCTCGGCATCGGGCCCCGCTCTGCATCAAACCCTATTCAGTATCGAGCCCCGCCCGGCATCGAGCCTTGCCCGGCGTCAAGCACCTCTCAGAATACATGTGAGCATAATCAAGTAATACACATAAACCTAAGCATATATCATTATCATTTAAACATTCCTCGGGCCCCGCCCGGCATCGAACCGTAATCCGGAAACATAGTAACATTCCTCGGGACCGCCCCGGCATTGGACCGAAGTCCGGACACATACGAGTACAAACACATGCAAGAATCACAAAGACATCAAGCATACAAGCATTCCTCGGGACCACCCCAGAATCGGATCAAAATCCAGAAAAGCATATAAACCTACATCGGGCCCCGTCCGGCATCAGACCGTAGTCCGGAACTACTACTAACTAAACGGGCCAGCCTTGCTGGCTTAGACCCATTCCTACTGGAGGAAAACTCACCTCGTATACTAACTGTGAAATCTCGTGTGAGGAATCTTTGACGGCTGCTCCAACGACTCCTCGGCTATTAATTTCACAATAACACTTAGTCAAAATCTGAAAAATCCTTCTTAGGGTAAAATGACCATTTTACCCCTGGTCAAATTCAACATCCTGGTCAAAGTTAAAGTCAAAGTCAACTCCCAGTCGACTCAACTCGTCAAGTTACCTCCTGACTCGACGAGTTCCTATACTACTCAGACTCGTGATAAACCGAGTCAACTCGTCGAGTCCCTTCACAGACTCGTCGAGTTCTACCTGGTACAGAATCAGGGCAACCCAAATCAACTCGTCGAGTTCCCCTCTGGACTCGCCGAGTTCCCCTGTCTGTTTAGGCTATCTTAACGGATTAAGCCCTTACATTTTAGATCCAAGCTTCATACTTCACCTAAACCCTGAAAATGTCCTTTTAAGGGTAAAGTTTCCAACTTTACCTGTTAATACCTCTTCTTAAACGGTTTAGCTCAAACCCTAATTCCTTGGGACGTAGAACTTGGTCCTTAAGCCATACATATACCAAACTAAAGCTTACAACCATAGATCCAAACCCCTAACACTACTTGGACATGTAAAGTTCCCACCTTTCCCTACATGCATGACCTTTTAGGGCTAAAAATGCCAATATGATACTATTTGGCTTGCATGGGGGCTCCAATGGCATAAAGTTTGCACATTTATGTCATATCATCCCTTCAAGGTCCTAGATCTGGAAGAATACCCGCTTGGGTCGATCATTCTCCAAAAGCTACCATGCTTGGACCAAAAACCCTCATAAAATGGACATAATGAGATCAAATGAACTAATAGCCAAGATAGAAACTTGATTACCAGAAAATGTAGCAAATGGAGTGTAGTTTCTGGATCTACTCCTTTCCTCTTGAGCCCTCTATCTTCTTCTTCTTCCATAAGCTTCAAAAGTACACAAAGATCACTCCAAATGGCTCACACTCTCAAATAAATCTCTAGGGTTTTGTAGATTAGGGTTTGGGACATGGAGGTTGGAAATGAGGCCAAAGGGTGGGGGTTAAGGAGCTTAAATATGGTGCAAAACCCCGAAATTAGAGTTTCACTATAGCATTCCTACTCGTCGAGTTGGGGCTCTCAAATCGTCGAATAGACTGCTTAAAACCCACGCATATTCTGCCCTCTACTCGATGAGTTAGGGCCACCAATCCTTCCAAAATGAATAAATTAATGAGTTAAATGCATACCAGGGACCAGGCGATATAATTCTCCCCCACTTGTCTTAGACTTCGTCCTCGAAGTCTGTTGCGTCTGCAAACAACTCCGGGTAGTGCTCCCTCATCTCCTCCTGGGGATCCTACGTCCACTCTGAACCCTTGTGGTGCTGCCACTGCACCTTTACTAACTGTACCACCTTGTTCCTCAAGGTCTTCGTTTTCCGATCTAAAATAGAACTGGGTCTCTCGATGTAATTCAGGCTATCATCAACCTGAATATCCTCCAAGGGAACAATCGCTGAATCATCCACTAGGCGCTTTCATAACTAGGAAACATGAAAACTGTTGTGGATCTGGTTGAGCTCTGTTGGAAGATCCTATCGGTATGCCACCTTGCCCACCCCGGGCTATAACCCTGAAAGGATCGATGTACTTGGGGCCTAACTTGCGCCGCCTCCTGAACCGGATGATACCTTTATAAGGTGACACCTTCAGGAGGACCATGTCGCCAACCTGAAACTCCAAGTCTGAACACCGCTTGTCGGCGTAGCTCTTCTGCCGACTCTGAGCTGTCTGGAGCCTGCACCGGACCTGCTGGATCTGCTGTGTAGTCTTGAGTACTACCTCAGTACTCCCCATGACACTCTGACCGACCTCACCCTAACAGATTGGGATCCTACACTTCCTCACGTAGAGAATCTCGAAGGGAGGTCGGTCTATGTTGGCGTGGTAACTGTTGTTATACGATAATTCCGCTAACGAAAGATACGTATCCCAACTGCCACCGAAATCCAAAACACATGCGCATAGCATGTCCTCGAGAGTCTGTATCGTCCGCTCACTCTGTCCGTCTGTCTGAGGGTGGAAAGCGGTGCTGAAGTGGAGACGAGTACCCATCTCGTCATGAAACCGCTTCCAAAATCTGGAAGTGAAATGGACATCTCGGTCTGACACCACCGAGACAGGCACTCCATGACGTTCCACTATCTCATGCTCATATATCTCGGCCAGTTTCTCGGCCGATATGCTCTCCAGGATCGGGATAAAATGAGCACTCTTGGTCAACCAATCCACGATGACCCATATCGAATCTACTCCACGTGCGGTCCTGGGAAGCTTGGTAATGAAATCCATAGTGATCTTCCCATTTCCACACAGGAATGTCCAACGGCTGCATCTTGTCGTGGGCACGCCGATGTCCGGCCTTGTCCTTCCTGGAGGTCAAGCGACACTCTACGTACCAAGCAACGTCCTGCTTCATGCAGGGCCACCAGTAAGCAGGGCGAAGATCCCGATACATGTTCGTCGCCCCGGGATGGATGGAGAACCTCGACTTGTGGCCCTCGTCCATCAGAACCTGTTGTACTCCGCCCCAGTACGGAACCCAGACCCTCCCATGCAGGGTCAACAACCCTCGGATGTCATAATCAAATGAGGCCACCCGGCCTACGATCCGCTCGCACTTCTGGCGCTCAACCTGTGCCTCTCTAATCAGCTCCAACAATGGAGTAATCACCGTCATCCTCAAACAGATGTCTCTAATCGGGGCCGCTACCGCCTTGCGGCTCAGGACATCGGCCACCACATTGGCCTTTCCCGGGTGGTAAAGGATCTCACAGTCGTAATCCTTCACCACATCTAACCACCGACGCTGCCTCATGTTCAGATTCGGCTGATCCATGAGATACCTCAAACTCTTGTGGTCTGTTTAAATGGTACAATGGACCCCATAGAGGTAATATCGCGAAATCTTGAGGGCGAACACCACAATCCCCAGCTCCAAATCATACATCAGATAGTTAGCCTTGTGAGGCTTCAATTGCCTCGAAGCGTAAGCTATCATGTGACCTCGCTGCATCAATACCGTACCCATGTCCGTAATCGAAGCGTCACAATAAACCACGAAATCATCGACGCCCTCTGGAAAAGTCAGGATCGGTGCCTCGCACAACCGCTCTCTGAGAGTCTCGAAAGCTGCTTGTTGCTCAGGCCCCCAGCAGAAGGTCACCAACTTCTTGGTCAGTAGGGTCAAAAGAGAAGCTATCTTGGAGAAATCCTGAATAAATCTCCGGTAATAGCCCGCTAGACCAAGGAAACTCCGAATCTCAGTTGGAGACCTCGGAATCTACCACTGGATCATGGCCTCTATCTTGCCCGGATCGACCAGAATACCCTTCTGGTTGACAAGGTGCCCCAAAAACTGCACCTCGCGCAACCAGAACTCACACTTGGAGAACTTTGCGAAAAGTGTCTCCCTCCTCAGTTTCTCCAGCATCTCCATCAGGTGCTCCTCATGCTGCTCCTGAGTCTTGCAATAGACCAAGATATCATCAATGAAAACGATCACAGACCGATCCAACATCGGTCTGCACACTCGGTTCGTAAGATCTATGAACGCAGCTGGAGAATTGGTGAGCCCAAACGGCATCACCACGAACTCATAGTGACCATAGCGAGTCCTAAAAGTCATCTTCTGCACATCCTCATCCCTGAATCGTATCTGGTGATAACCCGATCGCAGATCAATCTTGGAGAACCAAGATGCTCCCTGTAGCTGGTCAAACAAATCATCAATCCTCGGGAGGGGGTAACGGTTCTTCACTGTTACCTTATTCAGCTCCCGGTAGTATATACAAATGCGATGTGACCCGTCCTTTTTCTTCATAAACAGGATCGGGGCTCCGCATGGCGAACTGCTCGGGCTGATAAATCCCTTCTCTAACAGCTTCTGCACCTGCGTAGACAACTCCTGCATCTCAGGAGGAGCCAACCGATATGGTGCCTTGGCTATCAGAGCCGCACCAGGGACTAGGTCAATCCTGAACTCAACCTGAATCTCCAGAGGTATCCCAGGCAAATCCTCCAGGAATACATCCGGGTACTCTCGCACGATCGGTACATCATCTGCTGTCGCCTTACCCTTATCTTGGGTATCCATAATATAAGCGATATAACCTACGCAGCCCTGCTGAAGGTAACGCCTCCCCCTCGCTGCTGAACATAAAACCGGTCCACGCTGTGGCCTCTCGCCCTGGATCACTAACCCTCCCCCACTAAGAGTTTGAACCCTCACTAGCTGCTGCTCGCAGTCGACCACTGCCCCATTGGGGCTCAACTAATCCATTCCCACTATAACCTTATTCCCTCGTAGGGGAATGGGGAACAAATCCAATGAAAAATGGTCGTCAAACAACCGTAGTATGCATCCCCGATGCACCCTCGCAACCCGGATGGTCCTATCATCTGCTATCTCCACATCAAGTGGGCAGTCTAGCTCCCCCGAAGCTCCAACAAATCACCTTCTAAGCGCAAGTGACAAAAAAGATCGGGTGGCCCTCCGAATTGAACAATATCAAGCTGACATACCATTCACTAAGAATGATCCTATAACAAAACAAGTACACATAAGCGATAGAAAATACATGTAAAGAGATAAGGAGAAAATACATACCCATCACAACATCGGGAGTCGTACGTGCCTCCTCGCCGTAGGCGCCTTTATCCGGCCCTGACGGCCATTTGTAATCCTCAAGGTGGTAGGAGCGGGTGCCGCCACCTGCCCTGCTTCTGCTAGACTCGGACACTGGGCCTTCTTGTGGCCCCTCTGATTGCACTGAAAGCAAATCAGATCTGAAACTACTGTGGTGGTGGTGGTAGCGGTACAATCTGTGCTCATGTGACCAGTTCGGCCACACTTGAAGCAGCCCGAACTCCCCGCTTTGCACGGTCCCTCGTGCATCTTGCTGCATTTGCCACACCGGCTGTGGCCCTGCTGGCTCCTCGATCTGTGATCTGATACCTTGGGCTTCTTTCCTGAACTGCCTGTCTGAACCCCATTTGGTTTCCTCTTCCTCTCCATCTCCAAATCCAACTCCCTCTCTCGAGCCCTAGCAATCATGTCCTCTAGTGTTTTGCAGCTGGAGCGGCTTACAAACTGGCAGACATCACTCCTCAACATCTCATGATATCAGGCCTTTTTCATCTCCTCGTCTGCCATGTAGTGCGGAACAAGAAGGGCCCTCTCCTTAAACTTGGCGGTGATCTCTGCCAAAGTCTCTGTCGTCTGCTCAAGATCTTGGAACTCCCTAGGTAGCTGTTGCACCTCAATCACAAGTGCAAACTCGGCCCCGAACCTAGCCGAAAAATTACTCCAGGTCATCGCATCCAAAACCGCATCATCCCCAATGGCTCGTCCGACCTCCTCCCGCCAGTCATGTGCCCTGTCCTTCGGAAAACATGACGCAAGTCTAACTTTGTCCCCCCCGGGACATCTGCTAGTGCGGAATGCGTTGGCGATATCCGCCAACCATCTGGTACTCGCAATGGGGTCCCGAGACCCATGGTAATCGGGAGCTCCACAATCCCTGAACTCCTTGAATGCAGTGTGCGCGCCCCTAGCATGACCGTCATCTCGGTGCGGAATGCACACAACCTCTCATCTAGTATCTCCAAGATGCCCTCCTTGACCGATCCAAAGATCACAGGAGTCTGGTCTAGAATGTTGCGTGTGATCTCATACGAGACGAACTCTCTCATGTGCTCGTCAAGCTACCTGGCTCTAGCGCCCGAGCCTGATCCCTCACCAGTGTCTGAAGTGTCGACTGGCCTAGTGCGTAGCGTCACCATTCTGAAAATACACCATAACAAACATCAGTATACTCATCATATCTCGAGGGATCTCACATACTACAAGTTTCCTGGGTTCATCTTAGCCTTCCTTGATTCGAGTACGGATCCTTTGCTTTCAGTAGTACGGGCCCATACTACCTTCCACAGCTATCCGTACTTTCCTCAAGAACTGCCTCGACTCCACCAAGTCTCTTCTACTACTACTCCTGATCCCACACTAATCTCATCCTAGGCTTGCCCTAGGGTAATCACCAACCCACTCTCCGCCATCAGCCGCATAATAAGTCCATGCTATCTCCCCTAACTAGCTCGTGGATATCATTACGTATCACTAAGACTATATAATTCTTCGAATGAGAGATCCTACCCTACAACGGGTGGACTCAAATAAGAGCTGCTAAATAGAGCTAGACCTAACCTTCTGAAATTATTTAATCCTTGCAATATGTAACTTAACATATCTGTTTCCTAGTTAGTTAAAGATAACTAGAACTCCAAAAATCACAAAGAAAGCAGTATTTGAGCATTGAGTAAACATAATCAAGCATATCCTAATCAGGCAATCTTATCACTGACTAATGAGTACTAGCATGCAGTTCATAAAGCTCATACATATAACAGGCACATACGACATCCTTCCTAGATCCTTAGTCCTAATCTAGCATGCAATTCTCATGAAGCTGATACACATATCATAACATAAACTTGTATGGGTAATTTGGGAGTACTTACTTGAGCTCGGCTGATTGCATGCACCACACCCTTTTCTCTTTTCAAAGTTCTTTTTCTCTTTTTCAAAATTCTTTTTATAAAATGATTTTCTTTTGAAAATTTTTTTATACCAAGTCCTCGATTTGAGTCTAGACACACTCGAGAATGTGCCCGAATCCCTCAAACCAAAGCGCTGATACCAACTTGAAACGTCCTAAAAATATAATCCAAAATTTTCGTTTAATTCCATTAGTAAAAACCATAAATACCATCCATCATATAAAAGTTATAAACCATGTTTCTCAAAAATAACATAAAATCTATCAATGTATCAAAATAATATGTCAAAAATTAGAGTAATCCCTCCTAGGCTGAAAACTGTGGTGTGTGTCATGCAGTCATCCCGAGCTCTTCCCCTTACTAGCGGAAATACCTGAAACCAAAACTGAAAACTATAAGAACGAAGCTTAGTGAGTCTCCCCAACTACCACATACCATGCACATATCACATAAAAATATATTGGGCCCCGCCCCTGCTACATCGGGTCATCGCCCGACATCGGCTTCCTGGCATCGGGCCCCGCTCGACATCGAACCCTATTGGGCATCGGGCCCCGCCCGGCATCGAGCCTCACCCGACATCAAGCACCTCTCGGAATACATGTGAGAATAATCAAATAATACACATAAACCTAAGAATATATCATTATCATTTAAACATTCATCGGGCCCTGCCCCGCATCGGACCGTAATCCGGAAACATACTAACATTCCTCGGGACCCCCCCCCCCCGGCATCGGACCGAAGTCCGGAAACATACAAGTACAAACACATGCAAGAATCACAAAGACATCAAGCATTCCTCGGGAACGCCCCGACATCGGATCAAAACGCGGAAAAACATATAAACCTACATCAGCCCCCCCCCCCCCCCCGACATTGGACCGTAGTCCGGAACTACTACTAACTAAACGAGTCGGCCTTGGTGCCTTAGACGCATTCATACTGGAGGAAAACTTACCTCGTATGCTAACTGTGAAATCTTGTCTGTGGAATCTCTGACGGCTGCTCCAACGACTCCTCGGCTATTAATTTCACAATAAAACTTAGTCAAAATCTAAAAATCCTTCTTAGGGTAAAATGACCATTTTACCCCTGGTCAAATTCAACATTATGGTCAAATTTAATGTCAAGGTCAACTCCCAGTCAACTCAACTCGTTGAGTTACTTCCTGACTCGACGAGTTCCTATACTACTCTGACTCGTGATAAACCGAGTTAACTCGTCGAGTCCCTTCATAGACTCGTCGTGTTCTACCTGGTACAGAATCGGGACAACCCGACTCAACTCGTCGAGTCCCACTCTAGACTCGCTGACTTCCCCTGTATGTTTGGGCTATCTTAATGGATTAATCCCATACACTTTAGATTCAAGTTTCATACTTAACCTAAACCCTGAAAATGTCCTTTTAAGGGTAAAGTTTCCAACTTTACCCGTTAATACCTCTTCTTAAAGGTTTTAGCTCAAAGCCTAATTCCTTGGGACCTAGAACTTGGTCCTTAAGCCATGCATATACCAAACTAAAGCTTACAACCAAAGATCCAAACCCCTAACACTACTTGGACATGTACAGTTCCCACCTTTCCCTACATGCATGGCCTTTTAGGGCTAAAAAGGCCAATATGACACTCTTTGGCTTGCATGGGGGCTCCAATGACATAAAGTTTACACTTTTATGTCATATCAGCCCTTCAAGGTCCTAGATATAGAAGAATATCCGCTTGGGTCGATCATTCTCTAAAAGCTACCATGCTTGGACCAAAAACCCTCATAAAATGGATATAATGAGATCAAATGAACTAATAGCCAAGATAGAAACTTGATTACCACAAAATGTAGCAAATGGAGTGTAGTTTCTGGATCTACTCATTTCCTCTTGAGCCCTCTATCTTCTTCTTCTTCCACAAGCTTCAAAATTACACAAAGATCACTCCAAATGGCTCACACTCTCAAATAAATCTTTAGGGTTTCATGGATTAGGGTTTGGGACATGGAGGCTGGAAATGAGGCCAAGGGGTGGGGGTTAAGGAGCTTAAATAAGGTACAAAACCCCGAAATTAGGGTTTCACTCTGGCATCCCTACTCGTCGATTTGGGGCTCTCAACTCGTCGAGTAGACTGCTTAAAACCCACACTTATTCTACCCTCTACTCGACGAGTTAGGGCCACCAACTCATCGAGTTGCCCTTCTAAAATGAATAAATTAATGAGTTAAATGCATACCAGGAACCAGGCGTTACACTTCATCCATGTATCAGCTAAAAAAATTGATCGCATATTCTAATAACGAAAAGTGTATGATGTTTGAGTACTTATTTCTTCATCTCTCAAAGTTTAACCAAGAAAAGCACTCGTTGAGTATATAAATTAAGACACTGGTGAATAATGTCACTGAAATTGATAAAACTCTTGCTTTAACAAATATTAGGTTACTAATCTATCTCTTATGAATGTTGATCTTCACACCAAAAAAGATAAATCTGAGTTGCATGCAAGTAAGTTACAATGTAATGTAAATAATTAGGCTCATTATCACCATAAGCTAAATAAAATAATAAATGCCCAGATACCTGATCAGTTTAAGAAAATCATTGGTGGAAATATTAATGAGGCGGTGAATATTTATTAAAAAATTGAAACTAAACCTAATTTTTTTCCCTTAGTGATCTCAAGGAATATTTTATGTCGAGGTTCGCTGGAAAATCTTTTATAAATCAATTTCTCATTGATAAACACTGCATTACTAACATTGATGGTGTTATTGTTTGTACTACTCGTTTAACCGCATTGGATCCCACTGTTAGAAATCTTGCCTTAGACATTCCTACTCCAACCACTGAAATGTATCTTAAATTTCCTATCACAAATGGTGAGTTCCACTCCACTCATGAGATTCTTAGTGACTCCCCTAATTGTATCGTTATCGGTCATGATATTGAAGATTCTAATATTTCTGACATTGTTAGCGGTCACTACGCTGATGATTTTAATTTTTCTGACACTGATAAACTCTTGTGTCCATCAACTTGTCAGCCATGTACCTCTACATCTTGTCACACCGATAAATCTTTTGTTTCCATAGTTTGTTCAAAAATTTATAAGATTCAAGAAAAAGTATCAACTCATTGGAAACCCAAATGTTGGAAAAGTGTCAACAAAAAAAATATGGTATAAGGATCTGTTATAGATGTGGATATACTTCTCATAAGATAAGCGACTGCACCTTTGATGAAAACACTAAGAGAATTTATAATTTTCGCTTAAGAAATGAAAAATGGATTCAAAATAATATCTCTTTAAATTATCTTCCTGTTGTTTTCTATAATACTTTTAACGTTAAATCCTTAGTGAAAAGACCCATTGAAAAATGGGTTAGTGTGTCCTATTTTTTTTCTTAGCACTACATTGTCAAGAGCATGTGTAGTATCTTGATAATGGATGCTCCAGGCATATAACAAGATTCAAGTCTCTCCTGGATAATTTTCTTATAAAATTTAACCTTGTAGTAACTTATGGAGACAATAGCAAGGAAAAACAAAAGGTTTTGGAACGATTAAGTGTAAGTCTATTGAATTCATAATTGTTACATATGTCGCAGGTCTCAAATATGACCTCATTTCAATTGGTTAGCTTTGTGACACTAATTATGAGGTTCATTTCAATAAGAAGGAAGGAAACATCATTGACTCGAAGAAACCAGTTGTTCTCACTGCCAACAGAAAAAATCATATCTATGTGTTGGATATGTTCTCTAATGATTCAGCACTCAGACACTTCTTTTCTCTCGATCCCAAGATCACTTAAACTGGTTGTGGCACAAGAAGCTGTCTCATCTGAATTTCAAAACTATTTCAAAGATTTCTAATGATGAACTTGTCAGATGGATACCCAAGATTAAGTTTCACAAACACAAACACAAGCTTTGCTCAGTGTGTGTCAAAGGCAAACAAACGAAGTCCAGATGTGGCAAAATATTCACACTTGTAATTAATTGTTGACAAAATTTTAAAATTTACCTGGGTGTTGTTTCTTCGGAAAAAGAGTCATGCAGCTGAGAAAATCATCTATTTTGTTAAAAAGAATGAAGTATTGTATGATCGAAAGATCAGGCAACTTAGAAGTGATCATGGTACATAATTTAGATACTCCTCACTTGAGGAATTATGTAATAATAAGGGAATTACTCATAATTTCTCATCTGTTTGAACTCCTCAACAAAATGGAGTCACTCAAAGATGTAACTGGACATTGATAGAAACTAGACGCACTATATTGGTTGAAGCCGGTTTACCACTCTCCTTTTGGGCAGAAGCTGTCAACACAACATGTTATACACAAAATCGATCGATAATCATTAAGTGTCATGGAAAATCTCCTATGAAATGCTTAATGGGATAAAGCCATGTATCTCCTATTTTCATGTTTATAAGTGTGTATGTTATATCTTAAATCAAAAGGATCAGCTTTTGAAGTTTGAAGCAAAAGCCGATAAAGGTTTCTTCTTGGGATACTCTGTCACACCCCCAAACCTGAACGGCGGAAACATTCGGGGGCGGAGGACATCATATTCAGTATCATAACAATTGAATAGTAAAGAAAGTACACACCACCATAACATACATATTTGAAAAGTTTACATGATTGTAAGTGTTACATGTTTAAATATCAAATATAATATGGTGTTCCAAAAATATGTTACTAACGCCAGCGCGTTAGTCTTCAAAAGTAGTTGCTACCTGGCTTAGCGATTTCCTGAGAATACAAGTTATTTCAAAGAAAAAGTGTCAATAATTAAGTTGGTGAGTTCATAAGTAGTGATTTGAGTAGATGAATGCCATTCAAAAGTTCATGTATGTTTTCCAGAAAATCCGATATTTTCTTAATAAAGTGGGTTATGAATCATTGTTGTATAAAGTGAATGTTTGAACCAGGAAAATCCTATATTTTCCTAAAATGAGATGCAGTCTTAAATAACCAAGACTGTAACATGTAAGCAAATATGTCATGTTTAAAATGAAGTAAAACTAGTTGTGGAAGTGTTTATCCTGAATTATGAACATTCTGCTAATACCCTATTATATAGTTATTACCCCTCCCCCCCCCCCCCCCCGAGCATGATTGAGTTATGTATTACTACGTGCATGAGTCATTGTTTCCGCGTATTGTGAGTTCCTCATAACCATACTAGACACAGTACCTAATGTTGACATTTGTCACCCCGGGGACTGTAGCTAACAGTCAGGGTGCGGAGTCGTCAGCCCCGTATAGATCTATACACACTTGTCACGCTCTCCCTACAGGATACTCTGGTTATATGTGGGGACTTTTGTTTGGTACAAACAAATCCATATGACATCACATGATTGCTAACAACGAGTTCACGAGTAATATGATGAAAAACCTTTTGTATGAAATGATTACCCTTTCTACAGTGTTAACAAAGGCATAATAACGAGTTGTGATTTCTTAAATACACGTAATGTTATAGTTGAAATGGTTACCCTTGTAGTATGCAAACGTATAAATAAAATGTATTTCATTTATAAAACATATTGTATCCCCGGAGGATAAGTTGTGTTGTGAGGTGTTTTGCATGATAATAATTTCATAAGATAGTTAAAACAACAGTATGAAAAGTATAGCAAAAGATTTGTGTTTCACACGATTTTAGTCGTGTGTTTACTTGTATTCCCCCCTTTAAAAGTGTTTAAAAGCATTTAAAAAGCATTTGAAAACGTAGTGATAGGGGTATGAACTCACTTGGTAGATTGAAGAAGGTGAGACAAAGATCGAGCAGAACTTCGACTGGAGAAAGTTGATTTCTCGGGATTCTCGGGAATCTCGTGAGCATAATACTTTCTTCGAGACTTGGATGTGCAAACCGGGATGGCTTCAAGGGGTTAAACGCAGAGCATAAGCACGAGAAAGAGATGAATTGAGCATTAAACCCGGAACCCCTTGGGTTCTATTTATAGGCTATGATTTGGGGTCTCACGTCGTGAGCATGGTCTTGCTCACGTCCTGAGCTTTGATCTTATCCACTTCCAAGGACGCGACGTCTGCTACCAACTCTGGAACCCATCAATCACAGGCTCACGTCGTGAGCTACCAACTCTGGAACCCATCAATCCGTAACTTTCGTGTACGAGCTCCGATTTAGACATTCTTTATATGCACGCGTAGGTGAGATTATGCTCTACAATTTTCGTTTGGATTCCGTCGGCTAATTTTGACTTTATTTTTTAATATTATATTTTTAACAGGCCGGGACTGGAAAAGTCCGTTAAAAATCCATAACTTCTTCATCCGGCATCCGATTTTGTCTGTCTTTTTACTGATGCACTACTATTGTTGAGATCTTCGATTCTCGTTAAGGTTGTGTTGGTTAAAAGTTGTTCGATCTCTATTTCGAGTTTTTAGCTGTCCACTACTATGTCTGAAACCTCGAAAAATCATAACTTCCTCATACAAAGTCAGATTTGGACGTTCTTTTTATATACGCTTACGGTTTAGTGATATCTACGACTTTCATTTAGATACTTAAGGCTAACAGTATTTTATTGAAATTTTGTGTTTTACGCTTAACAGTGTTTTACCGGTTTTGTTGCGGATTTTCGATTGGTCATAACTTCTTCGTTATAACTCGGATTTTTGTGTTCTTTATATTTTTGAAAACCTTGATACAATATCTACAACTTAGTACATTCACATTGAGATTTTTGAACATTTCATTTTTGACGTTATTCCTATTATATTAAGATAGGTTACCAAACTCGACTTTGGATCGTTACATTGATTCGAAATATCGGGTTGTTACATCATCCCCCCGTTAGAGGGAATTTTGTCCCGAAATTATTTACAAGGTAAGTGTCTATGGACTAGGGAAGAGATGCGGGTACTTTTGTTGCATCTGATCTTCTCACTCCCAAGTGAATTCAGGTCCCCGTTTAGCATTCCAGCGAACCTTCACTATTGGTATGTGACTCTGCTTTGTTCGTTTGATTTCCCTATCCATGATTTCGACAGGTTCTTCAATAAAGTTAAGATTTTCGTTCAACTCGATTTCCTCGAGTGGAATTACAAGGGTTTCATCAGATAGACACTTCTTTAGATTAGACACGTGAAACACAGGATATACGTTGTTAAGTTCGAGTGGTAGATGGAGTCTATATGCTACTGGACCAATCCTCGCAGTAACTTCGAAGGGTCCAATGTACCTCGGGTTTAGTTTTCCATGCTTCCCAAAGCGTATCATGCCCTTCCAGGGTGAGACCTTCAGTAAGACGCGGTCACCAACCTGAAATTCCAAGGGTTTTTGTCTTTTGGCGGCGTAGCTCTTTTGTCTATCTCTTGAGGATTTCAGTCGTTCACGGATTTGGACAATCTTCTCAGTCGTCTCTCTAATGATTTTCGGGCCAGTGAGAGTGCTATCAGGGACTAGGCCTCTCGCCAACTGCGTGTCACCCACTTCCGCCCAGCACATAGGTGATCTGCACTTACGGCCGTAGAGGGCTTCAAAAGGAGCAGTCTTGATGATAGTGTGATAATTGTTGTTATACGAGAATTCAACTAATGGTAAGTGGATGTCCCATGCTTTACCGAAGTCTATTACACAAGCTCGTAACATGTCTTCTAGGGTTTGGATAGTTCTTTCACTCTGTCCGTCAGTTTGTGGGTGATAGGTTGTACTCATATCTAGCCTAGTTCCCATGGCTTTCTGTAGTGATTGCCAGAATCATGATGTGAATCGGCTATCTCTGTTCAAGATAATAGATATAGGCACTCTGTGAAGTCGCACGATTTCCTGGATGTAAGTCCTTATCAGTCTTTCCATCTTATCGGTCTCCTTGATTGGTAAGAAGTGGACAGACTTGGTTAACCTGTCGACGATCACCCAAATGGTATCGTGACCACCTTGCGTCATAGGTAGTTTGGTTATGAAATCCATGGCAATCTGCTCCCACTTCCACTCAGGTATTTCGGGCTGCTGGAGTAGACCTGATGGTTTTTGGTGTTCTACCTTGATCTTGGCACAAGTTAAGCACTTGCCAACGTAGGTAGCAATCTATGCCTTCATGTTTGGCCACCAATAAAGTTGTTTGAGATCCAGATACATCTTATCTGAACCTGGGTGTACGGAGTATCGAGTCTTGTGAGCTTCATTCATGACCAACTCTCTGAATCCACCAAATTTCAGTGTCCAGATTCGATTCATGAGATAACGAACTCCGTCACTCTTGATTTCCAAATTCTTGTCCATTCCTCTAAGTGCTTCACCTGTCACGTTTTCTGGTTTCAAGGCTTCTAGTTGGGCTTCCTTGATTTGCGTTGACAGGCTTGAGTGGATTGTCATGGTTAACGCTTTCACTCTTCCACCAGAGTACTCCTTTCGACTTAGGGCATCCGCCACCACATTGGCTTTACCTGGATGATAACGAATCTCACATTCGTAGTCGTTGAGTAATTCAACCCAACGTCGTTGTCTCATATTTACCTCCTTCTGGTTGAATATGTGTTGAAGGCTCTTGTGGTCCATGAAGATGGTGCACTTTGTTCCGTATAGGTAGTGCCTCCAAATCTTCAGGGCGAACACTACTGCCCCAAGCTCTAGGTCATGAGTGGTGTAGTTGACCTCGTGTGTTTTTAGTTGACATGAGGCGTAATAAATAACCTTTCATTGTTGCATCAGCACACAACCCAAACCTTGATTGGACGCATCGCAGTATACTACGAAGTCTTCTGTCCCTTCTGGGAGAGACAAAATGGGTGCGCTGCATAGTGCTTGCTTCAAGGATTGAAATGCAGCATCCTGTTTTTCTCCCCAGTTGAAAGATACCCCCTTTTACGTCAGGGAGGTAAGGGGTTTTGCGATGCTGGAGAAATTCTGTATGAACCTGCGGTAATAGCCAGCAAGTCCTAGGAATTGGCGAATTTCGGTTGGCGTCTTCGGTGCTGACCAATTTTTGATAGCCTTGATTTTGGAAGGGTCCACGTGAATGCCCTCTTTGCTGACCACGTGACCTAGGAAGTCCACTTTCCTAATCCAAAATTCGCACTTCGAGAACTTTGCGTAAAGCTTCTCTGCTCGTAGCGTCTCCAAGACTTGTCTGAGGTGCTGACCATGTTCTTCTTTACTCCTTGAATAAATGAGTATGTCATCTATGAATACGATCACAAATTTGTCCAGGAACGAACTACATACCCTATTCATTAAGTCCATGAACACGGCGGGTGCATTGGTTGGTCCCAAAAGGCATCACTACAAATTCGTAGTGATCGTATCTTGTTCGGAAAGCCGTCTTAGGAATATCACTTTCCAGGAATCGTAATTGGTGATATCCCGATCTCATATCGATCTTCGAAAAGTAATTTGCCCCTTGGAGTTGATCGAACAAATCGTCTATTCGTGGCAGGGGATACCGGTTCTTAATGGTGATTTTGTTTAGCTCTCAGTAGTCGATGCACATTCTAAACGATCCGTCTTTCTTCTTCACGAACAACACTGGTGCTCCCCAAGGTGAGAAGCTTGGTCTTATGAATCCTTTGTTGTGCAGTTCGTTCAGTTGACTGGATAATTCTTGCATCTCTGCTGGGGCTAAACGATACGGTGCTTTGGCTACAGGGGTGGCTCCAGGAATTAAGTCGATTCTAAATTCGACTAGTCTTGTAGGAGGTACTCCTGGAAGATCTTCGGGGAAGACATCGGGAAAATCACAGACGTCAGGCACGCTCTTGATTTCTTCTACTCCTCGCTTTACATCTACGACGTGTGCCAAGAACGCATGACAATCCTTGCGTAAACATTTTTGAGCTTTGACGCAAGAGATGATACGAAGATGAGTACTGGGTTTATCGCCATAAATAACGAGGGTTTCGCCATTTGGCAGGGTAAGGCGAATGGCCTTTTCATAACATAAAATATCCGCACGGTGAGAACTAAGCCAATCCATGCCTATGATAACGTCGAAACTTTTTATTGAAACTGGCATAAGGTTGATTAGAAAAGAATTGTTGTTTAGTGTGAGGGTACAGTTTGAGTATATTTCTTTAGCGCCTTCTGTCTTTCCATTAGCCATTTCTACTTTGAATGTTTCGCTTAATGACTGGGGGGTTTGCTTAAGTAGATTTTTAAAATTATGGCTCACAAAACTCCTCTCTGCCCCACTATCAAATAGAATGCATGCATAAGAGTTATCGAGGAGAAACGTACCCGTAACCACCGTGGGATCGGCAATGGCTTCCTCTTGGTCTATTGCGAAAACTCTGCCCCCTCCACCAGCATTCCTATTGTTTCCTTTCGGACAGTTCCTTCGGAAGTGCCCCGTTGCTCCACACTCGTAACAAGTACGGCCTACTCCGTCATTTGTGGCTGGAGCGGCCGGTTGGGTTGGTTCCTTGCAGAAACGGACAGTGTGTCCCTTCCTGTTGCACCTAGTGCAATGCATTTCACGGCAGGGTCCGTCATGATGGAAGTTGCATTTACTGCACTTCGGTAGGTTGCCGATGTATGGCTTTGTTGGTGCTGGGGCGGTCGGGACAGTAACAGCGTGAGCTGTCACCATTTGTTGTTTCTTAGGGTTTTCCTGTGTGGTTTACCCCTTTCTCTTGTTCCAAGGTTTCCTCCGGTCCTCTACCTCCTTCGGTGTACCAGGAGCAGTGGTAATAGTACTCTGCTTAACACCATGATCAATCAATCGTTGAGCCAAGCGCTTCGCGCTGTCAAACGTGGTTGGGTTAGAAGCCAGGACATGCCCCTGGATCTGGGGTGATAATCCCCAAATGTACCTCTCTACCTTCTTCGGTTCCGGGTTTACCATTTCTGGGCACAAGGCTGACAAATCACTGAACATGGCCGTGTAAGTGGCTAGGTCTGATCCATTCATCCTTAGATTCCAAATCTCTTGCTCTAACTTTTGGATTTTGCCCCTCGGGCAATATTCTTCCAGCATTACGATTTTGAGATCTTCCCAACTCATGGCATTAGCAATTGGGAGATATAGGGGCTTTCACATGGCCCTTCCACCAGGTGAGGGCTCGATCAGAGAAAGTGCAAGCAGCGAACTTGACTTTGCTTGTTCCTGGGCATGCACAGATTTCGAAAACCGTTTCGGTCTTCTCGAACCATTGCATAAGTGCAATGACTCCTCCTACCCCATTCAATGTCTTTGGCTTTGCGTTTGAAAATTCTTTATATGTGCATTCCCTGGTATGGCCATGGCTAGTGCCACGATTTACATGGTTGGTACTGCCTCCCACTCCGCCAACGCCGTTAGAGTTTATTTGAGTAAGAGCAGCTGCTACTGCTGCAGTGATAGCAGCCTGTACCACGACGGGATCATATTGTGGAGGTGGTGGTGGTGGTGTTGGTGTTGTATTGTTGACGTGTCTTCCAGATCTGCGAGGAGGCATCTTGCTGCCAAAGAATTAACAATGAAAGACAATATGTGACATCCCCTAATTTCTCGGTCAGAAAAGACCGATTTAATTTATGCTTTTTAAAATAAAACCAGAGAAATTCTTTTATAAGATGTTGCGGAATTGGTCCCCAATACAAAACATGATAAAAGTTTGTCAAAACCTTTCTTTAAGAAATATATAATTTCATTTCATATCAAAACCTCAGGATGTCATGTTCCGATACAGATCAAAAGCATAAACAAGACATTATAAGCCTTTCAACAGTTATTTACAACTACTGGCCTATAATCCAAAAATCTCTCATCATCCTCCGACTATGCTCGGGGTCCACTACCTGTAACATAAAAAGCTGAGTGGGTCAGGCTTGGGAGCCTGGTGAGCATATAGGGTTTTCAACCCACAATAATAATAAACTTATTAAGTTCATCAATCAACAATAACCCTGATTACTCGTTCTCGTTATCCTCACTTTACGTCCCTAAACACTTATCACAAGGGACCTAGCCTAAAGAATATCATCGGGATGGACACTACTGTTAAGGGGTTTCCTCAGCCATACATGTCCTAAAGGCAACCATGAGGGGGATGGAGTACAGCGAATGAACAGCCAATTTCATTAACGCCTACAGGTTGCGGGCCTGCCAGCGTTCCACTGGACTGTCTAGAAAAGTCTGTGGTCGTCATCCAAACTCCGCTAGATGACTGGATCACAATCACATCGAGGCCTCTCATCATTTTATTTCATCATACATCAACTATCCACCCATGTTTTACCCAACATATTTGTAGATAAAAATACATATACAGTTTAAAACTTGTATAAAACATCTAATCAACAGTCACCTCAATTAAACAATTAATATAATTACACGTAGCACGTATTTTATAGAAAATACTTCATATCTAGGTGTAAGATGAAGGTGACTATACACTCACATGATTTGATGAAAATCGGGCAGCAATTCGTTTCCTAAAACGTTCGTTTCTAATAAAACCGGGAGTTTTATTGTGAAACCGGACTCTGCAAAAGGTCGGGCTTCGAAACCGAAAAGATAAATTTTCTGGGCTTCTCGGGCATTTCGGGGCGTATTCCGGGGGTTATAATCGATATCGGGGCTTTGGGGGATGTTAGAATGAAGGAAATATTGAAAAAGGGGTAAAAGATGGCAAATTTCCAAAAGTACCCGGGAAGGCTCATAAGCCTTCTATTTATAGGGAGGTCCGAAGTCGGCTTAGAAGGGGGGAGTAAGCAGCGAGGACACACGGCAGCAGCAGGGCGAAGGTGCGTAGGTGGCTCGCACGTGGGTTCGCATGCGAGGGGCTCGGTGTCGGCCTCTGATTGGACCGAGGTCTAGTCCGAGACTTCGGACGTGGCACTCTCTATAAAGCTCGGACACGCAATAAGGGACACGCATCAGATTTCTAGTGGACCACTTCGGATGGCTCTCCGGTTCGGACACGCTTCTGATGACACAGAAATTTCGGACACGTGGCATATTTTGAGCGAGGGTGACGTGGCCGAAGTCCACGTATGCGAAATTTCTCGGTTTTGACATTTTTTTCTCGATTTTCGCGACAAAACTTCTAAAAACCATAACTTTCGCATACGAGCTCCGTTTTTGACATTCTTTATATGCACGCGTAGGTAAAATTACGCTCTACAACTTTTGTTAAGACTTCATCGGCTAATTTAGACTTTAATTTTTATATTATTATTTTTAACAGACCGGGACAGGAAATCCGTTAAAAATTCATAACTTCTTCATCCGACGTCCGTTTTCGTCTGTCTTTTTACCATTGTGCTACTATTGACGAGACCTTCAATTCTCGTTTAGGTCGTGCCGGCTAAAAATCACTCGATTTAAAATTCGAGTTTTTAGCTGTCTACTGCTAAGCTGAAACTTCGAAAAATCATAACTTCCTCATACGAAGTCAGATTTGGGCGTTCTTTTTATGCCTACTCTCAGTTTAACGAACACTACGACTTTCGTTTAGATCACTAGAGCTAAAAAGTAGTTTATCAAAAACTCACTTTTTACGACATTCGGCTCTGTGCCGGTTTTGTCGTGAAACTTCGACAGGTCATAACTTATTCGTTATAACTCGGATTTGGTATTCTTTATATATCTGTAATCCTTGTCATGACCACTACAACTTTCTTAATAGATATCGGCTTTATCTAATATTTATTTTCGACGCTCATTTTTATTCTTAATTAATTAACTCCTAGTAATTAAGCATAAAACATATAAAACACATAATATTCACATAATTCCTTTTCATTTCTTCAAAATGAGTTACAAAGGTTAACCTAGACTATCATATCAATATTAATGCCTAGCGTAGAAACACCGGCATTACAATTCTCTCCCCCTTAGGATGATTCCGTCCCCGGAATCACACATCAGCAAACAAATGCGGGTAGCGACTCATCATGTCACTCTCCGTTTCCCAGGTGAGATTTGGCCCATTCGTATGTTTCCAACGCACAAGCACTAAATCGACCATCTTGTGTTGCAACTTCTTAGTATTACGGTCAACGATTGACTCAGGTTCTTCAATCAACCTCTTGTTTACATCCAACCTTAATTCAGAAATGGGAATTATGTCGGGCACATCTCCCGTGAACTTTCTCAAATAACACACATGAAAGGTGTTATGAATACCCTCCGGTTCTTCCGGTAATTCTAGCTTGTAAGCTTGATTCCCGATCCTCTGACGAACTTTAAATGGTCCAATAAACCTTGGACTCAACTTTCCCCTTTTACCGAATCTTATAAGTCCCTTCCACGGCGAGACTTTAAGTAAAACCGAATCTCCAACTTCGAAGGATATCAGTTGTCTTTTCTTGTCAGCGTAACTCTTTTGTCGATCTTGAGCTGCTAACATCCTTTCTCTAATCACTTTCAACTTTTCAGCAGTCTGATGGACTATTTCAGGTCCCACAAACTGCTTTTCCCCAACTTCCAGCCAACATGACGGCGTTCGATACTTGTCCCCATACAAAGCGTGATAAGGTGCCGTCTTGATGCTTAAGTGGAAACTATTATTATAGGAAAATTCTACTAGAGGTAAGTGTTCATCCCAGTTACCTTGGATTTCTAGGGTACATGCTCTCAGCATATCCTCCAATGTTTGAATCGTTCGTTCGCTTTGACCATCGGTTTGAGGATGGTAAGCTGTACTCAAACACAACTTGGTACCCAAT
This sequence comes from Lactuca virosa, assembly GCF_052849685.1. Classification (NCBI taxonomy): domain Eukaryota; kingdom Viridiplantae; phylum Streptophyta; class Magnoliopsida; order Asterales; family Asteraceae; genus Lactuca; species Lactuca virosa. The sequence continues at coordinate 106,809,966 of NC_136426.1, read as the reverse complement.
TCCTCTTGTAGACTTCTCCAAAACCTTGAGGTAAAACGGCTGTCACGATCGGATACAATCGTTAACGGAACACCGTGAAGCCTCATAATTTCCTTCACGTAAGAATTCGCAAGTTTATCCATAGACCATTTCTCGTTAGCGGCTATGAATTGCGCACTCTTAGTGAAGCGATCAACGACCACCCAAATCATGTCGTGACCGTTCCTTGTTCTGGGCAGTTTAGTCACAAAATCCATGGTGATGTCTTCCCATTTACCCATGGGTACAAGTAAAGGTTCTAAACTCCCATATGGTTTCTGATGTTGTGCCTTAACCCTTGCACAAGTTACACACTCGGCCACATACTTAGCAACATCGAGCTTCATCGTCGGACACCAGTAATAGGGTTTTAGATCCCTATACATTTTCGTACTGCCAGGATGAATCGAGTACATGGTCTTGTGAGCTTCTACCATCAGAAGATCTCTTACTCCTCCCGTCTTAGGTACCCAAATCCTATCTTTGAATACCTTCAGTCGTTGACCGTTTGTATCAAACACCAACGTTTTACCCAAACGTTCCTCCTTCCGGTCATTTTTCTCTAAAGCTTCCTCTTGAGCTTTCTTTATACTTTCCACAATTGTAGAGACAATTTCAATTCTCAACGCTCTTGCCCTTTTCTTTTCAAGGTTCACCTTCCGACTGAGAGCATCAGCAACAACATTTGCTTTACCAGGGTGGTAAAGTATCTCACAGTCGTAGTCCTTGAGTAACTCTAGCCAGCGCCGTTGCCTCATGTTCAATTCCTTCTGATTAAAGAGATATTGAAGACTCTTATGATCAGTGAAAAGTTTGCATTTAGTACCATAAAGATAGTGCCTCCATATCTTTAAGGCGAATACTACCGCTGCCAACTCCAGATCATGAGTGGGGTAGTTCTTTTCATGCTCTTTCAATTGCCTCGATGCATATGCGATCACTTTATCCCTTTGGGTCAGAACACAACCTAACCCAACTCCAGAGGCATCACTATAAACTGCGAAGTCATCAACTCTTTCAGGTAACGAAAGAATCGGTGCTTCACACAATCTCTTCATCAACTTCTCAAAGGCTTCCTTATGCTTCTCACTCCAAGTATAAGTAGCTCCTTTGTGGGTCAAAGCTGTTAATGGAGTAGCAATCGAAGAAAAGCCTTGGATAAATCGGCGATAATATCCGGCTAATCCTAAAAAGCTTCGAATCTCCGTAGGACTTTTTGGTTGTTCCCACTTCATCACAACTTCAATCTTTGTTGGGTCAACCATTATTCCTTCTTGGTTAACCACATGACCTAAAAATTGGACTTCTTGAATCCAAAATTCACATTTGGAGAACTTTGCATACAACTTCTCCTTTTTCAGAACTTCTAGCACCTCACGCAGATGCTTTTCATGCTCCTGCTTGCTTTTCGAATAAATCAAGATATCGTCTATGAATATTATCAAGGATTTATCAATGTATGGTTTACAAACCCTGTTCATCAAATCCATGAAAGCTGCTGGGGCATTGGTTAGTCCGAACGACATAACCAAAAATTCATAGTGTCCATATCTTGTTCTGAACGCAATCTTTTCGATATCCTGCTCTCTCACCTTTAGTTGATGGTATCCTGACCTAAGATCGATCTTCGAGAAATAGATCGAACCTTGCAACTGGTCGAACAGGTCATCGATCCTCGGCAACGGATACTTGTTCTTTATTGTCGCTTTATTCAGCTCTCTGTAATCGATGCACATTCTCATGCTCCCGTCTTTCTTCTTTACAAATAACACAGGGGCTCCCCAGGGTGATGAACTAGGTCGAATGAAACCTTTGTCCAATAACTCCTGAAGTTGTGTCATAAGTTCTTTCATCTCTGTTGGTGCTAATCGATACGGTGCTTTTGCTATCGGCGTCGTTCTTGGTAACAAGTCGATACAAAATTCTACTTGTCGATCATGGGGCAATCCGGGAAGATCTTCGGGAAAGACTTCTGGATAATCACACACCACCAGAATATTATGCACCTCCTTCTTTTCCTTCTTAGCATCGATCACGAACGCTAGACATGATGTACATCCCTTGGCCAAACACTTTCTGTCTTTCATTAGGGAAATGATTCCAGAGTTTACTCTGCGTTGGTATCCATACACCATAAACGACTCTCTCCCTGGCGGGTTTACTTTTACTATCTTCTTCCTACACAATATTTCGGCATCGTTGGCGCTAAGCCAATCCATTCCTAAAACTATGTCGAAACCATTTAACTCGATAGGCAATAATTCCTCGTGGAACTTATTCCCATGCAAGTCAATGAGGATGTTTTTCATACGATGGATAAGAGGTACAAACTTGCCACTAGCAATCTCGACTATTATAGCATTAACTAGTCTATCTACAAGCAAAGCTAGTTTTCTACCAAATTCATGCGAAATAAAGGAGTAATTGGCTCCAGAATCAAACAAAATTTGGGCAGGCAATTCATTTACGAGAAAGGTACCTGAAGCGACATCAGTTTCTTCTTTCGCAGCTTCAAGTGTCATCTGAAAGGCTCTCGCCTTCGGCTTTGGTGGAAGATTGGGCTTTGTTGCATCCTTCTTCTTCGGACAATCTATCAAAATATGCCCTTCTTCATGGCACCCAAAACATACCCTCTGGTTAGACGGACACGTGTTGGCAAAATGCCCAGTCTTTCCACATTTGTAGCAAGTCACCCCCTCACTACATTTCCCAGAGTGCTTTTTCTTGCACTTCTCACACCATTTCACTTCGGCTCCTCCTCCGAATTTTCTCGAACCAGTCTTCGAGAACTTGTTCCTTTTATTGGAACCTGAAGTCCCCTCAAATTTTCTCTTTTCGCCAACTTCTGCCCTCTCCAGACCCTTCTCTATGATCTGAATCTCAACATTCTTAGCAGCCCAGATGGCGGCTTTCAAAGTGGTTTCTTGCTTAACCATCGGACCAAAGTCCGCTGGTAATCCGAGGGCAAACTTGTTGACCTTAGAGAGTTCAGTTGGAACTAGATGAGGAACAAGCTTCATCTTTTCTGTAAAACTAGCAGCGTATTCAGTAACGCTCATCTTTCCCTTCTTTAAATTCTGGAACTCATTATTAATTTCCAGAAGATCCTGCTCAGAGCAGTATTGCAATTTCAGTTGTACCACAAAGTCTTCCCAAGACATCTTGCTCGCTTCTCCCTTGGGCATCGAATCAGCTAGTAACTTCCACCAGCTCAATACACCAGATTTTAACAGAGGAATTGCAAGTGCGGTCTTTTGTTTGTTGTTGCACTCACAACTTTCAAACATCGTCTCCATTTCGGAGATCCAATTCATGACTTCCACCGGTGTCGGACTTCCAGATAGACACGGTGGTTTGGATGCCATGAAATCTTTGTATTTGCATCCGCGTCCATCAACTCCTCCATCCTGGTTGTTTTGTCTAACTATTGGTGGGTTGGCTTGACCAAGAGTCCCACTATAGTTCCCCCTACTGATTGCCCTTCATTCAACTCGGGCTGTTCAACAGGTATCGTAGTTTCTTCCCTATTCTGTTGTAGTAATCGCCTTGTCTCCTCCATTTGGCGATCTAACATCATCTGCATCATTGCTTGTACCCCAGCCATCGTCATTGGCTCAGGTGCAGCTCCTACAACAGGTACTTGCTCAACTACTTGAGGTTGAGGCTATTGATCCCTGTTTCCGTTTGCGTTTGCAACTCCACTACGAGTTCTTGCCATTACAATCTATATACCGAATAAGGCGAATTTAGGTCTTTATCCTCGATAGGTATTTAAATTCCCTTATCACTCCGAAACGTTTACATGTTAGTTCTACTCTCGTAATCATACGCTTAAAATCCTACACACATAAGGTTTCCAGATCCGGTCGGCAACAGACTATAGATCCGAAAAATTAATGGCATATATGGCCAACATATAACATTTAGCACATAAAAGCATCTTAGGCATCTTTCCTAAAATAAACTAGTGCTCGTGTCTAAAATATGGTAGACACTCATCTCACAATCATCACTTAGCATTCTAAGTTTAAGTCTAGAAATCCTACAATTTCTTAGTTCGCTTAAACTAATGCTCTGATACCAACTGTGACATCCCCTAATTTCTCGGTCAGAAAAGACCGATTTAATTTATGCTTTTTAAAATAAAATCAGAGAAATTCTTTTAAAAGATGTTGCAGAATTGGTCCCCAATACAAAACATGATAAAAGTTTGTCAAAACCTTTGTTTAAGAAATATATAATTTCATTTCATATCAAAACCTCGGGATGTCATGTTCTGATACAGATCAAAAGCATAAACAAGACATTATAAGCCTTTCAACAGTTATTTACAACTACTGGCCTATAATCCAAAAATCTCTCATCATCCTCCGACTATGCTCGGGGTCCACTACCTGTAACATAAAAAGCTGAGTGGGTCAGGATTGGAAGCCTGGTGAGCATATAGGGTTTTCAACCCACAATAATAATAAACTTATTAAGTTCATCAATCAACAATAACCCTGATTACTCGTTCTCGTTATCCTCACTTTACGTCCCTAAACACTTATCACAAGGGACCTAGCCTAAAGAATATCATCGGGATGGACACTACTGTTAAGGGGTTTCCTCAGCCATACATGTCCTAAAGGCAACCATGAGGGGGATGGAGTACAGCGAATGAACACCCAAGTTCATTAACACCTACAGGTTGCGGGCCTGCCAGCGTTCCACTGGACTGTCTAGAAAAGTCTGTGGTCGTCATCCAAACTCCGCTAGATGACTGGATCACAATCACATCGAGGCCTCTCATCATTTTATTTCATCACACATCAACTATCTACCCATGTTTTACCCAACATATTTGTAGATAAAAATACATATACAGTTTAAAACTTGTATAAAACATCTACTCAACAGTCACCTCAATTAAACAGTTAATATAATTACACGTAGCACGTATTTTATAGAAAATACCTCATATCTAGGTGTAAGATGAAGGTGACTATACACTCACATGATTTGATGAAAATCGAGCAGCAACTCGTTTCCTAAAACGTTCGTTTCTAATAAAACCGGGAGTTTTATTGAGAAACCGGGCTCTGCAAAGGTCGGGCTTCGAAACCGAAAAGATAAATTTTTCGGGCTTCTCGGGCACTTCGAAACAGAAAAGATAAATTTTCCGGGCTTCCGGGGCTTTGGGCGATGTTAGAATGAAGGAAATATTGAAAAAGGGGTAAAAGATGGCAAATTTCCAAAAGTACCCGGGAAGGCTCGCAAGCCTTCTATTTATAGGGAGGTCTGAAGTCGGATTAGAAGGGGGGAGTCAGCAGCGAGGACATGCGGCAGCAGCAGGGCGAAGGTGCGCATTTGGCTCGCACGTGGGTTGCGCATGCGAGGGGCTCGGTGTCGGCCTCTGATTGGACCGAGGTCTAGTCCGAGACTTCGGACGTGGCACTCTCTGCGAAGCTCGAACACGCAATAAGAGACACGCGTCGGATTCCTAGTGGACCACTTCGGATGGCTCTCCGGTTGGGACACGCTTCTAATGACACATCAATTTCGGACACGTGGCACATTTTGAGCGAGGGTGACGTGGCCGAAGTCCACGTATGCGAAATTTCTCGGTTTTGACATTTTTTTCTCGATTTTCGCGCCAAAACTTATAAAATCCATAACTTTCGCATACGAGCTCCGTTTTTGATGTTCTTTATATGCACGCGTAGGTAAAATTACGCTCTACAACTTTCGTTTAGACTTCGTCGGCTAATTTTGACTTTAATTTTTATATTATTATTTTTAACAGACCGGGACAGGAAATCCGTTAAAAATTCATAACTTCTTCATCTGACGTCCGTTTTCGTCTGTCTCTTTACCGTTGTGCTACTATTGACGAGACCTTCGATTCTCGTTTAGGTCGTGCCGGCTAAAAATCACTCGATTTAAAATTCGAGTTTTTAGCTGTGTACTGCTAAGCTGAAACTTCGAAAAATCATAACTTACTCATACGAAGTCAGATTTGGGCGTTCTTTTTATGCCTACTCTCGATTTAATGAACACTACGACTTTCGCTTAGATCACTAAGGCTAAAAAGTAGTTTATCAAAACTCACTTTTTACGACATTCGGCTTCGTGCCGATTTTGTCGTGAAACTTCGACAGGTCATAACTTCTTCGTTATAACTCGGATTTTGATATTCTTTATATATCCGTAATCCTTGCCACGACCACTACAACTTTCTTAATATATATCGGCTTTATCTAATATTTATTTTCGACGCTCATTTTTATTCTTAATTAATTAACTCCTAGTAATTAAGCATAAAACACATAAAACACATAATATTCACATAATTCCTTTTCATTTCTTTAAAATGAGTTACAAAGGTTAACCTAGACTATCATATCAATATTAATGCCTAGCCTAGAAACACGGACATTACACAATAAGTCTTTGATGATTGAAAGTCGAGTGTTAAAAGTTTAACTATTTTAGATTCTTTATGTAATAAGATTCGACTTAACAGGGATTTGCGTTTGATTCATAGTAGTAGTTTATGTAAAACAGATAACTTATGAATTTGAGTCATACCCAAGGAAATTAACACACAAAGTAATTACTTTAATAGATATCCATAGCGTGAATACATCGTAACGTGGGAAAATTCGACCTTATCTACCGGTCTACAGCATCGAAAGTTAGTAAAAGTAAAACATTTAGCCGTGGTCCTAGTCTATAACAAAATTTGGGGTTGTGCAAGCACTACTTGCGACGCGTACTGCGCTTAGAGCTAGACTCTGCTTCTGAGTGTTGGGCTCCCATTAGTCGCCTCTCAAGGAGGACTTGTAGCTCCCTCATTTCTCTTATTTCAGCGAGGGTTGCATCCATTTGGCCCTGGAGTGCCACGGTGTGGATTCGGGTCTCATCATGTAGTTCGTCTAGGCGACATATATCGGAAGCGTTGCCTTGTGCCGTTGCATTGATTTCTCGAATCCGGGTCATCGAGATCCTTGACTGGTCGATTTGGTTAGCTATATTATCCATGATGATAGGGAGTACCCTTTCAGCTGAACCTCCATTGCTAACATTGTAGAAGTCTCGACACATCCCATACGGAGGGCACACTCCTTGTTGTCGGCTCCATTGGTGAATGAGGTTTCCCCACATGGGGGTTGGTCCTTGAAAACCTCTCCTGATCGCAGGAGGTCGGACGACTGGTGGGGGATTATACACTTCGGGCTCTGTATCGGTCCCCTCTGACTCTTCTTCTTCTTCTTCCATGGGTTCCTCTTCTTCTTCCTCTTCATCCACTATTTCCTCGGGATCCTCTTCTGGATCATCTTCCACCCAGCCTCCGTTACCTTGGTTCGGGTAGTAGGGGTCCCCTGGGAAGTGAAATCCGGCCATTGAGTCTGTACGAGAACAGGGATATGAGAATTGTCTAAATACTAAAGCATATAAATTTGATCATCAAGGTTAGACTATTGCATCTACAAAATACTCCTATAGTATTCTAAATGTTATGTTTGATTCTAAAGATTTATGTTTGGTAAGTTTTAGACTTGTCGTTTACTGCAACTATTCCCTGACATATGTTAGTCGGCTCTCGGATAAATATAGTTGATCACGCTATATTTATCCCAGTCCCGATTACATATTCCAAGGCATACTTGGAGTGCACAACTCATCTATAATACTTTTATATTGTTTTCCTTATGACACTATTATTGTTACGAAATGTATGCATGTATACTTTTTAATAAAATTATATTTTTAAAAGGATGTCTCTAAATCAGAGTGTTTTTGCCCAGTTGTGTTTATAGTTGTATATCAAAAATGGTTTTGATATACTTAGTTCACTATAAACAAAGCTCTGATACCAATCTGTCACACCCCCAAACCTGAACGACGGAAACATTCGGGGGCGGAGGACGTCATATTCAGTATCATAACAATTGAATAGTAAAGAAAGTACACACCACCATAACATATGTATTTGAAAAGTTTACATGATTGTAAGTGTTACATCTTTAAATATCAAATATAATATGGTGTTCCAAAAATATGTTACTAACGCCAGCGCGTTAGTCTTCAAAAGTATTTGCTACCTGGCTTAGAGATTTCCTGAGAATACAAGTTATTTCAAAGAAAAAGTGTCAAAAATTAAGTTGGTGAGTTCATAAGTAGTGATTTGAGTAAATGAATGCCATTGGAAAGTTCGTGTATGTTTTCCAGAAAATCCGATATTTTCTTAATAAAGTGGGTTATGAATCATTGTTGTATAAAGTGAATGTTTGAACCAGGAAAATCCTATATTTTCCTAAAATGAGATGCAGTCTTAAATAACCAAGACTGTAACATGTAAGCAAATATGTCATGTTTAAAATGAAGTGAAACTAGTTGTGGAAGTGTTTATCCTGAATTATGAACATGCTGCTAATACCCTATTATATAGTTATTACCTCTCCCCCCCCCCCCGAGCATGATTGAGTTATGTATTACTATGTGCATGAGTCATTGTTTCCGCGTATTGTGAGTTCCTCATAACCATACTAGACGCAGTACCTAATGTTGACATTTGTCACCCTGGGGACTGTAGCTAACAGTCAGGGTGCGGAGTCGTCAGCCCCGTATAGATCTATACACACTTGTCACGCTCTCCCTACAGGAGACTCTGGTTATATGTGGGGACTTTCGTTTGGTACAAACAAAGCTATATTACATCACATGGTTGCTAACAACGAGTTCACGAGTAATATGATGAAAAACCTTTTGTATGAAATGATTACCCTTTCTACAGTGTTAACAAAGGCATAATAACGAGTTGTGATTTCTTAAATACACGTAATGTTATAGTTGAAATGGTTACCCTTGTAGTATGCAAACGTATAAATAAAACGTATTTCATTTATAAAACATATTGTATCCCCGGAGGATAAGTTGTGTTGTGAGGTGTTTTGCATGATAATAATTTCATAAGATAGTTAAAACAACAGTATGAAAAGTATAGCAAAAGATTTGTGTTTCACACGATTTTAGTCGTGTGTTTACTTGTATTCCCCCTTTAAAAGTGTTTAAAAGCATTTAAAAAGCATTTGAAAACGTAGTGATAGGGGTATGAACTCACTTGGTAGATTGAAGAAGGTGAGACAAAGATCGAGCAGAACTTCGACTGGAGAAAGTTGATTTCTCGGATTCTCGGGAATCTCGGGAGCATAACACTTACTTCGAGACTTGGATGTGCAAACCGGGATGTCTTCGAGGGGTTAAACGCAGAGAATAAGCACGAGAAAGAGAGGAATTGAGCATTAAACCTGGAACCCCTTGGGTTCTATTTATAGGCTGTGATTTGGGGTCTCACGTCGTGAGCATGGGCTTGCTATGTCTGAAACCTCGAAAAATCATAATTTCCTCATACGAAGTCAGATTTGGACGTTCTTTTTATGTACGCTTACGGTTTAGTGATATCTACGAGTTTCATTTAGATACTTAAGGCTAAAAGTATTTTATTGAAATTTTGTGTTTTACGCTTAACAGTGTTTTGTCAGTTTTGTTGCGGATTTTCGATTGGTCATAACTTCTTCGTTATAACTCGGATTATTGTGTTCTTTATATTTTTGAAAACCTTGATACGATATCTACCACTTAGTACATTCACATTGAGATTTTTGAACATTTCATTTTTTACTTTATTCCTATTATATTAAGATAGGTTACCAAACTCGACTTTGGATCGTTACATTGATTCGAAATATCGGGTTGTTACGTACTCAAACGAGTCGAAGGCCTACAGGATGTTCAACACAAACTCTGAGATCACTGGAGAATCATTTCAGGTGAAATTTGATGATGAATCCTACACAAATGATATGGTTTATCATTCTTCATCCATTCTTGATGATCTCACTTATTATCTTTCCGGGGATTATGAGCTCATTGAACATGTTATCTCGTTTGAAGTTGATATCCCTCCATCTCCATCCTCCTATCTCAGAGACTTTCAAATCAAAGAAACTATTGAAGAAATAAGTGAAAATGATTCTCCAGTTGAAGTCATTGAATTTCTTCTTATAAACATTGATGATCTTACCAAGGACTCAAGTGGATCTAGCACATCTGTAATCAATTTACATTCTGTTATTGGTCACCCTGCCGACCAAATCATTGAAAACATCTCAGATAGCGTTCGTACTTGGCGACAAGAAACAAACAAATTTTGCATATATGTAAACTTTGTCTCACTGGTTGAGCCTATGAAGATTAATGATGCACTCAAATATGTTGATTAGATTAAATCAATGCAAGATGAATAAAAGGAGTTTAAACGTCACAATGTATAGACTCTTGTTCCTCGTCCGGAGAACGAAACTATTATCAGCACTCAGTGGGTATTTCGCAACAAGATGGATTAAGACGAAATTGTTATAAGAAATAAGGCACGATTTGTGGCTGAAGGATTTACTCATTAGGAGGGTCTAGACTACAATGAAACATTTTCAAATGTTGCAAGACTTGAAGCAATTAGGCTCTTTCTTGCCTATGCATCATTTATAAACTTCAAGGTATATCAACTGGATGTTAATAGTGCCTTTTAAATGGAGAGCTTCAAGAAGAAGTGCTTCTCAAACAACCTCATGGCTTCGAAGATGATAAGTTTCCTAACCGTGTTTATAGAACGGACAAAGCAGTGTCTGGATTGAAGCAAGCTCCCAGAGCGTGGTATGATACATCGGAAAATTATCTCATTCAGAATGGATATCGACATGGTGCCATTGATAATACTTTGTTCATCAAATAGTTAGGGTCTCATGTTATTCTTACACGAGTATATGTTGATGACATCATCTTTGGATCCACTAATGAAGCCTTGAGCAAAGAATTTGCTAAAGTCATGGCTCATAAGTTTGAAATGAGCATGATGGTAGAATTAACCTTATTCTTGAGTCTGCAAGTCAAAATACTTCTAGATGGTATATTAATTTGTCAAAGCAAATATGTGCATGACATGTTAAAGAAATTCGCTTTCTCTAACTGTAAGCCAACCAAAACTGCTATGTCCGCTCCTACAAAGATTCATGCTAACACTGATGGTATTGATGTCAATGCAACACTATATCGAGGAATGATCACAGCTCTGCTCTATCTTACAACGAGTTGTCCTAACATAATGTTTACGACCAGCATTTGTGCTCACTATCAATCCAATCTAAAAGAGTTTCATCTTAAACTTGTCAAGCGCATCTTTAGATACCTATATCATTCTCCAAATCTTGGACTTTGGTATTCTCATGACTCCCTATTTGAATTAGTTGGTTTCACTAACTCTGATTATCTAGGTTGTTCCTTAGATTAAAAGAGTACTTCTGGTGGATGTCATGTTTTGGGAAACAGAGTGATAAGATGATCTAGCAAAAAACAATCTTATGTTTCTCGTGCAACTGCTGAAGTTCAATATGTTGCCGCTGGAAGATGTTGTGCTCAAATTCTTTAGATTCAGAATCAACTTCTTTATTATCGATTTAAGTTTCTCAAGACTCCTATTTTCTGTGACAACACTAGTGTCATTCTCATCACTTAAAATTCAGTCCAACACTCCAAAACAAAACATATAGAGATTCAGCATCATTTCATCACGGACAATGTTCAAAAAAGGAAGATTGAGCTGATGTATATACCCACTGATGATCTACTCGCTAATATTTTCACCAAGCCATTGGACGAAAAAAAGATTACTTTTCTCACTGGTGAACAGGGCATGCTTTCCATGTCCTGAGGTTTTTGAACTTATTAAAATAATGTCATGAATATTGCCTTTAATATTTTGTTTGTTTTATTGTTATTCTAGTACTCATCTCCTTGCTTTTAGAAAATAAAAAAAACTACAAAAATAAGTCTTTATTTTCATTTATTTTTTTATTTATTTTCTTTCAGAAAATTACAAAACTACAAAAATAAGTATTTTATTGTAACTAGATATGCAATAATATATCTTCTTTACCAAAGGAGTATATGTATATGTTTATCCTAATCTCTCATGTATCTTAAGCACAAGTCTTATGATGAATCATCTTAATTCAAATTCGTTTCTCCAACATTTTCATCAGCAAATCTTATTATTTAGCCTGGTTGTATGACCAACCTCAATGACTCTGCATTCTTTCCTCATCGGCTACATATTTTAATTTAAATGTGATCCTCATCACGTATAGCACAACAAATATCACTATAGAAACAACATGAGGAATACATGTGTCTGGAAAAATGATATTTTTTGCTCTTGTGTTTCATCAGATCTTCTCTCATGGTGGTAAATATGAATCTTTGAATCCATCAGAATAATCTCATCTTTAAAGGATAAGAACATCCATTTCTCCATGTCTTGGTGCTGAAACCTCTATATTTTGATGTGTTTGGAAGTGTGAAATATCTGCTAACCTGTCTCTCTTTTATAGACAGACTTTTGTGTGGCGGAAATCTTGAAAAGAGGAAGTACTTTATGAGCATTCAATTTAAAAGATATACCATATCAGGTCTTTATGTTTCTTCCTGAAAAAGTTGCATGTTTCTCTTTTTGACCATTTCTTTTGACTATTTCTTTTAGTGTTTATTTATTTTGTCTCCAATTTTGTCTTGTACCATATCAAAGGAATTGATGGTATATCAATGATTCTTGACTGAAGTTGTAAGCATAACTCTATGATGCTAGGAGTTAAATCACTCCATGTTGATGAGTTAGAAACTATCTATGATTCACACTAATTGAACATCAATGTGATTTGGTCATTTTTTTCTCTTACTAACAAGCCTTCTATCATAAAACTTAATAATTCACTATACGATACCATACACTGATAAAAGTTTGAAATTTTGTGTTGATGGTTAAGCTATGTACAGTAGTTTATCACACACACCAACCCTTTCTTACCCTATTCTCTTCTTAAAAGTTTTGTGATTCAGCGTAAAATACTAGATAATGATGAGAACATGAAAAATCTATGCTGATGGGTATATCATGTATTTTGGTATATTACACACACCTACCCACTCTTGACCTACAAAGCTTCTAACAAAGAAATTTTATGATTCATTGTATAAGCCATACACTAATAAAAATTCGACACTCTATGTCGATGGGTAAATTCCATAGCAGAATATATTACACACATCATACCATTCTCTCCCAAGTTTTTCTTCTAATAAAAGTGGTTAATGATTCAGCATATAAAACCATACATTGATGAAACTATGCAACATGGTGTAAGTGATCTACTATTACAACACAATAGTGTGATACACCAAACCTCTTACCATCATTTTGTTGTACTTATGATTGTTTCTACTCACTCATCTCATCTGACTCAACACATATAGAGTTCTCAAACTGACAAGATAAACCCACAAGCTTTATTATATCCAGCTACTGCTAAGGGGGAGATTTTGCAGCCAAAAAGGGGAGAAAAGAAAGAAAAGCATAAATTTTTGCTACTCTCTGATTGATCTCTGTCTTTACAAAGACTGAAGGAAACATTGATTTATGAACGCATCTATAAGGGGGAGAATAGAAAGAATAGCAAAAAGTTGAAGAATATGTTGATGATTTCTATTGACGTTTAGAGATTTCGGGTTTTGACATCATCAGATTTGGGGAGATTGTAAGGTCATACCATAGAATTTGATGATGTAAAACATTGTCGCTCTGAATCTTATCAGCACCAGCATCTCACCGAGACACAGTACCAACGTAAAGATCTATCTACAAAGTCTTTTCAGCATTATATCTATACTAGTGTAATATTATGTGTGTGTGTGTGTGTGTATATATATATATATATATATATATATATATATATATATATATATATATATATATATATATATATATATATATATATGTAGTGGTTAGCAGATCCTATATCTTTGAGATATCGGATATACTTTATTATTTACATATTTTAGGTGAAATCCCTGATTTTTAGGGATTCACATCGTATTGCTCTACTATATAATCATGTATTAGGGTTCGTATCATTAGTTTATTAACAAAACCTAAAAAGCTTTGTGCTTGTTCTCTTGGTGAGAAAATTTTTCTTAGTGAAAAACATTTGTGATATATCTTTGTTTTCTTTTAGTTATCTTTCTGTTAATTGACCACGATCAAAGGAACCTACAATGTTTATCTAAAACAAGAACAAGAACCCTTTTCCGAATACATGAAGATCTGGGTTTTGTTTGGATTTCAAATAAATATATTCCTGAAATGGCGCATATGTTTAAATATGCCATATTTCCATTTATACGGAATGTTGAAAAAGGACGAAAGTTGCAACTTTTTAAAATTGCATGTTCATATTTGTTGCGTTTTTTAAATTTGTGATCAACTTGTCACTTTTTAAGAAACACAAACACCACTTATGATATTTAATCTAATTTAAAATTTAAAAATCTATAATAAATGTAAAACTCCAAAGATTAATTTTAGGCTTATTTTATATATACCCTAATTATTTGGTGTACCTATAACATCCGGATCCTCGAGGTACGAAAAATTAAGTAAATTATGAGTTTGATGGTGGTCACAACGTGAGGGAAGCACCGTCACGTCGTGACATGGCCGCATTGTTCGAGATGAGTCATTTAAGTGTCAGGACGTCACACTCTACGGGTCACAACATGACACATAATCAACTGCAAAACCAAAAGATTCATACTTAGACCCTATTTAAAGGAATTTAAGGGCTAGGGTTTCCTTCACCCTCAGCCTCCATCACCTCAAATCGACTTTTTGGCCAAACACTAGCTCTCTTGAAGCTTTTGAGCTGATTCTTGCAAGTTGTGGTGGTTTTGAAGGAAGGGGAATAAGTGGTGGTGCCTTGTTTCCCCAATATCTCATATGTGTGCATCTTCTGGATTCCTTGTAAGTCCTCCAAGTCTCCATCTTTTTATGCTTCCGCTTTAGATCTAGGTTTTATGTCTTGTTTTTTCCGAATGGGTTGAAGAGATAATGTTTGCAACTTTATGGTTTCTATATGTCCCTTAAGAATCATATCTTATAGATGTAGCTTTTGATGGTGGTTTGAGGACTTTTCTTGGATCTTAGGTTATTTTGCACCTTCTGATCTAGATTTGGTAGAGGATACGCATGAAGCATGCATGTCCATAAAGTTTGTATTTTTAGGGATCATTAGGGTTCGTAAAGCCTTTCTAGAAGTTTAGGATCGGAGACTTCATCGATTAAGTGCTTAATAGATTATTCCATGCATTAAAGTTGTCATTATGGAACTTGGACATGAGATCTTGACTTAGAGTGATGTGTCAAGGGATAAAGTTGGAAACTTTATCCATTAAGACCTTGGGTAGAATCCGATTTGAGAATTGGAGCTTATGGTATCGATGGAAAATGGCTTAATCCATTAAGCTAGAAAGTCCAGTTTTCACGACATGACACCCTTATTGTCACGGCGTGAGGATAGGGGTCTTCCCAGATTATTTTGGAACGTTCTACGTCACAACATGATGACTGATACATCATGACGTGACGACGAGTTGGACCGAGTTAAGCTGCGTTGAGTTGGAGTCGAATTGTGACTAAGTTGAGACTGGGTTGAGCCCGCTCCCACGACACGACCATGAGTTGGTCACGACGTGAGGGTCAACTGATGGAAGAATCGATCGTTGACTTTGACCTGGTTTGACTTTTGGCCCAATTTAGGGGTTAAACTAAGGTGGGACCCTGTTTGATACATTAGGTGGGTCGTAGCATCGTTCGCATGGCAGTGAGCTGTATTCTTAGCTGATTTCATGAGACATGTTAGTCTTCTCACTATACTATGTAGGATGCTAGATGTCTTTTTGATACTTACATGGAATACCTTGTGGGTAGCCCGTGGCATTTGTTTGAAAGACCATGGAGGTAGCCATGTCAGTTGTGTGGATGACCTTGTGGTAGCCAAGGGACTGCAAGGGAAGACCGTGGGGGTAGCCCATGGAACTTGTTTGAAAGACCATGGGTATAGCACATGGCAATGTATGTATGGTAGGTGGTATTTTTAGGAACTCACTAAGCTGCGTGCTTACGGTTTTCTGGTTTAACATTTTCAGGTACTTATAGTTCTAGAGGGAAGGGTCCGACTTGACTGCGCCACATCCCCTCAGATTTCCGTATCGATGATTATTTTACTGTGATGATTTTGATATACTATTTTACTATGATGATTTGATACATTTGTATTATGATTGGTTTCAAGGTACATGAACTATGGATTTGATGGTTTTTAAAACTGAAAAATATTTATGAGTAATTTGGGAAGTTACAAGTTGGTATCAGAGCCTTGGTTTGAGGGATTCAGGCACACTCTCAAGTGTATCTGAACTTAAACTGAGGAATTGATAATCTTTAAAAAAAAGTAAAGAAAGTAAATTTTCTAAAAAGATTTTCATAAAGAAAAGGGGTACGATGCGTGCGATCAGCCGAGCTCAAGTAAGTGATTCTCAAAATACCCATACATAAGTGTTATGATTGATATGCTATTTTGTTAATTGCATGCTAGAGTAGTGCTAAGGATACCTTCAAGAATCACATGCTAGAATTGCTTGATTTGTGTGATGCCTTATAGCCTAGGGGGATTGGATGCTATATATTACTTGGAATTTATATCGACTTAGTTAATTGTAAAGTGTATACTTTAAAATTTTATACGATTCGGATCATATAGCCCTAGAATGACTAATTTGGTGTTATTTCCCATTCCTTGTCTGGTTATGGGCTTAGGGTAGAATCATTTATTCAAAACTCTATGTAGTCTCGTTTTGTGTATAATTTGCATCCATAAGGAAACCAACGATGTTGGTAGAAGTTCCTTGTATTGAGAGGCTAGCGAGGCGAGGATTTCTAGGAGAGCCTTGGGAGTACTTCAGTGGGGATATGTATTATGCTTAGCATATGACTTGTATGAATTGATTTTGTGGAGTGACTTAGAGGATTCGGGACGGTTCTTGAGGAAAGAACGGATAGGTGTGGAAGGTAGTATTGGGCCCGTACTACTGAAATCACTGGATCGGTACTCAAGTCAAGGATGGTCTCGGAGATTCTATGGAGCTGGCAGGGTGAGAGTTCCCTTGAGTTTATTCTGAATGTTTGTATGTTTATATTTCAGTATGGTGACCACTCGAGGAGGAGGTTCTCGATCGGATTCTGGTTATGGCACTGGTGCCGAACCGATTGATGAGAGAGTGCACAAGTTCATCACGTTTGAGATCACTTGTGATATCTTGCATGCTACTCATGTGAATTTTGGTACCACCAAGGAGGGGATTATGAAGCTTTTGGAAGAGCATCTCGGGGCCTTTCGGGCCGAGATTACGGCGGGACAGTTGGGGAGCTCGGACTCTCTCAGTTCGGGAGTTTAAGGCTTGTAGAGCCCTTGAGTTCTTTAGGGAAAATGACCCAATTGCTAGCCACCGATGGATTGTTGATATGGAGAATGCTCGACGAATGAGCTTCTGCCCCAAGGGGTTGAAGTTGGGGTTCACATCTTGCCTTCTAAGGGACCAAGCTCGTGACTGGTGGGAGGAGGTTGGTCATGCATTGGGATCTGCGTCCTTCATGGCCATGACATGGGATGATTTCGTGACAAGGATTAAAGCTAAGTTTGCGCCAACGATTGAGGTGAAGCAGCTGGCGAGGGAGTTCAAGGACCTTCGCCAGACTACTGAGACTATGACGGAGATCACCGCCAAGTTCTGAGAGAAAGCTATGTTGGTTCCGCAATATATGGCAGACGAGGAGATGAAGAAGACAAGATACCATGATATGCTGACAGATGACATTCGGGAGTTTTTGAGTATCTCCGGTTGCAGGACATTGAAGGACATGATTGCTAGGTCCTAGGAACATGAAATTGATTTGGAGCTTCTAAAGAAGCAAAAACCGGTTCACATTCAAACTGTGGCGGGCTCAGAGAAGAAGCCTGATACTTTTGAATTACGATCTAGAGGTCAGTAGGGCCTGAGCCATTGCGGAAAGTGCGGGAAACCACACGATAGGGTGTGTCGAGTCAGTGGTTTAGGCTGCTACAGGTGCGGAAAGACGGGTCACAAGATCAAGGATTGTACCTAGTTATCATGTCTGATTTGCGTTCGTTGCAATTAGACGGACCACAAAAAGGCCGATTGCCCAACACTAACAGGGGGAGTTGTAACACTCGCAGATTCGGGCTAGTCAATTATTATATAGTAAGCGTTAAAAATGAATTTTTGATAGAATATTATTTAGCATAAATAATCTTAACCAAAGTTATAGTATATCTGACAAGGATTCTGTGCATATAAAGAACGCCTAAATCTACTTTCATGAAAGGAAGATATGATTTTTAGAAGATTCAGTGTAGCAGTATGCGACACAGAAACCAAAATTGAAATCGATCGACTTTTAGGAAAAACTATCTAAACGAGAATTGAAGATATTTTCAATACCTATCTGTCGATATAAAGATAGTCGAGAATGGATATCGTACGAGAAAGTTATGAATTTTTATCTAACTTTAACAGTCTAAGCCTGTTAAAACTATAACTTAAAAAATAAATTCAAAATTATCCTACAAATTCTAAATGAAAGTTGTAGATCTCGCCGATAGCTATGCATGGATATAAAATACATTGAAAATGGAGCTCGTATGAAAAAGATATGAATTTTTAAAGATCTTATGAAAATTTGTGTGCAGTCGCGCGTATAGACAATATGTGTGACGCGCATCTGACAACCCACAAGATTATGACATGTGTTAAGTCAGGATAAGGCCATGTCATCACCCGACAATTTGTGTGGCGCGCCCAGACAGAGTGCACGGCGCGCACCTGCTTTTTTCGTGTATAAATAGCAATCGAAATTTCGAACATTTTCACACCTTTCCTCAATCTCTCTCTCTCTCTCTCTCTCGCTCTCTCTCTATCAATATTATCCTATTTTCCTTTAGTTTTACTCTTCGGTGAAGCCTTGAGGTTATTAGGAGCCCGACAACTAGTATCTATCAGGTCGTAGTTTTGTTAGTGCAATTTCAGACTTCTGTCTAGGAAACATCTGTACGTTAAATTACACTCAAATTTATCTTACTGTAATTTATATTTATATTCATAGTCGTTATTATGAATCTATAAATAAGATTTATTCGTGATTCCAAGTCATTATGATAATTGATCTACTTACGGGGATGATGTCTAGGCTAGATTTAAGGATGTGTTTAAAGTGGGATTTCCAAACAGTATACTCTATATACTAAACGGACCCTACCTCTAATATGATCCTACTTGGTTATTCCTTACTTGATAGATCTTGATGTAAACATTGAGATTAGTGAGAAATATAGACTATCATTCGTCCCCAGGAATATAAAACTAAGACTTAGTAATATGAACCTAGGTCACATCAAAGGAGAAGCTGAAATACCAAGGTGAAGTTCTGCCCAAATTCCGAGGCATCTACTTTTATCAAGTGAGTGCATAGTTATTTTCAGCATACACATATATATCAAGTATTTAATTTTCTTAGATTTCCTATGTGCTTATAATCTACGTTCCTGATAGTTGTGCTAAATGAGATCATGATTTTACTCGAAATAAATTATATATGTATTTTATTTTACTTATATTGTATCGGGTAAAAATGGTAGAGAGAAAGAGATGAGATAATGGTGAGAGACCATACCAGAGATAAAATAATGGTGAGAGGCCATGTCAGAGATAAAATAATGGTGAGAGACCATGCCATAGATAAAATAGTGGTGAGAGACCATACCGGAGATAATATAATGGTGAGAGACCATGCCCAACTAAGAGAAGTCATCTAGCATAGTATTGATGACGACCAAAGACTCTTCTATACATTCCAGTTGAACATTAGTAGACTCGTAATCTGTATGTGTTAATGAATCATATTAGCCGGTAGTATGGATTGTGTTTTCATTCGAATACTCTATCCCCCTTATGGTTTCCTTATAGACATGCATTGATAAGGAATCCCCAAAGTAGTGTTGTATACTCGTTGTTTCATAAATCCTTTAGGATAGGACCCTTGAGATTATCATTTTAGGATCAAAGATTGAGAATAACGGGAATGGGTAATTAGGATTAAATCTTTTTGGCATGTTAAAATATACTTAAAACAATATAATAATAATATTATGGGTTTAAAGCCCTATGTGCTCACCAAGCTTCCACGCCTGACCCACTTAGATTCTTTGTATCACACGTAGCGGTATGAAGGTACAATCCATTGAGAGATTCAAGGAGTTTAGTCCATTAGTACAATAAGTTAATGTAAGTCTTATGTTTATGCTTATGTTTCTTGTATCAATTATGATATCCCAGAGTTATAATAATCAATTAAAAACATTTCTTCATAAATACTTTTACGGGACCAAATTCAGCATCTATAAATAAACTCTGTTTTTAAAATAAGCATAAATAAATAAAATGGTCTTTTCTGGCCAAGAAAATTAGGGATGTCACAGGAGCAATGGTGGCGCCTTCACCAGCCACATTGAGGATCACTGATGGCCGCTAGGGAAAGGCGGATATTCCCATGGTGAAGAGTAGGGCATTCCAGTTCACGACTGAGGAGACACAGGCAACTCCAGATGTGGTTATCGGTATGTATCCTTGTCATAACTTTTGCTGCTTTCTTTGTTTATGCTTATGTTTTATCTGATCATGTATAGGGACTTTCTTAGTCAATGGTATGACCGCTCATGTTATGTTCGAGTTAGGTGCTACCCGATCTTTTGTATCTATTGTGCTTAGCAAGAATTTTAGCGATGCGATTTAGGTGTTACCCGATCAGTGGTTTGTTTAGCTGTGAGGGCTAGGAGATATCTTCAGCAGGGTTGCTCCGGATTCCTAGCTTATGTGGCGGATACACGAGTGGAGGGTAAGAAGTGTGTAGATGATGTACCCATTATTCGGGAATTTTATGATGTGTTTCCCGAGGATCTGCTTGCAGTGCCTCCCGAGTGGCAGGTTGAGTTTTCAGATTGATTTGATTCCTAGAACGGTTCCGATAGCCAAGGCACCCTATCATTTAGCACCTCCTAAGATTTTGGAGTTGTCTACACACTTGCAGGAGCTGTTAGACAAGGGATTCATTAGACCGAGCAGTTCTCCATGGGGAGCTCCGAACCTATTTGTAAACAAGAAGGATGATTCACACAGGATGTGCATTGATTACCGGGAGCTGAATAAGCTGACGGTAAATAACCGTTATCCACACACGAGGATTGATGACTTATTTGACCAACTTCAGGGTGCATCTTGATTCTCCAAGATTGATTTGACATCGGTTTATCACCAGATGAGGGTCAGAGATGAGGATGTGTAGAATACAACCTTCTGGACTCGTTATGGTCACTATGATTTTGTGGTAATGCCATTCGGGCTCACCAACACACCAACAACGTTCATAGATCTCATGAACATGGTGTGTAGGTCGATGTTGGATCAATCTGTGATTGTCTTCATTGATGATATTTGGTTTATTCCAAGACCAAGGAGCAGCATGAAGAGAACTTGCAGGAGGTTTTGAGGACCTTGAGGAGGGAGAGACTTTATGTCGAGTTCTCCAAGTGTGAGTTCTGATTGCACTAAGTGCAGTTTTTGGGGCACATCGTCAACCAGAAGGGTATATTGGCTGATCCGGCCAAGAAAGAGGTAGTGAGGCAATGGGCGGTTCCAAGGCCACCATCAGAGATCAAGAGTTTCCTTGGTTTAGCATGTTATTATTAGAGGTTTATTCAGGATTTCTCCAAGATTGTTGTTCCCTTGACACGTCTGACGAAGAAGAATGTTTCTTTCTGGTGCGGGCCTGATCAACACACAACTTGTGAGACCTTGAGACAGAGGTTGTGCGAGGCTCCGATTTTGACCCTCCCTGAGGGTATGAAGAGGTAGGCAGATGTTGTTAGAGGAAGCTCACAAGTCAAAGTTTTCGATTCATCCAAGAATCACAAAGATGTATAGAGACCTAAGACTGAGTTACTAGTGGCTTTGTATGAAGAGGGAGGTAACATGGTTCGTGGAGCGGTCCTTGACTTGCAGAAAAGTCAAGGTCGAACATTGGAGACCCTACGAAAAAATGCAGTCGTTACCCATTCCTAGATGGAAGTAAGAATAGATCACTATGTATTTTGTTAAAAAGTTGTCAAGGATGGCGTGTGGGGTAGATTCTATCTGGGTGATTATTGACAGGTTGACCAAGAGTGCTTATTTGATACCCATTGCTAAGTGTATCCCCAACGAGAAATTGGATGACATCTACATTAGGGAGGTGGTGGTCTGACATGGGGTGCCAGTTTTGGTGGTATCTGATCAAGATGTTAGTTTCACCTCCAGATTCTAGAGGAAATTTAATGAGGAGTTAGGTACTCAGCTACATTTCAGCACCACTTACCACCCATACCGACAGACAGAGTGAGCAGACCATTCAGACGCTCAAGGATATGGTAAGGGTATGTATGTTAGATTTTGGCGGGAGTTGGGATACATGTCTTCCATTAGCTGAGTTCTCCTACAACAATAATTGACATGCCAGTATTGATCGACCTCCTTTTAAGATGCTTTACGGGAGGAAATGTCAGACTCTTTTTTATTGGGTCAAGGTGGAGCATCGAGTCATGGGGAGTATTGAAGTGGTTCTCCAGACCTCTGATTTGATTCAGCAGGTGTGAGACCGACTACAGACCATGCAGAACCACTAGAAGAGTTATGCCGATCGTCAACGCTCGGACCTCGAGTTTCAGGTCGAGGATTATGTGCTAATGAATGCCTCACCTTGGAAAGGTGTCATCCGGTTCAGGAAGCAGGGAAAATTGGTCCCCAGGTATATTGTTCCCTTCAGGATTATTGCCCGAGTGGGAAAGGTTGTGTATTGGTTGGATATGCATGACGAGCTTAGTCAGATATACAACACTTTCCACGTCTCTCAGCTTCGAAAATGCTTGGTGGATGATTCCGTGGTAGTACCCTTGGACGACATTCAGATTGATGAGCTCTTGAATTATGTTGAGAGACCGATTGCGATTCTCGAGAAGAATAAGAATACCATGCGCAACTGGAAGGGTTCCGAGTGGACTTGGGAACTTGAGGAGGAGATAAGAGAGAATTACCATGAGCTGTTTGTGGTGGTGGACTTCGAGGATGAATTCAGATTCAAGTGGGGGAGATTTTTAATATCTGGATCCTAGATGTATGAAAAATTAAGTAAATTATGATATTGAAGGTGGTTACGACCTGATGCAAGCACTGTCACGTCGTGACATGGCCGCATTGTTCGGGATGAGTTATTTAAGTGTCACAATGTGACACTCCATGGATCATGACATGACACCTGATCAATTACAAAACCCAAAGATTCAGAATTGGACCCTATTTAAAAGGAAGTAATGGGCTAGGGTTTCCTTCACCCTCAGCCTTCATCACCTCAAATCGACTCTTTGGCCAAACCATAGCTCTCTTGCATATTTTGAGCTCATTTTTGCAAGTTGTGGTGGTTTCGAAGGAAAGAGAAGAAGTGGTGGTTCCTTGTTTCCTTGTAAGTCCTCCAAGTCTCCATCTTTCAATTCTTCCGCTTTAGATATAGGTTTTATGTCTTATTTTGGTCCCTTTGGGGTGGTTATAATGGGTTGAAGAAATAAAGTTTGTAACTTTATTGTTTCTCTATGTCCCTTGAGCATCATATCTTATAGATCTAGGTTTGGATGGTGGTTTGAGGACTTTGCTTGGATCTTAGGTCATTTTGCACCTTTTGATCTAGATTTTGGGAGAGGACATGCATGGGGCATTCATGTCCATAAAGTTTGTATTTTTATGGATCATTGGAGTCCCTAAAGCCTTTCTGGAAGTTTTAGATTGAAAAATTCATGGAATAAGTGCTTAATAGATTATTCCATGCATTAAAGTTGTCATTATGAACCTTGGACTTGAGATCTTGAGTTATAGTGATGTCTCAATAGATAAAGTTGGAAACTTTAACCATTAAGACCTTGGGGCGAATCAAATATGATAATTCGAGCTTTTGGGATCGATGGAAAATGGCTTCACCATTAAGCAGGAAAGTCCAGTTTTCACGACGTGATAATGAGCTGGACCGAGTTTGAGCTGAGTTGAGTTAGAGTCAAATCGCAACTTAGTTGAGAACGGGTTGAGCCTATTCCCACAATATGACCATGAGTTGGTCACGACGTGAGGGTCAACTGACGGAGGAATTGACCTTTGACTTTAACCTTGATCGTTCACTTGTTGACTTGGATTGACTTTTGGCCCAATTTAGGGGTTAAACTAAGGTGGGACCCTGTTTGATGTTTTAGGTGGGTCGTAGGATCATTCATATGGCAGTGAGTTGTATTCTTAGCTGATTTCGTGAGACATGTGTGTCTTTTCACTATACTATGAATAATTCTAGATGTCTTTGTGATACTTGCATGGAAGACCCATGGGGTAGCCCGTGACATTTATATGAAAGACCATGGGGGTAGCCCATCGCACTTGTGTGTAAGACCTTGGGGTAGCCAAGGCACTACAAAGGAAGACCATGGGGGAAGCCCATTGCTATGGTATGAAAGACCATGGGGATAGCACATGAAACTTGTATGCAAGACCATAGGGTAGCCCATGACAATGTATGTATTGTATGTGGTATTCTGGGGAACTCACTAAGCTTCGTGCTTATGGTTTTGTGGGTTAACATTTTCAGGTACTTCCATTTATAGATGAAAGGTCCAGCTTGACTGCACAACATCCCCTCACGATTTCCATATTGATGATTATTTTACTATGATGATTTTGATACACTATTTTACTATGATGATTTTATACATTTGTATTACGATTGGTTTCGAGGTACATGAAGTATGGATTTGATTATTTTTAAAAATGGAAAAAAAAATTATTAGGCGCTTGGCGGATGATTAATCGGCGCCTAGGCGCTTGGCGGTCCTCTACCGTCGACGTTTTTAGCTAATCGGACTATATAATCGGTCGTGGTCAAAGTCGGTCAAAGACGGGTCTAGGTGCCCAAATCGGTCAAAGAAAGTCAACGTAATTTAAAAAATTTTTAAGGGCAATATTGTAAAAATGTAACAAATGCTTCTAGGGTTGCTTCCGATTTCTCATTCGATGCAGTAAAAAAACTCGACATTCTCTCTTCCTCTCTGGACACAAACCACGAACGAGAACAAAGAAAGGGAAATTGGCGCATCTTCTTCTTCCGTCGACTTTAGCTCCGGCCTCTCACGTCGTCGACTTTAGCTCCGGCCTCCAGTTCGTCATCTCCTTCAAGCAATGACGTCGCAGTCCCCTTCCATGCTTCAGTTCACGACTTCAGCTCCTCCCGTCGTGAAGTTTCTTGGGTCATGAAGTTTAACGATTCCAATTCTCGGTTCCAAAATCAACTCTTCTTCCGACTTCAGCTCCTCTCATCGACACTAATTGAGTTATCCAACAAAGGTTTGTTTTTACTTCTCTATGACAACTTCTTCTGTTAACAACAAGCAGGAATTTGTTGAACAATAGCATTTGTTGGGTCATTGTTGCTTTTTCATACCTTGTTTATTTGGTAATTTAGTAGCATGTTTATTGACCATGGGTCAAGTCTCAATGGTATACATCATGCATGAATTATGTGAGTTTGATTTATGGAGATTAGGAAGAAGAAAGTGAAATCGATTTGAAATTAGAAAAACAGAAAAGCTATACAACGATATCACATATGTGGTGTGTGGATATTATTCTGTACAGAGCAAAAAGATGAAGACTTGAGGTATGAAGTCTTCTCTGTGACAGCTTCTTTTGTTAACAGATATTGTCTGGGTAATTAAACATTTGTTAAAGCTGTTTAACATGAAATCTGTTAAGAAAATTGGTATCTGGTTAATTGACCATTTGTTGAAGCTGTTTAACATGAAATCTGTTAAGATACTGAATTTATGTCAAGTAGTTTTTTTTTCAAATCTGTTAAATATGAATATGTTGTGCATTTGTTAAAATCTGTTAAACATGAATATGTTAAGTACTTCTTTTAGCACTTTAGCATTAAGGCATTAACATGAATCTATAAGTTGTTTGGTTGATTGATAATCATTTTGTCAAGCATTCATATTATATTTTTTAAGGTGTTAATTTTTTTTAATGTGTTAATGTGATAATTTAACAGTTGACAATCAATGACTTCGAATGCTTCGACTACACCGTCTGTGGGATCAACCGCCACCGATACACATAAATGGAATTCGGATGATGTTGGTTGGGAATATGGTATTATCCTAGATAAAAGCAACTTGGATAGATTGAAATGTAAATTGTGTGGAAAAGTGTTTGGCGGAGGGATAACTAGAATGAAACAACATATTGCTCATGTGAAGGGGAATGTATCTTCATGTCCAAGTTCTACAAAAGATTATCAATTGAAATGTCGAAATTCTATTAATGAAGGGAAGTTAAAAAAGAAAGCTAAACTTTCGCAAGATGAAGCCTTAAGATTTGAGGTGAGACAAGAATTCCATGACAGTGTGGATGGAGTTGAATCTTCTTTCGGGTTGAAAGCACTAAATGTTATAGGTCAATGGATGGCTACGCAAACAATATAAACCCCGAAGAAGAAAGGTCGTCTAGATTCAAGTTTACATTTAACGTCTTATCTTTTAAATCCGTATTATCATTATAAGGATCCACAACTCCAATATGATCCCGATATAATGAATGCGCTTCTTGATTTTTTTGATACATTACTTTGTGACAATTTTGAGATGCAAAGGCAAGTTGTAACAATTGACTTGCCAAAGTACAAGAAAAAGTTTGATAGATTTGGTTGCGATCTTGCAATTAAAAATTATAGGGTGAATGATGCCGAGTTTGATTTGGGTAATTCATTTTACTTTTAGTCATGTATGTTAGTATTTTATAAAATTTTGATATTTATCGATTTATAATGTGTTTTTGTTTAAAAAGTTGTAGCTAGTTGGTGGGGACTATTTCGTGGCACAACTCCTCATTTGACAAAGATTGCAATGATGATTCTTTCTTTGACTAGTAGTTCATCGGGTTGTGAAAGGAATTGGAGCACGTTTGAATGGGTTAGTAATATAAAGTATTAAATTTATATTTTATAAAATTTATATATTAAGCACATTTCAACTCTTTGTTGTATTTACATTTCTAGGTACATACAAAAAAAGAAATAGAATGGAGGCAAACAAATTGAACAATCTTGTTTATGTTCAATTCAATGCTAATTTAATGGAAAAAAACCAAAAGCGAAAAGATAGAAATATGGAGGTGTTGTTAGAAAATGATTCAATCTTGGCTCAAGAATGAATTGTTGATGTAGATGAAGTAGACCCCGAAACGGTTAATGGAGATCTAGGAACCGATGATAATCAAGCACCCCGAGAAAGTCCAAGAACGAGGGAACTTTCCGATGAAGATTTTGAGTCCGAGAGTGAAGAGCAAGTGTTAGAAGAAGACGAATATGAGTCGGATGGGGTTCAAATAATGGAAGTATGTGGAGATGATTATAAGATAATATGTTTTATTTTTGTGCTATTTAAACTTATTACGAACTTGTTGGATGATGATTTGGTGTGTTTGTTGAACTTATTCTTAAAAATTTTTGTTTGTTTTGGTCTTTTGGATGATAATTTATTGTGCTTATTAAACTTATTATTAAACTTTTATGCTTATTTACTTATATTATTATGATTAAATTTAGATTTATTAATTTTTGAATAATTTTCTTAATAATATAAGTAATAACAAGTTTGGTCTCCGATTAATCCCTGCCTAGCTGATTAATCACTTAACCCTAGTCCACCGTCGAGCTACCGTCAATCGATTTTTGCAACCTTGATATATATATATATATATATATATATATATATATATATATATATATATATATATATATATATATATTGTTAGGGTCAAAATATTGTAATAGTCGAAGTTTGTATTTAGGGTCTTCGAACATTTTTGTAATGTATTTTACTAGGGCATAATATTCGAAGCTTCATGTTTAGTCCTTAGTATATTTTTTGTACGTTTTTCTCTTCTATAAATAGGAGTGGTTACTAGTGTCTTAGTAACGAAGCCTTTACAGAATATTCATTGTACTCTGTAAAATTTGCAAAAGCGTAATAGAGCCAAACAGATCATATTTACATCGGTGTTCAAATCTTTCAATTCTACTTTGAATTTACACTCTAATTCGTTCAATACTTGATTCATTGACTCATCAATTGGTATCAGAGCAGGAATCATATCTCTGATCTGATTTTCACTTTGTTCAAAAGGTTTTTGAGTCAACTTTTTGATTCAAAAGTTTCCGCACTTTTTGAAAGTGAAAAATTGTTTAGATCTAAGTCTGTGATTCGATTCTGCACTTAATTCATTGAATCGAGTGTTCTAAGAGTGATTGTGATTTGAATCATACAGTTTGTTGTCAAATTCTCAAAGTTTCTTCAAAAATTCTCAAGGATCTATTCCGTACAACAATGGCGTCATTCAATCTGAATTCCATGACTTCATTTTCTCATCTTCTAGGATCATCCACCAAAATTCCTATGCTCATCCCTGAATTTTACGATCAGTGGGCTGATCGTATGCAGGATTATCTCAATGGATTGGATGAAGAACTGTGGAATTGCATTTCTGGCAATCTCAATCCACCATCGAATGTTCAACCAATTGGTTCTTCCTCTGGAAACTCTGAAGTTGAAAATCAATCTGATCGTCAGAAAAAGCTGGAGAAAAGGTGTGTAAGAGAGCTAAGAGGAGCTTTGCCTCCAGTTGTTTACAACTACGTGAGGAGTTGTACAACTGCAAAGGAAATCTGGAACAATCTCAAGGAAAAATTTCAGGGAAGTGAGAAGACGAAAGTTAATTCTGTAAAGCAATGTTTAGTGGAGCTGAAGGACTTCAGACAGAAAGATGGTGAAACAATTGAAGTTTATTACGATCGTCTTAATGAATTGATATATCGATGCAATCGATATGGTATCACCAGATCAGCCATGGAATTCAATCTGATATTTGTTATGGGACTTCGAAAGGAATGGCGTAGTGTGAGCATGATGGTGAAGAATCAACACAGCTTTGATACGTCAACATTGAATGACTTGTACAACCAACTTAAGACTCATGAAAGCGAAGTGAACGAAATAGCTGAAGAATCGAAGGCTATGTTGGGAGGTCCACTAGCTTTGGTTTCGAAGATCTCTGAAAAAGATGCTGAGAAAGATGCTTCGGATGAAGATGAAGGGTTCATCATGAACTCAGATGATGAGGCAGTTGCCTTTTATTCAAACAATCGTGTGTAAAAGTTCTTCAAAAAGCCTTTCAATCCGAAGGCAAAGTCGTCTGAGACAAAAGGGAACTTTCTGAGTAAAAGTGTTGGGGAAGAGAAAAAGAAAGATGAGATGAAAGATTCGAAGCCTGTTGAGGGAAAGTCTGAGAAGAAGCTAAAGGGAGATGCTGGGATTGATTGTCATTATTGCAATGGTGCTAATCACCTTGCTAATGACTGTATGCTTCGAAAGAAGGATGAGAGAAAGAATAAGGTCAAGGATGAGGCGTACTATGCTGAAAAGTTGGAGGAGGTTCGTGCGAAAGCCAAGAATTTGTCTCTGGTTGCAAAGGGTGCGAATGAGGATGAAGATGGTACTTATCAAATCTGGTCATCTGGATCAGATGATGAGGAAATGCGAAATCCAACCCATGGAGCTATGTTTGCAAAAATGGAGGAAGAATCAGAGGAGGAAACATACGAAGTGCATGGAAGATGCTTCGTATCAAAAGCTGCTGACAAATCACCAATGACCACAAAGGTACGAAACATTCTTGAATCTTTTAATATTCCAGTACATGCTTATAATTCTGAATTAGTATATTTTGATGAAACTGTTACTTATTTTGATTCGATTGTGGTATCTGCTAGCAATGAGGCTAAGAAGCTGTCAATGCAATTGCTAGAGACACAGAATAAATTAGATTCGAAAATCACTAAGATAGATTGTCTAGAACTTCAAATAACGAATATCATGGTTGCTAGGGACAATTTATCTAGTGATAATAAACTGTTGTTAGCACAAAGAAACATTTACTGTAATGCTGCTAAAAGATTATATGGGAAAATAACTGAACTTCATCATTCATGCGAAATCAGTAAAGAACAACATAGAAAATTGCTGCCTATTTTAGCTTATGAAAGAGCTAAGGTAGATAACATTTCGTATGACTGTGAAAAAGAAATAGCTGATTTTGACAAAGTTCTGAATGACAAGTATAGATATGGAATTGTCAAAGTTGATGAATGTCTTGATTCGAATGATTTAGTTAACATTGTAAATGATACTTTGACTAAATCTGAACAAATTCACATTTTGAAAAAGACTGAGAATTCATCATCTGATTCTCAATCTAATTTTGCTGATATTGAAGATAATTCTGACAATATTAGTGAAATTAGTGAGCTTGAAGATGTTGATTGTTCTCAGTTGTCTATTGTTAATGTTGCTTCGAATTCTAAAGGGAAAGAAAAAGTTAAGGATTTGATAGTTGAGAAAGAAACTGATATTCCCTCAACTTCGAAAGTTAGTGAAATGAACTTTGTGGATCTCAAAGATTACCAAACTGATGATAGTGATAATGAAGATGTAGAGAAAGTTTAGAAAGAAAAGAAATCTTCAAAGAAAGAAGTAATTCCATGAATAGTTGTTGACCAAGTGTATGGTGATACACAAAAGTTCGAAAAAGTGATGAATGAAAAAGGTGAACATTATCTTGAAACAAACACGGTGGTTTTTCCAAATTTCAAATGCACAGATGATGTCATTTTTCCAAATCAAGTTTTCGTAACTACCGGAAATGTTGAGAATATCAAATCAGAGTTCATGTAGATGGTTGAGGAGGATAATTCAAAAACAACTGAGGAAGGTTTTTTCGCAAATCAAAACACAGTTGAAAACAACTTAACAAAGAATTCATATATTTTTCAATGACAAAAACCACAAAAACAATGGGTTGAAAAATCAAAAGTTGAAAAAGAGAAAGTAATTCGTGTTGAAAAGGAAAATGAAAAAGTTGTCAAATTAAACTCTAAGGAATTTAAAGATCAAATTGACAAATTTTCGAAGGAAAACAACATTTCAAAAAGACAAGCACGAAAGAAAATATTTTGGCAAAATATTGAGTCTCAAAAGATGTCTGAATCACAATCCATCAAAAAGGTTTTCAACGTTAAAAATGATTCTTTTTCAAAAACTCAACAATCATCTCAATCAAATCAAACAAGGTCTGAAGTACATAAGCAAACAAAGTTTTCGAAAGTTTTTGAAACTAACAAAACAAGAGATTTTTCAGAAAGATCCAATTCAAATCAAAAAGTTTTTCAACGTCAACATTTTAAATCAAAAATTGATACATCCTATGCTTACTCTTATGTTACCAAAACCAAAGTTGATTTTGTACCTCAAAAGCCAAATTTTCCTAATTACACAAAGAAAGAAACTATGAGGACGTCACGGGAAAAAGGAATGACTTCAAGGAAGAACATTGATCATTGGCTTGACGGAAGAGGAAAAATGTATCAGTCAAATAAATATTCAAAAGAGCAAATTCATGAAGCATACGAAAAGTATGTCAATACTTCTTCGAATGGCAGCTCATCATCTAAGGATTCGAATATCTCAGTCAAAACATGGAGACCTGTCACAAAAGCGAAGACTGTTCAATCACAAACTCAAGATGCGAAGGGAAAAGTCAGTGAACATTCGAAACTATCAAACACTTATGTTTCAGTTCCTTTAGATGATGAAGTGAACTTAATTGATAGTCTCAAAACCAAAGTTTGTGATTGGGTTAAAAGTTCTTCATTTCATTCGAAATTGAAATCTAATTTCCAAGGACCCAAAAAGCCTTGGGTACCTAAAATTTTTCATTGATTGCAGGTATTGTGTGACGAGCAATATGATAACAAATGTTACATTGATAGTGGTTGCTCTCGTCACATGACTGGAAAGAAGGAGAATTTAAGAGATTTTCGAAGTCTCAAAAATGCTGGAGTAGTAAAGTTTGGGAACAATCAAAAGTGTCAAGTCATGGGATATGGAAAAATCACAAATGGACAATTCACAGTGAATCGTGTTGCATATGTTGAAGGTCCTCAACATAACTTGATTAGTGTTTCTCAACTTGCTGTGGGCACTGGCAATCAAGTTCTTTTCAACGAAGAAGGAAGTGTTATTTCGAATGTTAACACAAACGAAATATTACTGAAATCTAAAAGGAAAGGTGACATGTTCACTTTGGACATCAATCCAATTGTAGGCAAACCAGCAGTATGTCTTCTTTCGAAAGCTACATCTGATTTAAGCTGGTTATGGCATCGAAGACTTTCACATCTCAACTTTCGAAACATAAATAAACTTGTGGTACAAGATCTGGTAAGAGGTTTACCTGTACTTAAATTTGACAATGATTCTTTATGTGCAGCTTGTGAAGTTGGCAAGCAACATAAACAAGGTCATCCAATCACAATTGATTCGAAAATTGTTGCACTTCTTGAGTTGATACATATTGATTTGTGTGGTCCTTCGACTGTTTCAACTCTCAACAATAAACGGTACATTTTAGTTATTGTTGACGATTTTTCCAGATTTACGTGGGTTTATTTTCTCAGGCTCAAATCCGAAGTTGCACAAATTATGATTGACTTTATCAAAAAGATGGAAACCACGTTGAAGAAGACTGTTAGAAAAATCAAGAGTGATCATGGAACTGAATTTAAGAACAAAGTTCTTGATTCATTTTTGGTGGACAAAGGAATTTCGCATAATTTTTCATCTCCATATACACCACAACAAAATGGTGTTGTAGAACGAAGGAATCGCTCATTATGCGAAGCAGCAAGAACCATGTTGGCATATGCGAATTTACCTCAATATCTATGGGTTGAAGCTGTTTCAACTGCATGTTTTACTCAAAACAGATCGTTCATTCATCGTCGATTTAATATTACACCATACGAAATTCTGAATAATCGTAAACCTAATGTGAAGTTTTTTCATGTTTTCGGATGTAGGTGTTTTATTATGAATCTCAAGGATCATCTTTCGAAGTTTCAAGCAAAAGCTGATGAAGGAATTTTTCTTGGATATTCGCACAATTCAGTGGCATATCGAGTGTTAAATAAGCGAACACGAAAAGTGGAAGAAACGTTCAATCTCACATTCGATGATTATTATGTTAAATCAAATGAGCATAGATTTACGAGTCATCCAATTTTACAAGAAACACAAGTTGAAACTGAATCTATACAAATGGATGATACTGATTATGATTTGATTTTTGGAATTTCAGATCATGCAGTTGATGCTAAAGTTCATGCTCCTGATAATCACATACCAGAATTTTCAAAACTTACTGATGATTCACCATCGACTCCTCAAGAAGGCGAAACTATGAGTGATAGTCCACTGGAGGGGGAGCAATTGGATTTGAATACTTTAGATGATGAAGAGCATTCTTTCGAGGGGGAGAAAGAACAATTGAATGCTGAAATTGAGGGGGAGCATGTTGTTGAGGGGGAGCATAATGTTGATGATGCTTGTTCGAATGCAAGCTCAGAAAATGATGAAATATACGAAGATGCCCCTTTGGAATTTGATCCAGCATATCCACCCATGGAAAAATGGACAAGAGACCATCCGAAGGATCAAGTTATTGGGAATCCACAAGAGGGAGTTCTGACAAGAGCTCAAATTCGTGCAAAGAATGAGGTATTGAATACTCATCAAGAATTTTGCATGTTTAATGTTTTCATCTCTAAAATTGAACCAAAAACAATTAAGAATGCAATGGAACACTCAGATTGGGTTGTTGCAATGCAATCGGAGTTGTCTGAATTCGAACGAAATAAGGTTTGGAGATTAATTCCTAAACCTGAAAATGTTTCGATTGTCAGGTTAAAATGGATTTTTAAAAATAAAACCGACAAAGATGGAAACATTATTCGAAATAAAGCCAGACTTGTTGTAAAAGGATATTCACAACAAGAAGGAATCGACTATGAAGAAACTTTTGCCCCTGTCGCAAGACTCGAGGCGGTTCGAATATTTTTGGCTTATGCAGCTCACAAAGATTTTGATGTTTATCAAATGGACGTGAAATGTGCATTTCTCAATGGAGAGCTTGAAGAAACAGTTTATATGGAACAACCCCCAGGTTTTATTAACGAAGAATATCCTAATCATGTTTATATTTTAGATAAGGCAGTTTATGGTCTGAAACAAGCACCAAGAGCATGGTATGCAACACTTACATCATTTTTGAAACAATCTAAATTTAAACAAGGATCAGTTGATCCCACATTATTTCGAAAGAAAGTGGGGAATCATCTAATGCTTGTTCAAATTTATGTTGATGATATTATTTTTGGCTCGACTGACCCTGCTTTGTCTAGAGAATTCGAAGAATTGATGAAAAGCAAATTTGAAATGAGCATGATGGGAAAAATCAATAATTTCCTTGGATTGAATATTCGTCAAAACAGAGAAGGGATTTTCATTAATCAGGAAAAATATACGAAAAATCTGTTAGAAAAGTTTGGATTGACGAATAGCACAAAGCTTCGTGTACCAATGGCAACAGGCATAAAGCTAACACCATCGTTGGACAAACCTGCTGTTGATATAACGTTGTATAGGAGCATGATTGGTTCATTAATTTATCTAACAGCAAGTAGACCTGATATCATGTTTTCTGTGTGTAATTGTGCTAGGTATCAGTCTAATCCACGCGAACCACATCTTACTGCAGTGAAGAATATTTTTCGTTACCTTAAAGGCACAATTTCGTTAGGATTGTGGTATCCTTCGAAAACTGGATTCTTCGTTCAAGCATACTCAGATGCAGACTTGGGTGGTTGTAATCTTGATCGAAAAAGCACAAGTGGAGGATGTCAATTTCTTGATGGCAAATTAGTCAGCTGGCAGTCGGAAAAGCAAACGTGTGTGTCAATTTCCACAGCTGAAGCAGAATATGTGGCTGCTGCTGCTTGCACTTCGCAAATAATATGGATCCAAAGTCAATTGCGTGATTATGCAATTAATATGAAAAAGATTCCATTATATTGTGATTCTCAAAGTGCAATAAGAATTTGTCATAATCCTGTGCAGCATTCGAAGACTAAACACATAGCTCTTCGTTATCATTTCATTAAAGATCACGTGGAGGATGGAAACATTGAAGTACATTTCGTGAAAACAACTGATCAGTTAGCTGATATATTCACGAAAGCTTTTGATGAAAAATCTCTAATGCGAATAATAGAAGGTCTTGGAATGATCGATGGCAATTCTGTTCCATGCGAAAAAGAAGAATGATAGGCGAAAAAGAATGAATCAGAGGCGCTGAATAAAAGATAACACAAAGTCATTCAGCATTCAGAGGTTACTGTTCATGGTCAACGCTCCGACCGCTTCGAATTCGCATGATTGTCACTTATTTTCAGTGTTGAGTTAGTGGCTACTGTTCATGGTCAACGCTTCGACCGCTTCGAATTCGCATGATTGTCACTTATTTTCAGCGTTGAGTTAATGGTTACTGTTCATAGTCAACGCTTCGAACGCTTCGAATTCGTACATTTGTCACTCTTTAAGGAATGCCAAATATTCGTCTGTTTGCAACAAATTCAAAAAGATTTTCTTTTGTTTTGTCTTTAAATTTTCGAAAAATCAAAAATTCAAAAAGATTTTCTTTTGTTTTGTCCTCAAATTTTTGAAAAATCAAAAATCCAAAAAGATTTTCGTTTGTTCGGTCTTTATTTTAAAAAAAAAATTCAAAACAACAAAAATATTTTTATTTTTAGACTTTTGTTGCAGATTATGATGATGATTCAGAGGGGACAATGCAGGCAGTTTTAGGGTCAGGTAAAATTTTTCGTATGAATTGATATGTTTCTCATTATTCGAATTAGTTAGGTTCTCACTAGAAGCATGCTGCTGCATGTCGTCCAAAGCCTCCGTGATTCAATGTGTGTGTACGAAAGCCTTAATGAAATGTTTCGTACGAAAATTTCTTCCCAATCAGGCTTATATTCACATTAGTCTCTGAGCTACCTTACTCTTCTCACAATGAGTTAAGAGTTTCCTGTTTGGTCCAAAACATAACAGAGGTACTTTTCGTGTCTTACACCAATCTTTTTCATCCAAAAACATACTTACACGATCACACACAAAGACGTATATCCGAGAGGTCTCTGATCAAACCCATCGAGACTTAGATATATAAAAACTTTGTGTTTATGATCTGACATCATGAGTCCGTGATGGAAGTGAAACCCAAAAATCTTACAAATTAAGGAATTGACGGGGAACATTGTTCCAGATATATACGAAACTTTTGTTTCTGTACCAATGTTCGAAACTCCAAATCATATTCATTTCGAATGAGTGGTCTTGATCAAGCATTCGAAACCCACGATGTTTGTTACCCAACAAGATCCAGTATACAAATTTTTTTATGAATATGATTTCCGTGTGAGTTTCATTCGAATGTCCTAGTCATGTTAAAATTTTTCAAAGCCGACTTGTCACTGACTACACTGGTCATACAAGTAATTTCGGTTACACTTTATCACCTTATGTTTAGGTTGACATGTAAGGAAATTTTGAACCTACCCACAAAGCATTCTTAAAAGAAGCCCTTTGATACTTATCAAAAAGTATTCGATTGTAATTCACGGGAACATACACAAGCTGTTGATCATCTCTCTTGATGATTAACGAAGCAACCTTTGCCCGGGGTTTAACTGCCTTCGTGTCAAATTAAATTTTTTACATCACAAAATTCAAAAAAAAAAAAAAAAAAATTGTTGTTTCTTGTCTAAACTTTCTTTGGCACACTACACACACGAAATCCTTGAGGTTCTGAGTAATACCAACTCAGGCTGATGATTTCGAACATCTGGCAAATGACTTCGCTTTTTATCCCAAAAGTGAAAGAGCCTTGCCTCCATTCGAAGGGTTCTAATGGTTACAATTCTATTAAGGGGATAATGACAGGCTGTGTATACGTGACGTATGGTATTCTGCCCGGTTTTCTAGGTGATGTGACAGACACTTTTTGACGCATGGCTACCTTTCCACTGTACAGGTCCGATTTTCAAGGTGCCACGTTGGATCTCATTAAATGCATCCCGCTTCAAATTCAAATCATTTAGGGTTACATATAAAAGGGGGTTCAAGAGTACTTTATACGTTTACGCGATCAAAACTCAAAACTTCCCAAATTCTCTGTTCTTCATCTTTTTCAAACCCTAACAATGGCGACTACTGCTCATGACGATCCTTCTACTGAAGATACTTCTTCTGCACCAGTTATGAAGATTCAATCTACCAATTATTATGTGGATGGTGAACTTTCTCAATGTCCAGAAGAATTCAAGATGCTTATTGTTTCTTTAAAACACTCTGTTTTATCCAAAGCAATGTTCAATTCCTTTTCTGTTCCGGTATCCTGGCTTTCTCAAGCAGGATCTACTGCCACATACAAAAAAGCCTCTGATTCGATTACTTTTCACCTAATCAATGACAAAAAGGTTAGGCTTTCCAAGAAACTGTTTTGTCAGATTCTTGACATTCCAAATACACCTCCTTTTGTTGAATTTCAATTCTCCCAAATAATTCATATGTTTAATGAAATGGGATATCAGCCCCCATTGTCAAAGATAAGTGACTTTAAGAAGTCTGGTCTTCCAAAAGTATGGAATTT
The DNA here is from genome assembly GCF_052849685.1 of Lactuca virosa. Classification (NCBI taxonomy): domain Eukaryota; kingdom Viridiplantae; phylum Streptophyta; class Magnoliopsida; order Asterales; family Asteraceae; genus Lactuca; species Lactuca virosa. Next base: position 106,772,163 of record NC_136426.1, on the reverse strand, counting down.
TTTGTTTGGGATATTTTTGCGTTGTTTAACCGGAAGAACAGTTGGATTAGATAAAGGAAGGATGGAGGTTTATGACATGGTGGCTGGTTTATACTATGATCTTCCAGCAGACTACTCTACATAGCTATGGAAGGAATTCCAAAAAGGAGTAGAACATACGAATGTTGTTCATGGCATTTCGTGTGCTAGGTACTGGAGTCTAATTCTGCAACATTTTTACAACAAGGAAGGCATCTTGGTTTCAAATGAAGAAGAGAAGGTTACTTTTCAATCTTATCACTTTCCGAAGGAAGTTGTTGACAATGCTGATGAATTTCCAAACGTTGCTCGGATTCCAGACGCGATGCTTAAAAGGGTGGATCCTACGAATCCTGTTTTGATTGCATATCTGAAAACATTCGATTCTTCTATTCCTACGGGAATTTTGTTGCCACGCGACGAAAAGAAGACCAAAAAGTCGAAGAAAGCTGATCCTGCTTCACCTAAAAAGAAAACGAAGGGTTCAACATTCTCTAAATCTCTAAAGAAGAAGACAGAAAATGTTGCAGTGACAGTTGAAGCAACACAAGTGATTGAGCCAATAGTGGAAGAGACTCAAGAGAACGTGATTATTCCTTCGAAAACAGGGATGTTTCGAAGAATCAAGATGAAATTCACTCACAAACGAAAGTCACCATCATAGAAGTTGATTCACAAGCCTCAAATTACTCACCAAGGAGTTTTAATTCGTGAGGTACCTGTTCCTGTTTCTCCCGGATCCAAGAAAAGAGCAGCAGAAGATATGGCAAAACACTTGTCACAACCGAAAAAGAAGAAGACGAAGAAGACTCGAAAGATTGTTTTATCTACTGAGTCTACAGAAGAGGATAAACGAATACCAGAAACTCCAGAGTTCACTTCTATCATTACAAGTTCCATTCCTGAGAAGACTGTTATCATACCACCCGAAGTTTCGATTGCCAAGTCAATTTTTGAGGAGGTTCGAACTTCAGGCATCCCTGCACACGTATCTGATACGGATGCAAATGTCAACATGGGTGAAGGTGGTTCGAAAGATGCAGATCAAGGTCCAATTATCTCTACTCCTTTCGAATCATTGGTTTCTGTTACACCAACATCTACTATTCCTCTCACATCAACCACTGTTTCACCAACCTTTGAACATATCATCAATCAACCAATTACTTCCATTTTTTCCTCTCAATCCACTGATACACCCAAACCATCTTCACCCACTGAAACTGATAATGAAGGGTTTGGTGGAACATTCGAAGACCTAGAGTTTCATGATGAAGAAGAAGAATTTCCTGATCATATGTTAATGACAATGAAGCAATACAAAATTCTTAATCAAAAGTTGAACTCCATCATTCAATCCCAAGCTGATCTTGGCGGAGGTTCATTTATTTCAAGTTTGGAGGTTGATTCTATGCTCAAGATGTTTGAATCAAGAGTAATCAACAAAGTTTCTGGAATGATGAAAGCCTCAGAGTCTGTTACTTTAGAAAAGGTTGATTACACAGATCAAAATTCTGAGCTTCGTGTTAAAACTCTCAGATCTGATTTTATGGGAGAAGTTAAGGATCTGCGAAGCATAACAAAAGAACGACATGTTCTTTTTGTTCAGGAAGTCAAGAAAGTGAGGGAGGATGTTAACTCCCAAATTCACGAACTTCGTGAAGACATGAAAAAGGAAATTCTATCTGTTCAACATGATTATGCGTCCTTGAATCAGAAGGTCGATATCATTTGTGATGCTGTCACTCGATTTGTCAAGCTATACGAAGGTTTGAGTCCTTAAATAACTCAAATCTCCAAGTCTGAAAGTGAAAATTTTGAAGGTGTGATCAAGTTGTTAAAGGAGTTGAAGGAGATCTCAACTAAACCGGTTTCGTCACCGTTGATTACTCCAGAATTTTTATCCCAGAAGTTTGTGCAGTTCGAAGCCATACTTAACAAGCAACTTGCTCCACTATTTCGCATATCTAGTCTTCTTCCCACAACTACTGCCCCTCCTGTTTTCACAGGGGTGCAAGGGGGAGAAAGGAAGTCAACAGAAGAAGAAGCGAAAGTGGTGGGCAAGGTATTTTCATCTAGCGTCCCTTCAACAAAACCAGTAATTGTGTCTGCTCAACCAGTGACCTCAACAATCGTAACAACATTACCAATTACAAGAACAATTTCGAAAGGAATTGTAATTGGTAAACCTTTGGAATCTGGTGGAAGTGGTTCGAAGCTAAAAGACGTAACTGAAAAATCTGCTTCGAAAGACAAAGGAAAATCAATTCTAGTTGAAAAATCTAAAGAAGAAAAGAAGGCTGAAGCTGAAGCTGAACTCGAGAAAATGAGGCTTATTCAAAGCATCATGACTCAGAGGGCTGGTGATCCGAAGGGCATGAATAAATGTGATCCAGCAAAACATTACAACTATGAAACAATCGAAGCCTTGGTTGCCTTTAATCACATGTACTCATTTGATAAGAAGCCAAAACAGAGTTATGTGGTTACAAACACTGATGCATGCCAGTTGGATTTCCCTATAAATGAGATGATGTTCATCATGCCTCAGTTCAAAGCTGAAGGGAATTTCAAAGAAAAAGATGAAGGGACTCATATGAAAATTCGTTTTCATGCAGTACTTGGTAAAGCCCCTGAGGATGTTTGGTCACTGATCAAAATCAAGAAGGTGATAAGCATGAAAAAGGATGTGGTCTTTGAAAACATTGTTCAAAATGTTAAATATGTTGTGGCCAGGGCAAATGGAAAAACATGCGAATTCACTATTGCAGATTTTCCTCTGATGAACTTGTATGACCTTATACAAGTGGCATTGCTTCTGAAAGACAAATCCTTTTCTTTTCTGCAAAACACAGATCCAGAGGAATTCAAACTTGGAGTTGCTCACATCAAAATCTTCATTGAGAATTATTATGAGTGCCTAGCACTGACTGATGTGGAGTTGGCTACTGCAAAGGGAATGGAAGTAAAAGTTTCAATGGCTCCTTCGTTGACTCAGACTGAGTTAAAGAAATATGTTGATTGAGAAATATGTTTAAAGCCATTTAGAATAGTTTTTGCTGGAAAGGATAAAGCTTGAAAAGCGAAGCGGTTTTTGTTCCAAGCTAGCGAAGTGGAGAGATATTCTACATCTCAATATACGAACTTGATTGTTCGTATGAACCACTGCAAAAAGAACAATGAAGGAGACAAGAAGGAATTGAAGAAAATTATTTCTTGGTATACTGAGGTTCGAAGAGTTTTGCTGTACTCCATTACTCTACTTACAAACTGAAGACTTCGACTTTGATTACAAAGGGGGAGATTGTTAGGGTCGAAATGTTGTAATAGTTGAAGTTTGTATTTAGGGTCTTCGAACATTTTTGTAATGTATTTTACTAGGGCATAATATTCGAAGCTTCATGTTTAGTCCTTAGTATATTTTTTGTATGCTTTTCTCTTCTATAAATAGGAGTGGTTACTAGTGTCTTAGTAACGAAGTCTTTACAGAATATTCATTGTACTCTGTAAAATTTGCAAAAGCGTAATAGAGCCAAACAGATCATATTTACATCGGTGTTCAAATCTTTCAATTCTACTTTGAATTTACACTCTAATTCATTCAATACTTGATTCATTGTCTCATCATATATATATATATATATATATATATATATATATATATATATATATATATATAGAGAGAGAGAGAGAGAGAAAGAGAGATCCGGTAAGATTTTTTTTATAGGAAGCAAGGTTGTAAATAACATTCGATGTTAGCTAGTCTGTGGACTGGGGTTAAGAGATTAATCAGTTAGGCGGAGATTAATCGGCGATTCGAAATTGCTAATTCGTTGAATTCAAAAAAATTAAATATGACTAATATCATAAAAAAGTTCGTAAATATCATTAATATCATAACAAAATAGGTTAGTATGATTAATACAACACCAATTATTCATCAAATAGTTTATATTGAGATAGAATTTCTTCAATGTGTTAAAATTTCTTCAATGTGTTAAAATTTCATCGTTTGTTGTTGATTCACTCAATTTCTAGACAGTTATTAATCGCTAGATGCCTTTTAGTCGGTTGGGTAACGCCTAAGGACTAATCGGAGTATAACATCCATTAAAATCACGCCAATTTAAAACTTTTTAAAACATTCAAACACCAATAATTATTACAAATTGTTTTCAAAATAGTTTCATGTCAGAGTATCCCAGAAATCAAATCATAACAACATAAGGAGGTGCACGATCATGCCTTCGCCTTCTCGCGATCATCTGAGGTACCTGAAATAAACTTAACAACTGTAAAGCCGAAGCTTAGTGAGTTCCCCCAAAATACCCGCACACTAATAACCCAGATACAATAACAGCATACTATGGGCCCAATCAACCATCGGGTTGGAATGCCCCAGGCCCTCAACCATCGGGTTGGAATGCCAACATACTATGGGTCCAATCATCCTCGGGATGGTATACCCTCGGCCCACAACCATCAGGATGGAATGCCCCGGTCTGTTGGCTCTCGCACAAAGCAGATAAGCCTCAACCACCAACCAATCATGTGCATATATATCAGATAATCAGATAACAGTCTACAGACAGACAAACCGATCTACAGATCACTAAGCATAGCAATATCCTATCTACCAAGATACCGATCTAACTGTTCATAACCACATAGAACATCCTATCTACCATGATACCTATCTAACAGATCATACTAACCATAAAGCAGGATAATAATCCAAATGGCCGGCCTTGGTGCCTTAGACCCTTGCGTATAGTGAGGAAAACTCACCTTACAAGTAGCACTGGATGATAATGTCAAACTCCCAAACACAGCTCCGCACTTAAACACCTACAATCATCATAGGACCAATTTCCATCAAGATCCAAATTACCAAAGTACCCCTAAAAGTCAAACTTTGTCAACCTTGGTCAAAGTCAGCAGTCAACAGTCAAGCTCAACATTCCTTGTTAATTGTAACACCCGGTCTCAGGTACGCATTTAAATTCGAGCCAAACTTCATATTTTACCCTTGGACTCGGAGAGTTGGAGGCCCAACTCGTCGAGTGGGATCGACTCCGGGTCGGGGGATTAAGTGACCTACACGACGAGTCGGAAGACCGACTCGGCGAGTAGGAGCTGTCTGAGTGAAACCCTAAATTGGAGGGTTTGCACCCTATTCAAACATCTTATGAGGCTTCCACCCCAACCTTCATCACTTTCAAGCTTTTCCCTCGAAACCCTAATCCTTTATAAGTGAACTTGAGCTTTCTTGGTTATTTTGAGTGTTATTTGATGTATCTTGAAGCTAGTGGAAGATAGAAGACTCAAGAGGGAAGGAGTAGATCCAGGAACTGCACACCATTTGCCATCTTTTCTGGTAATCAAGCTTCCAACTTGATCTTCTTTCTCTTAGATCTATTTTGTCGCCATATTAAGAAAGGTTTTGGCCCAAAAACCTTGGTCCTTGGTGTTGGGATGTCCCAAGTGGTTCATATCTCAGATCTAGGCTTTAGGGAGGGTTACATGGCATAAAGATGCAAACCTTAGGGCCATTGTAACCCCCATGCATCTTGTAGACCTCATTTTACGGTCTTTTGAGCTTAGGGACCCATGCATGGACGTAAAGTTCTTAACTTTACGTTCTATATCGACTCTAGGAGGTCAGATCTACCCTTTGGATGAGATGAGCGGAACATAAACGAGTTTATGGACATGGACATTAGGGGACTCGGCGAGTCGTTCTTGAGACTCAACGAGTCGAGCATTGGTTCCTCAACCTTCTGCTTCGAAAGGATCTGGTTGAGTCTAGGGGGGGACTCAACAAGGATACACGTGATTATAGGTCTAGAAATCTTGGGACTCGGCGAGTGTAGGAACAAACTCGGCGAGTCCAAGGCAATCTCTCAACCCATTAAGACGGACTCGACGAGTTATTCATATAACTCGGCGAGTCACAGACTAGTCACTCTCATATGATAAAGATGAACTCGACGAGTTCAAGGATGAACTCGGCGAGCCAGATGAAGATAGTCCCGATGTTATGTTTGAAGGGGAACTCGTCGAGTTCTTGCTAGAATCGACGATTAGAGTCGGGGTTGGGAACAGATGAAAGAATAGGGACTCGACGAGTTGGTGAATCAACTCGGCGAGTCAGGTCAACTGGGTGTTGACTTTGACCAGGATGTTGACTTTAGCCAGGGGTAAAATGGTCATTTTACCCTAAGAGTAATAATCAGTTTTTGACTACGTACCTTTATGGAAATTTATAACCGGAGAGTCGCCGGAGCAGCAGATAGAGATTTCCTCACCCAGAGTTGCAGTAGTCAGTCACACGAGGTGAGTTTCCTTCTAGTAGTAACGGGTATACGGCCACAATACCGACCCGTTTAAGTTGTAGAGTATGTCGGGGAGAGCCTGATGTCGGGGTTAGCCCGATGCAGTTTATATGTTTTCGGACTTCCGACCGATGTCGGGGCGGTCCCGAGAAGTAGTTAATTATGCTTGATGTCTTTGTGATTCATGCATGTGTATGTGTTATATGTTATGTGTTAAGTGTTTCGGGGTAAGCCCGATGTCGGGGAAAGCCCGATGTATGTTAGTCATTATGCCATGTATTATATATTCGGGGCAAGTCCGATATATGCTAGCTATTTGTTATATGTTATTTGTTCCGGGCTTCGGTCCGATGTCGGGGCAAGCCCGATGCAGATTATGTGATTATGCTATGTATGTGCCGGGGTAAGCCCGATGCCGGGATGAGCCCGATGCCCGATGCGGTCGGATGCCGGGGCGAGCCCGATGCCGGACAGGAGTCTGATGCCGGGTAAGCCAATGTCGGGATTCGTCCCGATGCAGTTGGGAGTAGTCCCAGAGTTATGTTATTTGTTATATGTGCTTTGTATGGTATGTGGTAGTTTGGGGGGGCTCATTAAGCTTCGTTCTTACAATTTTCAGTTTTGGTTTCAGGTACTTCAGCTAGTAAAAGGAAGGGCTCGAGTTGATGGCATGGCACACACCACCGTTTTATTAGCCTGGGAGGTTACTCTGATATTTTATGCGAGACAGTTATATGATGACAGATTTTATGAGATTTTCAGATACATGATTGATGATTTTATTTGATGGTGATAATATTATGTTTGCTAAATGATTTTAAAAACGAAATTTTTGGCTTGTATTTTGGGATGTTTCAAGTTGGTATCAAAGCCTTGGTTTGAGGGATTCAGGCGCACTTTCGGGTGTGTCTGAACTGAAACTAAGGAATTTGTAGAAAATTTTCAAAAGGAAAATCAATTTTTACAAAAGAAAAGAGTTTTAGAAAAAGCGAAAAAAAATTTGAAAAGAACTTTAAAAAGAGAAAAGGGTGTAGTGCATGCAATTAGCCGAGCTCAAGTAAGTACTCCCAAATTACCCATACAAGTTTATGCTATGTTACGATTATCAGCTTTATTAGAATAGCATGTTAGATTAGGACTAAGGAGCTAGGAAGGATTCCTTATGTGCCTGATATATGTGTTTCAGCTTTATAAGAACTGCGTGCTAGTACAGAATTGTCAGTATGATAGCCAGAGTAGTATATGTTTGAATATGTGTACTCAATGCCCGAATGCTGCTTGCTTTGTGCTTTTAGGAGTTCTAGTTGTCTTTTACTAACTAGTAAATGAATATGTTAAGTTACATATTGCAAGGACTAAATAATTTCAGAAGGTTAGGTCTAGCTCTATTTCGCAGCTCTTGTTTGAGTCCAACCGTTGTAGGGTAGGATCTCTCATTCGAAGAATTATCTAGTCTGAGTAATATGTAATAGTATTTGTGAGCTAGTTAGGGGAAAATAGGGACTTTTATGCAGCTGATGGCGGAGAGTGGGATGGTGATTACCCTAGGGCAAGCCTAGGATGAGAGTAGCAGAGATCAGTAACAGTAGAAGGGACTTGGTGGAGTGAAGGCAGTTCTTGAGGAAAGTATGGATAGATGTGGAAGGTAGTACGGGCCCGTACTACTGAAAGCAGAGGATCCGTACTTGAATCAAGGAAGGCTGAGACAAGACCAGGGAACTTGTAGTAGATGTGATCCCTCGAGTTATATTAGTATTCTGACGCTTGTTATGATGTGTTTTCAGAATGGTGGTTTTACGCCCTAGACCAGCAGATGGTAGTTCAGGCGCAGGTGAGGGATCGGGCTCAGGCTCTGGAGCCAGGCAGTTAGATGAACAGACCAGGGAGTTCATCTCCTAGGAGGTCACGCGCAGCATACTAGACCAGACTCCTGTGATTTTTGGATCGGTCAAGGAGGGTATCTTGGAGCTTCTGGATGAGAAGCTGAGCGCATTCCGTACTGAGATAGCGGTCATGATGGGATCGCGCACGTTGACTTTCAGGGAGTTCAGAGCTTCTGGAGCTCCCGACTACCATGGGGCTCAGGACCCCATTGCGAGTACCAGATGGTTGGCGGATGTCGCCAACGCGTTCCGTACCAGCAAATGTCCCGAGGGGGACAAGGTCAGATTAGCATCCTGTCTTCTGAAGGACAGGGCACGAGATTAGTGGGAGGAGGTCGGGAGAGCCATTGGAGATGACACTGTGTTGGATGCTATGACCTGGAGTGATTTCACGACCAGGTTCAGAGCCCAGTTCGCACCTATTATTGAGGTGCAGCAGCTTGCTAGGGAGTTTTAGGATCTCCAGCAGACGACGAAGACTGTGGCGGAGATTACCGCCAAGTTTAGGGAGAGGGACCTTCTTGTTCTGCAGTATGTGGTGGACGAGGAGATGAAAAGGGACCGATATCATTAGATGTTGTGGAGTGATATCCGCCAGTTTATGAGCCGATCCAGCTGCAAGACGCTGGAGGATATGATAGCGAGGGCTCGAGAGAGGGAGTTGGATTTAGAGATGGAGAGGAAGAGGAAGCCAGAGGGAGTTCATTCAGGAGGTTCGGGCAAGAAGCCCAAGGTATCAGATTATAGATCTCGGAGCCAGCAGAGCCACAATCGTTGTGGCAAATGCGGCAGGATGCACGAGGGAGCGTGCAAGGCAAGGAGTTCAGGTTGCTACAAGTGCGGCCGAACTGGTCACATGAGTCGAGATTGCACAACTACTACCACCACCACACCAGCATCAGATCTGATTTGCTTTCAGTGCAATCAGAGGGGACACAAGCGGTCCCAGTGCCCGAGCTTAGCAGCAGCAGGGAAGGTGGTAGCACCTTCTCCTGCCACCTTGAGGATTACAGATGGCCGTCAGGGCCGGGCTGATGCGCCTACGGTGTGGAGCAGGGCTTTTCAGCTTACTGCATAGGAGGCACGAGCAGCTCCTGACGTGGTGATGGGTATGTATTTTCCTCTTATCTCTGTATTTTATATTATTTGTTTCTCATGTTTATGTGTTTGTGTATAGGGTCGTTCTTAGTGAAGGACATTTCAGCTATGGTATTGTTTGATTCGGGGGCTACCCCATCATTTGTGTCGCTCACACTTAGCAAGCGATTTAGCAGAGTTCTAGGGGAGCTGGATTGCCCACTCGACGTTGAGATAGCTGATGATAGGACTGTCAGGGTCACGAGAGTTCATAGAGGATGTACATTGCGGTTATTTGATGAGCAGTTCTCAGTGGATTTGGTTCCTATTCCCCTGCGAGATGGATTGGTTGAGCCCCAATGGGGCAGTGATAGATTGTGAGCAACAGTTCGTTAGAGTTCGCACTCCCATTGGGGGAGAGTTAGTGATTCAGGGCGAGAGGCCACAACGTGGACCAGTTTTCTGTTCTGCAGCGAGAGCGATACGTCACATTCAGCAGGGCTGTGCGGGATATGTCGCGTATGTCATGGATACCCGAGATAAGGGTAAGACGACAGTCGATGATGTACCGATGGTACGAGAGTATCCAGATGTCTTCCCAGAGGATTTTCCTGGGATACCTCCGGAGAGACAGGTCGAGTTCCGGATTGACCTGGTCCATGGTGCGGCCCCGATAGCCAAGGCACCATATCGGTTGGCTCCTCTTGAGATGTAGGAGTTGTCTACGCAGCTGCAAGAGCTACTAGACAAGGGTTTAATCAGGCCGAGCAGTTCATCATGGGGAGCCCCGATCCTGTTTGTGAAGAAGAAGGACGGGTTGCACCATATGTGCATAGATTACCGAGAGCTGAATAAGGTAACGGTGAAGAACCGTTACCCACTCCCGAGGATAGATGACTTGTTTGACCAGCTTCAGGGAGCATCTTGGTTTTCCAAGATTGATTTACGGTCCGGATATCACCAGATGCGGGTCAGAGATGATGATGTGCAAAAGACCGCTTTTAGGACCCGCTATGGTCATTATGAGTTTGTGGTGACGCCGTTTGGGCTCACCAACACTCCAGCTGTGTTCATGGACCTCATAAACTGCGTTGCAGACTGATGCTAGATCGGTCTGTGATAGTATTCATTGACGATATCTTGGTTTATTCCAAGACTCAGGAGCATCACGAGGAGCACCTGAGAGAGGTGCTAGAGACCTTGAGGAGGGAGAGACTTTTCGCAAAGTTCTCCAAGTGCGAGTTTTGGTTTCGCGAGGTGCAGTTTCTGGGACACCTCGTCAACCAGAAGGGTATATTAGTCGATCCGACCAAGATAGAGGCTGTGATGCAGTGGGAGGTCCCGAAGTCTCCATCCGAGATTCGGAGCTTCCTGGGTTTGGCAGGGTATTACAGGAGATTCATCCAGGATTTCTCCAAGATAGCAATTCCGCTGACCCGACTAACCAAGAAGTCGGTGGTGTTTCGCCGGGGTCCTGAGCAGCAGACAGCCTTTGAGACGCTCAGACAGCGATTGTGCAAGGCGCCGATTCTTACACTGCTAGAGGGAGTAGATGACTTTGTAGTCTACTGTGACGCTTTGATCACAGGTATGGGAGCAGTGTTGATGCAGCGGAGGCATGTGATAGCTTATGCCTCGAGACAGTTGAAGCCTCACGAGGCTAACTACCCGACGCATGATTTGGAGTTGGGGGCGGTGGTGTTCGCCCTCAAGCTTTGGCGGCATTACCTCTACAGGGTCCGGTGTACCATCTACACGGACCACAAGAGTTTGAGGTACCTCATGGACCAGCCGAGTCTGAACATGAGGCAGCGTCGGTGGTTAGATGTGGTAAAGGATTACGACTGTGAGATCCTTTACCACCCGGGCAAGGCCAACGTAGTGGCCAACGCCCTGAGCCGCAAGGCGGTAGCGGCTCCGATACGAGATATTTGTCAGAGGATGACAGTGATTACTCCACTGCTGGAGCAGATTAAGGAGGCGCAGGTTGAGGGCCTGAAGGAGGAGCACCAGAAGTGCGAGAGGATAATGGGCCGAGTAGCTTCGTTTGATTACGATAGCCGAGGATTGTTGACCCTGCATGGGAGGGTCTGGGTACCGTACTGGGGCGGAGTACGACAGGTATTGATGGATGAGGCCCACAATGAAGCGGGACGTAGCCTGGTATGTGGAGAGATGCCTGACCTGCAGGAAGGTCAAGGCAGAGCACGAGAGGCCTTACGGCAAGATGCAGCCGTTAGACATTCCCGTGTGGAAATGGAAGGATATCATGATGGACTTCATTACTAAGCTTCCCAGGACCGCACGTGGGGTTGATTCGATATGGGTAATCATGGATCGGTTGACCAAGAGCTCCCATTTTATACCGATCCAGGAGAGCATCTCGGCCAAGAAGTTGGTCGAGATTTATGTGCGAGAGGTAGTGGCACGTCATGGAGTGCCTGTTTCGGTGGTGTCAGACCGAGATGTTCGGTTTACTTCCAGGTTTTGGAAGCGGTTTCACGACGAGATGGGTACTCGTCTCCTTTTTAGCACCGCTTTCCACCCTCAGATGGACGGGCAGAGCGAGAGAATGATTCCGACTCTTGAGGACATGGTTCGGGTATGTGTGCTAGATTTCAGTGGCAGTTGGGATACGTGTCTTCTGTTAGCGTAATTTTCGTATAACAACAGCTATCACTCCAGTATATACCGACCTCCCTTCGAGATGCTCTACAGGAGGAAGTGTAGGATCCCAATCTATTAGAGTGAGGTAGGGCAGAGAGTCATGGGGAGTACGGAGGTAGTACTCAAGACCACGGAGCGGATTCAGCAAGTCTGGAGCATGCTCCAGACTGCTCAGAGTCGGCAAAAGAGTTACGCCGACAAGCCGCGTTCGAACTTGGAGTTTCAGGTGGGCGATATGGTCCTCCTGAAAGTGTCACCCTGGAAGGGTGTTATCAGGTTTCGGAAGCGGGGCAAGCTGGGCCCCCGGTTCATTGGTCCGTTTAGGGTTTTGGCCCGGGTGGGTCGGGTTGCCTATCGGTTAGATCTTCCAGCAGAGCTCAGCCAGATCCACAGCACGTTCTATGTTTCTCAGTTGCGGAAGTGCTTAGTGGATGATTTAGCAGTGGTACCCCTTGAGGACATTCAGGTTGATGATAGCCTGAACTACATCAAGAGGCCCGTAGCGATTTTAGATCGCAAGACGAAGGAGCTGAGAAACAACAGGGTAGAGTTAGTGAAGGTGCAGTGGCAGCACCGCAAGGGTTCGGAGTGGACGTGGGAGCCCGAGGATGAAATGAGGGAGCATTACCCAGAGTTGTTTTCAGAGACATCACACTTCAAGGACGAAGTCTAAGACAAGTGGGGGAGAATTGTAACACCCGGTCTTAGGTACGCATTTAAATTCGAGCCAAACTTCATATTTTACCCTTGGACTCGGAGAGTTGGAGGCCCAACTCGTCGAGTGGGATCGACTCCGGGTCGGGGGATTAAGTGACCTACTCGACGAGTCGGAAGACCGACTCGGCGAGTAGGAGCTGTCTGAGTGAAACCCTAAGTTGGAGGGTTTGCACCCTATTTAAACATCTTATGAGGCTTCCACCCCAGCCTTCATCACTTTCAAGCTTTGCCCTCGAAACCCTAATCCTCCATAAGTGAACTTGAGCTTTCTTGGTTATTTTGAGTGTTATTTGATGTATCTTGAAGCTAGTGGAAGAAGTGGAAGATAGAAGACTCAAGAGGGAAGGAGTAGATCCAGGAACTACACACCATTTTCCATCTTTTCTGGTAATCAAGCTTCCAACTTGATCTTCTTTCTCTTAGATCTATTTTGTCCCCATATTAAGAAATGTTTTGGCCCAAAAACCTTGGTCCTTGGTGTTGGGACGTCCCAAGTGGTTCATATCTCAGATCTAGGCTTTAGGGAAGGTTACATGGCATAAAGATGCAAACCTTAGGACCATTGTAACCCCATGCATCTTGTAGACCTCATTTTAGGGTCTTTTGAGCTTAGGGACCCATGCATGGATGTAAAGTTCTGTAACAACGTGAAAATCCAAACCAAAAATTTTCATTTTTAATCCATAAAAACATATATTATCTTATTTAACATCAAACATTCATTTAACAAACTTTTCCAAATCATCTCATAAAATCCAGGATCCACCGCAGCTCTTCTCAAAACACAGTGTGTGTACAATCTGTTGGATTAATGTCTAAGTCCATAACTATATTTGGTATGTACTTGACCCGACCCGGCATGGTCCATTTGGGTTGCACTTCACCGGCACAATTTATATGGATAGTCTTTTGAGAATAGTATATTTATGATTTATATTAATATATTATAAGTTCTAATATATTAATATGGAATCATATTATTTAATTAGTATTGATCAAGAATTAATTTAGAATTAATTAAGTGATCAAAAAGAACTAATTAAATATGGACTCTTATATATATGGAATGGGCCAAGTTCATTTAGGTTGGGCTAAGCTTTCATGGATGGTCCATGGAGCTTTTAACCCATGGATCCTATGTAAATGAAAGGTCATGGGTATTAGTTTTTACATGGATGTAACCCTAATCCTCCATAATATATAAAGGGGTCTTTGGCTCACAAAATTGACACAAGTGTGTGAAAATAAGAGTGGGCCGATTTTAGTGTGCATACATATTCTCTCAAGTTCTTCCAAGGTGTTTTGGTGATTTGTGATTCCATTTGAGGCTTCCACACTATTGGGGCTAAGCTCTTAAAGCTTGAAGACATCAAGCTACATCAAAAGGTATGTCATCTAACTAGAACTTTGTAGTATAGGTGCTTCATAATATGCTAGTTAGGATCAAACCTTGGAATAGTTAATATGTGCATGTATAATAGAGAAAACATAGATCCAAGGTTTATAGGGTTGCATGTACACCATAGGAGTGTTAGAATGCTCAAAACCCAACAGTGGTATCAGAGCCATGGGTTGTTTTCTGTTATATTCATGCAAATGTTTGATTTTCAAAGTTGGAAAAAAAAAGAAAAAAAAAACATGAAGTTTGTCAAATTTTAAGATAATTACTTGTTTTGTGAAAAACTAATTATTTGTAAAATTTGAATCATTTGCTATATGAGTTGAATTAGGTCAAATTTAGTAAAAGATAAAATGATATGAATATTTTATTAGTTTTAAAAGTTTGATCTAAATGTTTTAAGGAGTTACAAATTTTGTCATAAAATTTTGGAGCTCAAAAAGTTTTTTTTTAAAGTTGTGATATTAAGGGTTTTTGAAACTTCCATAAGTTATGGATATGAAAGTTTTTTTTAAAAAAAAAAAATTTTTGATTCAAAGTTTTTATGGAGTTACAAAATTTGGTGTTAATGTTTTAAAGAATTCCATAACTTGTTCTTAAGTTATGGAACATGAAAAGTTTCATCATAAAACACCATTAATTCCATAAGTTATGGAATCCAAAGGTTTTCAAGAATTACAAAACTTGCCCTCAAGTTTTGGAATTTGAGAAAAGTTTTTTATGAAAAAAAGAATTGAATTCTAAAACTCTTGGGTTCATAACTTAAACAATTAATTAAATGGTTTTAATTTTGAATTTAATAATTGGAATTATGATGTTTTGTTGAATAATTCAAATTAACTCTTATGGACTTTATTAATAGTTAATTAAAGCGTTTAATTAAAAGAGTATTATTAATCCATAAATATATGGTTTGAGTTTAATTAAATTAAAAGTCTAGTTTAATTAATAGATTAAACCACCAAGTATTTTAAATGTCTAAAATACACCCTTATACTATTATAATATTAAATGTTTAATATATTATATGTATAAGAGCAAGTCGTCTTACCATTAGTAGGCCTCATTCACGAAGCCGGTCTATAAGGGGGGTATAAGGTTACTGCCTATAAAATGGCAGTTTAATGGGTGTCCACTCTCACTCACCGATTCCTTGACCGGTGGAGGGTCGTTAGCCGAACAGGTAGGACAAGGACTATAATTCTCCCTTCATTATAAGTATAATGATAAATACTAAGTAACTAAACACTTATAAATTCCCAATCTTAGTTACTTAGGAAAATGTGAATAAGGTGCTAATCCATGAAATTACACTTTGCACTTTGTTTAAGCTGTTAGTGGAGCGTGTGTGGTTAACCGGCACACTAACCTGGACTTAACAAGGTAGGCAAAGGGTAACTTAATGTTTATCATAGTATCGTTGGAGCGTATGTGGTTAACCGGCACATCGATTGAGGGGTAAGTATTAAGGGTACCAAGTATATTTGCATGGTTACTTCACACCTTGTTTTGTGATCCTCGGCATCCCAGTCACAAAACCTGAAGGGCACACTCGAGATTGAAACATGCCATTGAAAAGTTCAATGAATCTCAAAAGAATTTAGGAGTTTCAAAACCAATTAAAACCTAATAATACATTTCGTTTATCTTGGTGGAAATTGGTGAATCGTCATTCACCTACCTTCAAATATTTTATAGCTTGGATTACGACATCCCTCTTCCAAGTTATAAAATAGTTTGTTGGGTCCTAGCCTTAATATATCATATTGGGTGTTATATTAAGGACTTAAATCAACTTTACGTGAATTTCTCCCATTGTTGATGTCTGGTTTAGACAACAATGATCTTCCCAAACCAAGCTTTCCTAATGAATATGACTTCCCGAGTTTGGCTCATGGAAGTCATACTTCTCTTCCTCCACCTCCTCCAATTATTCTCCCTAACCCACAAGTTCAAGGTCACTCAAGCCCTAATGGCAAGCAAGGTCTATGTGTGATCACATCTTAGAGATGAAGTCACATATTGACAAACCGGGAGAGTTGGGTGTCAAAGTCTTGAGAAAGTTGGATGTTCAATCACTTTCTAAGTCACATAGTGAGTTCCTTTGGGACTACTATGAAACAGACTATGACATGAACCTTAATGATCATATCTATTTGCTTGGTGCTGCTGAATCAGCAATGATTTGGAACGATAGTAAAGCAAATTTGATTAGAAGATCAACTTCCCAAAAACTTTATGGACAGTGACAATGGTGACACTGGAAATCCAGAAAAAACATTCTCTTCCCAATGGAAAGGGATTGGACAGAGTCAACCCGGTTGACCAAATGGTAAAGAGAAAGGCTAAGTCTGAGATAGTCCCATTACCAAAGGGTCCATATGTTTATTTTGCCAAAGGAAGGGGCGTTGATTGCAAAGCTGCCAAATTTACCTAAGGATGTTAAAGTCAATAAGTTTGACTCTACATCAGGTAGAGCCCATTATCTAACTCTGTTAAGTTCTATTCTGAGATCCTCATTACATGATGTGACTGGGTCACATGTTGATGTTTTAAGAATCAAAGAATAGAGAGAAATCTTAAAGGAAGTATATGTTGATTCTGATCGCGAAGGTGGATTTCGATCGCATCAGAATTTTGAGCAGTTGCTTAAGAAGTTATGATATATTGCTAAGGAATAGATAACAACAATTTTCCATGTGGATTGTAAGGATAAGTTTTTCCGCAAAGTTTTAAAATAAAAGAAAATTGTTTAATTTTATTTATTTGAAGTATCCTTACAATGACATTTGTGGAAAATTGTTGCTTATATGATTCCACTGACAGCAATATTGGAAAATGGATTTGATTCTTTCATTTGTGGTAGTGTCTAAATTTACCAAATCAGGAAAGTTCCTCATCACCCAAGTTTCAATTGGACCGAAACTTGGAATCATGCAAGTTGAATAGTATGATGAATGAGAACTTTCAAGCATTGGAAAATCAAGACTAATTACTTGTTCACATGGATGTGTGAGTCAAGTGAAGGACTAAAGGGATCGAGTACACATTCTTGTGCACTGGTCATGTCCACCACAAAGCTTGTTAAGACTATTTGATTTACTAAAGTTTAGTAAATATGGTTATACTTACAAGTTTAAGTATAATTCTGAAACATTGGAAAAGTCTCAATGTATGGCAGAACGAATGGGAAGAATCAAATTAGGCAGAAAGATAAAAGTTTCTCAAATCTGAAAAGATGGGAGAGTACTTTAGTATCATGTTTGTGATCATCTTAATGATTTAGAAATCATATCACAATTAGTCCTCTAAAGGTCATCTTAGTGCATTCTTATGACTAAGAAGAGGAGTCATGAATTGTTGAAATGGTTAGATCAGGAAGATGAGTCATACTTCGTTCCAAAACAATTCTTAGAGTCATACTCCAAGATTGTAACTTGAGTGACATATCTTAAAGAAAGGTTTAAAACACTTGTCAAATGTAAGAGTAAAAGTGTCCTACTCTTGTACATTTGAAATTGGTAAGTTGTGATGTTTTGGATAAAACAAAGACCAACTAATGCCAATTGTGTGAAGTGTTTGTCTTGATAAAGAATCCGCACTATCTCTTGAATATTTGGCAAGATAGTCTTATATGTCAAGAGGACAGTGGGAGTCTTAAAGATCCTAAAAAGAATTTCAAGAACTAATCAAGAATAAAACCTGAGGTTCTTCACTAGCACACGACTTGAGGTTTATAACCTATCGTGTTGACATATTTTGTGTCCATTCCAGTTAAAGTTGGCTTTGCATAGGAGTTCTGAAAGTTCTCAATTGGTTGCATAACAACTTGGAAGCAATGGCAGGCCCTGTACTGCCAGGTGGCAAGAAGTTAAGATTGCATAAGTTCAGTCCATATGAGTTTGGATTTGTTATTATCCTTGTCTTGTGACTATGGTTTTGACGATTCACATGGATAAGAACACATACACCATAAAATCTAAGGGTCATAAGGTTTCTCTCCGATTCATGAAAATGATGGTGAGGAAACACTTCCACCAAGTAGATTTGAAGCAGATGGCAAAAGGTCTAAACAATTGAGACTATGATTATGGCATCCCTTTTCATAGTTCTGAAATTGTTTAGACACACATGCATGCTATCTAAGGAAAGGTGTATGATTTTGATAAAGTTTTATCAAAGCATCTCGTATCAGAAATCTGAACTTTGGTAACAAAGTCAATAAAGTATTGATTTCTAGAAGTCCAGCTGATTTCTGAGTACATGTCAAAGCTAGTGGGAGCATAAGTGTTATGCTAATAATCATCATGTTAGTGGGAGCATGATAATTATTGTTAGTGTTGCAAGTTAGCAATGTTAATTATAGAAAACAAAAGTTTCAATTCGGGAGGCTGCAGGGATTGAAAAAGTTGTTTTGCTATAATTAAGGGAGAGGATATACTTCATTTCAGTTCTAAAGGCTTAGATTGAGACCTTAATCATCTTTAGTCAAGAATATATATATGAATTTCATGTTGGATTGGTTCAACTTAAGGAAATTCTATATATTGCGTTCTCAAAATTCGATTATGATTACGGCATCCCTCTTCATAGTCAAATTTTGAAAACATGGCAAATAAAAATATTGTAGCAAAAGACTGGTCTAGAATAATGTCTTTATGTGAGACATCATGAATTGTGTACCATTTGCTTTGGGTACAGGATCGATTGCATGTGCTATAATATTTGTCATTTCTAAATTTTTCCAAATGCCCAGAGGCATTAAGAAGGGAAAAGGTCTAGAATTGGATATGACTAAAATGATTTAGCAATTGTCGAGGATAATCTGAGGTTTACCAAAGATTGGTTGCTCAAGGACAGTTGGAAGTATAGTGCTAATTTTGGAAGGACCATATTGACATATTCTGAAAAGAGGCATCTCTTATTCAGAAGTGATAGTTAAAATGAGAATATGGAGTTGTCTTTATAGGTGGAAGTTATCTGTGTAAGATTAGAAAACTTAATGCAAGAAGCATGTCCAAAGCAATGTACTTTGAATATGAGACTTAGTTTCCATGGAGTTGATCTCCATTGGAATACCTTATAATGACTGTTGACAAGTCTTTGTGACTTTGTACATATTCATTACAGGAGGGTCAATGCATATACGTTTAAAATCTAAACAGATTTCGATAAATGATAGGAATTTGAAATTCTCACATTTTTCGATAAGGATTTGGGAGTGTGAAATTAGAATCATTGAAATTATGTTCAATTGGTTTATTTCACAAAGTAAGGATCATAGAAAAACATAGAGTGCATACTTGGTGTATGGCAAAGCTATTGTTTAAGAAAAAATAGTGTACATGCTTGGAGCATGGGACAACTAGTGTTTTTAATTCAAGTATAAAGTTGATAAAACCGAAACAATGAATAATGAGTAATCAGTATGGTGATAAATAAAAGTGTTTATTTATATTCATAGGGTTTGATACCATATTTGATTCAATTATTCTTGTGTTTCACTTTGCATGTTTTGACTTCCAGAATAACTAAGTCGCTCTTCCTGAATGATTAAGTTATTCAAACCATCCACAGTCGGTCATATGTTGGAAGTAGATATGAATCAAGACTGTCATGGGTTGGTTTGTAGAGGTCCAAGTTGGTGGACAAAGTGGTGCTACAACACTCATGAGTGCTCATAAGTTCTGAGTATTGGATTCAACCCGCGCTCATTTGAATCACTTCATGGATTTTATCACGAGTGATCATGAGACGATAATATCTTATATTCTTCAAACCTAGAGATATGAGTTGTTACTATGAGTTGGTTATACATTGATTGCACGAAAACGCATTTGGTAACTCGATGTTATAAAACGTGCCTTTGTGTATGATTTAACAAGTAGTAGAACAAGCCATATGAGTCGAAGTTTATCCATTCCTTTTACCTTCGGGATAAAAGCGATATCTGTGGGCCCCTCGATGATTTAGCGATGACACATGTGAGTGCTTGGCCAAACCAGGACTGATTTGATTTGTTCAATCAGTCAGTCATCATAAATCGAAAATCGGGAAACAACAAATGGACAGAGAGAATGATTATAATCCATGTCTCAGTCCATATGAGATCTAGAATGGAGGAATATATGATCCCTTATCTAATGGACAAGTCATTGACAAGGTCAGAGTTCGACAGCGGCTTTAAGAGCTACGATTGCCAGTTACGTTTTGAAGTCATACTCAATAATAGTTTTAGACTTATCCAAGTGGGAGACTGTTGGATTAATGTCTAAGTCCATAACTATATTTGGTATGTACTTGACCCGACCCGGCATGGTCCATTTGGGTTGCACTTCACCGGCACAATTTATATGGATAGTCTTTTGAGAATAGTATATTTATGATTTATATTAATATATTATAAGTTCTAATATATTAATATGCAATCATATTAATTAATTAGTATTGATCAAGAATTAATTTAGAATTAATTAAGTGATCAAAAAGAACTAATTAAATATGGACTCTTATATATATCGAATGGGCCAAGTTCATTTAGGTTGGGCTAAGCTTTCATGGATGGTCCATGGAGCTTTTAACCCATGGATCCTATGTAAATGAAAGGTCATGGGTATTAGGGTTTACATGGATGTAACCCTAATCCTCCATAATATATAAAGGGGTCCTTGGCTCACAAAATTGACACAAGTGTGTGAAAATAAGAGTGGGCCGATTTTAGTGTGCATACATATTCTCTCAAGTTCTTCCAAGGTGTTTTGGTGATTTGTGATTCCATTTGAGGCTTCCACACTATTGGGGCTAAGCTCTTAAAGCTTGAAGAAATCAAGCTACATCAAAAGGTATGTCATCTAACTAGAACTTTGTAGTATAGGTGCTTCATAATATGCTAGTTAGGATGAAACCTTGGAATAGTTAATATTTGCATGTATAATAGAGAAAACATAGATCCAATGTTTATAGGGTTGCATGTACACCATAGGAGTGTTAGAATGCTCAAAACCCAACACAATCATGCCGGCGCCTTCCCGCGATCCTCACTGGTACCTAAAACACATATCACATAACACGGTAAGCATAAATGCTTAGTGAGTTCCCCAAAATACTACATACAGCACATAAGCCACTCGAGGCTGTAGCTCTACGAGACCTTCCGGTCTATGTGTCCCAGGGGCCTTCCGGTCCCACAATCTGAGTAGACCTTCCGGTCCTACTCTGTCGACCTTCCGGTCTATACCCTATTGACCTTCCGGTCCATCCACTGCTGACCTTCCGGTCCATACCCTGTTGACCTTCCGATCCATACCATACTACTCATAACATACATACACATACATATCACATAGAAACATATATCGCATACTCGTCATAGCACATAAGACCTTCCGGTCACACATAATTACCACTCTAGGTAAAGTATAGTGAGAAGACTCACCTCGAATGATGTCTAACAAACTCTCGTGCTCGATATCCCCGATCTAGCCTCCGCCTAATCACATAAAGTAATTTATCTCTTATTAACACGATTCTCATAGGCTAGACTAATCCCTTCCTATAATTTCCCAGAAGGGAAAAAGACCGTTTTACCCCTCCAATGGTCCAATGACCAAATGTTGACCAAACCCTAAAAGTCAACCACAGTCAACGGTCCAACTTTGACCAGACTCGTCGAGTGCACACGGGTGACTCGGCGAGTCCATGCATGTCCCCTGAATCATCCTAAGGCCTTACTCGACTCGTCGAGTTAACCTTTCTCTGAACGGGCTACCACTGATCACGAATCGTGGTGCAACACGATCCGACTCGTCGAGTCCGCTCATGGACTTGGTGAGTTTCTTCCATGGCAATACTCATAAGACCTTCTGAGGTCAGATCTGCTTCTCTAACCTATAGATCTGACCTTCCAATACACAATAATCACGTAAATGTCCAACCTTTACGCTCATGCAACACTCATAGGGCTTCTTTTGGTGAAATATCTTCTAAAATGGCAACCTAGGTTCATATCTCCAAAGGAATAGCAAAAAGCAGGATAGTTAGGACTCTCTGGACCTCTTAAGGTCCAAATCTAAGAAGAATTCCACCTTGGGACCTCATATGCTTCGAATCCAAGCTAAAGAAGGCATAAGAAAACCCTAGATTTAAGTAGATCACCATATACACGAGAATGAGCGTAGATTTATACCTCTGGCAGCCTCTTCTGATCAAATGATAGCAGATCTGAGCTCCTCAATCTGCCTAGTTTGCCCTCCTTCCTTCTTTCTTGCAAAAATCACACTTGAAATGAAGAAAATGGCTTCTTATCTCACTCACAATGCTCTCAGGTTCTCTGGTGCTCTCAAGGGTGAAGGTGGCCGCAAATGAGGGCCATTAGATCCCTTAAATAGGGCACAGGCCTGAGGATTTAGGGTTTCTGTCCACAGCGCGGACTCGTCGAGTCCGTTCATTAATCCTAGTCAGCAGTCGCGATCCTACTCGACGAGTCTAGGCGTCAACTCGTCGAGTCCCTCTCCTTGGCTCAAAATAAATATTCAATTTATGATACCTGGAAATCTGGATGTTACAATTCTCCCCCACTAGAATCAGACTTCGCCCTCGAAGTCTCGCTCTGCAAACAACTCTGGATGTTGCTCCCGCATTTCCGTCTCCGGCTCCCAATTCAGCTCGGACCCTCTTCGATGTTGCCACTGGACTTGAACCAGGGGCACCTCCTTGTTCCTCAGAATCTTGATCCTCCGATCCAAGATCGCGATCGGCCTCTCAACATAATTCAGGCTTGCATCCACCTGTATATCCTCTAGTGGCACCACCGCCGACTCGTCGGCTATACACTTCCTCAACTGAGACACGTGGAAGGTGTCATGTATCTGGCTCAACTCCGCAGGTAGCTCCAGACGGTAAGCTACCTTACCCACCCTTGCGGTCACCCTGAAGGGACCAATGTATCGGGGCCCGAGCTTGCCCCTCTTCCTGAATCGGATCACTCCTTTCCAAGGAGATACCTTCAGGAGTACAAAATCCCCAACCTGGAACTCGAGCTCAGATCGCCGCCGGTCCGCATAACTCTTCTGGCAACTCTGAGCTGTCAGCAACCTTTTGTCTGACCTGCTGTATCTGCTCAGTCGTCTGAAGCACTATCTCAGTGCTACCCATCACTCGCTGCCCTACCTCTCCCCAGTAGATGGGAGTCCGACACCTCCTCCCATACAACAACTCGAAGGGAGGCATACCAATACTCGAATGGTGGCTGTTGTTATAGGAAAACTCAGCCAATGGTAAGTACGTGTCCCAACTTCCTCCGAAGTCCAACACACATGCTCGAAGCATGTCCTCGAGCGTCTGAATAGTCCGCTCACTCTGTCCGTCCGTATGTGGGTGGTAAGCGGTGCTGAAATGCAACCTCGTACCCAACTCCTCATGGAATTTCTTCCAGAATCTGGAAGTGAAACGCACATCTCGACCTGACACAATCGAGATCGGTACTCCATGCCGCGATACCACCTCTCTCACATACATCTCTGTTAGTCTCTCTGCGGAAGAGCTCTCACTGATAACAAGGAAGTGAGCGCTCTTCGTCAGCCGGTCAACGATCACCCAAATTGCATCGACACCCCTCGCGGTCCTCGGCAATTTGGTGATGAAATCCATGGAAATCTATTCCCACTTCCACTGGGGAACCTCAAGTGGCTGCAACTTACCATGCGGATGCTGGTGCTCGGCCTTAACCCTACGACAGGTCAAGCACCTCTCAACAAACCACGCAACATCCCTCTTCATACAGGGCCACCAATAATCTCTTTCAGGTCCAAATACATCTTAGTGGCCCCGGGATGGATCGAGAACCTCGATCTGTGCGCCTCCTCCATCAGGATGGTACGTGCCCCGCCCGCAAACGACACCCAAATCCGACCCTGAAAGGTCATAAGTCCTCGGCTATCGGTAACAAACTCAGATACCTGCCCAATCACCCGCTCTCTCTTGCGGTTCTCCGGTCTCACAGCCTCCGCCTGGGCCTCTCGGATGGTATCCAACACCGGAGTCATCACCGTCATCCTCATACAAATATCTCATATCGGGGCACTCTCCGCCCTACGGCTCAGGGCATCGGCTACAACGTTAGCCTTGCCCGGGTGGTACAGGATCTCGCAGTCATAATCCTTTACTACATCCAACCATCTCCTCTGGCGCATGTTCAGGTTGGGCTGATCCATCAAGTACTTCAAACTTTTGTGGTCCTTGTATATGATACACCGAACCCCATACAAATAATGACGCCATATCTTGAGGGCGAACACCACGGCTCCCAACTCCAAATCGTGGGTGGGATACCTCACCTCGTGAGGCTTCAGTTGCCTTGATGCGTACGCTATCACGTGCTCCCTCTGGATAAGCACCACACCCAACCCCGATATCGATGTGTCACAATACACCACTAAATCCACTATTCCTTCTGGAAGGGCTAACACCGGGGCTTCGCACAGGCTCTGGCGAAGAGTCTCAAACGAGGTCTGCTGCTCTGGACCCCACGTAAAAGCAACGCCCTTCCGGGTCAACCTGGTGAGTGGCACGACAATCTTGGAGAAATACTTGATAAATCTCCGATAGTATCCGGCCAACCCCAGAAAACTCCTGATCTCGGTGGGGGATCTCGGCACCTCCCAACTCATCACCGCGTCAATCTTGGCCAGATCGACCAATATCCCATTCTGATTAACGAGATGCCCCAAGAACTGGACCTCTCGTAACCAGAAATCACACTTGGAGAATTTGGTGTAAAGCCTCTCCGATCTCAAAACCCCGAGAATCTCCCTCAAATGCTTCTCATGCTGCTCTCGGGATCTCGAATACACCAGAATATCGTCGATGAACACGATCACCGATCGATCCAACATCGGCCTGTACACCCTGTTCATGAGATCCATGAATGTTGTCGGTGCATTGGCGAGCCCAAAAGGCATCACCACGAACTCGTAATGCCCATAACGAGTCCTGAACGCCGTCTTCTGGATATCCTCATCCCGCACTCTCATCTGATGATACCCAGATCTCAAATCTATCTTGGAGAACCAAGACGCTCCCTGTAACTGATCGAACAGATCATCGATCCTTGGTAAGGGGTAACGGTTCTTAACCGTCAACTTGTTCAACTCCCGGTAATCAATGCACATCCGGTGTGAACCATCCTTTTTCTTGACAAAAAGGATTGGCGCTCCCCACGGCGAGCTACGCGGTCGAATAAACCCCTTCCCCAGCAGCTCTTGAAGCTGCGAGGATAACTCCTGCATCTCTGGCGGTGCAAGGCGATAGGGCGCCTTGGCGATAGGCGCTGCCTTCGGAACCAAATCGATGCGGAACTCCACCTGCCTCTCGGTAGACACACCCGGCAACTCCTCGGTAAAAACATCCAGGAACTCACGCACTATCGGAACATCATCAACCGAACTCGGCCTCTCTGCGGCCACTCGTGTATCCATCACACAAGCTACAAAACCGCTGTAGCCCTGCTGTAAACTCTGTCTCACTCTGGCAGCCGAACAAAATGCTGACCCACATCGGGTACCCTCACCATATACAGTCAGCACTCCCCCACTAGGGTCTCGTATCGTCACCATCTGCCGCTCGCAGTCTATAACCGCCCCAAATCAGCTTAACCAATACATGCCCACTATAACGTAAACGTCCCCCATCGCAATCGGGACCAGATCTATCGGGAACTCAACACCAAAGATCTCGAGTACACATCCTCGAATCACATCAGTAGCATACACTGCTCACTCGTCAGCTATGGAAACTCGTAGAGGTCGACTCAACGCCTCTCGTCGAATACTGATGTGCTGACAAAACGCTAACGACACAAATGATCGACTCCCACCCGAGTCAAATAACACCAAAGCAGGTACAGAACTCACAAGAAAAGTACCTACGCATATCATAATATAAGCACAATATCTTAACTCGGCATAAATAAATGAAAGAATACATACCAGCCACGACACCGGGCGTTGCGCGGACCTCCTCTGCTATCAACTGGAAGGCTCTCCCGCGAGCCTTCGGTGCCTCGGCCTTCACTGGCCGACCCTCAGTAGCTCGCGCAGTAGCAGGGACAGATCCCTGCGCTGATCCCTGTAACAGCTGTGGGCACTCGGCCCTCCGGTGACCCGTCTGGTTGCAATAAAAGCAAACCATAAATCCCTTGGGGCAGTCCTGTGCTATATGCCCCTCCTTGCCACATTTGTAGCAAGCACCCGCTCGACACACTCCATCATGTCCCTTGCCGCACTTCCCACAAGTGCGGCCCTTCTGGCCTCCAGATCTCGTATTAGCGGGCTTAGCCCGCTTGGCTGTCGGTTGTACCTGTGCCGGTCGCCTGTCCCTCCTCTGAGACTCGGCCTCCTCCCTGGCCTGAGTCTCTAGCTCAATCTCCCTCTTGCGGGCATTTGCCTGGAGCTCAGCAAATGTCCGGTAAGTCGAGTTCGCCACGAACTCCCGAATGTCCCTCCTTAGAATGCTCAAATACCGACTCATGCGTGCCTGCTCAGACGACACGTGCTCAGGGCAAAACAACGCCCTCTCGTGGAACATCCTTGTAATCATAGTCACGGACTCCATCCCCTGCTTGAGGGACAAGAACTCTTGTGCCAACCGTTCCCTCTCCACCGGGGGAACATACTCGTCTCTGAACATGGTGGTGAACCTCTCCTAGGTCACCTCTGAGATCTCTGCAAGAGTGAAGTTTGTCGTCACAAACTTCCACCAATCCTTCGCTCCCAAGCGGAGCTGGTTCAGCGCGAACCGTACTCTCAGATGCTCCAGACACGAACAGGTATAGAAGCATCCCTCAATATCAGAAATCCATCTCATCGCAGCAATCAGGTCCTGTGTCCCATCAAACTCGGGTGGTTTCGTGTTGCTGAACTCCCGGAATAGCAACGAGTCACCCCCCTGAGGTCTAGCAGAAGCAACAGCAGCCGTAGCTGCAGCGGCTGCAGCCTCAGTAACCGCGGCTTACCGCTCATCGAATGTCTCAATCAACGTGGTCTTAATAGACCCAAACATCTCCGGTATCTCTGCTCGGATATCCGCAGCTACCTCATCGTGGATCATCTGACGAAGCTCCTCGTCACTCACGCCGATGGTCTCTGGTCTGTGGCGTGTTCCAACCATGATGTCTCTGAAATATGACATAAAAATATCAGAGACTCGCTCGAGTATACTCGCACTCGATAACTCAACCCTACTTGTTCCCTAGTACCCTAAGGATTCTTACTTGGACTGTGCACTGATCCGATGTTTTCAGTAGTACGGGCCCTATACTACCTTCCACACCGCATCAGCATTCATTCCAAGTCCTCCTCCTAGGATCCCAGATCACAAGTACACACTGCTTCTTTCGGTGAAATAATCACGTAAATGTCCAACCTTTATGCTCATGCAACACTCATAGGGCTTCTTTTGGTGAAATAGCTTCTAAAATGGCAACCTAGGTTCATATCTCCAAAGGAATAGCATAAAGAAGGATAGTTAGGACTCTCTGGACCTCTTAAGGTCCAGATCTAATAAGAATTCCACATTGGGACCTCATATGCTTCAAATCCAAGCTAAAGAAGGCATAAGAAAACCCTAGATTTAAGTAGATCACCATATACACGAGAATGAGCATAGATTTATACCTCTGGCAGCCTCTTCTGATCAAATGATAGCAGATCTGAGCTCCTCAATCTGCCTAGCTTGCCCTCCTTCCTTCTTTCTTGCAAAAATCACACTTGAAATGAAGAAAATGGCTTCTTATCTCACTCACAATGCTCTCAGGTTCTCTGGTGCTCTCAAGGGTGAAGGTGGCCGCAAATGAGGGCCATAAGATCCCTTAAATAGGGCACATGCACGAGGATTTAGGGTTTCTGTCCACAGCGCGGACTCGTCGAGTCCACTTGCCGACTCGTCGAGTCCGTTCATTAATCCTAGTCAGCAGTCACGATCCTACTCCACGAGTCTAGGCGTCAACTCGTCGAGTCCCTCTCCTTGGCTCAAAATAAATATTCAATTTATGATACCTGGAAATCCATATGTTACAATTCTCCCCCACTAGAATCAGACTTCGCCATCGAAGTCTCGCTCTGCAAACAACTCTGGATGCTGCTCCCGCATGAAGACGGACTCGGCGAGTGTAGGAACAGACTCGGCGAGTCCAAGGCAATCTCCCAACCCATGAAGACGGACTCGACGAGTTGTTCATACAACTCAGCGAGTCATAGACTAGTCACACTCATATGATAAAGATGAACTCGACGAGTTCAAGGATGAACTCGGCGACCCAGATGAAGATAGCCTCGATGTTATGTTTTAAGGGGAACTCGTCGAGTTCTTGCTAAACTCGATGAGTAGAGTCGGGGTTGGGATCAGATGAAAGAATAGGGACTCGACGAGTTGGTGAATCAACTCGGCGAGTCAGGTCAACTGGGTGTTGACTTTGACCAGGATGTTGACTTTAGCTAGGGGTAAAATGGTCATTTTACCCTAAGAGTAATTATCAGTTTTTGACTAAGTACCTTTATGGAAATTTAAAGTCGGAGAGTCGCCGGAGCAGCAGACAGATATTTCCTCACCCAGAGTTGCAGCAGTCAGTCACACGAGGTTAGTTTCCTTCTAGTAGTAACGGTTCTACGGCCACAATGCCGACCCGTTTAAGTTGTAGAGTATGCCGGGGCGAGCCCGATGTCGGGGTTAGCCCGATGCATTTTATATGTTTCCGGACTTCGGTCTGATGGCAGGGCGGTCCCGAGAAGTAGTTAATTATGCTTGATGTCTTTGTGATTCATGCATGTGTATGTGTTATATGTTATGTGTTAAGTGTTCCGGGGTAAGCCCGATGTCGGGGAAATCCCGATGTATGTTAGTCAATATGCCATGTATTATATATTCGGGGCAAGCCCGATGTATGCTAGCTATGTGTTATATGTTATTTGTTTCGGGCTTCGGTCCGATGCCGGGGCAAGCCCGATGCAGATTATGTGATTATGCTATGTATGTGACGGGGTATGCCCGATGCCGGGATGAGCCCGATGCCCGATGCGATCAGATGTCGGGGCGAGCCCGATGCCGGGTAATGTGACATCCCCATTTTCACGGCCAGAAAAGACCGATTTTTGTTTATGCTTTATAAAAATCAGAGTACTTCTTTTAATAAAAATGTTGCGGAATTTGTTCCCAAAAAAACATGATAAATACGTTATCAAAGCATTTCCGAAGAAATGTATTTTTATTCATTTAAAACATTTGGGATGTCATCGTCAATACAGAAACATAAGCATAAACAGAACTTACATTCATTTACACTAGTGATCTACATCTCTTTTAAATCTCTCAGTGCAAAGTAGCTTCGTATCGACACCTGTGATATAAATAAGCTGGAGTGGGTCAGGTTGGGAAACCTAGTGAGTACATAGGGTTTTCAACCCACAATAATATAATTATTATATTTAAACATCAAACAATCAACCCGATTACCCATCCCCGTTATCTTCTTTAATATTCCTTAAAGAATTATCTTAAGGGTCATCTCCTATATCATATTTACCTCTCATCTTTCTACCTCACATTTCCTTATATGCTCGTTCCTAAGGCATGAATACGTAGTTACAACGTCGTCTGAACTCGTAATTCATAGTAAGGGTTAGAGTATCATCGCATGAATATACAGTCACCACATCACCTGGACTCGTAATTCATCACCTACAGGTTATAAGTCTGCTGGTGTTTCCACGGGTTGTTTAGAATATTCCGTGGTCGCCATCTATACTCTAGTAGATGACTACATCTCCAAATTGTCGGACAAGGTTATAGTATCTTTCATCCTACATCACCGATGCATCATCACCTATCCATCACCTAATTATTATCACCTTCCTATCATCACCTATCTCTCATCATTTTATTTCATCACACACCAACTATTTCATCTACCCATGTTTTATCCCAACGTATTTGTAGATATAAAATAAATATATATTTAAATCATTTAAAACATGTATAAAATCATTCATCCATCATAGACAGCAAGTATTCAGATAATATGCATACATAGCACGTAATTTATATAAAATATTTCATATCTATGTGTAAGATGAAAGGGACCATGCACTCACCTGTTAAAGTGATGATTCCAAACTCAGACAGCGCTTCGTTACTCTTAAAACAATTTCCTTCGACAAAACAGCGAGTTTTTATTAAAAATTGGGCTTCGCTGGAGCAGCGTTTCCGAGCCGAAAGCTTTTCTTCTCGGAGCCGTCGGGCGCTCCGGGGCTTTCTTCTCGTGCTAGGGAGGTTCCCTAGACTTGGGAGGGGTTTAGGGAGGTTAGAGAGAAGTTAGAGAGAGAAAGAAAGGTTTGAAGGTGTGAGGAAATTATGAAGAGTTCATCTCTTATTTATAGGAATTGTATAGTAAAGTAGTCTCCAAGCTTCGTCCGTAACTTTCGCATACGAGCTCCGTTTTTATCTGTCTTTTTACCGTTGAGTTCCTATTAATGAGATCTTCAACTCTCATTTAGACCTCGTTGGCTAATTCTCATTCTATCTCAGATTTACAAAACTGTATCGAATTCGCCGCGCTCGAAAATTAAAGACTAAGCTTTGTCCATAACTTTCGCATACAAGCTCCGTTTTTGTCTGTCTTTTTACCGTTGAGTTCCTATTAATGAGATCTTCAACTCTCATTTAGAACTCGTTGGCTAATTCTCATTCTATCTCGGATTTACAAAACTGTATCGAATTCGCCGCGCTTGAAAAGTAGAGACTAAGCTTCGTCCATAACTTTCGCATACGAGCTCCGTTTTTGTCTGTCTTTTTACCGTTGAGTTCCTATTAATGAGATCTTCAACTCTCATTTAGACCTCGTAAGCCAAAAACCGCTCGAACTAAAATTCGAGTTTCGGGTTGTACACTGCTAAGCCGAAACTTCGAAAAATCATAACTTCCTCATACGAAGTCAGATTTGGGCGTTCTTTTTATGGACGCTCTCGGTTTAACATTTTCTACGACTTTTGTTTAGATCACTAAGGCTAAAAGTCGCTCCATCGTAAATTCACTATTTACGCTTCCCGGTGCCGTGTCGGTTTTGCCGTAAAACTTCGACAGGCCATAACTTCTTCGTTATAACTCGGATTTCGGAGTTCTTTATATGTACAGAAACCTTGAGAAATATTATACAACTTGGTTAAGATTATTTATTATAAATAATCTTTTGCCGAAAATTCATTTTCGACACTCATTGCCTCTAAATTGACTAGCCCGGATCTATGGGCGTTACAGGTAAGCCGATCGGGATTCGTCCCGATGCAGTTGGGAGTAGTCCCAGAGTTATGTTATTTGTTATATGTGCTTTCTATGTTATGTGGTAGTTTGGGGGAGGTCACTAAGCTTCGTGCTTACAGTTGTCAGTTTTGGTTTCAGGTACTTCAGCTAGTAAAGGGAAGGGCTCGAGTTGATGGTATGGCACACACCACAGTTTTATTAGCCTGGGAGCTTACTCTGATATTTTATGCGAGACAGTTATATGATGACATATTTTATGATATTTTGAGATACATGATTGATGATTTTATTTGATGGTGATAATATTATGTTTGCTAAATGATTTTAAAAACGAAATTTTTGGCTTGTATTTTGGGATGTTTCATTGACCCAACTCGTCGAGTGCATCTAGCAACTCGTCGAGTTCCTTCAAACCTCAGAGACCAAAAACTCGAGTCAACTCGCCGAGTTTCCAAACAACTCGTCGAGTTCATACAGTGTCCAAAAGACGGGAAAAACCTAACCAACTCGTCGAGTTATAACACTAACTCGTTGAGTTCATGCATAATCCAGAAAGCGGGAAACCCTCATCCAACTCGTCGAGTTGACTATGCAATTCGTCGAGTTCCTTCGGTCTATTTCTCATTCAGACGCTTTTAAGCGAAACCAAAGCTCCAAACTGTAGATCTAGCCTCCTAGGGTTTAGTTACCACGTAAAGTTGCTAACTTTACGTGCATGCAAGGCTTCAAGAAGCTAAAGCACTCAAAACAAGTCTTAGGAAGAGGTTTTGGACATGGAGGAGGGCCAAAGCTTCATAAAGCTTGAGGCTTTATGTCCATAAGGGCCTAGAGTAGTCCAGATATGAAACCATGCCCTTGTGACAAGCTTAAATCCGAAAATGACTTCATTTTGTACTAGAAATGAGCATTTTCTTTCACAAGAGAAGATCTAAGCAATGAGAAGTCAAGGTAATGACCTTTTACCTTCAAATGAAAGCCAAAAAGATGTTGATGCTGGATCTACAAACTACTTCTCGTTCCAAGCTTCTCAACCTTCAAGTTTCTTCAACAAATGCACCAAAACACACTTTTAGCCTCACACACACTCAAAATAGGGGTTGGATCGATTAAGGTTTGCTTCTGGACGTGAAAAGGTGGTAAGGAGGCTGAAAAGAATTAAGGTCCTTTAAATAGGGTGCAAACCCTAAAAATTAGGATTTCCATGCACAGTCTCTACTCGTTAAGTTGGGGTCCTCCAACTCGCCGAGTAGGTTCCATAAACCACGCGGCTTGATTCGTCTATACACGACGATTTGGGGCAGCCAACTCGTCGAGTAGGTCTAAAACATGAATATATAAAGCTTTAAATTTTATACCTGGAAGTCAGGATGTTACACGGAGATTAATGAGGACCTATTCGTGATTTTTACAACATTAGTAGGAAGGTAAGAAGTTTTTTTCTTCATATTTTTTGGCGAACAAAACAAATGAATCACTAGATGAATAAAAAATAACATGATTTAAAAAAACATACCTGAAAAAATATGTCGATTATTTATTTTTACAATTATTTTGTTGATATTCATTAAAATTGTCACAAAAGTGAATTTTTTCTTGTTTTACTTAAAAATGAATCCTGATGTGTTTTGTTGGGGTTTTTTTTCTTGTGAATCATCTTATTTGAAATCATCTAATGATTCATTTTGTTTGTTTGATTAAAAAAATATGTATATAAAAATTTTCTTATATGTATATATATATATATATATATATATATATATATATATATATATATATATATATATATATATATATATATATATATATGAAGAAGATAATTTGAGAACTCATAGTTTTCCTGAGAACCCGATAACTAAAGGTGGAACGTTAGATAAAAAAAAACGAATGACCAAGATTAGTTGTGACACTTTTGTAAATAAATTGAAAACTAAACACGAAGGGGTATCTTAATTGTTTGACGCAAGGGTGTTATTGGAAGTGAAAAATGGGATTATTTCTCATCCCTAAAAATCAACATCGTCTTTTCTTTATTTCTCATGTCTCTCTCATCGACATCATCTTCCCTATCTCTCTTCTTTTCTCCCTCTCTCTCTCTCTCTCTCTCTCTCTCTCTCTATATATATATATATATATATATATATATATATATATATATATATATATATATATATATATATATATATATATATATATATATATATATGTAACGCCCCGTTCGAAAAGTACTTATTTATGAATTTCCGAGATCAAGAGTAAGGGCGTTTCGGTCTTTTGTGGGCAATGAGTTTCATTCGGGAAAGTTTCGGACCGGGGTAGGTTGATAGAAGCATAGGGCTTCTCACCACCTTCGCGTGGATATAAAGTTCGTCGGGAACGGGCTTAGAATAAAGGAGTTATGACACTTTGAAGATATTGACATTTATAGCCCTTAATGGGAAAAGTTGACGAGGAAGGCCATGCATGCCTTTGGGACACGCGTGGGTACGCCCAGCGTAATAGGGTGAATGACCGTGGGCGCAAGGACACGTACGCCCAGCGTACGCTCAGAGTGTTAAAACCCTAATTGTAGGGCCAGCCACTATATAAGGAACATTATGGTTCCAACCCTAGCCTCCATATATGCCCTCTTACTCTCAGAAACCCTAAGTAGTCGTTCTTTTTCCATTGTTGTGGATATTTGACCTTGTGGAGCTTAGTTTGGCAAAGGAAAGCTTAGAAGAAGAAAGAAGAGGTTGGCAATAAGGAAACTTGGTGGCTGGAGCTTGTAGATCCGAGATAGCATCACCCTTTGCAACCACTTGAAGGTATAAAGCTTCTTGCTTGACATCTATTTTGTGTAGATCTATGTATGGTGAAGTTTTGACACCATGCTTGTCCCAAAAATCCCCCCATCTTGATGTATGATGTGTTTTGGTTAAGATGAGTTGTCCTTTCAGACCATTAGAGAGGTCTTGAGTAAGAAAAATGAGGTCCCAATGGCTTTGGTTGTCCCATATAAGAAGTAGGAAGGTCTTAATGGGTTAAAACCTTGAGTTAAGAGCTTTATGGACGTCCAAAAGGATAAAGATTGAGACTTTTATGAGTCCTAGTCCCTTTTTGTCACTGGATCTAGCATATGGGCTTAAGTGCTTAAGCCATTAAGCACTTGGAAAGATTTTTGGGTACAGACGAGCGTACGCCCCGCGTACCAGAGGAGTACGCCCAGCGTACGCCCTCTGTTGGGTTTTTGATTTTGGGCCTTAGGTGATTGGGCTGTTTATGGGCTAGTGGGGCTTGGGCCGTGACTGAACATTATGGATGGAATGATTTAGACCCAATATTTATTATGGACCTTGGATCTAGGCCCATTTAGTGAGGTGGGCCCAATTTAGTAAATTGGGCCAATATTGGGCTTTGCATGAGAATTTGGTTTTGGGTCTTGGCCCAATAAGAGGATGATGGACTTAATGAGTGTTGTGGGCCCTTGGCCTAGAAAGTCATGATGGATTCTAATGTGATGATTTGCATGTGATAGTTGGGATTCCCGGCGGGTCAGCAGTCAGAGATTTGCAGGATTTCGGCAGCCACAAGGTGAGTTATCCTCACTTATCGACAAGGTCTACGGCACCAAGGCCGGCCCTTTATCGGATGGGAATCTGGGTAATTGTTGTTATGTTATTGCTTTGCTATGTTTGCATCCTAGTAGTTAGGATGGTATGCGTTAGAGACCTGGTTAAGGTTGGTACCCGGGATATAGGGTAATGTTATGCTAGTGACCGGTTTGGTCGAAATCATGGTTAGGATATTGATATGTTATGTGATCTGTTAGACTGCTTGTCTGGTTAGAGATTTGTTATGTGATTGATTGTTTTATGTGCACATGGTTGTTTGACGGGGGTTGGGTTGAGGCGGGTCCTGCTTAGTGTTGTAGGCCAACATACCCAGGGCGGACCGGATATTCCAAAGGCCCAGCGAGCGGTCCGGATAGGCTGAAGGCCCCAAGAGGGCGGACCAGACATGCCGAGGCTCGGAGAGTGGACCAGGCCGACTGAAGGCCCGACACGGGCGGACCAGTCATACTGCAGACTCAGAGAGTGGACCAGGTGGATTGAAGGCCCGGTGCGGGCGGACCAATCACACTGTAGACTCGACGTACATGGCTAGACTCGGAGGGTGGACCAGGTGGACTGAAGGCCCGGTGCGGGCGGACCAGTCACACAGTAGACCCGATGTGCGTGGTTGTACTATTTGTGATATGATATGAGTATGTTATGTGTGGTTGGTATTTTGGGGGTAACTCACTAAGCTTTCGGGCTTACAGTTGTAGTGTTATGTTTCAGGTACTTCAGGAGATCGTGGCAAGGCGAAGGTGTGATCGTACCGCTCCTCATGTTTTACGATTTTTATGATATGGTTCTGGGGGATACTCTGATAATAAACTATTTTGAAAACGAGATGTATGAAGTTAATGGTTTTTGAATGAATGAAAATGTTTTAATTTGACTCAAGTTTTATGGGTGTTACAATATATATATATATATATATATATATATATATATATATATATATATATATATATATATATATATATATATATATATATATATATATATATATATATATATATATATATCCATCTCTCCATCTCTTATTGTAATTTCCCAAAAATATTAACCTAAAATTTTCATTTTTAGATTAATAATTCATTGATACATATCATTTCCATAAAAACCAAGGTAAACAAGATGCATCGAAACATCATTAAATCATAGTAAATCACCGAATGCGGAAACATGTGGTGTGTTTCCTGGAACCATCCCGAGCTCTTCCATTTGAAAACCGAAGTACGTAAAACATAAACTGAAAACCGTAAGCACAAAGCTAAGTGAGTTCGTTAAGATACCGCATACCACACATACACGAATCACATATTGAGCCCCCACCCTCCATCGGGTCCTACCCGGTATCGAGTCCTACTCAGCCTCGGGCCCTGCCCGACATCGAGCCCCGCTTGGCTTCGGGCCTCGCCCGACATCGAGCCCCGCTCGGGTTACAGATCTGTCAATAACCAGACCACCCTGACATTGGGCCTCGCCCGATACACAGACATAATCATATAATCGTATAATCATATAATCATATAAACATATAACCTTACTAGCACATGCAAAAATCACAAAAGACTATAGCATACCATACAGTCGTCGAGCCCCTCCCGGCATCGGGCCTTTCCTGGTAATCATAAAAACAGATACTAATAACTAGCATACAATATACCCATCAGGCCCCGCCTGGCATCGGCCTTGCCCGGTAATCATACCATAATACAACACATGCAAGAGTCACACAGACATCTAGCATCCTAGCATATAAATCATGGGCCGACATTGGTGCCTTAGACCCGATAGACACAGTGAGGAGACTCACCACGCACTGCTGAAATCCTGCGGATAAATCTCTGGCTGCTGGCTAACCGATCTCCGAACTATAAAAATCAAAACAACACCCAATCAAGATTTGGGTCCCAATCCATATCCATAAATCCATTACTAGGGTAAATGACCAATTTAGCCATCATCTCTTTTAGACCAAGACTTTGGCCCAAACCTAATAATCCACAAGGTCCAAATACCAAAAACCATCCAAAGTCTAATCCATGGCCCAATTTTCCAAATTATGCCCAAACCCATTGTAGGTCTTTTCAAAATAATTATCAGTTTGAAACCTGATGGCCCAACCGAAGCCTAAAATGTAAAATCCTCCCTGACTGAGTACACGGGTCCCTCCCAACCCCAAAACTAGGGTTTTCTTGACATTAGGGTTTTTTAAACCCTAATTAGGGTTTCCAAGCCAAACACGTGCCACTCGGACTAAACTTATATGATTAGATAATTTAATGTTTAATAAGTCGGGCACCACCCAGTGCCACTCAGCCATTGGTGGTCGGCGGCGATCCATGGCGGCAGGAGGTGGAAACCACCACTTCCAATGGTGGTAATTATAATTTTAAACAAAAACAATATCAAAAGCATTCTGGTACACTAACATCCATCCAATACACACACTCCCACACAGCCACCCAAGGTGGTGGCTAGTGGCGGCAAAACGGCGTCAGCCACCATAGTCGCTGCCATGGTGGTTGTTCTCGCTTTTCTCGCCAAACAAGCACGCCCGCAACGAACAACAACACAACAGTACACACATACATGTGACACACACGCGAAAATGCACACAACAACCTCCCTCGGAGTGATGAATGTTGATCGAAGCAGCGGAAGAAAAGTCGTACGAGTGGCGGCGACTACGGTATTCGTCGGGTCTGAACGAAAACGGAGGGAGAAGGAGCGATTACGGCCATGCTAATTCGACCTTTTAACTGCCCATGGATTGGCGTCTGCTTCGCGATTCTAGATTTCTCCGGAAATTGGAGCAACGGTGGTGGTGGTCCGGCGCAGCAGAGAGTGGATGATGGTGGCGGCTGGAAAACGTTGAAGTAAGGTGGCGGCTGCAAGAATGAGTTTAGGGTTAGGGTTTGTATGAGTTTATTATCAACAATATAAGGAGGAAGGGGTGTCGGGTTTAATCTCGTGCCTAACTTTCAAACAAAATTCCTTTTTTCCATGTTTGGTCCTCCTCCACAAATTTGTTTTTTCAGCTTAACTCCAAAATTTACCAAACATCCACTGCCTTCTGAAATTCTTTACAAAACCACCCCAAAAATTAAACTTTAACCCCTAATATCCAAAATTATGACATTTAACTCCCCGAAACCAACACCCTGCTAAATTATCATTGATTTTTGGTCAAAAGAAATCATAATCATTTACATCTCGAAGTTTAGGGTTTATTTTCGAAACTGTGTGTTACAACTCTCCCCTACTTAAATTAGATTTTTCCCTCGAAATCATCCCTTACCATCCCCGGCATGCCAGACAACCTAAGCAACACAACCACAACCTTGTGCATACAACTGCCTTCCCAAGGCAACTCAACCCAACCTTAGTAGGGATCTCTAAACCCGAAATTGAACGAGACGCTTCCCAAACCATTCCTGACCTCCATACAGGTAGAACCATTCTGAAACACAATCACTAGGACCTCTTACTACGATATGAACTGAGAACATTCTTTTGATCCTAAACCATCCAGTTGATTCCCTTGGCATACATATTCCATAACTCTTATATTGTTGCAATAAAGATCTTACATAATCGCACCAACGATTGCCAATGCGAGTCTCAACTAGAAGCCAACTCAGTACCTAACTCAAAACCTGAGATCCAATGATTACACTTGCATTTCACCCGACATCTTCTGATTCATGGAAAACATTCACTAAACTGGGATGTAAAAATCCCCTATCTACCGATGAGATTGCTAGTCTCGCACCTGGTCTATCCACTAGGTTCCTGAGATTCCAACTAACAAGGCTACCCTTGCCCATGCATCACTCTTATGCCACCCACTAACTACATAATCAACCCATTATTACCAAGATCCAATACCTTGACCCAAC
This sequence comes from Lactuca virosa, assembly GCF_052849685.1. NCBI lineage: Eukaryota > Viridiplantae > Streptophyta > Magnoliopsida > Asterales > Asteraceae > Lactuca > Lactuca virosa. Next base: position 106,733,265 of record NC_136426.1, on the reverse strand, counting down.
TGGTCACTACCACGTCTCACCTGCACTTCCATAACCCTACAGGCCTCGCCCACGGGTCTCACTCAGTCGAGAGCTACACACGTCGAACCTTGCCTCAGACCTTAATTGTCCTCCTCCTATAACAGAGAAATGCTCTCCGACAATACAATCCGCATTACCCAGGGCACAAACGGATCCTTCTTTATACCAACGACTGCCCGAACGATGGTCTATCTCAGTCTGGAAAATACTACGATCCCATCGTAGACTTATGACATTTCCACAGCTGTCTAATATCCTGGTGAATGCTACCACCACCTCGCAGTCCTACGACACTTCAATTATGCCATGGTCACCGCCCATGGTCTTACCATACCTCTACCATACCGACCAAAGTCAACCTGATTCGAACCCACATCCATCTATATCCCAATCACGTGTTTGGATCATGCTTCGAACCTCAAAGCCTTTATCAGACAAGAACATGCAGCGAGACCCTAACACAACCCTCGAACTGGATCCATCCACAAACCTGCTGTGCATAACGAGAATACGCCAACCAGCTGTGGGAAGTTCCATGACTCCCACTTACACAGCCTTAATCTAAACATCCACGTGGGTCGTATCTCCTCCTGACCAAGATATGAAACTTGCCCTAGTTCCACACCCTTCTTAACTCCCGAAAATCCTGATCAATTCTCCTCCCCTTGAATCCGACGAAGCTCTCTCATCTCTTAAATCCTGATGGATTCCCAACCCATCAACCTCATAAAGCATGAACCGCCTATGACCCGCTTTAATCAATACTAGCGTTCCATTACCAGCCAACTCAGTGATCGTCCAACTTCTGAAATCCGGAAGAATAATCTAAAGATCTTAACCATTCTGATAACCTAAATCACTTACCATGATACCAAACCAATTCTTTGAGTTCTTTTACTGACGACTAAAAATCATAACCCTTGCCTCGAACTAACGAATCTTCACCTCAACTTCCATTCTCGAAGAACCACTGAACTCTAACCGTTTGCAACCCATGTGAACATACAACTCCCCTGACATTTCCAATGACCACACAACTCATGCAACTGACACCACCATCTTCCTGCTACCGTTCCTCTCCTAGCAACGGTAGTGTTGGAACCCAAAAGTCCTTCTATAGGCAACCGCCATTCATACCAGAATAGATGATAAAACCACTGAACCCTGACTTCGTTGGATAACGAACCCGATAACCCTGACCAAAGATCCTCCAAGCAATACCCCTGAATTGATCCCGACAAAGACCCGGATCAACAACCGAACATGCTGAAGCCCTCTCAGCAGGATACGACCGACTACTTATTCATTAAGGACCCTCTACATGCAGAATGGCATATAATAATCCTTGATAATATAACCCACAATAGCAGAGGACCAACCGATATATTGATTACCCAAACCAAATTTAAAATCGATATAAATTTCCGATAATAACCTAGAAGAAAGCAGAAGATAACATACTCGCAATAGCAACTGCAATCCACGTCTCCTCCTAGATGGGGCTATTGCTCCATCCTTACAACCATAAGAGATACTCAAAGCATCCGGAGCAGATGCACTCAATACTCCATTCCTCAACATCCGACAGTGGGCCTTCCTGTGGCCCACTTGATTCCAGCAAAACATAACAGACTTCCCTTGCTACAATCTCGTCCCGATAGCCTCGAGATGACCATCCAAGAACTCCAAAATCCCTTCCTTGACTGAACCAGGGATCATAGGGCCTGCTCCAAAATACCATGGGTAATCTCCGATGAGATAACTCCTATGACCTCGCATCGATCAGCTCAGTACGTGCTCCTGAGCCGGAACCAGACTCTGAATCCTATTCCTAAGTTCTCAACACTATACCGAAACAACATGCAAAAGATCCGAATATACCCAAGAATCCTCATTCCACATGCTTTTAGATTCTCCAAGACTCTTCCCGATTCAAGTATGGATCCTGTGCTTTCAGTAGTACGGGCCCAATACTACCTTCCACACCTATCCATACTTTCCTCAAGAATCCTCTCGAATCCTCTAAGTCACCCTCTTAAATCCATACGCCAAACACTCGCTAACTAGCACAACTAACACCCACTGAAGCAATCCTTAGGCTTTCCTAGGTTCCCGACCTCACCCTGCCATAAGCTGCTGAAGAACTCCCTATAATGCCAGTCACTCACCTTATGAATACAATCATATGCAACAAAGATTAGATAATCCTTCGTGTAACAGACTTATCCCTACAACGGTTGGACTCAGACAAGAGCTGCACAATAGGGTCAAATCCATCACTCTGAGATTATTCAACCTTTGTCACATGTGACTTGACATATTCACTTAGTAGCTAACTCCCATCACCTAAGAGTTCCACAAATCACAAAGAAAGTAGCATTCGTGCAACAACACTCCAATCCAAAGAATAATCACGAGCATCAAATCCCACATACTACAACTCAAACTAGGAACTCCCATTCCTGTTACTTATTGCCTTACACATACAAACTATACCCAACCTAACATTCCATGTATCCTAGGCTACAAGGCATCACATATCAGGCCAACCTATCACTGGCTAATCAGAACTAGCATGCAAGTCTACAAGATCAAACAACAGGCATATAAAGGCATCTCTCCTAGCATTCTATTATGCTAAAACTGAGCAGATTCTTAGCCCTAACTAGCATACGATTCAGAGGTTATACATATCAAATCATATTAGTTAACATGTATGGTATTTTGGGAGGAACTTACTTGAGCTCGATCGATTGCATGCACCACACATTTTCTTGTAGTAGAAAACTTCTTTTTCCCTTTTAAATCATTTCTTTCATTTTTGAAAACTTACCAAATCCTCGGTTCGAGTTCAGACACACCCAAAGGTATGTCTGAATCCCTCAAACGAAGGCTTTGATACCAAGTTGTAACGTCCCAAAAATAATAACATAAAATTTTCATTTTTTGGATTAATAATTCATTGATACATATCATTTTCATAAAACAAAGGTAAACAAGATTCATCGAAACATCATTAAGTCGGAGCAAATCATAGAATGCGGAAACATGTGTTGTGTGCCTTGCAACCATCCCGAGCTCTTCCATTTGAAAACCAAAGTACCTGAAACATAAACTGAAAACCGTAAGCACAAAGCTTAATGAGTTCCCCAAGATACCACATATCATACATACACAAATCACATACTGATCCCCCGCCCTCCATCGGGTCCTACCCGATATCGAGTCCCACTCACCCTCGGGCCCCGCCCGACATCGAGCCCCGCTCAGCTTCGGGCCTCGCCCGACATCGAGCCCCGCTCGGGTTACAAATTTGTCAATCACCAGGCCCCACCTGACATTGGGCCTCGCCCGATACACACACATAATCATACAATCGTATAATCATGTAATCATATAAACATATAACCTTACTAGCACATGCAATAATCACAAAATACTATAGCATACCATACAGTCGTCGAGCCCCGCCCGGCATCGGGCCTTGCCCGGTAAGCATAAAAACAAATACTAATAACAAGCATACAATATACCCATCAGGCCCCACCTGGCATCGGGCCTTGCCCGGTAAGCATACCATCATACAACACATGCAAGAGTCATGCAGACATCTATCATCCTAACATATAAATCATGGGCCGACATTGGTGTCTTAGACCCGCTAGACACAGTGAGGAGACTCGCCTCACACTGCTGAAATCCCACGGATAAATCTCTGGCTGATAGCTGACCGATCCCCGAACTATAAAAATCAAAACAACACCCAATCAACATTTGGGTCCCAATCCATATCCATAAATCCATTACTAGGGTAAATAACCAATTTAGCCTCATCTCTTTTGGACCAAGACTTAGGCCCAAACCTAATAATCCACAAGGTCCAAATACCAAAAACCATCCAAAGTCCAATCCATGGCCCAATTTTCCAAATTGCGCCCAAACCCATTGTAGGTCTTCTCAAAATAATTATCAGTCCGAAACCTGATGGCCCAACCGAATCCCAACATGTAAAATCCTCCCTAACTAAGTACGCGGGTCCGTCCCAACCCCAAAACTAGGGTTTTCTAAAACCTAATTAGGGTTTCCAACCAAAAACATGTCACTCGGACTAAACTTAGATGATTAGATAATTTAATGTTTAATAAGTCGGGCACCACCCACTGCCACTCAGGCAGTAGTGGTCGGCGGCGGTCCGTGGCAATAGGAGGCGGCAGCCACAACTTTCAATGGTGGTAGTTATAATTTTAAATAAAAACAATATCAAAAGCATTCTGGTACACTAACATCCATCCAACACACACACATACACACACACACACCCACACAGCCACCCAAGGTGGTGGCTAGTGGCGGCAGCCACCATGGTCGGCTGCCATGGTGGTTGTTCTCGTTTTTCTAGCCAAACAAGCATGCCCACAACGAGAAACAACACAACAGTACACACATACATGTGAAACACACGCCAAAATGCACACAACAGCCTCCCTCGGAGTGGTGAACGTTGACCGGAGCAGTGGAAGAAGAGTCGTATGAGTGGCGGCGGCGGCGATATTCGTCGGTTTTGAACGAAAACGGAGGGAAAAAGAGCGATTACGACGAGGAGGTGGTGGTTGTCAGTTATCGAGAACAACAACAATTAGCCACGCTAATTCGACCTTTCAACTGCCCATGGATTGATGTCTGCTTCACGATTCTTGATTTCACCGGCAACAGGAGCAACAGTGGTGGTGGTCCGGCGCAGTACAGAGTGAATGGTGGCGGCGGTTGGAAAACCCAAAAGTAAGGTGGCGGCTGCAAGAATGAGTTTAGGGTTAGGGTTTTTATGAACTTATTATCATGAATATGAGGGGGGAAGGGGTGTCGGGTTTAATCCCGTGCCTAACTTTTAAACATAATTCCCTTTTTCGAAGTTTGGTCCTCCTCCACGAAATCTTTTTCAGCTTAACTCCAAAATTTACCAAACATCCCCTCCTTCTGAAATTCTTTATAAAACCACCCCGAAAATTACACTTTAACCCCCAATATCCAAATTATGACATTTAACTCCCCGAAACCAACGCCCTGCTAAATTAAACCAATGCCTTGCTAAATTATCATTGATTTTTGGTCAAAAGAAATCATAATCCATTGAATCTCTAAGTTTAGGGTTTCTTTTCGAAACGAGGTGTTACACCTATACCGCCTCCCCTCTTCATCGATCTACCTTTCTCAGTTCTTACAGATTTGTAATCTTTTCCAAATTGCAAGTTGTGTTGGGTATTTCAAGTTTTGATTAATGGTAAAAACAGAATTAATACTTCAGAGCTCTTTACTTGCTAACCTAGATGATCAATTGGTAAATTGGATGTCAAAAAAACCGAAGATGAAAGTAAATGTGCCATATAACGATGTTTCCAAAGATCTTCATTCAATCTCTTCTATATTTCGTGAGTCATGTAATCCACTGAACAATGCCTCTTCTCATCTTCTGTTTCCAGAGTATGGCGATATGATGTGTTTATCTTTTGCTCATACGAAAAATTCTATTAATGACCTTCTTGTTTCACCTATTTGATGGAGTGAATGTTAAATCTGGCTCAGGCTTTGTCACGGAGTCGAGAGATAAAGGATCTGAATCAAGTAACACTAGATCATGTTTTTATAATGATCTGAATAAAGTAAAGGTTTAGTTCTCTCTATCATGAGTTTTTTTAGCTTCAATTTCTTTGTTTTTATAGCGATCTGAATCAAGTAACACTGGATCCTGTTTCATTTTTCAGTTTAATTAAATTATAAGTTGTTCAGTGGATATCGCTATCATGCATATAAGTTGTTCGACAAAATGCTCCAAAGAAGATTGTTGGGAAGAATACAAGTTTCTGATTAGTTTTTGACACCATCTCCACATCCAAAAAAATATACGGATGATGTAACAAAGTGCTCAATGAAAATGTTTTGCTTCCGGCTTCTTTGGTAGATTTAACTAGAATTTTTTGGCACTAGTCTTCACCAAGCAACCATGCCATCCTCATCTGTTTTACATATGTGTAGTATCAATCCCTTATGAGTTATTAAATCTCAGCAGTTCAACCTTAATGAAAGAATCTTTCACCATCACTCCAATTAAGTGGCTACTTACTTTCTTCTTGTGCACACTATCTATTTCTAAGAATTTGGATAGTACTCCATTGATTGTGAAGCTTGTACCTGTCATTGGATCACTTCTCCTTTGTGGGCTTGAAAACTACACCATTGTTCCAGCTGATGTCATGACTGTGCCAGAGCAAGGTATGAGTTCACTGATTTATTTACATTTTACATGCCATTGGAAACAAGGAATTCAATTTCAATGTCAAACTTGGTACTTAATAAAATTGATGCATATCCAGTTGTGAAATGAAGACCATCTTTATTTTCAGGGCCAGTTTAAGCAAAAGAAAGACATTCTAAGTGCTAGATCCATGCTTCTTGAATATATTACAAAATTAAAGTAAGAATTGTGTTAAAAACATATATTAATTGCAATAGAAACACATAGAAAACTAGCTGCATTAAGAATGTATTATTAATATATTATCTATGCTAACTAGTGATCATTTATGTTGTAAATATGATACCTTGGTGAATCAGGTGTTAATAGAATCAACAAATAGAGCACTAAATTAATATATTATTTTTGTGTTTTTCCCATGATCCTTGCAAATAATCACTGTAATAAGCATAAAAAATTCAAATATATAATGAAACGAATAATGAAAAATTATAGAAATGACATTGTTTATGTGACAGTGAGTGTAAAAGTTGTGTAGATCGTGTAAATTGGGTAGTGATGATATATAAATCTGTGAAAATTTACAAGAATATGCATTATTAATTGATGGAAGATTTTCATGTGGTTCATATGGATATGTTGTTGGACACATGTAAATCACAAGTGAATCACATATGAATTACATGTGATTCACATGTAATTCACATATGAATTACATGCGATTCACATGTAAATCACAAGTTAATCACATATGAATTACATGTGATTCACATATGAATTACATATGATTCACATATGAATTACATGTGATTCACATGTAAATCACAAGTGAATCATATGTAAACCATAAGTGAATCACATATGAATTACGTCTATATGCACACATGCATTTTGTGTGAGTGTTCTTTGTTGATTGTTTTTATTTATTTATTTATAGTTTTATTTTGAATTTCACATTTAAATCTTAAAAGATACAATCACATGCGAATATCACATTATATAATCACATGTGAATCTTACATAATATAATCAAATGTGAATGTTACAAGATATATTCATATGCATTTTTGTGAGTCTTCTTGCATTAATCATTTTTTTTAATTTTCTTATAAATTTGGAAGAATTTGTGGAAAACATATTGAAGAGGTGAAAAGTGATAAATTGAAGAAATATGAAAATCTTGACACGAAGACATGAAAACTCTTTGAAACTTTGTAGCATTTTTTGTTTTTTATATTTTATTCTGTATCGAATAAAATACTTGTACTATTGTGTTTATAGATTAGTAAATAAAAATAGGTTTTTTTATGATTTACTTATAAATATTATAGTATAAGAAATATGCATATATATGCACCTAAAACGTTGATTTTTTTTTTTGTTAAAAAAATTATAGTTTTTTTTTTAATTTATTGATTTTGAAAAATTTACTGTATAAAAAATGCAGTTTTTTTTAAAAAGTTTCATTTTTTTTATTTCATGTTATCTAATAAAAAAATAAAAAATATGCATTTTTTGAAAAGTCAAAAATTATTATTTTTAGAAAAAACATCAAAATCTGAAGTTTAGTCCCCGTGGTTTAAAAATGTCATAGATGGTCCCTGTGCTTTCAAAACTTTTGACGATTGGTCCTTATTGTTAACTCCGTTAAGTTCTGTCCTTTAACTAAAGGGCATTTTCGTCATTTCACTACCACATGGACCATTTATGACGATTTCTCTTATTTAAAAAAATGAAATAATATATAAAGGTCTCTCTCTCTCTCTCTCTCTCTCTCTCTCTCTCTCTCTCTCCTAACAGCTCATGATTTAAGGATTTTAACGATTGCTTGAACAAATTTAAATGCCAAATTGATGGCTTAAACAGAAATTTGTGAATCCAAATTGCTGAAATCGATGAGCATAACTAAGAACTATAAGTTACAGCATGGAAAGCTCATTCAGACAAAAGATCAAACACTTGGTGGGCAATAAGTTTAAATTCTGAAATTTTTTCTATTCTTTAGATTGCCAAACCATATTACGATCAAACATGTTTCCCTTTGTTAATTCTAACATTCTACAACCATTTTCGTCACAAAGATGGAATTTTTTTTTATCGAATCTGAGTTTTGGGTGCCTCTATTTTCTAAAACGGAAAAAAGATCGCTCGATAGTGTGGGATTACGTCTTTATTCCTCAAAGAGAGTGTGGTGATGGTGATGGAATCTGAGAATCCTTACAGGGGTTTTAAGAAATCGATGAAGGAGATGGTGGAGACTCATAATTTGAAAGATTAGGCTTGGTTGGAAAAGTTGTTGCGATGGCATTTGAGAATGAATGGGAAGAACAATCATCAGTTTATTGTTGGAGCTTTTGTTGATTTGCTAGTTGGAAATTCTTGGAATTTTGTTTCATGTTCTGATCATTCTTTTGTTTCTTTCACTTCATCTTCTTCCACATTTTCTTCTCCCATCTCATCTGGGTCTTATGTGACCAGGGTTTATTTTGGATCCAGACGAAGCTGAGTTGTTCTACATGCCATTCTTTTCATCATTGATCTTGGTGGCGAACCCTAATTGCAGTGCGACAGAGTTCAGTCAGAGATGTACAATGAAGAGGAGACACAACATAGTTTTATTGAATGGTTTGGACAGATAGTTGTATTGGAAGAGGAACAATGGGTGGGATCATGTATTTATCTATCAGATCCAAATGCATTATACAAAGTTATTGATCAAAACGGAGAAGAAGGACATCAGATTTAGCTTTGTTCATATAGGTGAGGAAGAAGAAGAAGACGGGGGAGTGGGTTTCTTTTTCCCACAGAGAGAGAGAGAGAGAGAGAGAGAGAGAGAGATTGGACCCCTTTGTATATTATTTCATTTTTTATAAAATAAGAGAAATCATCATAAATGGTCCATGTGGCAGTGAAATGACGAAAATGTCCTTTAGTTAACGGACAGAACTTAACGGAGTTAGCAATAAGGACCAATCGTCAAAAGTTTTGAAAGCACAGGGACCATCTATGACGTTTTTAAACCATGGGGACTAAACTTCAGATTTTGGGATACCACAGGGACCATTTATGATGTTTTTTCTTATTTTTATAAAAAGAAATCCGAAAATTTGATTTTTTTTTTTGTTAATTTTTAGACATTTTTATTAATATTTCTAATAAAACAAAAAATTAAACATTAAATGAGATTGATAAGATGACAATCATATACTGAATGAATTAATTTTGATCTAATGTTTCACTTTTAGTTTCGGGTTCTTATGAAAGTATGAGTTATATATATATATATATATATATATATATATATATATATATATATATATATATATATATATATATATATACTTTTCTTCGTTTCCCAGGCTACCAAACCCATGCTAAAGTTTGCATCTTTCAATGAGATCTATGCATTTTATAATCCTTTAAAAGTTGGTCACGGTTTTCTCATTTTTTTTCTGCATCTTCAGACAGCAGCCTGTTATTGACAAAAAAAAAATATTCAATTATTTAATTGGAGTATATACTTTCTCAAAATAGTTTTAGCAATCTATTTTCCGAAACATTATTTAGTAACCAGACGTTTTTTTTTAATGATTGTTCTTGAGTTTGGAAAATCTTTTGGGAATATTGTCAGGAAAACAAAGTTGGTTTAGTTTATTACATACGTATTTTTATATTCAAATTGTAATAAGCTGGTTCTTATGATTTTTAATCATTTTTTTTTTAAATCTTAAAAAATGAAATAAAACAATCACAGCTGGGGCCTGGGGTCAACCATAAGGTCAAAATAAGCATGCCAATCAATCTCCACTATATAATAACACTTGAGCTTGAGCCACTGAAGGCCAAATAAAGCAGATCACTCAGTCTCCTTTGCGCAATAGAATAGATCTTGAGCTTCATCATCTTCCTCTGAAGCTATATCTTTCTCGTCTGTAACAAATGTCAATTCCTGCAAAAAGGTTAGTTTATTAGTGACTGTTTATTCAAATACTTGTTTTTATTCATAGATGTTATTATTTAGGTAAACTACAAAAAATACCCTGTTACCATATATTTTTATGGGTTAATTTACAAAATTTACATCGTGTACTCTGACTTAATCGTTTATATCCCAAATTTTTAATTCTACTGAAAAAGCCAGAAAAGTTTATTTTTTCCCTATGTTTTATTACATCATTATAATATGATAAAATGGTATTCAATATCTTATGTAGCATCGGTCCTATATTAAATATGATAAAATTTGTTCATTTATGTTTGTATAGTTGTTTCATCATAGCTAACACCTATCAAACTCGATAATAACAAGTTGTTACATAAGGGTGATAAAACATAAAAAATAAATAAATAAATAAATAATAGAAAAGTATATTGGCTTTTAAGTACACTTATAAATTAAGTAACAGAAAGAGGAAATGAGAATTATTAATGGCATTTTTTTTACATTTACACTTATGTTATCAGTTAAAAAGTATGCAATTGTTAGATTACATTTTTATTAGCGGACAAAAAACTTTATTAAGTGATTATTGTCAATAAAAAAAAGTGAGGATGTTGCTATCATATGAAAATAAATATAAGAACATTGTTGTTAATATTAAATAAAGCACACCTTACAAGTTTATGGTTACATATTATTATTACGAGTAAAAAAAATATAAATATTTTGCCATATAAGTATGTTCCTATTATCACTAAAAAATAACATACATTGCACAAATTGATAAGCGAGTGAATTACATTATGACTTTTCACAATTTGTCTACTCTCAAATTACTTGAAATTAATCAACCATAGAATTGTTTTATTTTTATGTAAGTTAGCATTCAAGAATATTGTGAATATGACATTATTATACAATTGATATAGACTAGAAGGAAAGGTAGCATTGATAACAGGAGCAGCGAGTGGTATTGGTGAGTGTTGTGCAAAACTTTTTGCCGCACATGGAGCAAAAATCATCATCGCAGACGTACAAGACCAACTCGGTCAAGCAGTCTCCGAGGCAATAGGCTCATCAAACTCAATGTATATCCATTGTGACATCACCAATGAAGAGGAAGTCAAAAACACCATAGACACTGCAGTCGCCACTTATGGAAAACTTGACATCATGTTCAACAACGCAGGGGTAGCAGATGCTTTCAAGCCACGCATTATAGACAATGAGAAAAAGGACATCGAGCGTGTACTTAATGTCAATGTCATAGGAACCTTTTTGTGCATGAAACATGCGGCTAGGGTTATGGTTCCACAGAAATCAGGCTCGATTATAACAACATCTAGCCTTACTTCACATCTTGGAGGTATGGCTAGTCATGCTTATTCGTGTTCAAAACACGCGTTAGTTGGTCTAACTAGGAATCTAGCTGTTGAGCTTGCACCATTTGGCATTCGAGTCAATTGTGTGTCGCCTTTTGGAATTGCTACACCGATGACTGCGGATTTCATCGGGCTTGAAAGGGAGGTTTTTGAGAATATGATAAATGGAGTCGCGAACCTTAAGGGTGTGACACATAAACCAGATGATGTTGCATATGCTGCCCTTTATTTGGCTAGTGATGAGGCTAAGTATGTAACTGCACAAAATATGCTTGTTGATGGTGGATTGAGCTATTGTAATAACTCCTTCAACATGTTTAAGTATCCTGAGGAGGCTGCTTAAGTTGAGAAGTTTGGTATGTTTTTAATATTTTTAATAAGACAAACGTATGTGGGTGCATGCTTCATTATTTATAATTACAAGAGTTTGTAGCCTATGACCATGTTCTTCTAAGTTTATTATTTGCCTCATTAAATTCTAAAAGTTCTATTATTTTGAGTATTATCCGTGTAATCAACACAATGATTTGGCTTCATGAAATTTCGAATGGCATAATATTATGTTACACCATTGGGATAGAAATCCAAAACGATTAGAAACCCTAGAAATTGAAGAAGAGGAAGGGGTTGTAATCAACGACAATATGTTGAATTGCATGTAAACCCTTTTCGAAACTTCGATTTTGTTATGATATAAGTGATTGATCATGTTTTTGCTCAGATTTTGATGAACCTGGCGCGCTCAATCGAATTGAAATTTATTTGCGATTTTCACGTTTTAAACAGAGATTTAACCATGTTTTTGGATTGGATCATTATATTGAATTGAAAGAAGTGTTTTTTGGGTGGAGAGATAGAGTATAATCTTTAGAAAAATATTTAGAGAGAATTAGGAATCAGAAAGTCTAAGAAGCTAATAGACAAGAAACTGTAGAAATCGGGTCAGGAAGATGACCCACTAGGTTTTTCGGTTCTTGGGCTAAAGCCCAAAGATTTTAGTCGGCCATAGAAAATAAAACTTCATATAATAATGGGGAGAAGCCCATGTCGCGTGCACAGTTTAAGCCCACAAGCAGGGGATATACGAAAAAACTACAACCAATTTTTATTATTATTTAATCTCTTCTCTAATAAAAAAATTTATTTTAATGCTACGGGTCTGACTTTCAGTTACCTTGTAGATTTAACCAAATTTTTAATCAATCCCACAAAATCAAAAAAACTCCTCAACTTAATCCAAGTAAATCACGAATCAAATCTTCTCCAATGTTGAATCCCAAACATTTAATCCTTTCCTTCATCTTCATCTTTTTTCTCGCCAAGCGCTAAACCACCATGCTAATTGCAATTCGTTTTCCATAAGGGTTGCAATGCTGTCTATCTTTTTGGTAAGTTTTAATAGGTTTGCTTACTCTTCAAGGATCGACAGTTTCACTCATCACAATTGTCTCAATACTCCATGTTAACGTTTTTGTTGCCGCTATTGCTCTTTTTCCTTAATTCTCTATTCATCCAGCTATGTTCTTCAATCTTTCCCTACAATATTTTATTTCCTGTTTATGTTGAAGTTGAAGATTCACGGTATGTGTTGTGTATAAGATTTACATGCTTTTGATTTTATATTCTATTATGTTTTTCAATGCCAAAAGGGTATACTTGAGATTATGTTGAGATTCTGTTGATATTCTGAAACAGTATCCATTAAGACATTACCATTTAAGGTCTGTTAATTTTTTTTATGATTTTTCTATTTGTTTATGTTTTCTAAAAGACTACCTAGTTCATATGTTCTCCAATTTGTGGTTGGAATTCATGGATGTACTGCTCAATGAAAGTCCTCATAGGTTCTTTTATGTAAAAAGAAAACATCTAATTAGATATATAATATTGTCATTAGCTATAAAATACTATGATATTCTAAATCAAGGAAGTTACTTAAACAGAGTAAAGGGGCATCTTCTTCATCTGATTCGCAGGATACTCGTGGAAAAACATCGCCCTCTCCTTTTACTTGTTGGTGATCTCGGTCACCGACTCAGTAGTCCGCTTGAGAGCCAGTAACTTCTGTTCACTCGCTCAATCTCTTCCGCGGGAACATATTACTCCCTGAAACGCGTCCTAAACTCCTCCTAAGTCATGAGCTCTAGCTCGGTTGTAGAAATGGGCGGAATCCAGCCCCACCAATCCTTCGCCACATGGCGTAACAGGTTCACAACGAACCTCACCTATGCCTACTCAAGGAAAATCGGTGCGAAAGTCACCCTTCACCTCACCTATTTATCGCATACTGAAAATTAGATCCTTCTTCTCATCGAACATGGGAGGTTGACACACAGAAAAGTCACAATAAGTGATAGTCCTAGGCCTCGGGTGACCAACTCCTCTAGCTGCCTGAGGGCAACATACCTCTTATCAAACATCACGATAAAATCTTCCTTGATCTTCCTAAGCATCTCTACTATAACATCAAGTAGGGATTGCAAGACCTCAACATCAATCATATAATATAATTCGGCTTACTCGGACCTACTCCAGAACCTCCCTTCCCTGTTTAGTGGTTACCATATTATGGGCACAAATAGAAAGAGGCTACAACATATACATAGTGTTATCATCCCATTATTTCACTATTTACCAGCTCCTCAGAACCCTTGTGACCATTCATGCTCCAAGTATGTATCATGTTATTCAGGTAGTACGGTCATATACTATCTTCCACACATATCCGTACTCATTTTAAGAGTTTCCCTAAAGTTCTTAAGTTTCCCATTACAGCCACTACTAGGCGTCCTATCACACACACACACACACATATATATATATATATATATATATATATATATATATATATATATATATATATATATATATATATATATATACATATATATACATATACTCATGCACATACTACTAATCTTCCTAGACTCTGTAGGATACTGCACCGCTATCATGCCAGACAAAATTTCCACCAATATCAACGAGTCGCCTTATGAATGCACAGTCGTACAAAGTCAAGAATAAGATAGACAAACGAATAACTGATCCTACCCTAAGGCAACAACCAAAAAAGGAACATGCAATAAGGACAAATCAAGAATTCCAAGTATAAGAGATTCTAACTGCATACTACCCTAAACCATTCACTTAACAACTTATCGATATTAACATAGACTTCAAGTAGCACATAGTAACCAACATATAAGGCAACAAGGCATCTCAACTAAGCAGGAAATCTAGCATGTAAATTCTAAGCAAATCCTTAAGCTACATTCATGCATTACTATCAATCACATAAATAACATATCAAACAAATATGTGCATATCGGGAATCACTTTTCTTTTTAAGCTCCGACTGACTGTACATATCACATCTTTCCATTTTTTTTTTATAAAAAAATCTTTTTCAAAATATTTTTTAAAAATCTCTAAAGCCTTAGTTTCACTGTCCCAATATTTCAACCAAAATTTTCTTTTAAAATGTAAGTAATAACAACCATAAAACCATTTTCATAGAAAGAACATAAATATCCATTTGTTTCAAACGTCATGAAAACATAATTAGTGTTTAGCGGAAGTCTCAAAACAAATCATAGATGCGAGTACAGTCGCATTGTGTCTTTCTCTTTTTCACCAGAACAACCTGAAATACATTTAAATATATCGACTAAACACAAAACTTAGTGAATTCTCCAATATACCATACATTCCACCACATATACGATGCATACACTAACGAGTGCTATAGTCCAACTATAGTCTTACATCGACATATGAATGTTATAATCCAACCATAACCTCTCATACAAATTCTATAGTCCAACTAGTCTTTCGTACAAATGGTATAGTCTAACTATAGTATTTCATACAAATGCTATAGTCAAACTATAGTCTTTAATACGAATGTTATAGTCTAACTATATTGTTTCACCAACTTATGAATGTTATAGTCCAACTATAATCTAATCAGTCACATAAACATCCTACCATACAAAGGACATATAATGTCACACATAGTATAGTGAGAAAACTCACATGAAGCTAGAAGTCTAAGGTTTATACGTAAGACTCCTCAAACGAACCAACTAACACAAACCACCTAAATTCACCATACGATGCATCATAATAACCATTACTAATAAGAGTTCCAAGCTCATTCGAAAACTATATGTCCATCACAGTTTGACCAAAAGTCAAACATGTCAAAAAGTCAATGGTCAACGCGCTGCAACTAACTCTTGGTCATGTTGCACCCACCACAGTCCAAAATAGTCATGATGGCTTCCCCCACCCCACCCCCGAAATTAGTTATTGCCCCCGCCACCGAATCCCTCGTTTACATAGCCCACAATCATGCCCCCAAATACCTTCATCACCCCCGATTCCGCCCCCGTTCCCCCGTTTTATAGGATTAAAAATGACTTTTTGCTAAACAAAATTGTTATATTTTCGGCTAATAAAATATTTTTCATAACTTTAAAAGCTTTAAATCTAGTTTTTTAACAACTAAAAAATTAAAAATCCAACATTACAAATTCAACATTACAAAATGACAAATCCAACAAACTTACAAATATAAAATACAACAAATCCAACATTACAAAAAAAGTACGACATATCCAAAAATATATGACTAATTCACTATCATATCGTCGTATGATGCGAAGTGGAAGAAAGTCAATAAACCCTAAAATTAAATAATGTATTGTCTATATATGTTTTTATATTAAACATATATATATTTTTATATAAATATACAAACGGGGCCCCGCAGGAGTACGGGATGGAAAATACCCACTCCTGCCCCCGGTCTCGAAAATAAAACAGGGTTTAATCCCACTCCCGCCCCCGCCCTCGAATTTTTCAAAAGATTAATCCTGTATGGAATCAGGGTCCCACGGGAGCATGATCCCACGAAAGTTTCTGACATCCCTAACCACAACCAAGGGTTGGTTGTGTCGCGTCCCCTGGGAAAACCATCCACTTCTATAAAGTGCTTAATCTGTTAAGGGTTATAACTATCCAAACAACATGTTGGGAAGTGTTTAATGGATACAAATCCAAACTTTATCAACATGAAAACCCCTAACAAGTCTAATGCTAACCCTAGATCCAAAACAAGGTCAAAAAAGGCAAAGACTATATTGCATGGTTCGAACAGGGTTTGAGCATGTACTCGTTTTCACCTTAAAGTGTCTAGAAAACCAACCATCACATCTGATCAACCTAGGGTTTTCCAAAATCCAAGGAAATCATACTAAAACGGGACTAAGAAGGCTAGAACTCTCTGGATCTAGCTTTATGTGCACAAAAACAACTAACTCATTCTTCAAGATTCACACCAAAAACACCAAAGCATAAGAATGGATGAGATGAGGCTAGGGTTTCTGGAGGATGGACGCTGATAAGAGATGAAGCCTTAGAAGTTAGTTCCTTTAAATAGGGTTTAAAACCCAAGACCTAGGGTTTTGGTTTTTGGTGGCCACACGTTGAGACTCAAATAAGTTTACGTCGCGACTTATTGAGCTAAAATGCACAATGTCCAATACATGGTCGCTTCGTGAAGTCATCTTTTCTTAAAACGTTTCTTTCTTATTTTCCCAAAAATAAATAAATAAACATATTGGGGTAACAAGCATTACCAATATGCTGAAGAACATGTATGTTAGCCTACAAGTTTTGCAAATCTGGAACATGCTACAATTATATAGTTTTACAACTGAAATATACTGTTTGGGGTCAAGATCCTTAAACCTATCCAGGATCCTGGATCTTAAAGGAGTCTCAGGATCTCGAAACATACATCAAGATCCTAACCATCACCATTATTATTTTCTAACAAAATTAATGAATATATTTCTTGTTTATTATTCACATGTGCAGAAATTGTGAACACAAGTCTCATCAACTCTAAAGACTCATTTGAGTCAAGCATAAAACTCGGGATTACTCAGTTAAAGCAACGTGAAAAGGCTTGTTCAACAGCATCCCGAGAATATCGGACATTTAGTTAGTCAACTTAGGCTATGAATACACATGTATAAATCGCACAAACACACATCTAGAGCGAATGAAACACTTGTACTCATATTCTCAAATTCTTTTCAGTAACTTGCACTTTGATTAATAAGATTAAATAAGGTAGGTGATGATTATCACCTCCCAATGTTTTATATCGAAGATCCTAGCAAGGATCAAGGGCTTTCCTTGTAAACCACTTGTGTCATTTTAATCTCAATTCTATACCAGATTAGTCACAATATTACATCCTCTCATAATATTTCGTTGATATATTTTTGATCGATTTTTTACCAAAACAATTTGGGGCCCACCGTAGGGCCGTGTTGTTCATAATTCTTGAAAAATCATGTCTACGCAATCAACCTTATCTTCTTACTCTATTCCTCCCATTTCTTCTAAAAATCTTCCACCACCTCTAAGTTGACCTCCTGGTCAGAAGAAAAATTTTGATTCCTCTAAGAAGAGCACCTCTCTGGTCACTAGCCGTGGAAATCTAGGATCCGGTGGGTCCTAAGATCCTCCTGTCTTGATGTCCAACAACGAACTCTTCTCCATGGTTAAGATGTTGAAGCAAGAAGTGAGTTAACAACATGAGGACAACCAAACATTAATCAAAGAAATGGAAAGGATAAGAACAAAGATTCTCAAACCTCATGAAGCGACACCCTTGATCTTGCAACCCAAAATCCTAAATTTCGATAACGCAATATCCTTAGGGAAACGTCCGGAGACTATAGCTCTGGTGTTCATCGCTATTTAAAACTCGGGGTGTAATCCCAAACAACCAAACTTATGTGATCCAGGATCTCGACCAAACTTTCAATACTCCTAAGAACAAAAATAGTGGTAACTTGTTTGGAAATAATACCTTTAATACTAACTTGGTGGATCTCGATGCAGGGATATGTCCAGTCATGGCTAGGGAACTTCAGCGACTAAGGCAGATGATCTCGTGCATACCAGGAGTAGTTTAATCTATACATGAGATTTGCTCCCTCGATAGCTGACACTGAAGTTCGAAAACGCTTCCAAACTCCCAACATGTAACTATATGATGGAACTACAAATCTTGAGGATCACATAACACAATATATAGAGAGAGAGTGGAAATAATTCACATCCCATCGCACTTAAAAGAGTCTTGTTTATGTAAGGGTTTTGGTTCAACCCTTACATGATCAGCCTTGAAATGGCTCGCCAATGTCCCTCCCTACTCCATTATTTCTTTTGCTCATTTAGTTAACCTTTTAAATAATCAGTTCTCTTGTAGCAGGACATTCGAAAGGATCACTTGACATCTATTTCGAGTAGTCCAGGATCCTAAGGAATCTTTTATAGATTTTGTAAGCAGGTTTGGCAGTAAAGAATTGAATATTCCCAATATTGACATGGCGACTACCGCAGAAGCTTTTAACATGGGCCTAAAGAAGGATTATCCATTCTATGAAGATCTTGTGATGACCCCATACAGGAGAATGGATGAAGTCTGTAACACCTGTTTCGAGTTTGTAGGGTGTTGGTGCATGAACTCGGCGAGTTGGGAGTCCAACTCGTCAAGAAGAGTCGTGATAACATGGAACGCGGGACGGGACCGACTCGGCGAGTCCGAGCTGTTTAAAGAAAACCCTAAATTTTGAGGTTTGCCCCTATATAAACGACATTATACGCCTTTGTAGCCTCCCTTAGCATCATAAGAGATCGTTTACGGCCGCAAACACTGGGGTGTGTGAACAGAAGTAAGAGCTTTGGGAGCTTAAACCTTGGGATTGTGAAAGGAATTCCAAGCTTGAAGAAGAAGTATCAAGGGGAAAACACTAGATCTAGCATCTAATTCGTCTTAGGCATTGAATTGAGGTATGAATCTGTTACCTTAAGCCTAGATTCTATTTGAGAGTTATGACCAACTTTGAGGAAATGGAAGCAAGCTTAGATCTGGAACTATCACAAGGATATGGTTCCAAATCTGGAGCTTCTTAGGTCCCAAATATCATAAAGTTGCACCTTTTATTAAGCTCATTCCCTCTCCTTGCATGAAAACCTTGTTGAAGGTTAGTTTTGGTGATTATGGCCATGTGAGGCCTTGCATGCACGTAAAGTTTGCAACTTTACGTGTTAACCACACTAGTATAGTATAGATCCGAAGTTTCGGACCTTGAGTCCCACTGGAAAAGGCCGTAAACATAATGGACTAAGGGGACTCGACGAGTCGTGCAAGAGACTCGGCGAGTCGAGAGGGTTTTCTTATTTATGGCCAAGGGTTTACGGTCAAGGGTGTTCGGTTGATGGTTTACAGTCGTGAACATCAAGGAACTCGACGAGTCCCTCGGATGACTCGGCGAGTCGATGAGTTAAGCAGGGACCCGACGAGTGACTGATTGTGCTTGACGATTCAAGGTCAATATGGACTGTTGACCTTGACTATATACCTAGACTTTGATCAGGTTTGACTCAGAGGAGCCTTAGGGGGCTGAGTTAAGATTATTTACTTGTTGGTTATGGGCAGTTTGGGAAGAGCAGCATAGGACATACCTGAATTCAGTTGCCGATTCAGCTTTGTGAGGTGAGTTTTCTCACCATACCTATGGGTCTATGGCACCAAGGCCGACCCATTTTATGTTAGTTGATTTACTTTCTATGTAGAGGTGCGATATGTATGTATGCATGATATGCGGTCGATATAGCCTTTGTGGCTAATGGTATAGATAGCCTTATGGCTAATGGTAGAGATAGCCTTATGGCTAAAGGTAGAGACAGCCTTTTAGGCTGATGGTAGAGATAGCCTTGTTGCTAATGGTACTGATAGCTTCATAGCTAATTGACGTGTGATAGTGGTAGAGCTAGATTTTATAGCTAATGTGATATGTGTTTTGTGTGGGGTATGCTCTGGGGGACTCACTAAGCTTTCAGCTTACCGTCTGTGGATTTGTTTCAGGTACATCGGAGCCCAAGGGCAAAGGCAATGCGTGATGATGCGGCGTGCACTCTATCTCTCTTTTACGATATGGTTTGGGGGACACTTTGATGTTTTGAAAATAATAATGTTGTTATGTTGGTGATCTTGAAAACAATTATTGGGATTTTCATGTTTAATGAAATATGGTTAACTAATTAAAAATGAAAATTTTCTTTGTAAATTTGGATCGTTACAAGTTGGTATCAGAGCCTTGGTTTGAGGGATTCAAACATACTCTCGGGTGGGTCAGGACTCAAACTAAGGAAATGGTAAATTTGTTTTCAAAAATGACATAAAAGGCTTTTGAAAGAAGGAAAAGATTAGAGTGCAACGCGCGTGATCAGCCGAGCCAAGTAAGTAGTTCCCCAATGTGCTAGCCATGCTATTCTGATATTTGAACTTGGATGATTGTATGGAATTTGCTATGTATATGCTTTAAAATTTATACACGGTTAGGAGCTTATAGCCTTAGAATGATCGATTTGGCCTTATTTCTTGTTCCTTGTCTGGTTGTGGTCCTAGGGTAGGATCTTTTATTCGAAAGTCTATTTGATCCTCTTCTGTGTATAATTTGCATGCATAAATGCAACTTGTTATGATTGGTCTGATTGATATGGGTAGAGCAGATCTTAGGACAGCCTGGGATTTGGGTTATGCAGTGGTCTGTGGGTTATGAGTTATTTTGGGACGAATTGGAGTCATCAGGTGGAGCCTTGGGGAAAGGCACATGTAGGAGTAGAAGGTAGTATTGGGCCCGTACTACTAAAAGCACAGGACCTATACCCGAGCCAATGCTAGACCTGATCACTCTAAGGAGAAACAGTATGGGAAGATCCCCTATATATAATGTGTCCTGATCATTATGGTATATGACATTTCAGTTCAGCATGGTGGTGACACGATTTGGGGCAGGGGGATCAGGATCAGGGTCCGGATCGAGGTCTGGGTCAGGATCGGGCAGCGGTACCGAGCCTATTGATAAGAGACTGCGCGATATCATTGCATCCGAGGTTATGAAGGGCATCCTTGATGCTACCCCAGCCATTTTTGGGACGATCAAGGAAGGTATTATGGAAATCATGGAGGAGAGACTCAGATCATTCAGGGCTGAGATTGTTGTGGGCCAGTTGGGGGCCCAAACTCCCTCGTTCCGGGAGTTGATGGCGTGTGGGGCGTCAGAGTTCTTCGGGGTTAGGGACCCCATTGTCAGCCGACGCTGGGTGGTAGATATTGAAAACGCCCAGCGCACGAGTTCTTGCCCGGATGCGGAAAAGGTTGGGTTTGCTTCATGTATGCTGAGGGATTGGGCACGAGATTGGTCGGGCTAGGTTACTCGCCAGGTGGGATCACCCGGAGTGGCGGAAATGACGTGGGTCGAGTTCGTTCGGAGATTTGATGCATAGTTTGCACCACCTATTGAGGTGCAAAGGCTAGTAAGGGAGTTTCATGACTTACAACAGACTACCGAGACGGTGGCAGAGATCACTGCCAAGTTTCAGGAACGAGCTTTGTTGATTCCGCAATACGCTACCGACGAGGAGATGAGGCGGATCCGATATCATTCTGTGCTGAGGGACGATATTCGGGAGTTTTTGAGCTTTACGGGGTGCAAGACCCTAAATGAAATGGTGGAGAAGACCCGGGAGCGGGAAATGGAGTTGGAATCCCGCACGAAGCGGAAGCCTGAGCAGGCTCAGGCAGCAGTAGGACAGGCTAAGAAGCCTAAGACGTCAGACACTCCCAGCAAGGGTCAGCAGGGTCGGGGCCGATGTGCCAAGTGTAGCCGAGTACATAGTGGAGCTTGCCTAATCGCAGGCTCGGGATGTTATGCATGTGGCCAGCAGGGCCATATGAGTAGGGACTGCCCCGCGAAGGGCTTAATTTGTTTTCACTACAACCAGACCGGCGGATGAATTTGGCCATGAACTCGACGAGTCCATTGCTCGGCTCGACGAGTTGCGTCATCTGTTGGCAGAATTTTCAAGTTTTTGGCCTATTTTGGATTAGGATCATTACCACAAATTGTTTTGGTTCATAAAATTTGATTTTACTAATATGGTAATGATTATCCCCATCCAATAACATGGTGATTGACAATTTTTTAAGATAATTACTTGTTTTTGTGAAAAAACTAATTATTTGTAGAATTTTACATGAACTAAATTATGTCAAATTGGTAAATGATATATTATTTGATAATTGTATTATTTTAAATTTCATCTAAATGTTTCTTGAAGAGTCTCATAACTTTTCCTCAAGTTATGGGATTTGAAAAGTCTCATTCATGAAAACATTAAACCCATAAGTTATGAAATTCCAAAGGTCTTGAAGAGTTTCATAACTTGCCCTCAAGTTATGGAATTTGAAAAGTCTCATTCATGAAACAATAAATCCATGTGTTATGGAAACCAAAAGTTTTGAAGAGTTACAAAACTTGCCTTCAAGTTTTGGAACTTGAAGAGTCTCATTTATGAAACTTTAATTCCAAACCCTACTATTTTAAAGTTTAAAATTCAACCCTTATACTATTATAATACTAAAAGATTAATACTTATATATATATATATATATATATATATATATATATATATATATATATATATATATATATATATATATATATATAAGACAAGTCAATCTTACCGTTAGTAGGCCTCATTCACGAAGCTGGTCTATAAGGGGTGTTTAAGGAAGCAGCCTATAATATGACCGCCGTTGGGTATCTATTCTTACCCACCGCACCCTTAACTAGTGGAGGGTCGTTAGCCGAACGGGTAGGATAGGGAATTAAACCTCATTAATAAGTATAATGATATTATAAAGTAACTAAAATTTTATAAATTCCCAATATTAGTTACTTTAGGAAAAATGTGAAAATGGTGCTATTCCATGAAATTGCACTTTGCACCTTGCTAAGTCGTTATTGGAGCGTGTGTGGTTAACCGACACACTAATTTGGGACTAACAAGGGTGATAAAGGGTAGCTTGATGTTTATCATAGATCAATGGAGCGTGTGTGGTTAACCGGCACATTGATTAGGTGATATGTAACATCAAGAGTACCAAGCACATTTGCATGGTTATTCACACCTTGTTTGTGATCCTAGGTATCCCAGTCACAAACTTGAAGGGCATAATCGAGATTTAAACATGTCATTGAAAAGTTCAATGAATCTCAAAAGAATCTAGGAATTTCAATTCATTTAAAACTTAATAATCAATTTCGTTTTTCATGGTGGAAATTGGTAAATCGTCATTTACCTACCTTCAAATATTTTGCAATTGGATTACGGCATCCCTCTTCCGAATTGTGAAATATTGTGTTGGGTCTTAGCCTTAATATTTCATTTGGGTGTTATATTAAGGATCCTCATCTAATCTAAACTTTGTCTTTCTTTTCAGATGTCTACTTCAAACACCGCATCAAACCCAAACTCTTCCGACTCTTTCTCCCTCACGAACCTATGTGGGAGGGTCATCTTTGATGGATCGAATTTCAATGACTAGATTCGAAACATTCGAATGACCATTCAGTACGAGGAAAAATAATATGTTCTAGATAAGGAGCTAAAGGAGATTGATGAAAACACTGCTACTCCCGAACAGATTGCTGAGTATAAGACTCATGAGAGGGACGCGACAAAAGTGTCGTGTATCATGATCGCTACCATGACTGCTGAGCTTCAAAAGTCCTATGAGGACTTTTGGCCTTATGAAATGCACCAAGATTTGATAGAAAGGTACCATCAAAGTGCTCGGCATGAAAGACATGAAATCATTGCCTCCATGATTACAACCATAATGAAGGATGGAGAGTCCATCACGGCCCACTTACAAAAGATGTAGAGGTTTGTGGACCGCTTGTAGAAGCTGAATGTCAACTTCGATGAAGAGTTGGCCATTGACATTATCCTATGCTCTTTGCCTTCTTATTATGATCAGTTTCGTATGACTTATCATATGAACAAGGAGGAGGTCACTCTAAGCAAGCTTCAAGGCCTACTGAGAACTGCTGAAAGTAGTTTAAGAGGCAAGTCTGTTGTACCCACTCCTACTACTGCTGCTCTTGGCTTGGAAATTGGACATAGGAAGGGAAAGAAGAGCAAGGATCCTTCTAAGAGCCACAAGGGAAAGTCCCATGATAGATCTTCTTCCAGTGGGACCAAAGTTGGTTTTGCTAAACCCTCTTCCAATCCAAAGGAAGCAGAGTGCTTCCATTGTCATGAAAAAGGGCATTGGAAACGAAGCTGCCCCAAATACTTACATGACATAAAGGATGGGAAGATCAAGCCCACTTTTGCAGGTATTTATACTATTCTGTCTAATAACTCATCACATGCTAATTCTTGGGTCCTTGATATAGGATGTGGTTTTCATATTTGTTCTGATTTGCAGAGTCTAAAAGGAAGTAGGGATGTGGAGCATGGGAAGATGAACTTGATCATGGGGAATAGGAAAAAGTCGCCTGTCACCAAGATTGGAGTTTATTCTTTATTGCTTAGTAGTGGGTTAAAATTAGAATTGAATAATTGTTGCTACTCGTCTGATATGGCGAGAAATATTATTTCTTTCCATGGTTTGTATGAACAAGGTTTTACTTTTTCATTTAATAATGAGATTGGTAGTATTAATGCTTATTTTAATGGTAAATTTTATTTTGAATCATTGCCCTGTAATGGTATATATGAAACTGTGATGGTTGTAGATAACTTAGGAAATAATATGTTGCATATCGATTCATCCAATGGTTTAGATAAAGCATGCTTATGGCATTGTCGTCTTGGACATGTCAACAAGAAGCGCATAGCCTAACTCCAAAAGGATGGAGTGTTGGTGTCATTTGACTTAAAGTTGGATGACACATGTGAATCTTGTTTTCTTGGAAAGATGACCAAGTCACCCTTCACTGGTTCGTGTGCAAGGGGTGAGGGTTTGTTGGATCTCATACACACCGATGTGTGTAGACCCTTCAGATCCGCCACAAGGGATGATAACCGCTTCTATGTGACTTATACTGATGATTACAACAGATATGGCTATATCTACTTAATCAAGCATAAGTCAGAAACATTTGAAAAGTT
Organism: Lactuca virosa; assembly: GCF_052849685.1. Classification (NCBI taxonomy): domain Eukaryota; kingdom Viridiplantae; phylum Streptophyta; class Magnoliopsida; order Asterales; family Asteraceae; genus Lactuca; species Lactuca virosa. Next base: position 106,707,617 of record NC_136426.1, on the reverse strand, counting down.
CAAAGAGTTTAAACAAGAAGTAGAGAATCAGCTGGGCAGAAAGATAAAGATGCTCCGATCCGATCGAGGTGGAGAGTATCTTAGTATCGAGTTCCACGACTATCTTAAGGAATGTGGAATTTTTTCCCAATTGACGCCACCTAGGACACCACAACTTAATAGTGTGGCTGAGAGATGCAATCGAACCTTGCTGGACATGGTTCGTTCCATGATGAGTCGAGTATCGTTACCTATCTCATTTTGGGGGTATGCCTTAGAGACTGCCGCACATATCCTTAATCTAGTCCCCATTAAAAAGGTTGCCAAAACACCTCATGAAATGTGGACAGGGAATGTTCCCTCGTTAGCACATATCAAGGTTTGGGGTTGCGAGGCTTTCGTAAGACGAGAGACTCACGACAAGCTCGAACCTCATAGTGAGCGTTGTATTTTCATCGACTATCCACATAAGTCCTTTGGATATCTCTTCTATAGACCGAGTGACAATGTTGTCTTCGTTGTGAGGAGAGGGGTTTTACATGAAAGAGAACTTATATGCCAAGAGTACAGTGGGAGGCAAATTGACCTTGAAGAACTTCAAGAGTTAAGTGATGAAGGAACCTCAAACACTAGTACTTAACCCGAGGAGGAAACTCCTGTTGAACCGATTGACGAGTCATTGCCTCTGAGGCATTCCGGTAGACTTAGAATGTGTTGAATTAGGTGTCTAAGCCCATAACTATAATTGGTATAAACTTGAATTGATAGTAGCAATGTCCTTTTGGGTTGCCTTCAAACCTGACAATGGAATAGGATGACTGTTAGAGAGAGAAGAATGATTTATTAATTTATTACTTGGTTGATAAATTAATTTGAAATCAAAATAAATGATTTAATTAATGTATTATGTGAATAATATATTAATTATTAATCATATAGTTTAATTAATATTTAATCAAAAATTAACTTGGAGTTAATTTTGGGATTAAAGGTATTAATTGAAACAGCAGGGACTAAAGGTGACAATGTTTAATAGTTGAGCATTGAGCATTCTAGAACCTCCCTTAGAGGGGGGGGGGGGAACGAAATCTAGATGCTCCTAGGGTTTCCTTGGGCTCTAAGGGTGCCTTGGAAGCCATAGGGAGGAAGTTAAGGGATTAGGGTTATCTAAGATACATCTGCCTTATCCTAAGCCTTCCTTATCACTTATATAAACCCCTATAGGGTTGAATTTCGTCCAATGAACTCCAAGAAAGGCTTAGATCCGAATTTTCCACTTCCCTTCTCTCTCTCTCTCTCTCTCTCTCCATAGTAATCCTTGGTTGCTAGGTTTGTTTTTGAGCCATTAGAGGCGCGACACTTGTGGTGCTTGCTACCAAAGGTTTTTCAAGCAAGGTTTTTAGATTGTTATTACAATATAACAATCAAGGTATGTATTTTAATACATATTGTGTGAATTTGATTATAATACATAGAACCTAGGGTTTCTTCTTTTGTGTTCAAGTTGCATGTTCAATTAGAGAAAACCTAGATCCAATTCAATTAGGGTTGCATGCACACATAGGATTGTATGTTTTGCTCAAAACCCATCAGAATGGCACCTGAGTTTTATGGTTTCCATATTACTACTGAAGGTGACACATTTATCAGTGATAGTACACTGGTAAACTTGGATGAACCTAACAACTACAAGGAAGCCATGGAAGGCCCCGAGTCTGCAAAATGGAAGGAGGCTATGGACAGCAAGATGCAGTCCATGTATGGCAATCAAGTTTGGAACTTGGTTGAAAATGTATCGGGTCATAAGACGGTTGGGTGCAAATGGATCTTCAAGAAGAAGACCGATATGGATGGGAAAGTACACACATATAAGGCGCGATTGGTTGCGAAGGGCTTTACTCAAACTCCTGGAGTTGACTATGACGAGACCTTCTCACCAGTATCGAAGATTAAATCTATAAGGGTTATGCTAGCCATAGCTGTATTTCATGATTATGAAATATGGAAAATGGATGTCAAAACCGCTTTCCTTAATGGGAAGTTGGATGAAGATGTTTATATGAGTCAGCCAGAGGGTTTTGTCAATGCAAAGTACCCTAATAGAGTGTTTAAGCTTGAGAAATCCATTTATGGATTGAAACAAGCATCTCGCAGATAGAATCTTTGTTTCTATGAGAAAATTAAAGAGTTTGGATTTTCGAGAAGCGAGGATGAGTCTTGTGTATACGTCAAAGCTAGTGGGAGTATAGTTAGCTTTCTCGTATTGTATCTAGATGACATACTGCTCATAGGAAACGACATTCCAACCTTACAGGAGGTTAAGTCCTGGCTTGGGAAGTGTTTCGCTATGAAGGACCTCGGAGAAGCTTCTTATATTCTAGGGATAAGGATATTGAGAAACAGGTGTAAAAGACAAATAGGACTTAGTTAAAGCACCTACTTGGACAAGGTGTTGAAACGTTTCAACATGGAGGATTCCAAGAAAGGTGACTTATCTATCCAGACCAATACCAAACTGAGCAAGGCTCAGAGTCCGAGTACAGACGAACAGATAGCAGATATGAGTCAAGTACCATATGCTTCGGCAGTTGGGTCGATCATGTATGCTATGACATGTACTCGCCCTGATGTGGCCTTTGCTTTAAGCATGGTCAGTAGATATCAAGGGAATCCTGGTAGAGCTCACTAGACCGCGGTAAAGAACATTTTTTAAGTACATACGGAGGACTAAGGACTGGGTCCTTACCCTCGGTGGGAGTGATGACTTGAGAGTGACAGGGTATAGTGACGCCAGCTTTCAGACCGACAGAGATAATTTCCTCTCTCAGTCGGGCTGGGTATTTACCCTAAATGGAGGAGCAGTAACATGGAAAAGTTCCAAACAGGAAACCGTAGCTGATTCAACGTGTGAATCAGAGTACATAGCAGCAAGTAAAGCGGCAAAGGAGGCCATATGGATGAAATACTTCATTGGAGACCTTGGAGTTGTTCCGGATGTAAAGGAGCCTATGGATATTTTCTGTGACAACGGGAGTGCAGTTGCCTTAACCAAGGAACCGAGGGATAATGGCAGATCCACGCACATCGACAAAAAATATCACTTTATACGACATCAAGTAGAAGAAGGACTCCTCATAGTAAAGAGGATATCGTCAGAGGAGAACCCAACAGATCCGCTTACAAAGGGACTGAGTAGGGATAAGAACTTGCAGCATGCAAGGAGTATTGGGCTAAAGGACGATATTAGTTTTAGTGATTAGATAGTTGTTTAGAAACTTGTAATAGATAACATGTAATTGACATTTGATGATTGAATAAAAGGAGTTTTATTTATGAGTAAAGTTACTATCTTGTGTCAATTGTTTACTATTGTTTCAATTTGCATGTTTTGACTTCCAGAATAATAAGATTATTCAAACTACCCACAGTCTGTCATACTTTGGAAGTAGGCTATGAGATTAGAATGTCATGAACTGGATTGTAGATTGTCTAAAGTGTTTAGACATAGCAAGAGTTTGCTACAACATTCATGAGTGCTCCTGAAATAAGATTTGAGCATTGGATTAAACCCACGCTCACATGAATCACTTCATGGAATTTATCACGAGTGATTGTGAGACCATAATATTGTATAATCTTCAAACCAATATATATGAGTTGTTGATTATGAATTGGTTGTACACTAATAATGCAAACCGCATCAGTAACTTGATGTTATAAAACGTGCTATTGTGTATGATTTAAAAAGTAATTACATATAAGTCGAAGTTTATCTGTTCCTTTTATCCTAAGAGGAATAAAGCGATATTTTGGGCCCCTCGATGATTTTGTTTTGACTTATGTGTCGGGCCCGGTCAGGACTCAGTTGATGCATTCAATTAAGTTCCATGTCAAACAAATCAGAAATCGGGAAACAAACTGTTGGACAATAAGTATGACTATGTTCCATGTATTTGTCCGCATGATATCTTGAAGAACAGAGGACTATATGATCCCTTATCTAAATGGTACGTCAGGATTTGACAACGGATTTAGAGAGCTACGATTGCTAATCGGATTTTGAAGTTGCATTTGCAATTATAGTTATTAGACTTATCTAAGTGGGAGACTGTTGGATTAGGTGTCTAAGCCCATAACTATAATTGGTATGTACTTGACCCGAAAGTAGCATGGTCCATTTGGGTTGCAATTCACTGGAACAATTTGATAGGATGGATATTTGAGAAAGAGGTTATTTGTGATTTATTAATATATTATAAGTATAATATATTAATTGAGAAATCACATTATTTAATTAGTATCGATCAAGAATTAATTTGGAATTAATTTAGTGATCAAAAGAGACTGATTAAATTTACGGGGACTGATTAGGTAAATCAGTAATACTTATAGTTTGGACAAATGATCCATGTTGATTAGGGTTTGACTAAACCTTTATGAGAGTCCATGAAGGTTTAGCCCAAAAGGCCTATGAAATGTGAAGAGTCATGATGAATTAAGGTTTGCATGGATGAAACCCTAGGCTATAAAAGTAACCCCTAACTCCCTAAAATCGGCCCACATATTCTAAAGAAGAATACTAGCCAATTTGTGCTTCCTAGCTTCTCTCTCACAAGCCTCCTTTTGTTCTTGGTGTGTTGTGAAACATCTGAGGCATCACACTTGGGGTGCTAAGCTCTTAAAGGACAAACACAAACAAGCTATAAGAAGAGGTAATCTTTTAACTAGTTTATATGATTCATATATCAAGTTGTATGCTAGTTTAGGCTTCATGCTTTGGAAAAACAATATTGCATGTATAATTAGAGAAAACTTAGATCCAAAGAATTAAGGTTGTATGTGCACCATAGGAATGTTAGAGTACATAAAACCCATCAAGATCAAACTGCGTATCTACATCGAAGGGGTAAACTCTATGCAACACTTTTGTGTTATTGATGCTTTGTCTTCCTACAATGTTATACTAGGTAGACCAGGGATCCATGACATGAAAGCAATACAATCAACATACCACTAATATGTTAAGATGCCTATCCCTTGGGGGATAGTGAAGATCTTCGGTGATCAACAAGATCCCGAAGAACGTTATAAAACCTTAATGAAGTCTTCCACGATACCAATAAAATCATAAAAATTAAAGCAAAGGACACAAGACGTATTAGAAGCAGAAGAACAAGATGTAAAAAAAGTGCCATTAAATCTCGAGGATCCCGACACCAAAGTACTTATAGGATCCTTAATATAATAAAAAATCAAACAAGACCTGGTGGAGTTCCTAAACAACAAAAGAAAGACATTCGCGTGGAAACACGAAGATATGGCAGGTAGAAACAAAGAAATTATAACTCACAAACTTAATGTAGATCCTTCTTTCAGACCTATTGTTAGGGGTAGGATCCTAAAATGATATTCAGAATCCTTAATATTGCTACAGGCTCATGATCCTTAAACACACCTCAGGATCCTGATTATTATCGTCAATGTTTACTAACACCTATAACGGTTATAATCTCATTTCTTATTGACATGTGTGCAAAATTAGTCAATGAAATACTTATTCTCAACAAAGAACCGTCTCAACCAGGAAAAAGACCCGGAATACCAAGTCAAACAACGTTTATATACTCATTCTCGGAGTATCCCAGAATTACCAGACTTCTTGTTATTAGCATTAGACTATAAATAACACTTGTATTACACACACTATACACATGATTAGCTCATCCATGATATTTGTACTTACATTTACACATTCATCTCTATAATCAACACTTTTAATCAATAAAATCATCGAGGCAGGTGATCATTATCACCTCCCAAGGTTTTCTACCAGAGATCCTAGAAAGGATCAAGGGCTTTCCTTGTAAACCCTCGTGCTGTCTTGATTACAATTTTTTGCTTACATCAGTTCAAACACCATATCCTCTCATACAATTTGGTTGAGTTTCACTTGTGTAATTTTTTACCAAAACAATTTGGCGTCCACCGTGGGGCTATGGTGTTCAAACCCTTTCGGAAAATCATGTCTACGCAATCGACCTTGTCTTCTTCCTCAATTCCTCCCATTTCCTCCAAAAACATTCCACCACCTCTAGCTGGAGGTCCCAAAAAGACTCATGATGTGCCGAAGAAAAACACTCATACAGTCATTACTCAAGGATTCCAGGATCCTCTGGTAATAGTCTCTAACAACAAGCTTTTTGTCATGATGAGGAGGCTGGAAGAACATGTGACTCAGCAACAAGAGGATAACATGACGATGCTCAAGGAAGTGGAAAGAATAAGGGAAGAGCTTCGCAAACCTCAGGAAGCTACACCCTCGATCCTGCAAGCCAGGATCCTAAACTTCGATAGCTTAGGATCCTCTAGAAATCACCGGGAGATAGAATCCTCTATCCCAACATCTGCTGCTGTGTGGGGTGCAACTCCTGATGAGCGAGCTCATGTGACCCAGGATCCTAAAGAAACCTTTCGTGGTCCAAATACTAAGGATACTGGTAACTTAGTAAATAATAATGCTTTTAACATTGGCTCTATAGACTTTGATATAAGTTTAAGCCCAATCATGGCTAAGGAACTTCAAAAATTAAGGCGAATGATCTCGAGCGTGCCCAGAGTGGTCCAACCTATACTGGAAGTATCCCCCACAAGCCAGATGATCTAAATATTTGTTCCAGAAATAGCTGATAGCAAAGTCCCATAGAGCTTCCAAACCCCCAGCATGAAGCCTTATGATGTTACTACAGATCCTGAGGAGCACGTGGCATAGTATAAGGAAAGAATGGAGATCATCCTCATTCTCGAATATTTAAAGGAAGCCTGCCTGTGCAAGGGTTTTGGTTCAACCCTCATAGGATCAGCTTTAAAATGGCTTCTTAACGTTCCTCCTTATTCTATTACATCATTTGCACATTTAGTTAACATCTTTACTAATCAATTTTCTTGTAGCAGAACAATCGAGAAGATCACCAGTGATCTCTATCGGGTGGTTCAGGATTCTAAAGAATGACTTAGAGACTTTGTTAACAGGTTTGGCAGGGAAGCTCTAAGTATCCCCAACATTGACATGGCAACTGCAATTGAAGCCTTTAAAATGGGCTTAAAAAAGGACTCTCCTTTCTACAAAGACCTCGTAATGACTCCATGCAAAAGGATTGATGAAGTTAGGAGCAGAGCACTAAGGTTCATAAGGCTCAAAGAAGACAAGGAGATCCAAAAGAGGGGCAACCAACCAGACTCATACCATCACCCCGATAGGAAGGCCGACTCCTCAGCCCAATGATCCTATAAGTCAAAACCATATTCCAAACCTGACCATCATAGGGTTAATTCCCTTGAAGATGAAGGAGGGGAAGAAGAATTATCCTAAGATTACTGACTATTGCTTTTTTGTGGATATTTCAGGTATAATATTTGTTATGCAGGATCTTGGAGACAAAACTAGATGACCAAGAAAGGGAGAAAAATCCACCACTTGTAAAGACAAATCCAAATGGTGTGCGTACCATGAAGACTTTGGTCATATCACAGAGGATTGCATAACTCATAGGAAGGAGACCAGCTACCTATTAGGAAGAGGATACCTCAAATAACTCCTTGGAATATGAAAGGAGAGATCCAAAGACAAAGATCAGGATCCTCAGAAGATCCTCAAGAAACCAGGATCCCCTCCTGCTGACGCCAAGGTAATCAATGTGATCTCTTGACGACCTGACATTTGTGGTAACTCTTATTCTGCAGCAAAGAGGCACTCGAAGGTGTCAAAAAAAGAAAAAGAAGAATGGCCACAGAAGAATACGTCAATCACAAACGAGAAAGAGATCATCTTCGACGAAGCAGATAGACAAGACATCCACGATCTTCACCATGACGGATTAGTGACCACTTTTTACATTGCCAACCATTTCGTCAGAAGGTTCCTTGTCGATGGAGGATCGTCAGTCAACTTTATAATCCTGGACGCATTAAAAAGAATGACATCCCGAAGTCTGAAATAGTTAGAAGATCCTCAGTGCTGATTGGATTGAGCGGCGAAACCAAACACACAGTCAGCGAGATAAAGCTACATATCTACATAGAGGGATGTAAACTATATGCAACATTTTTTGTGTAATTAATACAATATCCTCTTATAATGTTATACTAGGTAGACCATGGATCCACGAAATGAAGGATGCCACGTCAACATATCATCAGTGTATGAAAATGTCCACCCTATGGGGGATAGTGAAGATCACAGGAGATCAACAAGAATCCAAAGAATGTTACAAGACTTAGACAAAATCTTCAACAATACCACGACAAGCATAACAATTAAATCAGGGGGCACGAGATGTGCTAGAAACAAGAGAGCAAGATGTAAAGGAAGTGCCCCTGAACCTTGAGGATCTTGAAGCCAAAATTCTCATAGGATCCTCAATGCCTGAACAAATCAAACAAGATTTAATAAAGTTCCTCAAATCTAGAAGCAAGACATTTTCATGGAAGCACGAGGACATGACAGGTATAGAAAAAAATATAATAACCCATAAACTTAACATTGATCCATCTTTCAGACCAATACACCAAAGAGAAGGAAGTTCGCACCGGAAAGAACCCAAATTATACAAGAAGAAGATGAAAATTTTCTTAAAATAGGAATAATCTAGTAGGTGAAATTCCCAAGGTGGATAGATAATGTGCTCGTGGTACAAAAGAAGAATGGTAAGTGGAGAATGTGTGTAGATTACACGGATCTTAACAATGCTTGTCCCAAGGATCCATTCCCTCTACCACACATAGACTCCATGATAGTCGCGACAGCAGGTCATGAATTATTAACATTCATGGATGAATCAACGAGATTCCAATAGATCCAGATGGAACCATCCGTCATTCATAACTCCAATAGGTATCTATTGTTATACTGCCATGCCAGTTGGTATTAAAAATGTCGGTGCAATATACCAAAGGCTAGTCAACAAGATGTTCAAAGAGAAACTGGGGGACATCATGGAATTCTACATCGATGACATCGTGGTCAAGTCTAAGAAAGTTGAAGATCATCTCAAGGGTCTTGAAGAAGCCTTCGACATACTGAATCCCTCTAAGTGTCACTTTGGAATGAGATCAGACAAATTCCTTGGATACATGATGACTAAAAGATGAATTGAAGTGAGCCCGGAGGAAATCAAGGCCATCCTCGATCTAAGATCACCGTCCTTGACAAAAGATATTCAAAAACTAATAGGAAGAGTAACAGACCTAAACAAGTTCATCTCAAGATCCTCAGAAAGATGCAAGCCTTTCTACGACATCTTGAAGAAGAACAAAAGGTTCGAGTGGACCAAGGAACACGAAGATGCTTTCCAAGAAATTCAAAAATATTTAATTTCAGCACCCCTATTGGTAAAACCATTAGATGGGGAACCACTTCTTCTCCACCTTTCAGTATCTTCAAACACGTTGAGTGCAGTCTTAGCGAAGGATCTTAACAGGGACCAACATCCTATCTACTATGTAAGTAAAATTCTCTTGGATCCTGAGACCAGGTACTTCCATCTTGAAAAACTTATACTTTCATTAGTAACTGCTTCTACTAAATTAAGACAATGTTTTGAAACATATCCTATAAATGTAAGAACTAATTATCCCATTAAGAATATTATGAGAAAACCAGAAATGTTAGGAAGGATGGCAAAGTGGTCCATGAAATTAAGCACATATGACATAAGGTATAAGACAAGATCCGCTATAAAGTCTCAAGCATTGGCAGACTGTGTTGCTGACTTTTGTGATGATCTACAAGCTGAAGTAGAAATAGAAGCCAAATAACTTCTAGAAGAAGAAAATATGGGAAGATGGACACTATTCACAAATGGAGAATCAAACCAAAGAGGAACTAGTCTAGGGATCATACTAAAATCGCCACAGGGGGACATCCTACCCTAAGCAATCAACTGTGAGTTCAATGAAACCAACAATGAGGTAGAATACGATGCACTAATCATTGGATTGTAGTTAGCCAAGGATCTTCAAATCAAGGATCTTCAGCTATTCGTTGATTCTTTATTATTGACTAACCATTTTAATAGATCTTATGCAGTTAAAGGAGAAAGACTAGCACTATATCTCCAAATCCTATTTAGCCTCCGAATTCGAAGCATTCAGCCTAAACCAAGTTCCTAGAGAAGACAATGATGAAGAAGATGCTTAAGCCAATTTAGGATCTTCTCTTAGGATCCCGCCAGAAACCAGGATCCCGCCAGAAACCAGGATCCCGATAATCCACATGCTAATCCCAGCGATCGAGGATATTGCCAAAAGACTAAAGGATCCCAAGGATGACGAGGAAAGTACCAACATCGCTACAATTAAAGACCCCGATCCTTAACTTCCTTATCAAGATCATAACATCAAGGATTCTTCCCCAACCTCGAGATCGTGGATCCAACCTATTATGGAATACCTCCAAAATGGCACGATCCCAAAAGAGGAAAAAATCGATAGTGCATTTAGAACAAGGGTCTCAAGGTTTGTAATAATCCAAGGTAAATTATATAAAAAATCCATGGTAGGTCCATACCTTAGATGCTTAGAAGATCATGAAGCTGCAAAAGTACTAAAGGATATGCATGAAGGAGACTGCGACAATCACACTAGGGGCAAATCCTTATGCTCTAAAGTGTTGAGAATAGGATACTACTGGCCAACCATGAAGAAAGATTCCCTCCTACATGCTAAAAAATATGATGCCTGTCAAAGACATAGCAACATCCTACATCAATCAACAGAACCTCTACATCTTATCATCTCCCCTTGGCCATTCATAAAGTCGGGGATGGATATAGTAGGAAAATTATCGGTAGCTCCTGGAGGAAAACTCTTCATACTAGTGATGACCGACTACTTCTCGAAGTGGATAGAAGTCGAAGCTTTTGTTCAGGTAAGAGACAAAGAGGTAGTCTCATTTATTAAACGCAATATCTTGACCAGGTTCGGATACCTGCCGAAATCATATGAGACAACGGATCCCCGTTCATAAGCAAAAGGACAAGAGACTTTTGCACAAGTTGGGGAATCAAAATGATAATGTCCACTCTTGTTCACCCTCAAGTCAACGGTCAAGCAGAATCTAGCAACAAAATCATAGTCAATAACTTGAAGAAAAGGTTAGATGAAAAGAAAGGAAAATGGAAAGAAGAACTTCCTTTCATCCTATGGGCAGATAGGACCGCTTCCAAAGTAGCCACATGCCAAACCCTATATTCATTGGTTTTTAGAGCAGAAGTACTGATCCCTACTGAATCAGTGATCCCATATCAAGATACATACTTCAAAGTCAAGAAAACAACGACAGGATCCTGGCCTAGGATATTGATACTGTTGATGAACTCAAGGATCTTGCCAAGATCCGCATCGCTGCTTATCAATAGAGAATCACCAAGGCATAGAAAAAGAATATAAAAGTCAGAAGATTCCAGATACGAGACATGGTATTAAGGAAAACATTCCAAAACACCAAGGATCCTAGTACAGGTAAACTGGCACCTAAGTGGGAAGGACCATATCTCATAGATGCTGAAGCAGGAAAGGGGCATACTAGTTAGCTACTCTCGATGGGAGTATCTTGCTAAGATCCTGGAATGTTATACATCTTCAAGCATATCATACGTAAGTAAGATCAATCACTATTCAACAAACTCAAGGTGCACGTATTCTTTACCTTAACTATTATTATTATTTACTCTTCTTGAATGCATTACTAACTTAAGCATCGGAGGGGCGTTAGCTAGACTAACTCCCACCACTAGTTAATGTTTGTTGTGTGTAGGGACTCAAGGATCATGACACACAAGGATCTTGACACATGAAGATTCAAGGATCCTGACATAAAAGGATCTTGACATTTGAGGACCCTGGCACATAAGAGTCCCATAGCTACAATGTTCTATAATTCTTGACGATTGCAGTACGCAAGTATCCTAGTAACTAAGAATAAAGACTGATCATATCTCCTACGAATAAGGGTACTTAATCCCTTCTAAGGTTTAAAGACTTAATTACCTCTTTTATACGAGTTAAGGTTTCTACACCTCGCTTGGACGCACGTTATCTAACTATAAGATGTGAATAAGGGGATCATTTCACGCTGCAGTGACTTGGCAACCCTCTTATTTCTGAACATAAGTTAAGATTCTAGAGTTAAAATCTAAGGCTTATAACATTTCCATGTTATCTCAAGTTGGGATCTTCCCCAGGAAGTACCTAAGGTTCATAACATTTTCATGTTATCTCACAATTGGGATTTTCCCCAGTAATTTGCTAAGGTTTGTAACACTTACGTGTTACCTTGAAGTGGGATTTCTGCAAAGATTTACTAAAGTTTATAGCACTGATGTGTAATTTCATATTGGGATTTTCCCCTAAGGTTTTTCAAGAATTATGATACTAATGCATTGCTTGAATATGGGATACCCCCCATAAAATATGCAAGACTTGTAGCACTATCATGTTGCAAAACAAAAGCTCCCTCAGTTATTTTCCAAGTTGGAGTCATTTCCAATTGATTCCTAAGGTGGGATCCTCCTTAAAGTTTACTAAGTTGAAGACAATCAAGGATCCTCCTTGATGAACTCTTAAAGTAAGGATCCTTCCATATACGAACTTCAGGATCCTACGGAACTAAGAGAATCGTAACTTTACACTTCTCCTAAGTCAAAAGAACATCCTAAAGGTCACGAAGCCTAAGGTTAATTAGGATCTATCTATCCTTATTTCTCAAAAGTTGTCTTTCTTATGCGAAGATTAAAGATTTATCATCCTAAATGGATCTCAACTATTTTGAGATCCTAAATGGGTTACAAACTACTTTCAGGTTATTCAGATCCTAAGAATTATTGTAAATCCTAAACTCTTTGGGATCCTATTTATAGGGATCCTCGGAAATCCTACTGCTTCAATCACAAGACAATCATTCAAATAAAGAAAGATATATATAAAAGCAAGCATAACCATGGATTACAAGGGTCGATGACCTACAAAAAATTTAATTGTCTTACACCTCTTAAAACCAAAAAATATTTAAACTAATTCTTTATAGGCCTAGACTGTAGATTGGTCATCATTGCCTGGGGTCTTCTCCTCCTCGCTCGCCTTCGACTGTTGCCCTACAGGGTCCTGACTGGTGTTAAAAGGTTCACCAGTTAGTTGGACAAGAGAGGCACGCCACCCTGCTAGGTTCTAGGTGATGGGTTTTGAGCAAAAGAACATCCTATGTGCACATGCAAAACCCTAAAGCTTTGGTTCTAGGTTTCTCTATTGTACATGCAATTTATCAAAATCTTGCAAACCCTAATCTAGCATACTATGAAAAACGAGATCTATAATAAAACAAGTTTAGATGATACCTTTCAATAGTTGCAAGAATCTTCGATCTTCAAAAGCTTAGTATCACAAGTGTAATACCTCTAATGGCTTACAAACACCAAGGAAAGAAGTTGATTTAGAAGAGAGAAGGAGAGAGGCACAATTTTGGCTATAGGAACTCTAGGGTTTTTTCTGGTAGCCGAAATCTATAGCCCTGGGGTTTCTTAAATACCTGAGCTGCTAGGGTTTCAGTCAAAACCCTAATTGGATGACTTAGGCCCTAAACAGCTTCAAGAACCTTCTGGAATAAGGCCCCTTGGATGAAATTAGAGTGGGCTTCCACTCTAAATTTTGTTCCCCCTTATATCCATAAGGATTCACAGCCCAAAATCAATTATCTCATAATTGACAGTTCTAGCCCCCCTTATTTAATTCATCTCTTTTAGCCACAAAATTATTTCTTGACCAATATTAATTAAACTATATGATTTCTCTTTTAATATATTATTCATATAATATATCAATAAACCATAATAACCTCTCTCTCTCTCTCCATAAATCATCTTGTCTAGTTGCTTTAGTGAAGGCAACCCAAAAGGACCATGCACAACCGGGTCAAGTACATACCAAATATAGTTACGAGCTTAGACACTAATCCAACACTAGGTCGTTGCGTTGGCCACTTCTTCAGCTAATTTGATCTTGGCTTCCCAGACAGCCACGGCAATGCTAGCCTTTACCTCGACGATCACCTCCTCTATATCTGCGGCATGCTCCTCTTCCTTCTCGACCTTCTCCCTGCTTAAAAGTTCCACCCTTTTTAGGAGGTCCTCATTGGTTTCTTTCCACATTTTCTCTTGCTCTTTGAGGGCCTGTTCGGATCTTTCAGTTCGGATCCTCAACTCAGCAGAGACGTGGTCAGAGACCTGAAACACGAAAGACATCAATAATAGAAAAGAGTAAAAATGTAAAGGGAAGAAGGATAATTGTTCTTACAACTTGAAAGAAGGAAACCAGCTTCCAGAGTGCATCTTCCACCCTAATATTCTCTAAAATCAACTCAGTGGAACCTATATTCTTTCTCTTCTTGGATCCCAGAGTTTTCACGGTCAAATCTACGAGGGCTCTCATGATGGGAATAGAGGACAAGGTCTTCTCTTTCTTCACCACCAGTTGAACGCTGTACATTGCCGTATCCAAGTCAGCAAGGGTGAAGTGGGCACGATAATGGGTACTCTTGGATCCTAAGCAGAACAACAAAGAGGATAATAAGTCAGGATCCTCCATACGAAAAAGAAGAAGAATAAGTTAGGATCCTTACCTTTCGACATGGAGACAGTGGTAGACGAACTTTCTTGATGATTGAATTGGCTGAGTTTGAATGACCTCTCTGATTTAGAAAAAGTGAAAAAGATTTTGATCATGTTTTCTATATCTCCAGCGGGAGGAACCAACTCACCGAACTTGAAGGCTACAAAACACCACAGCCTCTCATACAATTTGGTTGATTATTGATTGTTCATTTTTTGACCAAAACACCTATACATCAAAAGAGAAGGAAGTTCGCACCAGAGAGGAATCAAATCATCCAACAGGAAGTTGAAAAACTTCTTTAGACAAGAATGATTAAATAATTCAAATTTACAAGGTGGTTGCCGAACGTGGTGGTAGTAAAAAAAGAACGATAGATGAAGGGTGTGTGTGAACTACACATATCTTAATAAGGTTTGCCCTAAGGATCCTTTCCCTTTGCCACACATCGAGTCTATGATAGATGCCACGACAGGCCATGAATTACTAACATTCATGGACGCCTTAGTTGGGTTCCAACAAATAAATGGAACCATCTTATCATGAGGATACTGCCTTCACAACCCCCACAGGTATATATTGCTATATTGTTATGCATTTTGATCTAAAAAATGCAGGTGCAACGTATCAAAGATTGATAAATCGAATGTTCAAAAACAAATTGGGGCACACCATAGAATTATATATTGATGATATGGTGGTCAAATCCAAAAGAGATGAAGATCACCTTAGGGATCTTGAAAAAGCTTTCAACATATTGGATGAATTCAACATGAAGCTAAACCCATCCAAATGCGACTTTGGAATGAAGACATGCAGGCTCATTGGTTACATGGTCATTAATAGGTGAATAGAAGCAATTACGGAGAAAATCAAATCCATAATCGATCTAAATTCCTCAACTTCAACCAAGGATATCCAAAGATTGACAGGAGGAGCGACAACCATAAATAGGTTGATCTCAAGGTCCTTAGAGAGGTACAAACCTTTCTATGATATCTTGAAGAAAACAAGAGATTTGGGTGGTCCAAAGAACATGAAGATGCCTTCAAAGAACTTAAAAAATATTTAAGTTGAACACCTTTGTTGGTGAAACCATTGGATGGAGAGCCACTCATCCTCTATATTTCAGTCTCATCAAATGTTAGTAACGCGGCTCTGGCTAAGGATCTTGATGGGGATCAACATCCTATTTACTATGTAAGTAAAAGTCTCTTGGATCCCGAAACCAGGCACTCTTATCTCAAAAATTGATACGCGCACTAGTTACAGCTTGTACCGAACTAAGACATTATTTCGAAACCCTCACTATACATGTCGAAACTAACTATCGTATTAAGAATGTAATGAGAAAACGAGAAATGTCAGGTAGCATGGCTAAGTGGTCAGTGAACTTCAACACACATGACTTTAAATATGAGCCAAGATACATGACAAAGTCATAAGCATTAGCAGATTTTATGGCTGATTTTAGTGATGATCTACAACCTGAGGTAGAGTTAGAAATTCAACGAATTCAAAAAGAAGAAAATATGGGGGAGTGGATACTCTGTACAGATGGAGCATCCAACTTCATAAGAACAGACATTGGGATCATACTAAAATCACCATAGGGGGACATCCTACCCCAGGGAGTTAGTTGTGAATTCAATGCAACTAACAATGAAGCAGAATATGAAGCACTAATCATGGAACTACAACCATCAAATTTCCTAGAGAAGATAATGTCGAAGCAGACATACTAGCCAATCTAGGATCTTCTATCAGGATCCTACCAGTCCATATAATGTTATCAACAATAGAATATCCAACGGCAAGATACCAACTCCATACTCAAGATAATAAGGATGAAATATTGGCTTAGGATCTTGACACGATTGATGAACCGGGAGACCTCGTCAAGATCCATATCGCTGCCTACCAATAAAGGATTGCTAAAACTTACAATAAATGTATCAAAGTTAGAATATTCCAAGTAGGTGACTTGGTCCTCAGAAAAGTATTTCAGAATACTAAGGATCCTAAAGTAGCTAAACTAGCACCCAAATGGGAATGACCTTATCTCATTGATTCAGAAGCAGGAAAGGGGCATATTGGCTAGCTACTCTAGAAGGAAGTATCTTTCCAAGATCCTAGAATGCTATACACCTCAAAGCATACTTTATGTAATTGATTTCATTAGATTTCATTATAGCAAAATCAAGGTATGTACCTACTCCTTACCTTTATTTCTTTCCTTTGTTTATTTTTATTCCAAGAACATTACTGACTTAAGCATCGGAGGGGCGTTAGCCAAGCTAATGCCCACCCCAAGCTATGGTTTTCAACATGCATAAACCTAAAAATATTGGAAACCACAAATAACAGATTGATCATCTCTCTTCTTATCAATGGTACTTAATCCCCTCTAAGGTTTAAAGAGTTAATAACCTCTTTCATTCGTGGTTGGGTTTCTACAATCCGCTTGGACACACAATATCTAACTATGGAATGTGGATAAGGGGATCATTTCACTCTTTAGTGACATGGAAATCCTCGTATTTCTAAACATATGTTAAGATCCTAAAGGTTAATCTACGGTTTATAACATTATCATGTTATCTTATGATTTGGGATCTTCCCCAGTAAATATCTAAGTTGGGATCTTCTCTAAATTTATAAGTTGGGATCTTCCCCAATAAATATCTAAGTTGGGATCTTCCCAAGTAAATTTCTAAGTTAGGATCTTCCCTAGTAAATTTCTAAGTTGGGATCTTCACAATAAATTTCTAAGTTGGGATCTTCCCCTATGAATTTCTAAGTTGCGATTTTCCCCAGTAAATTTACAAGTTGAACTTCCCCCTATGAATTTCTATGTTTGGATCTTTCACAGTAAATTTCTAAGTTAGGATTTTTCCCACAGAATGTATTTAAAGGGATCATGAAATGCTAAGACATTTCAATATTCCTCAGAAGAATTCAAGAAGACAACTAAAAGTCTGATTGAATCTTAAGAAAGGGAATTCAAAATCTACCACTAGGTTCTATCTATCTTTATCTTCTAATCTACGCTTGAAGTCATCTTTAAAGTTGTCGTGAATATTTCTTTTTCTTAAAGATTCTCTTACAACCCTCAAGACTTTTTAACCTTAGAGCATAAGGATCCTAACTATTTCAAGATCCTGATCAAAAGACCTTATATCTCAGGTGTTAAGATCCTAACAACTTTCTAGGATCTTGGTCATGCGAAGATCCTTTGAAAAACCTATTTCTACAACCAAACCATTCACGCAGATAGATAAAACCAAAGAATAAAAATTAAAATGGGTTAACCACCAACCCAGCGAAAGAAATATTGTTTTATAGAACAAAATTTAGAATTTTTTTAACTAATCAAAATTAATTCAAGGTTTGATTCCCCCCATCCGGGGTCTCCTCTGTCTCATTCTCTTCTTTCTTCCCAGGGCTTCACGCCAACCGGCTATGTTCCAGGATCCCGTGTCTCCTTTCTCCACATCCTCCGCCATTTTGATATTCGCATGCCAGATAACCTCGGAAGCGCTGATCATAATCTTGGTGATCACATACTCAATCTCCTGGGCATGCTCCTTCTGTTTGCAAGAAGGAGATCAGCTTCTTTAATGCCTCCTCTACCCCAAGGTTCTCCAAGCTAAAATCCATGGTCTCAACCGACTTCCTTTTCATAGATCCTGGCATCTTGATGACTAGATCAATTGAAGCTTTCTTCAGAGGAAGATAATAGGGGAATTCTTTTCTTTCTTGACCACGAGCTGACCGCTAGACATGGCCTCATAATGTTCAGAAAGGAAGAAGCGAGCGCTGCAACATGTAGCCTTTGATCCCACGAATTACAAAGGATCTTCATAATTTCATGATCCTTAAAGTCAAAATAAACTTAGGATCCTTACCATTTGGCATTGTGAGAGTGGTGGGTGAACTTTCTTGAAGGCTGGATTGCTTAAGCTTGAAGGTTCTTTCAATTACAGGCAACACAAGAAAACACTCCATTTTTTCTTCAGTCTCTTCGGAGGTAGGAGCAAGTTCCTCAAACTTAGAAGCTGCATAAAATCAAAAAACATAAGAAAATGTGAACTTCGGGATCCTTAAAAATAATAAATCCCACCCGTTTTAACCCAGTTCCATGGCAGGAGATCACCATTGGGGATAGACTCGCGTTTTAACCCTTTTTTGTTTCACCATAATTATATATTAATATTTATTAATATATAATTATTTATATATTAAAAACAATAAATATCAATAAATTATAACCCAATATAAAATTAATCAAATAAAAAAGAAATTAAAAGAAACTAATAATCCAATAAAGTAATATTTTTAATATATAAATATTATATCTTTAAAATAATATTTATTAATATTTAAAAATCAATAAAAATAATCTATTAAAAAAGAAATTAAAAATATAATTATCTAAATGTAACTAATATTCCAATAACATAATATTTATTAATATATAAATACTATAGGTTTAAATATAATATTTATTAATATATAATAATAAAATAAAAAAGTAATATAATAAAAAGAAATTAAAAAATAATTATTAAAAAAATTAAAGTATAATAATTGAATAAAATAAAAAATAAGAGATGCATAAATGATACTTGTAGTTTGGTTGCAGAAATGGTCCCTGAGGGTAAAGTTGTCATTTTAAAATAGTTAACCGTAAAACTGTTAAAGTTAACACTTTTGGACAAAAAACGCACGAGGTATCCAAAATTGGACCACTTTTGCATCACAAAACATTTTTGGACCAAAACCACATAACTTTGACAACCATAAGAACCATTTTTGCAATTTTGTCTAATAATATTGTTTTGGTCGAAAAATTAATCTAATGAATGTTAACCAAGGTGAATGAGAGGCTGTGGTGTTGCTGTTGAAGTGATTATCTAAATTAGAACAAAGTTACACAAGCGGTTTACAAAGAAAATCTTTGATCCTTGCTAGGATCTCCGGCACAAAACCTTAGGATGTGATAATGATCATCTGCCTTCTTTAATTGTATTAATTGAAAGGTGGATTATAGAAATGAAAGTATGTAAAGGAGTACAAGTATTGCAGTGAGTCTAGCCGTGTGTAGTGTGCGAAGTACATATTATTTATAGTCTAGTCTAAGTAACCATAAGTCCCATATTTTCGGGATCCTCTCGAATAAAAATGAACACGTTGGATTGACTTGGTATTTCCGGGTCTTCTTCCTGGTAAAAGCGTTTATTCGTTAAGAACTAGTATTATGTTGACTATTTTTCCACTTGTGAGAAGAAGACTAGAAATGTATCCGTTAAAAATGTTAGGAAATAATAATAATGATAATGGTCAGGATCCTGAGATATGTTCGGGATCCTAAGTATTCTTGAAGATCTGGGATCCTTAATAGTGTTGAGGATCTTGGCCATAACCAATGTTTTAAAAAACAGTTTGAACCGGCCGGTCGAACCGGTTGAACCGAGAAACAAGGAAGGGAGCGGTTCAACTATCATCGGTTTTACGCCTATTTCTGAACTGAAACGAACCGGCCGGTTTTACAAAAACCCGGTTGAACCGTTTAAATATACCGGTTAAATAGAATAAAAACATATCGAAAAGAATCATTTTGCATAATAAACTTTGGTGGTTTTTTTGCATATCTATTTAGATTTCTCTAAATAAAAGCATATAGTAAATGTTATTAAGTTTTTTGATGCGTTTAAATTTATCTAAAACTAAATTTGTTTCGGTATTATACTTTATTTTATTTTTGATTTATGTGGATTGATGTAAAACTTATGATTATGTGTTATGTTAATTTATTTGGATTGATCTACAATTTGTTTTTATGTGTATTTTTAATTTTTGAACTCGTGAACGTCAAATTTTTTATTTATGTATCTATGTATATATGTATAAGAAAATAAGAAAAAAATATGAAAATCATAGAAACCGGTTGATTCCGACGGTCAAACCGAGAACGGTCACGATCCCGGTTCAACTAAAATATTAGTTTTTAAAACATTGGCCTTAACAAATATAGTTATATTAAATATATCAAGTTTTTAGAAAAGTTATATAATACCAAATAATAAATAAAGTTAATAAAAACACAATATTCCATATATGATATAAAAAAATAAGTGCCTTAGAAAAAAAAACTTGTACCATAATGTGTCTTGGGCACTTTGATCCGCAATTAGGCTTCACACCTAACATTGCCGCCGCCATGAATGTTTTGGATACGACGTAGTCACGCATTAATTGAGGTCGGCCATGGCAAGGCTTATAGACCCTGAAAATTCCTGCCTTGTTAATTTGAAAATAATTGTAACATTACTATTGTTATAAAAAAAAAAAAAAAAAAGAGCGCCTGCAATAGCAAGAAGCTAATGTAGACACAATAGGGGTTGCATTTATGATACAGTGTTAAATAAATTTTTAGTCTCTCTTCAGCATCGCCGGTCAATAAATCTCCACTATATATTAACCATCGACCTTCACCCATTGGAAGTAGGTCAATTAATCACCACTAAATTATAATTCTTGAGCGATGACATTAAACTACAAAAAAGTTTGCAAACAAATCTGCACTATATAATAACTCTTAAGCTTCGACTTCCTTACAATTCCAAACCATATTTATATATTTCTCTTCGTATTTTCGGAGACATTAATGACAAGTCTTACAAAAAGGTAAGTTCTTGTATTGATGGTTTTGACATACTGTATATAAACTTTGGATATTATGTTAACAACTTATTTTTCTTGTCATCGCTCAAGAATTATTACATGCAAGGTATTTTGAATTTCTTAAATTACTGATAAAAAAAGAGTATGGAATCTAAAATTTGTACAACGTTTAACAATGTTAAATTACGTATTGCTTATTGATAAAGAAAGATATCACTAATAATTAACCAGAACAGCTAGCGAGTGGCATATTAGCTAGAAGGAACGGTAGGTGTATTTGTTATATATAATTTTGCATTTCAAATAATATATGAATATGATATTTTTTATACAAATCATGTAGGCTAGACGGAAAGGTAGCATTAATAACTGGAGCAGCAAGTGGTATTGGCGAGTGTACCGCAAAGCTTTTTGCCGAACATGGAGCAAAAGTCATCATCGCAGACATCCAAGACCAACTTGGTCAATCGGTTTGTGAGAAGATTGGCTCATCAAACTCGATATATGTCCATTGTGATGTAACTAACGAAGAAAATATCAAAAACGCTGTAGATACTGCAGTTACTACTTATGGAAAACTTGACATCATGTTTAACAATGCAGGGGTATTAGATCCTATGAAGGCACGTATTACCGACAATGAGAAAATAGTCTTTGAACGCGTACTTAGTGTCAACGTCACAGGCGTCTTTCTTGGCATGAAACATGCTGCTAGAGTCATGGTTCCACAGAGAGCGGGCACAATAATATCAATGTCCAGCCTTGCTTCACATCTTGGTGGTATGACTTCTCATGCTTATTGTTGTTCAAAGCATGCAATAGTTGGTCTAACCAAGAACCTAGCAGTAGAGCTCGGACAATTTGGCATTCGAGTCAATTGTTTGGCACCTTATGGAATAAGCACACCATTAACCACAAAAGTTTTTGGGCTTGAAGAGGGTTTGGATAACGCAATGAGCTTAAAAGCGAACCTTAAGGGTGTGACTCTCAAAACAGATGATGTTGCATATGCTGCACTTTTTCTGGTTAGCGACGAGGCTAAATACATAAGTGGACATAATCTACTTATTGACGGGGGATTGGGTTATGCTAATAATTCATTCCACCTCTTTAAATATGGTGAGGATCCGAGGTGTGAAAAGATATATATTAAATTTAATATTACGTGGAATTTAATAAAATTGAAAAAAATCATTAAATGACACCTAGAAAAAATTTAATTTAAAATAATCACGAAATGACACGTGAGAAAATAAATGAAAGTGTGGCAAGTGATATTTTTTTTATTTATTAGAGTACATTACATGAGTTTGTGACCTATAATCATGTTATTTTAAATTTCATGTCTATTATATTGTTAAAGTCTACAAGTTGGGTTTAAACTTGATAACCCTTGCAAGAACCAAAAGTAAGAAAGAAAAAGAAACAAAAGAAATTTACTCTTTAAATCTTAAGCTCATATTGAAATCAGAAAAACCATTATAGCTATTGTAACGTCCCAAAAATTAAGACCAAAAATTTTAATTTTTAGAATAATAAAACGATCATTCAAAACATGTTCATAAAACCATAATAGAATCAGAGTATGACCAAAACATCCAAATACATCAAAGTCAAATAAAATGTGAAACAATATGGTGTGTGCGATGCGATCATCCCGAGCTCTTTCCCTTTGATCTGGAAGTACCTGAAACATAACTGAAAACCATAAACACAAAGCTTAGTGAGTTCCCAAAAACACCACATACCACACATATCTAACATAAAATGGGCTATTGCCCAACACCCATCAAGCCCCGCCCGGAACAGATCCGTCAATATCATGAGATGGGCCACACTTCATCACATCCATCAGGCCCCGCCCGGTATACATATAGACACATAGACACATGCAATAATCACTAAGACAAATAACATACAATACATACATCAGGCCTCACCTGGCATCCCCCCCCACCCCGGTATACATATCACATACAACACATGCAAGAGTCACACAAACAACTAGTGAGGAAACATTGATCCCTTCTATCTGTCAAGCATAGTGAGGAAACTCACCTCAAGCTGCTGAATATCTCATATAAAAGCTCGGACTGCAGATCCGGAAAACCCCCGCGCTAGCAACATCAAATAATACCCAATTAATAATTGGTCCATATCCCATAGCTGGAATCCTAGTCCGAATATCCAACACTCAGGGTAAAAGTCCATTTTACCCTTTCCTCATTTAGCCCAAAACCCGAGGCCCAATCCAATAGCACTAAAAAGGCCAATATGGCCCAACTTCCTAACTGGGCCCCAAACTAATCACGAGCCTAATCCAAGAAGGCCCAAAGCCTTATAATGCCCCAAGGTCAAAAGACTATTAGCCCAACAAGGCCCAAACCCTAAAAGTCCAAGTATGGCACAACTTCCTAGTTGGGCCCAAAACCCATCATGGGCTAGTACGCGCAACGTACGAGCTGGGTACGCCCAACGTACTTCATAGACGACCAACCCATCGCATTAAGCACTTAATTGGTTAAGCGACTAAGTCAATCTATCAAATCTGATCCTAAATGGTGTCTTAACATGTAAAGTTGGCAACTTTACACACTTTCATGACTTAATTAGGCCCAAAACTCAAAAAGAACCATAAGAGTAACTCTAACTCATGCATGGGCCAAAATGACTTATCAAGATTTATTATTATTATTATTATTATTATTATTATTATTATTATTATTATTTTTAATTCCAAGATCTACCATCCCTAGCTTCTGGAGTAGCTCGTACTCTCAAGCATGGCTTAAAGGACCATAAAAAGCATAAAAACAAGCCCTAACTAGATCTAACCAAAGGATTCATCAAGTTAAGAGATTTATACCTCAAATGGCTTGAAAAGTTGATGAAGATTCTGGATCTTTAAGCTCCAAGTCCACCAAGGCTTCCACACCAAGCTTCACCTTCTTCAAAGGGTCCAAAAACACCTCAAGTTTACAATAGTGGATCACAAACACTCAAAAGAAGGCTAGGGTTTCGTTCTTAGGGTTTGCGAGATGGAGCCTGGTCATAAGAAACCCCAAAGGCAACTTAAGGTGCTTAAATAGGGTACAAACCCTAAAAATTATGATTTGTCTCAGCTGAGCGTACGATCCGCGTAGTCCCATGTACGCCCAGCGTACGTGGGCGCCTCCGCGACCACCTTGAGAGCCAGTACGCCCAATGTACTCATAGAGTACGTCCAACGTACTCGGCTAGGGACCAATCTTGCAAAGATTTTTAAAAATGAAGGGCTTGAGGGAAAAACCTAGAAATGCAGTGTTATAATTTCCCCCCACTAAATCAGACTTCATCCTCGAAGTCCGCTGCCACAAATAACTCTAGGTAATGCTCCCTTATCTCATTCTCAGGCTCCGGTATCCATTCTGAACCCTTGCGGTGCTGTCATTGGACTTTCACCGACTCAACAATCTTGTTCCTCAAGGTTTTCGTCTTTCGGTCAAGGATCGCCACTGGTCTCTTGATATAATTAAGACGAGCATCCACCTGAATATCCTCCATTTGAATGACTGCAGAATCATCCACCAAACACTTCCGCAACTGAGAGACGTGAAACGTGTCATGGATCTGACTAAGCTCCTCCGGAAGATCCAATCGATAAGCAACCTGGCCCATCCGGGCCAAAATCCTGAAAGAACCGTTGTACCTAGGGCCCAACTTCCATTCTTCCTGAATCGGATGACACCTTTCCAAGGTGACACCTTCAGGAGAACCATATCCCCAACCTGGAACTCCAGATATGATTGACGCTTGTCGGCATAACTCTTCTGCCGACTCTGAGTTGTTTGAAGTCTACTTTAAACTTGCTGAATCAACTCGGTAGTCTTGAGTACCACTTCGGTAATCCCCATGACTCATTGACCGACCTCACCTAAGAATATCGGGGTCCTGCATTTTCTCCCATAGAGCATCTCAAAAGGAGGTCGATCGATGATGGCATGATAACTGTTGTTATATAAAAACTCCGCCAAAGGGAGATACGTATCCTAACTGCCACTGAAATCCAATACACATGCCTGCAACATATCCTCTAAGGTCTGGATAGTCTGTAGGTGAAAAGTCATGTTGAAGTACAGACGAGTACCCAAATCCTCGTGAAACCTCTTCCAAAACCTGGAAGTAAACTAGACATCCATGTTTGAAACCACTGAAACCGGCATCCCATGTCGTGCCACAACCTCTCTAATGTAAATGTCGGCCAACTTCTCGTCAGAGATACTCTTCTGAATCGAAATGAAATGCACGCTCTTGGTCAATCGATCCATGATGACCCATGTCGAATCCACTCTACGTACTATCCGAGGCAACTTCGTTATGAAATCCATGGTAATCTCTTCCCATTTCCAAACGAGGATGTCTAAAGATTGCATCTTGCCATGAGGTAGATGATGTTCAGCCTTGACTTTTCTACAAGTTAAGCACCTCTCTAAATACCAAGCTACATCCTGCTTCATACAGGGCCACCAATAATCATGGCAGAAATCTCTATACATCTTTGTTGCTCCGGAATGGATAGAGAACCTCGACTTGTGCGTCTCCTCCATCAGAACGTGACATGCACCACCCCAATAAGGAACCCACACCCTCCGATGGAGAGTCCATAACACCCAACTATCATAATCCAAGGAAGCCACCTGACCCACTATGCACTCACTCTTCCGATGCTCTTACTTCATAGCCTCAACCCGAGTCTCTCGAATCTGCTCCAAGAGTGGAGTAATCACTGTCATCTTCAAACAAATATCCATGATCGGAGCCGCGACCTCCTTGCGGTTGAGAGCATCGGCCACCACATTGGCTTTTTACTGATGGTATAGGATCTCACAATCATAATACTTCACCACATCCAACCACCGGCACTGCCTCATGTTTAGATTCGGTTGATCCATCAAATAACTCAGGCTCTTATGATACGTGTAAATAGTACTGTGGACCCCATAGAGGTAATGTCGCCAAACCTTGAGGGCGAACACCACAGCCCCCAACTCCAAATCATGTGTTAGGTAACTCGCCTCATGAAGCTTCTACTGCCTCGAAGCGTAAGCAATAACGCGACCCCTCTACATCAGAACTGCACCCAAATCCGTGATCAATGCATCACAATAAACCATAAAATCCTCAACACCCTCAAGTAGGGTCAAAATCAACGCCTGACATAGCCTATGTCTCAAGGTCTCAAAAGGTACCTGCTGCTCAGGCCCCCAGCGAAAAGTGACAGTCTTCTTTGTCGGAAGAACCACTATCTTGGAGAAATCCTGAATGAATCTCCGATAGCAACTTGCCAACCTAAGGAAACTCTAAATCTCAGATGGAGACCTCGCAACCTCCCATCTCATCACGGCCTCAACCTTGGCCGGATTGACCAGAATACCGTACTGGTTGAGAAATTGCCCTAGAAACTGCATCTCGTGCAACTAGAACTCATACTTAGAGAACTTTGCATACAATCTTCCCCCCCCAGAGTCTCCAATACCTCCCTCAAATGCTCCTCATCCAGCTCCTGGGTCTTGGAATCGAGCAGGATGTCATCAATAAATAGAATCACAGACCGATCTAACATCTGCCTACATACGTGGTTCATGAGGTCCATGAATGCGGCTAGAGAATTGGTGAGCCTAAAGGGCATCACCACGAACTCGTAATGACCATAACGAGTATGGAAGGCCGTCTTCTACACATCGTCCTCTCTAACCCTACTCTGATCATAACCCGAACGTAGATCAATCTTGGAAAACCAAGATGTACCCTGAAGCTGGTCAAACAAATCATCAATCCTTGGGAGTGGATAAAGGTTCTTCATCGTTAGCTTATTCAGCTCCCGGTAGTCAATACACATCCGATGTGACCCATTTTTCTTCTTCACAAACAGGATCAGTGCTCCCCATGGTGAAATAATCGGTCGAATGAACCCTTTGTCTAACAGCTCCTACAGCTGTGTAGACAACTCCTGCATCTCTAGAGAAGCTAACCCATAGGGATGAGATTTAGAATCGGAAAACCGGATCGGAACCAGAATCGGACCGGAACCGGAACCGTTAGAACCGAAATATATAGAACCGGTTCCGGTTACGGGTTTAAAAATTGGCTTTATCCGGGTTCCTATTTTATTATATTATAATAAGCACGTATATTACATATAAGTACACATAAGTCACATAATACTCAAATAATTTCCTTTATTACATCACATAGGTTATAGTTGTTTACCATAACTATTACACCATCTTATTAATGCATAGCGAGAAACGCGGACATTACAATTTTAAATAAAAGTTTCCTACATAAGATGTCGAAATTGAGTTTTTGTTAAAAAGAGTTTCAATTTTTTAAAAATCTTAAATAACCGAAGTAATGTTTTTTGGATCTCATTATTATAATAATTAATTAAGAGTTGTAATTGATTATGACAACCTACCGATTAAGAAAATCACTTTTGTTGTGGGTCACCGCCTGAAGTTATTTTGGGTGATGTGGATCTTAGCTTTTCAAATTTAATTTAAAGGGTAATTAACTTTAAAAGAAACTATATCAAAGATATTAAAATCAATGTTATTATTTTGTAGATGACTACCCCAACTGTAACCACCTCATCACTCACCATTCGATCCATCCTCGAAAAAGAAAAACTAAGCGGACCCAACTTTCTTGATTAGTTCAGAAAAATTAGGATTGTCATCAAACTTGAGAAAAAAGACTATGTCCTTGATGAACCTATCCCGTAAGAGCTTCCTCAAAATTTTGAAAATGAGTTGACCGAAGTGGTTCCCGTCATGCTTGCAGCAATGACTCCTAAGCTTCAGAAAACTTTTGAATTCCACGAAGCATTTGACATGATTGAGCAACTTAAAATCTTGTCTCAAGTTCAGGCTAAACAAGAGAAGTTTGAGGATATTTGAGCTTGAAAAGGAGAAAAATTATTATATAGCAGATAAAAAGATTGTTGGGGTTTGGCATTCAAAAACGAAGTTGAAACAAATAAGTTATGATTGTTTGAAGCTGGAATGGATTTCGGTGAAAACCCGTCTACACTGAGCGGGTAATCATTTTACACGACGCGGTAATCGCCTGAGAGCGGAGAATTATTATCCATAGTGTGGTAATCATGGAGCAGGGAACTGTCTTCCAAGGAACAGACGTTGGGCAGACCCACGCCCATAGTTTTTTAGGGGTTTCAACGTATTTAAGGGTAAGGATTCATGTTTTAGGGCATTTTCTCATCCTCCATCACATGTAGAACTCTTTCAGAGCAAACATAGCCTCCCACTTCATGATTTGAGCTCCCCCTCTCTCTTTGAACCACTTTTTGGGGCACATTTGGGCGTTGTGGTGAAGGAAGCAAAAAGGTTGTGATCGGAAGCTTGAATCTTGTCGATTCCTACCTTTATCTATCTTTTAGACCTTTGTAAGTCATAAAGTTTCTTGCTTCTTGGTATCTTTGTAACATCCATAAAAATCATGCCAAATTTAAACTTTTTAAAACATTTCAAAACCAATGATTATTACAAAACTTGTTTTCAAAATGTTACAGTGTCATAGTATCCCAGAATCAAAACATAAAACATAAGGAGGTGTACGATCACGCCTTCGCCTTCCCGCGATCATCAAAAGTACCTGAAACAATAATCAATAAATGTAAGCTCGAAGGCTTAGTGAGTTACCCCCAAAATACCAACGCCATAAAACATATCAGAAACATATAAGCAAACATCATGCATAATGAGCCTTCAGCCTGACTGGACCGCCTCGCAGGCCTTCAGCCTATCTGGACCGCTCTCCGAGCCTTCAAAACGTCTGGACCGCCTCGCAGGGCCTACAACCTATCTGGACCGCTCGCCGGGCCTTCGGCCTAACTGGATCGCCTCGCAGGGCCTTCAGTCTATCCGGACCGCCCTAGGTATGTTGGCCTTCAGCACAAAGCAGGACGGCCTCAACCCAACCCCCCACTCAAACAATCATGTGAACATAAATATCATACACTAGCATATATAACAGTCAAACGATCTAACAGATCACTAATCATAGCAACATCCTATAACCAGGATACAGATGTAACCGGTCACTAACATAACATCATGTTATATACCAGGATACCGACCTAACCAGGTCACTAAGCATATCACCATCCTAACTACCAGGATGTAAATCAATAAACATATCATGCAATAACCCGTATACAAATCCGAAAAGGGCCGACATTGGTGCCTTAGACCTTGTTGATATAGTGATGAGAACTCACCTAACAAGTAGTGCTGAACTGGACTGAAAATCTTCGATCGCTGTCTCACCGAAAATCCCGAACTATCCAAAATAACAAACACTAAGTCAACACATAGGATATCAATCTTGACTAAGGGTCCACCTAGTCCATTTTGCCTTTTCTTTAATTTGGGCCAAGGCCCAACCATCAAATCCACTATCGAAAAGTCCCCATATACAAAGCCCATCATTGGCCCAATTTTCCAAATTGGGCCCAACTCCCTAATTGGGCCTCATTTAAGGATTCACTTCCAAAACTGGCCCAAAGTACTCTTATCCAGAGAGTCCAGCAAGGCCCCTGTCCGACTGGCCCAAAGGTGGTCCAATCCCGAAGCCCAAATCACAAAAGCCCAATAGAGGGCGTACTTGGGGCGTACTCCTCTGGTACGCGGGGCGTACTTCATCTCACATTGACTGAAAAACGGGACCATTGACTCGGTACGCGGGGCGTACTGCTATCTACGCGTGGGGGGGGGGGGTGGGGGGTACGCAAGTCTGTACCAAAACTCTCATAAGTGCTTAATGGCTTAAGGAGTTAAGCCCAAACTTCAGATCCATTGACCAAATGTGCCTAAGACTCATAAAGTCTTGAACTCTAAGACTTTGGACGTCCATAAATTTCTTAATACATGGTCTTAACCCATTAAGTCCTTCCTACTCCATGCATTGGACACATTCAGCTATTGGGACATCATTTTTATCACTTAGGACCCTTTCTAAGGTTTGGAAGGACAACTTAACATGTACAAAACACATCATGCATAATTTTGGGGTTTTTGGGACAAGAAAAGTGCCAAGAAGCTAAACACGACAAGATCTACTCAATATAATTGCCAAGGTAGAAGCTTTTTACCTCCTGGAGCTTCTAGAGGACCAGAGAACTTCAAATCTTCAAGCTTGCCTTCCTTCTCCAACTATTTGGTGCAATACATTCCCCTTCAAGTGCTCAAAACACCCACAAACTCACACTCACACACAAGGCTAGGATTTGGGACGTCTCTAGGGTATGGAGACTGAAAATGATGGGAGAAATGATCCATAAGGACGTTTATATAACACTCAAACCCTAAATATTAGGGTTTCCACCTGACGTGAGTACGCTCAACGTACACAAGTGTACACCCAGCGTACTAGGGTGCGCCTAGTACGCTCAGCGTACCTTATGTACGCTTAGCGTACTATCTTGACCCCAAAGTTGCAACTTTAGCCCTCAGTCTTCTAATGGCTTCACTCTTCCAACCCCAAGGACAAGAAATGACAAAATAATAATAAAAGAGAGGATTCAGAAATACCTGCAAACTCTAGGGATGTTACAACCCTCCCCCACTTGACCTAGACTTCGTCCTCGAAGTCTGCTGTAGCAAATAGGTCCGGGTAATGATCCCGCATCTCAGACTCTGGCTCCCAAGTCCACTCAGATCCCTTCCGATGCTGCCACTGCACCTTTACCAGAGGTATCTCCTTGTTGTACAGAACCTTTACCTTACTCTCCAAAATAGCCACCGGCCGCTCCATATAGTTCATGCGCTCGTCAACCTGAATATCATCCAACGACACTACCGCATCCTCGTCCGATATGCACTTCCGCAACTGCGAAACTTGGAAAGTGCTATGAATTTGACGGAGCACCTCCGGAAGATCCAGTCTATATGCAACCTTGCCAACCCTAGAAATAATCTGGAATGGTCCAATGTATCGAGGACCCAACTTCCCCCTCTTCCTGAAGCGAATCACACCGTTCCATGGTGAGACCTTCAGGAGTACCATGTCACCCACCAGAAACTCCAACTCAGACCGGCGCCTGTCAGCGTAACTCTTCTGCCGACTTTGAGCGGTCTGCAGTCGCTGCCTGAGCTGCTTAATCCTCTCGGTAGTCTGCAGAACTACCTCCGTCCGTCCCATCACCCTGTGACCGATCTCACCCCAACAGACTCGGGTGCGACATCTCTGTCCATACAACAGCTCATATGGTGGAGCACCAATACTGGAATGAAAGCTGTTGTTGTAGGAGAACTATGCAAGGGGTAGGTAGGAGTCCCAACTCCCACCGAAGTCAATAACGTAGGATCTCAGCATATCCTAGAGAGTTTGTATGGTCCACTCACTCTCTCCGTCTATCTGCGGATGATAGGCTATACAGAAGTGCAGATGCATGCCCATTTCCTCATGGAACTTCTGCCAGAAACGGGAGGTGAACCGAAGGTCTCGATCTGAGACAATAGAGACGGGCACCCCATGGTGAGCAACGATCTTGCGGATGTACACGTCGGCCAGCTTCTAGGCCAATGAACTCTCCCGTATCGCTAAGAAGTGGGCGCTCTTGGTCAATCGATCCACGATGACCCAAATAGAATCAAAGCCTTTCGCCGTCCTCGACAGCTTGGTGATAAAATCCATCGTGATCTGCTCCTATTTCGACGTGGGAATCTCCAAAGGCTGCAACTGGCCGTGCGGCCTTTGATGCTCGGCCTTGACCATCCGGCAGGTCAAGCACCTCTCAATGTACCATGCAATTTCCCTCTTCATACATGGCCACCAGTAGCTCAAACGCAAATCCCGGTACATCTTGGTAGCCCCCGGGTGAATAGAGAAGCGAGACTTTTGAGCCTCCTCCAGAATAATCTGTCTGACCCCACCAGACATCAGAACCCACACCCGACCGTAGCGGGTCAACAATTCCCGGCTATCCTGCACAAACCGGGTGTTCTCACCCCTAATCCTCTCATGCTTCCAATTCTCCTGTCGCATACCCTCGAATTGACCTTCCCTGATCAAACTCACTAGTGGAGAATCCACTGATATCCTCATGCATGTCACTGGGGTAGATGACTCAGCTGACTTGCGGCTTAGAGTTTCCGCAACCACATTCACTTTACCTAGGTGGTAAAGGATCTCACAGTCGTAGTTCTTGACTACAACCAGCCACCTGCGCTGTCTCATGTTCAGGTTCGGCTGATCCATGATGTGTCTCAGGCTCTTGTGGTCGGTGTATATGCTACATCGGACCCCATAGAGGTAATGTCTCCAAATCATGAGAGAGAATACCACCGCTACCAACTCCAAATCATGAGTAGGGTATCTCGTCTCATGCGACTTCATCTGTCGCGACGCGTAAGCTATCACCCGTCCTCTCTGCATGAGGACCGCCCCCAGTCCCGTGATGGATGCATCACAAAACACTACAAAATCCTCAACTTCCTCCGGGGGAGTCAAGACTAGAGCCTCGCAAAGTCGCTGCCTGAGGGTCTCAAATGCCCTCTGCTGCTCAGGGCCCCACCGAAAATCCACCACCTTCCTCGTCAGACGAGTGAGGGGTACTGCAATCTTGGAGAAATCCTATATGAATCTCCGGTAGTACCCTGCCAATCCCAAGAAGCTCCTAATATCCAAAGGAGATTTCGGAACCTCCCACTGCATAACCGCCTCGATTTTGGCCGGATCGACCAAAATCCCATCCTGGTTAACGAGGTGTCCAAGGAACTGAACCTTTCGTAACCAAAACTCGCACTTCGAGAACTTGGCATAGAGACGTTCTTGTCCAAAACTCCTAATAGCTCCGAAGATGCTCGTCATGCTGCTATCCGGTCTTGGAGTAGACCAAGATATCTTCTATGAATACGATGACCGAACGATCGAGCATCGGTCTGCAGACCCGATTCATCAGATCCATAAATACTGCCAGCACGTTGGTGAGCCCAAACGACATCACTACAAACTCGTAATGTCCATAACGAGTCCGGAACACAGTCTTCTCCATGGACTCCTCTCTAACCATGACCTAATGGTACCCGGATCTCAGGTCTATCTTGGAGAACCAAGATGCTCCCTGCAACTGATCGAAAAGGTCATCTATCCTCGGGAGTAGATAACGGTTTTTCACCGTCAACTTGTTCCACTCCCGGTAGTGAATGCAGATCCGGTGTGAACCATCCTTCTTTCTGACGAAGAGGATCGGCGCTCTCCATGGAGAATTGCTCGGACGAATGAACTGCTTGCCCAACAGTTCCTGCAGCTGTGATGACAGCTCCTGCATCTCTGGTGGTACCAACTGGTACGACGCCTTGGCGATAGGGTCCGCACATGGAACTAGGTCGATCCTAACCTCGACCTTTCTCTCCGGAGGCACTGCGGGTAACTTCTCCGGAAACACGTCAGCAAACTCCCTGACCACTGGAACCTCTGATACTGAAACCTGATCCCTGACTCGCGTATCCACCACATACGCTAGATAACCCGCACACCTGTGTTAAATGTAATTTCGAGCCCTGGCAGCTGAATAAAACCCTGATCCCAACCTGGTGCCCTCACCGTATACAATCAGTTCTCCCCCACTTGGGGTTCGAACTACCACTCGCTGACCCTCACAGTCAATCATGGCACCGAAGCGACTAAGTCAATCCATACCCACGATCACACACACATCCCCCATGGGAATCAGAATCAAGTCTATCAGAAAAGATACCCTGAAGAATTCTAACATGCAACCCCGATAGAATGAAGGAGTGGAAACCCCATGTTCGTTGGCGATAGAGACTCGCAACGGACACTCTAGCTCTCCTACTGGCAACCCAAACTCCCTACTGAATGACTGAGAAACAAATGACTGACTCGCCCCCGAGTCAAATAATACCAAAGCAGGTAAGGGGTTCACTAAAAACGTACCTAATCACAGGCACAAACATATAAGCATAAAACAGATATAATCAGTAAGATAAGGGATTGAAACATACCACCAACCATGTCTGGTGCTGCCCTGGCCTCCTCGGCTGTAAGCTGTAAGGCGCGTCCCTGGGCCCTCGGGGGCGCTGATCTACCCTGACTCCCGTCAGTAATCCTCAGTGTAGCTGGCGCTGGAGCCTATGACGGCCTGACAGCGAGCTGTGGACAACTAGTCTTCACGTGACCAACCTGATGACAGTGGTAGCAGATCCTCATATCCTGAACCGGGGCTGTCTGGCGACAATCCCTCGCAAAATGCCCATCCCTGCTGCAGCACACGCTGCTCAATCTGCAAACCCTCGAGTGACCCTTCTCGCACTTGCCACAAGTGCGGCCCTGCTATCCCCCTAACCTGGAATCAGCGGTCTTAGACCGTTTGGTGCCAACTATGTCTGTGTTGTGGCCTGCCGTTGCTCCCTCAACTGCAGCTCAATCTCTAACTCACGCCGCCTAGCGGGCTCCTGTAACTCCAGAAGCGTATCACAACGCTGAGTCTCCACAAACTGTCGAATGTCAGTCTTGAGCATGCTCAGATAACGTGTCATCTGAGCCTACTCAGAAGCAAACTCTGGGCAGAACATCGCCCTCTCCATGTACATACGGGTGTCTCCGTCACCGTCTCACCATCTGTCTCAACTCCAAGAACTCCTGAGTTAACCGTTCCCACTCGACCCATGGAATGTAGCGAGCGCGGAACATATCCCTGAACTGCTCCCAAGTAACCATAGCTCTCTGATCATCAAGGTAAGATCTAGTCATCAACCTCCACCAGTCCTTTGCCCCGGACCTCAGTAGGTTCAGGGCACATCTGACATTCTGGTCAGTAGGACATGAACATGTGAAGAAACACCCCTCCACGTCAGAAATCCACCTCATGGCTTTGATGGGGTCCTGAGTCCCATCAAAAGTAGGGGGCTTCTTGTTATCGAAGTCCCTGTACAAAAAAGCCTGACCGACTCCTCCCCCTGTCGCCATTACAGCTGATGTAGCTGCTGCGACAGCCGTCTCAACAAGGGCTGCATAGCGCTCGTCGAAATACTCAACCATGGAGGTCTTAATAGACCCAAATATCTCCAACAGCTGTGCCCGAAACATAGTAGCAACCTCATCATACAAGATCTCGACTCCTGGCGTCCAGCTCATCCGCCCTCATCTAACCAACAACCTTGGGCCCCGCCGATCCCTCCTGACCACCATCTACTGATCCTGATCCTGATCTGGATCCAGTCACAAAGTGTCTCGTAACCACCATACTGAAAATACACCAGGAAAATATCAGATAATTCGTATAAATAAATGGGAACCAACTCCCAACTAAACCCTAGGGGTTGTGACTTCCTTGCTACGCGTATGGGTCCTGTGCTTTCAGTAGTACAAGCCCATACTAACTTCCACACCTACCCATATTTGTCTCAAGTATCACCACAACGCCCTAATAATATACATAAACATAGCGAGCGCTCAATCCTCACTCCTAGAGGAATGGTAAATATCTCATACTGGCCTACCGACCTCGCACAACCAAACCATCCATGAAACTTCCACCAACCATGGAACACTAGTGTATGCTAGCCATACATAACGCTGGACCCTATAGATATTCGAATACTCGGTCCTACTCTAAGCCCACAACTAGACAAGGAACAGGAAATAAAGCTAAACCAAATATTCTCAGGCTATAAGATCTTAATTATGTGCAACCTATGATGCATACACTGAGAAACTATAGTAATGATGTCAATTTCATATAAGGAAAACCCTAGGCTAT
The DNA here is from genome assembly GCF_052849685.1 of Lactuca virosa. Classification (NCBI taxonomy): domain Eukaryota; kingdom Viridiplantae; phylum Streptophyta; class Magnoliopsida; order Asterales; family Asteraceae; genus Lactuca; species Lactuca virosa. Next base: position 106,671,508 of record NC_136426.1, on the reverse strand, counting down.
CAGGCATCATATAATCAGGAAGTTCTATCATGCAATTCCTGAAGATCCCTAGCCTAGTACTAGCATGCTTTTCTAACATATCTTAATATCAAATAACTGCATGGTATTTTGGGGTCTACTTACTGGCTCCGGCTGATCGTACACTTGCATCCTCCTTTATTATTTTGAAAACCATCTGAAAATCATTTTGAAAATCTTTTCCTTGATTTGAGACTGGATTCACACGAGTGTTCCTCCAATTCACTCAAACCAAGGCTTTGATACCAACTTGTAACATCCATAAAAATCATGCCAAATTTAAACTTTTTAAAACATTTCAAAACCAATGATTATTACAAAACTTGTTATCGAAATGGTACAGTGTCAGAATATTCTAGAATCAAAACATAAAACATAAGGAGGTGTACGATCACGCCTTCACCTTCCCGCGATCATCAAAAGTGCCTGAAACAATAATCGATAAATGTAAGCTCGAAGGCTTAGTGAGTTACCCCCAAAATACCAACGCCATAAAACATATCAATAATATATAAGCAAACAGCATGTACAATGAGCCTTCAGCCTGACTGGACCGTTTCTCATGCCTTCAGCCTATCTAAACTGCTCTCCGAGCCTTCGACACGTCTGGACCGCCTTACAGGGTCTACAGCCTATCCGGACCGCTCGTCGGGCCTTCGTCCTAACTGGATCGCCTCGTAGGTCCTTCAGTCTATCCGGACCGCCCTGGGTATGTTAGCCTTCAGCACAAAGCAGGACCACCTCAACCCAACCCCCAATCAAACAATCATGTGCACATTAATATCATACCTTAACATATATAACAGTCAAACCGATCTAACAGATCACTAATCATAGCAACATCCTATAACCAGGATACAGACTTAACCGGTCACTAACGTAGCATCATCCTATATACCAGGATATCGTCCTAACCAGGTCACTAAGCATATCACCATCCTCACTACCAGGATGTAAATCAATAATCATATCATGAAATAACCCGTATACAAATCGGAAAAGGGCCGACATTAGTGCCTTAGACCTTGTTGATATAGTGAGGAGAACTCACCTCGCAAGTAGTGCTGAACTGGACTGAAAATCTCCGATCGCTGTCTCACCGAAAATCTTGAACTATCCAAAATTAAAAACACTAAGTCAACACATAGGATATCAATATTGACTAAGGGTACACCTAGTCCATTTTTCCTTTTCTCTAATTTGGGCCAAGGCCCAACCATCAAATCCACTATCCAAAAGTCCCCATATACAAAGCCCATTATTGGCCCAATTTTCCAAATTGGGCCCACCTCCCTAATTGGGCCTCATTTAAGGATTCACTACCAAAACTGGACCAAAGTACTCTTATCCAGAGAGTCCAGCAAGGCCCAAGTCCGATTGGTCCAAAGGTAGCCCAATCCCGAAGCCCAAATCGCAAAAGCCCAACAGAGGGCGTACGAGGGGGTACTCCTCTGGTATGCGGGGCATACTCTGTCTCGCGTTGACTGAAAAACGAGACCATTGACTCGGTACGTGGGGCATACTGCTATCTACGTGGGGTATACGCGAGTCTGTACCAAAACTCTCATAAGTGCTTAATGGCTTAAACACTTAAGCCCAAACTTTAGATCCATTGACCAAATGTGCCTAAGAGTCACAAAGTCTTGAACTTTAAGACTTTGGACGTCCAGAAAGTTCTTAATACATGGTCTTAACCCATTAAGACCTTCCTACTCCATGCATAGGACACATTCAACTATTGGGACAACATTTTTATCACTTAGGACCGTTTCTAGGGTCTGGAAGGACAACTTAATATGTCCAAAATGCATCATGCACAATATTGGGGTTTTTGGGACAAGAAAAGTGCCAAGAAGCTAAACAAGACAAGATCTACTCAATATAATTGCCAAGGTAGAAGATTTTTACCTCCTGGAGCTTCTAGAGGACCAGAGAACTTCAGATCTTCAAGCTTGCCTTCCTTCTCCAACTATTTGATGCAACACCTTCCCCTTCAAGTGCTCAACACACCCACAAACTCAGACTCACACACAAGGCTAGGGTTTGGGACGTCTCTAGGGTATGGAGGCTGAAAGTGATGGGAGAAATGATCCCGAAGGACGTTTATATAGCACTCAAACCCTAAATATTAGGGTTTCCACCTGACGTGAGTACGCTTAGCATACACAAGTGTACGTACAGCGTACAAGGGCACGCCTAGTACGCTCAACATACCTTATGTACGCTTAGCGTACTCTCTTGACCCCAAAGTTGCAAATTTAGCCCTCAGTCTTCTAATGGCTTCACTCTTCCTACCCTAGGCACAACAAATGACAAAATAATAATAATAGAGAGGATTGAGAAATACCTGCAAAATCTCAGGTTGTTATAATCTTGTCTGTGGATCTTTAAGTATTATGAGTTTTTGTCCATGTTGAAGAGTTTTGAGCGAGAGTTAGGAATAAATTTTGCAACTTTATTACTCCAAAGGTCCCAAGTACATTATATGTTTCAGATCTGGACTCATAACTTCTTTCGATGTCGTGCATGACATTTTGACTTCATTTATTACTATTTTGACCTAATATTGGGTGAGACATGCATGTCTATATAGTCATTATTTTTATATTCCTTTTTTATGCAAAGAAACTTTCTGGAAAGTATTAAGGATTGTCTTAGTGGATTAATATCTTAACGAAGAATTGTCTTCCTGACAGAAAACCACGAAATTGTCAATGATGGCCCACGATGTGGTGGCATGATGCAACACATCTGTTTTGTCTGGACGTGCCCATAATGTAGCACTATGCTTGCCACGACGTCATAGCGAGTTTCTCCATGACTGTTTTGTAGGATGGCTGCCGTGGCGTGGGCAACAGTTGGCCACGACGTGGTGGCTGATTGTTGACTGTTGACCGTTGACATTTGACCAATTTAAATTTTGGTCAAAGTTCAGTAAGACTGAGTTTTTATCTAAGGAATGGTCTTAATTTCGAATTAAGTAGTATGGTTTAGCTATTATGTTGCTGAGGCAGCTGTTGAGCTCCTATTGAGTAGTTTAGGTGAGTTTTCTCATTAAAACTATGTAGGATGCTAGATTGTATTTGTGACTCTTGCATGTTTGTTGGGTGGGGCCCCTGATGTGCTCAGCGCTAGTTATAAGGGCAAGGCCTGTTATTTGTGGGCGGGGCCCAGTGTTATGTATGGTAGGTTATATATTTGGGAATTCACTAAGCTATGTGCTTATAGCTTCATGTTTAAATGTTTTCGGGTACTTCTGATTTAAAATGGAAGGGCTCGACTTAATTTCATTGCATCCCCTGGAGTTTTATTCCGCAATATCGATTTATGATTTTACTCTGATGTTTGAGAACAAATTATACTCTGATTGGCTTTTGAAGAAATGAATGATTCATTTTAGTGGTTGAAAAATGAAATTTTTACTTAGTATTTTTGGGATGTTACATTTTATGTTCTAATTTTTTTGAGGAGGTGATGTCGATAATAGGAAGATGCATTGGATACAATGGGATTTGGTGTTAGATTATTAATGTATATGAGGTCTGCACATTAGAAGTTTGGTTGCGTTCAATGTTGCTATTATTCAAAAATGGAGTTGGTGTTTTTTAAATAATCAAGATATGTAATGGGTGAAAGTCATAAATGGTTTATTCGGTGATGATGGTGGGATTCATACTTCTCATTTCCAAATTGGAGATTGGTCATGCGCCAGAATTGTTGCTTCAAATTCTTGGCTTCTCAACCAAGGTGTTTTGATAGATTCGGTTTTAATGAAAAAAGTGGGAATGGTAAAAACACTAAATTATGGAAAGGTGTTTAGTATGGTAATTATTGTTACCGAATAAATTCCCTAGGATCTTTGAACTTGAAAAGGAGCAAAATTGTTATATAACAGATGAAAAGATTGTTGAGAATAACTCTGAATGGATCTAAAACAACTGGATTCAGCAGAAGTGTATTGACCGATCTGACGAGAGCATGAGGACCGCCAGAGAGTTCTATTAAGGTGTAAGCAACGTTTTACTCATGACCTTGTAGTTCGTAGAACAACTAATAGAGCTTCAGTTTCTTCAGAGATCCATTACTCTCAATCTAAGACTTGACATTGCCCCATCCTTTTCCGAGACTATTGATGAACTTAAGATTTTACTCAAGAGAAGTTTAGACAACACCATGTGCGGTCATTTTGTTTACCACTATTCTGTACTGATTTGACGCAGAGGCTACAAATTCACCAGGAGTTGTAGTGAATGTATCAAAGTCGTTCACCACAAATGTCAAATACTTGCATTTCATGTTTTCCTAACCATCAAACGAATCTTGAAGTGTGTCCCATATCTCCTTTGCAGATTTAAATAATTTGATGTTCTCAAAGAGAGATGGTGGAACAACAAACACCATTTTGGAAAATGATATTTGATTAGCATGGATTTTCTCGATGTCGTTGGCTGTTAGAGGTGCATGTATGAGATTGTCTTGACCCTTGAGATTAGCAACATCATCTCTAACCATTTGCCTAACTGGGACTTGAGGACCTTCTTTCACAAATTTCCATATCTCTTTACATATTTTTCTGCCAACCAAAAATCACTCCATTCTAACTTTGCAATGATCATACCCTTCTACAACCAGCATGGGATCTTAAAGGGAAACCCACACTATTTTCAATTTGCATTGAATACATTTTTGAGATTGATTAGTTGCATCCATTATTAAGTTGTATTAGAGAAAAAATGGTACGAATAAAATCGTCAAGCCTTAAATATAATAACTCAAAAAAGTGTTTAAGATAATAAAATAAAGTATGAACAATGAGCAAGAATAAGAACAAAAAGAATGTTAGAGAGAATGGCTGACTGAATATTTCATGTATGATAAGGGTGAAGTTATAATTGTTACAATGGTCTACGGTTGACACTCCTTATATAGCATAAGGAGTTACATAAGACGAATACAATAAAAAGCACATGGACTGAAGATCAACTACCTGACACATCCGTTCCTATTAATGTTGTCGGTTGTACTATACTAAGAGACAACTAACATACATACAAAAATTACTAGTCCACTAACATATGTCATGCTACTACATCGGAATAAAAACAAATACAGATACATATTAATCTCAGATCACTCAGTCAAACACTTCATTGGAAACTGAAGTTAGTTTGGATAAGTCAATTTCGGATTGCCAAAGGAGAGAAATATGATTTATTAATATATTATATGATTAATATATTAATTAGAAATAGATGATTGATTTGTTAATTTATTATGTGATTAATAAGTTAATATGAGATTAATGATTAAAAAAAATAATTTGTTAATTTATATGATTAATAAATTAATGTGAAATCAATAAGAATAAATTTAGAATTAATCAGAACTAATTAGAATTAATTTATGGATTAATTAGAATTAATTAAGGGTCCAAGGGTTGAATTGTAATTGTTCATAATTGAGAAAGGAAGGAAAATTCTAAAACCCATAGGGTGGTGGACGATTTTGGGAATGATTCTAGGATTTATGGAATATTCCTAATGCTGATAAGGATAACTTCTTTGATTAGATTAAATCTATTATTAAATTATTCAAATCTAGGGTTTCCTTTATGTTATCCACACTATAAATATGACCACAAGGACTAGAAATTTCATTCATAATCTTCCAAGAGGCTTAGAGAAAAAATTTCATCCTCCTCTCTCTCTCTCTCATATTCATTTTAGGGTTTCTAGGGTTTAGGTGTGAGCCATTCGATGCAGCCATAATTTTGGTGCTTACTTTCTGAAGTTCAAGAAATGATTCAAGGGTATTGTTTACTTTTACAATATTAAACGTATGTAACCCTAATTTTATAATTTTTGATTTTACTAGGGTTGTTCTTTTGCTTTCCTAGTATGTTGCTATTAATGTGTGAAGACATAGATCCTGAGGTTGCATGTACCCTTAAGTGTTAAGAGAATTTTCACAAGTACATTGAATTTGTAACCTTAAAATTCCATCAATAGCCATCTTTAGCATCTTGTTGGTCATTGTTGATCTTGACTACTCCCCACATCGTTCGCATCTTCACACATTGATGGTATGTTGAGGGGACAAATTTCATGTCATGAATCCAAGGTCAACCTAAGATAATATTATAGCAAGATAAAGAATCAAAAACATAAAAACATTGAACAGAGTTAACTCCTTCTATACATATTGGCAGTTTTATCTCTCCAATGGTATTTTGGTTGTAACATCCTATTTCGAGAAGTTCTTATTTTGGGATTATGGACAAGAAATGGTTCAAGTAGAGGCCTTGGGCTTCAACATAATAGGGTTTAGACCCTATTGGATGTTGATAATATTGGTTATGTGATCCAAGCCCTTGGTTTGTGTTTTGGAGTCAAAGGGTAAAATGGGAAAAATGATGTTTCATATTTCTTTCCTGAATTAAGGATTTTAGTTCGGTATGTTTTAAATTAAAATTAAATATATATAATTGCGGGGATGTTCAATACCTTTCATGCATATAAAGAATGCCAAAAATGGAGTTGAAACAAAGAAGTTATGGTTGTTTGAAGTTATAGTGGAAATTGTGGGTTTTGCCCTACACATGGCGTAGGAAAGTTACGCAGGGTGTAACTTGCTAAGTGTAGATCGCGTTTCTAATGGGCTACACATGGCATAACTTCGGTTGAAACATTCGTAATACTGGAACTCGCTAACTACATTATAAGATACGCATAGTGGTAATACCAAGTATAAAGCAGAGAGCATAAAGGCACACGTAGAATACACTATCATTCCAAAACAATAACTCCTTTTAAATTGACTCAACTCAAGTTACAATAAGAAATTCCAAGGTCGTCATTTAACATCAGGCGGGTAGTTCCCCACCATATCAATTTCTTATACTACGAAAAGTTCCCCCATCTTTCCTCCAAATTCTTGAAGGCCCAGTCGAAACACTAATTTCGGGACATAATTCTTTCTAACGGGGGATGATGTGACAACCGTCAATTTTGGCCAAGTCAAAGTCAACTAAAGTCAACAAGTCAAACCGGTCAACTCATCTAACCCTTGTATATTAGGGTTTCCATTATGATTCTCATTGTAGTACTCGCAATCTTAATATAAAGTATCACTTAGAGTTTTCACGTGTTCGGAAATTCTAAACCCTAATCAGGGTAAGTGATGAATCTACTCGATAAAACATTATTCCATACCCCTCGAGAGCGTATAACATTCATAACAAGGCTTAACAGAGTGTCAGAACCTTGCGTTGCAAAGCCAAACACTCAAAAAGGTCACAAAAGAAGTCTCTCTCAATCTCTTTCACTCTAACTCTCCCAAAACTCTATAAGTAGGAGAAATCGCTCCAAGAATGTGAAATCTCTCCCAAAATCTCTCTCTGTATGAGAAATCTTTCCAAGTGTGTGAAATCTCTCCCAAATCTCTCCAAGTATGTGAAATCTCTCCCAAATCTCTCTCTGTATGAGAAATCTCTCCAGGAATGTGAAATCTCTCCCAAATCTCTCTTTGTATGAGAAATCTCTACAAGAATGTGAAATCTCTCCCAAATCTCTCTCTGCATGAGAAATCTCTCCAAGAATGTGAAATCTCTCCCAAATCTCTCTCTATATGAGAAATCTCTCCAAGAATGTGAAATCTCTCCCAAATCTCTCTCTGTATGAGAAATCTCTCCAAGAATGTGAAATCTCTCCCAAATCTCTCTCAAAACCTCTTTTGAGTTTTGTAATCATTTGGGGCATCCCGACACTTGACTTGGTGAAAAACCATTCGAAAATGGGTGATACCTTGGAAAATAGCCTCTTAGGGCCGAAGTCCCTCTATAGGGACCAAACCCTCCTTGAGCCGAAGCCCCAAGAACCAAGACCGAAGTCCCCTTGAGTAGCCGCAGCCATCGAACCGCAGCCATCGGACCGGACCGAGGCTGATGAAGACCCGCAGCGCCGAACCAAACCCGGAACTGGAGCACCATATCCGATCTTCGCCTGCGGTCCCTCCTGACGAATCCGCCTGCGGTACCTGCTCGGACCGCAGTCCCTTCCACTTCGGATCCAATTCACCAGTCAAACCTTCCCTGCGGACCTAAGGCTGCTAAGACCGGAACCACGCCCTGACCTCGGATTTTCCGATTTTCCACCCGGTTTTCGACCACGACTCCGTTTTAAGCCCGTTTTTAATTATTTAAACGAGGGATTTTCACCCAAACTTATATTTTGACATATAAGACCCCATATATTCATAAATTAAGCATATTTTCAGGGAAATCCTTATTTAAGAATAAAATCTATTAAGTAAGATCTTGTGGTGGAGTGTTGACTTTGCCTTAGTTTATGACACAAGCAACCAGCACTCCATGACCAACCATTGTCCTTCCACCATACCTAGTCACTTCCATCATCTTTCCCATCATTTCCCAACCCCATTCCTTGTCTAAGGCTGAAATCTATCCTCTCTCCTAACACTCTCTCTCATTTTCTCATTCTTCCACCAAAGATTAAACACATTTTCTCTGTCAATTCCCTCACTAAAATTCGAGATTCAAGGGCCTTCTTCCAAACTTTTCTTCCACTTTTGGTAAGTATATTCATCCTCCATATAATTATTTCACTCCCTTCTACTCAAATCATAGATATCTTACACAAACATCATCACATGCATGTTAGATCTTCGAACCCTCAAGGCATCTTCATAGTGTTCTTGAGTAGAACACTTCTTTTCTTCAACATCCATCCGCTAAGAACACACAAGGTGAGTTGATAGCCCTATCTTTTCATGTTTTTCTTAAGTTTTAAGGGGGGGAATACAAGTTAAAACACCAAGAACACAACTAAACTCATTCAACAGCTTTCATCAGAAAAGTTTAACTCCATTCACGGACTGTTTTGGTCAACTTAAACATTTTAGTTTTAAAAACTGTATTAGGTGCAAATAGTTCAGGTTCATACCTTTAAAATGACTATTTGCACATCACCATACAATATTTCTATGATTTATGGTGATTTTTACAAAACTGCCTATCATTTCAGAAACGAATTCGGACCAGTCTGTGAATATGAACATTTTAACACAAGTTAAGAACTTCTAAAAATTATAATAAAAATTATGAATAAACTAGACACATTTTGTGAACTCTCAGAATTTAGGGATTCAGTTTTCGACTTCGTATGATTTTTCTATGATTTTTCTAAAACAGTGCAGAACGGTTAAAAACTAGTTAACAGCTTATAACTTTCATAACACTTTGTAATATGTTGAGCAAAGTGTATAACCATAAGTTCTAAATATTGAATATATTATCTTGTTAGTTTATCATCTTAAACTGAAATTTAGTCATTCATGATAAGGTTTACTCATTCATTTCGAACACATATAATAAACTTCAATAAGTATAGTTTATGGATTTTACTACATGAAAAAGGTTTTACTCTAAAAACAAATAGGTTTTTCATATCCTACGTGATAAACTATAATAGTAATAGTTTAAGGATTTCATATCACTATTTATTCAGAAAAGGGGATTTTACTTCCTCCACGGAAGAGGTTTTAATATCAAACTATGTGTAAACTAGTTAACTTAGGTTGTGAGGCAATTCTCTCCCCGTACGTTCGAGTACGGGATCCCAATTCCTGTAAGTTATAACCAGAGTCTCTTGTAGGGAGAGCGTGATAATTGTGTATAGATCTATATTGGGATTGACACCCCACACCTCGCTGCTAGCTACAGCCGGACCGGCAGGTCTGCGGATGACAAGAGTCATAGTATCTTAACGTCTGAAAAACGTTGTGCAGGTTATTTCTCGTCATAGTATGGTTATAGCGACTCACATAGGTAGTTAACAATCTTCCAAGTTTACATGGAAAATTCTACTTTGAAAAAGGGTTTTACTTCTAAACTAAATGAGTTTATGTCGATTTAAACTTGCATGAATTACTTTAAGTATGGAAAAATACTTGTTTACTCTCGGTCCTGGGATTTAGGACTACATAACTTTTATAAGGAAAATATTGGATTTTCTTTGGAAACACATTACTAGTATGAACATTATAAGTACAAAACACACACACATTCTCGGTCCTGGGATTTAGGACCACATAACTTTTATAAGGAAAATATTGGATTTTCTTTGGAAACACATTACTAGTATGAACATTATAAGTACAAAACACACACACACATTCTCGGTCCTGGGATTTAGGACCACATAACTTTTATAAGGAAAATATAGGATTTTCTTTGGATCATATTTCTATCAAAACTATTTCATATAGAATTGTTAGACTTCAGCTATAATTGCTAAGTGTATATGATAGAGTTATATAAGAATTTAGTCACATTCGACTTAGAATTGGTGGGCCTGCCTTATCTCCTGTTCCTTGTCTGGTTGTGGACCTAGGGCAGACCCATTATATTCAACGGTTTATTTAACTTAACTTTTATATAACTTATATACGATGGGCGATTATAGAAGGAATCTATGGGTCCTTCTAGGGTTCATTATCGCATAACATAGGAGCATTCATTCCACACTTAACTAAGAAAATATTGGATTTTCTGGAAATCATACTCTATCGCTTTTACAAGGAAAACGGTTTGTTCCTCAAACAAAACTCTTATGAACTCACCAACTTAATTGTTGACACTTTTTCAAAACTACTTGTATTCTCAGGAAATCAGTGAAACAGGAAAACCAACAGCATTTTGAGGATGGGATGATAAATCGTCAAACAGTACATTTTGTCATCATAATGTAATTGATTTTGAAACATGTAACTTATTCTATGGTGTAACCTTTTCAATTATATTTATGATGGTTGTATTTACTTTGAGCACTATTATACTCGTTGTTGTGATACTATACATGAAGTCCTCCACCCCCGGACGTTTCCGCCATCCTTGGTTTGGGGGTGTGACAGAGATGAACTCTCTAGTCTGCTCATCTAAATACTCGACTCCAGAGCCTAAACCCGATCCCTCTCCAGCACCTGAACTGCCGACTGCTGGTCTAGGGCGTAAAACCACCATTCTGAAAACACATAATGACAAACGTCAGAATACTAATATAACTCGAGGTATCACATCTACTACAAGTTCCCTGGTCTTGTCTCAGCGTTCCTAGATTCGAGTGCGGATCCTCTGCTTTCAGTAGTACGGGCCCATACTACCTTCCACCTATATCCGTACTTTCCTCAAGAACTGCCTTGACTCCACCAAGTCCCATCTATTGCTACTGCTCTCTGCTACTCTCATCATAGGCTTGCCCTAGGGTAATCACCATCCCACTCTCTGCCATCCGCTGCATAAGAAATCCCTGCTTTCTTCCCCTAACTAGCTCGCGAATACTATTACATATTACTCAAACTAGATAATTCTTCGAATGAGAGATCGTACCCTACAACGGTTGGACTCAAACAAGAGCTGCGAAATAGAGCTAGACCTGACCTTCTGAAATTATTTAGTCCTTGCAATATGTAACTTAACATATTCGTTTACTAGTTAGTGAAAGACAACTAGAACTCCTAAAAGCACAAAGCAAGCAACATTCAGACATCGAGTACACATATCAAGCATATACTACTCAGGCTATCATCCTGACTAATCTGTACTAGCATGCAGTTCTCATAAAGCTGAAACACATATAGTAGGCACATAAGGCATCCTTCCTAGATCCTTATTCCTAATCTAGCATGCTGTTCTAATAAAGCTGATAATCATAACATAAACTTGTATGGGTAATTTGGGAGTACTTACTTGAGCTCGGCTGATTGCATGCACCACACCGTTTCTATTTTCAAAGTTCTTTTCTCAAAAAAACTCTTTTCGCCTTTTCTAAAACTCTTTTCTTTTGCGAAAATTGATTTTCCTTTTGAAAATTTCTATACCAATTCCTTAGTTTGAGTTCAGACATACCCGAAAGTGTGCCCGAATCCCGCAAACCAAGGCTCTGATACCAACTTGAAACATCCAAAAAATACAAGCCAAAAATTTCGTTTTTAAAATCATTTAACAAACATAATATTATCACCATAAAATAAAAGCATCAAACATGTATCTCAAAATCTCATAAAATCTGTCAACATATAACTGTCTCATATAAAAATACCAGAGTAAGCTCCCAGGCTAATAAAACTGTGGTGTGTGCCATGCCATCAATTCGAGCCATTCCCTTTGCTAGCTGAAGTACCTGAAACCAAAACTGAAAACTGTAAGCACGAAGCTTAGGGGAGCTAAGCTCCCAGGCTAATAAAACTGTGGTGTGTGCCATGCCATCAATTCGAGCCATTCCCTTTGCTAGCTGAAGTACCTGAAACCAAAACTGAAAACTGTAAGCACGAAGCTTAGTGAGCTCCCCCAAACTACCACATACCATACAAAGCACATATAACAAATAACATAACTCTGGGACTACTCCCAACTGCACCGGGACGAATCCCGACATCGGCTTACCCGACATCGGACTCCTGTCCGGCATCGGGCTCACCCTGGCATTCGACCGCATCGGGCATCGGACTCACCCTGGCATCGGGCTTACCCCGACACATACATAACATAATCACATAATCTGCATCGGGCTTGCCCCGACATCAGACCGAAGCCCAGAAGAAATAACATATAACACATAAACTAGCATACATCGGGCTTGCCCCGAAATACATAATACATGGCATAGTGACTAACATACATCGGGCTTGCCCCGGCATCGGGCTTACCCCGGAATACTTAACATATAACATATAACATAAACGCATATACTGCATCGGGCTTACCCGACATCAGACCGGAGTCCGGGACACATAACACACAACACATATACATGCATGGATCACAAAGACATCAAGCATACTTAACTACTTCTCGGGACCTCCCCGGCATCGGACCGACGTCCGGAAACATATAAACTGCATCGGGCTAACCCCGACATCGGGCTCACCCCGACATACTCTACTACTTAAACGGGCCGACATTGGTGCCTTAGACCCGTTCCTACTGGAGGAAAACACACCTCGTGTGACTGACTGCTACAACTCTGGGTGAGGAATCTCTGTGTGCTGCTCAGTCGATTTTCCGGCTATAAGTTTCTATAAAGGTACTTAGTCAAAAAACTGATAACTACTCTTAGGGTAAAATGACCATTTTACCCCTGGCTAAAGTCAACATCCTGGTCAAAGTTAACACGCGGTTGACCTGAATCGCCGAGTTGGTTCACCAACTCGTCGAGTCCATATTCTTTCATCTGTTCCTAACCCCGACTCTACTCGTCGAGTCTAGCAAGAACTCGACGAGTTCTCCTTCAAACATAACATCGAGACTATCTTCATCTGGCTCGCCGAGTTCATCCTTGAACTCGTTGAGTTCATCTTCATCATATGAGTGTGACTAGTCTGTGACTTGTCGAGTCCGTCTTCATGGGTTGGGAGATTGCCTTGGACTCGCCGAGTGTGTCCATCCACTCGCCGAGTCCCATGGTTTCCAGGTTCATAACTACGTCTATTTTGTTGAGTCCCCCTTCTGGACTCATCTAGACCCCTTCTAGACTCAACTAGATCCCTTCGAATCAGAAAAGGTTGGGGAACCCAAACCCCCGACTCGTCGAGTCCCATGAACGATTCGTCGATTCAACTAATGTCTATGCCCATAACTCGATTTATGTTGTGCTAATCTCATCCAAAGGGTAGATCTGGGCTCCTAAGGTCGATATAACACGTAAAGTCATGAACTTTACATCCATGCATGGGACCTTTAAGCTCAAAAGACCAAAAATAGGGTTTATTACATGCATGGGGTTCTCATGGCTATAAAGTTGGCACCTTTATGCCATGAGAACCCTCCAAGGTTCCAGATCTGAAGCATTTACCCTTTATAACACTCTACAATCAGAAAATGGCTTGGAAATGCCCCCAAAGATGTCAAGATTCAAGCCTCAAAGTAGATCTACCAAATAAAGAGTCAAGATAGGAGCTCTTTACCTCGTATAACTGGAAGTGCAACCACAACTCTGGATCCACTGACTTGCTTCTTGATTCACCAAGCTTTCCCTTCCTTCTTCTAACTTTAAATCACAAGGAAAGGCACAAATTGCTCAAGAATGCTCACAATAGATTAGGGTTTCGAGGACAGAGCTTGAAGGTGATAGAGGCTGCGGTGGAAGCCTCATAAGATGTTTAAATAGGGTGCAAACCCTCCAATTTAGGGTTTCACTCAGACAGCTCCTACTCGCCGCGTCAGTCCTCCGACTCGTCGAGTAGGTCACTTAGTCCCCCGACCCGGAGTTGATCCTACTCGACGAGTTGGGCCTCCAACTCGCCGAGTCCAAGGGTAAAATATGAAGTTTGGCTTGAATTTAAATGCGTACCTGAGACCGAGTGTTACAGTTACATAGGGCGTAATCATGGCAGATCAAAACCACAATTATTAAGTTTTGAGCCCTATTTAAGGGCTCTAACTTATGGGAAACCCTATAATCACCAACCTTCATCACCTAAGATCATTCATTGAGAAACCCTAGCCTCCTTTCAGTTGTTTTGAGCTTTGTCATAATTTTTGAGCTTATTTTTCCATTGGTAGGTGGAATCTTGAAGAACAAGATTGTGGAAAAGTGTATTTATGAAGGGTTCAAATATAGATCCAGAAAATTGTGCTTTGGTGCTTGTTCATTAAGCCATACAAGTTGTGTTAGAATTTTTGGGTCATTTTAGTGCATAAAGTTTTGATCTTGAAATTTTGTAACATTTTTATCGATAAAGTTGGAAACTTTATCCATCTAAGGTTGGAGATTTGGACTTAATGGATTAAGTTCATCCTAATGGATAAAGTTGGAAACTTTATTCATTACGGAGCTATTAGGAACCAGATATGAGCTTTGAGTGTATGGTCTTAATATATTAAATGCTTAAAATTATTTTCTGGCAAGGCACGATGTACAACGGGCATAATCTGGGCTACGCCCAATGTAGCCAGATTCTTGCCTGTTTTCTGGATAAGACTCTATACCACGCGTAGAGTAAGACGTACGCTACAGGTAAGTCAACGAAAGGTAGATCGTTGACTTCTTGACTATATCAAAATTGTCACCTTAAGCCACACCATACATAGGATGTAACTCGTCACGACTCGTAAAATCTTGAGACTTCGCATTCCCACCATGTTACGCCTAATATTTAGAACATTGGTATTTCTCATTCAGACGGATAGGAAGACGATGCACATTTTTCATTTGCTATGTACATCGATATACATTAGACTAGTAATACAATTGAACCATATGGTAAAACACTGTGAATTGAATAACGTAATGGTAATAGAATGCCAACACACTATATGAGACTACACCATTTTCCACATGTACAGGTGGGGCGATTTAGATCTACAACACATTTTTTTCTATAATAAAAAACATCAAAATTTTCGGGTGGAATATCAGAGGGGATCATTTTTCCCTGCCACTGAACAAACTTGTGCATCCTCATCTGAAACACTATCTTTGCATAAGAGGTGAGTATGACGGCAAACCCCACAAAAAAATAAACGTTATAATATTGGTCAATTTACAAGTAAATATTACTTTAATTTTTGTATAGTATTTTATCTCTCATGTCACCGCGTTAAATAAAAATTCGTTGCATGTACTCAAGGATTACCTCAATGAGCGTTATTATCGTTACATTGTGTTCATTTACCGATAACACCAAGATAAACGATGGAATATCAATGTCAATTAATGTAAGGGAAATTGGGCCTTGCTTATGTCGTATGACCGATGTTGGCAAACACCTCACATGAGGTCGGGGTTAGCCGAAATAATGTTTCCTCAAAATCAAACATAGTATATGATTTGAATGTATGCCAGAACAAAGGTTCAAATGTTCTATTCGGCTAACTCTTTGATCACACATGCAATGCCGCACTCTTACAACAATACCATGATAGGAATCAGGGAATACCTTACCTAGGAAAGAAGTTATCACATCATCCATATTGGTAATGAACAATACTTCCTTAGCGTCTGAGGGGCTCCTTCAACCTCACCAGGAACCAGGTACAAGAGTTGACATTATTTGTCACGCTCAGACAAAACGTTATATGCACGGTCTGGTTGTTTCTATCCATAGCCACCTTTATGAACATTGTCTGTAGGTAGTCCCTCTTAGAAGGATACTACCTATACACATAATAGACATCAAGTAACTTATGAAAATGCATAGATGTGCATTTTTTTTTAGAAAATAAATCAATTAGTTGTAAAAATATTATAAATTTTAAATAAACAATTAAAATTTGAAACAAAATTATTTTACCACACATCTAATATCCATAAACTAGACTTGGAAATGATCCATAACATCACTTTTAATTTTTGTGTAACTATGAAAGTTCATCCTCCCAAGGTTGGCATGTAAAAATGAAAGTTGGTAAAGTTTTCTTTGTGATCGATGTTTAAGAAACTCATCTCAATTAGTTACGATAGAGAATTGTAGATCCCAATTGTAATTGAATAACTAAATGCAATACAACAACTTGTATAGGAAGAAAAACGTAATTTTAGTTGTCTCGTAGTTCAGTCCTATATGTAAGGTTTTAACTATCGTAATTTGGAATTGATTCCGTAATGTATGGTGTTAGATTCTGGATTACAATCTATATTTACCACCGATTTTCCGAAATGAACAGTGCTTCTGCGGAATGTCCGCTTCCAAAGATGATGATCATTTTTCCAAATTATTAAAAAAGTTGATTATTTTTAATAAATTACACGTTTATCTATAAGGGTTAGTTTGCATAACTTCCTAATAAAAAAATAGCCTACAATAGCAAGAAGTTAATGTCGACAAAATTGGGGTTACATTACTTTACAGCGTGAAATGAATTTTTTAATCCCTTCAGCATCGTAGGTCAATAAATCTCCACTATATATTAACTATCGACCTTCAATTCACCCATTAGAAGTAGGTCAATCAATCACAACCATATTATAATTCTTGAGCCACGAACATTAATCGGCAAAAAAAAATATATGCAAACCAATCTACACTATATAATAATTCTTGACCTTCACCTTCCTTCCAAACCATCTTTAACTATCTCCTTATATTTTTCAGAGACAATGACAAGTATTACAAAAAGGTAAGTTTTGTATTGATGGTGTTTACATACTTTATATAAACATTGGATAATATATCTGGATTTTTATCTATAATAACATGCAACGTATTTTTAATTTCTTTAGCATTATGGAATCTAAAATTTGTACGATGCTTACAAATGTTACGTATTGCTTGTTGGTAAAGAAAGATATCACTAATAACCACAAGAGCAAGTGGAATTATCTAGAAGGAATTGTATATATGTGTTTTTGTTATGGGAAGTGATATTTCTACTTAATAAATTGATTCATCCAAATGTATGTTTTACTAATTCGTAGGATGACTATAAAGGCTTTGTATCGATCTCATGTGAAGGGATCAAATTATCAAGAAATATCCCTTCCCTTTTGTTATATATAATTTCGCTGTTTCAGATAATATGAATATGATTTTTTTATACAACCCATGTAGGCTAGAAGGAAAGGTAGCCTTAATAACTGGAGCAGCGAGTGGTATTGGCGAGTGTACCGCAAAGCTTTTTGCTGAACATGGAGCAAAAGTCATCATTGCAGACATCCAAGACCAACTTGGTCTATCGGTTTGTGAGAAGATTGGCTCATCAAACTCCATATATGTCCATTGTGATGTAACTAACGAAGAAGATATCAAAAACGCTGTAGATACTGCAGTCACTACTTTTGGAAGACTTGACATCATGTTTAACAATGCAGGGGTAGTAGATCCTATCAAAGCACGTATTATCGACAATGAGAAAATAAACTTTGAACGTGTGCTTAATGTTAATGTAACAGGCGTCTTCCTTTGCATGAAACATGCTGCTAGGGTCATGGTTCCACAGCGATCTGGCACAATAATATCATCGTCTAGCCTTTCTTCACATCTTGGTGGTATCGCTTCTCATGCTTACTGTTGTTCAAAGCATGCAATAGTTGGTCTAACCAAGAACCTATCAGTAGAGCCTGGACAATTTGGCATTCGAGTCAACTGTTTGTCACCTTATGGAATAGCTACACCTTTAACTAAAAAAATTACTGGGCTTGAAAAGGAGGCTTTTGAGAACGCAATGAACTTAACAGCGAACCTAAAGGGGGTGACACTCAAAACAGATGATGCTGCATATGCTGCGCTTTTTCTGGTAAGCGACGAGGCTAAATACATAAGTGGACAGAATCTAGTTATTGACGGTGGATTGAGCTATGCTAATACATCATTCAACTTCTTTAAATATGGCGAGGAACTATAAGTCGACAAGTTTGATATTATGAAATAATTTTAACAATAAAACTTATACGGTGCATGGTTTTATATTTAATAATTATATGAGTTTGTTCAATCATGTTATTTTAAATTTCCAGCCTACTATATAGATGTACTTGGTTAAAGTCCGTAAGTTTTTTTTTTTTTTTTTTTTTTTTTGAACAGCACAATTTCAATAACAAACCAACGGGGCTAGCGAGAAGCTAGAAGTACAACAGGACCAAGAACAGAGCAAAATACACTACAGCCAATTATCCCTATCAAGGTTTTTACCATATTTGCTTCTAACACTAAACCAGAGAAAAGAGTTGCATTTCACCTCAGAATCCAAAATTGGGATACATAACATGCTTAGCAATCTATTAAATGAAACATGTTTGAGATGCAAGTCAGAATGTCTTAAAGCCACATAACTATTTAGTCCAACTGCACATATCTATACGAAATGGTTTCTGTTTTGATGAAATTTTAAATGGCATTATTAAATTATGTCCGACATTAGTGACATTACATAACAGTAGGTTTGAAGAAGCCGTACGTACATTTCTAATTTACGGTAATCCTACCTAATAAATGAAAGTTTTCTGCCACGTGTCACATTCTCATTCAATACGACACGTGACATTTTTATAATTTTTTCAATTAAATTTAATTCCAGTTGGCAAGTTGTGGATTTTTTGGTTTTTTATCAAATTAAAAACTATCAAATACTTTACTGAATCTTATACAAAAAATAAAGGAAACGTGAATATCTCCTCTGGTATTTTGTCAATGAATACATTAAATCCAAATATATCTTCCTAAATTACATACACAATTTTTGGAAATCACCTCTCAAATTGACGCTTATTTGCAGTTATTAAATTTCAATTCATTCATAGCTATTCTTCATATCCTTTCCAAATTCAATTTATTTTATAAAAAAAAACTCGTGTATTACACGGGTCTCACACGTAGTTAAATATCATCCAATAGATCAAGATAAATGCCGTTCAAAAAGATCAATATATAAATAAATCAAAATAAATGTCAACATTAAGACAGATGATTTTTTTTAAACAATTAGCCATATATATAAAAGAAAAACTCTACCAAAAAAATAAATAAATAAATAAATAATAAAAAAAATCACATAGGGTTTTTCAACCAATAGTTCCAAGAAACATAACATTTTATATTTGTATTTGAATACCAAAACAAGTGATCCAACTGTTCCACTTCATTCTCACAAATACAGCATAAAATTGAAGGAAACATCTATATCCCGATTTGCTAATAAATTTGTCGTAGTTGGAATTTAATCTAAACGAGCATGTAATATCATTGTGTTTACCTTTCTAGGTAAAAAAGTGTTCCATCCGGACATCCAGTATCTATAATTGCATTTGGAAGAACAATTTCATCCCTCCATTATCTAGTCACACCCACATAAAAGGACCCACTCGCTTCAATATCCCACTACCACCTGTCATTTTCGTTTGATAACTCGACCTGTTCGAGACAATCAATAAGACCCATAAACTGAAATCTTCTTCACCACCTATTGGTTGATGCCTCCACTTCCAATACCAAACCCCAACAATCTTTCTATCTACAATATAACAATTTTGTTCCTTTTCAAGTTCAAAGATCCTAGGGAATTTATCCGATAAACACTGATTACCATACTAAACATCCTTTCGGAATTTAGTGTTTTTACCATTGCCCACTTTTTCCTTTAAAACCGAATCTATCAAAACACCTTGGTTGAGAAGCCACGAATTTAAAGCGATAATTTTAGCCCATGACCAATCTCCCAATTGGGAATGAGAAGTATGAAGCCCACCATCATCAAATAAACTATTTATGACTTTCACCAATAACATATCTTGATAATTAAAAAAACATTTAAATCATAAATCATAAATCAAGAGTGCAGAATAAAACTCCACAGGATACAGTGCCATCAAGTCGGACCCTTCCCTTTGGAACCAGAAGTACCTGAAAACATTTAAACATGAAACCATAAACACAAAGCTTATTGAGTTTCATAAAATACCACATAACATACATAACATCGGACCCCACCCACACAACTAAGGGAACATCGGACCCCACCCACATATCGGTCCCCTCCCATATAACTAACGAGCCTCACCCTTATAACTGCCCCTCCCACATATCGCCCCCCCCCCCCCCCACATCATGTGCCCGCCCAATATACATGCAAGAGTCACAAAGACAATCTAGCATCCTACATAGAAAACTCACTTGAACTACTCAATAGGAGCTCACCAGCTACCTCAGCAACAAAATAGCTAATCCATGCTCCGAATGCCAAACTGAGACCATTCCTTAGATAAAAATTCAGTGTTACTCAACTTTTACGAAAAGTCAAAATGGTCAAAAGTCAACGGTCAACGGTTAACAGTCAACCACCACGTCGTGGCCAACCACTAACCGCGTCATGATAGTCATCCAACAAAACATTCACGGAGAAACCTGTCTCCACGCCATGGCGATCATCATGCCACCACGTCCGGATAAAAGAGATGCATTGCATCGCGCCCTTCCTTGGTTACACCATGGTTTTCGGTAAGGAAGACATTTCTTCCTTAAGAGTTTAATCCGCTAAGATAATCCTTAATACTTTCCAAAAAGCTTCTTTGCATAACAAAGGACCATAAAAATGATGCATTTATTGACATGCATGTGCAATTCATCTCTCACCCAAAACTAAGTCAAAACTGTAAGAAATGAAGTCAAAAATTCATGCATGACATCAAAACAACTTCTGAGTCCATATCTGAAACATGTAATGTTCTTGGGACCTTTGAGTATAATAAAGTTGCAAACTTTATTCCCAAATCTTACTCAAAACTCTTCAACATGGACAAAAACTCATAATACTTCAAGATCCAAAGACAAGATACCAAAAAGCAACAAACTTTGTGAATTATAAAGGTCTAAAAGATAGATGAAGGTAGGAATCCACAAGCTCCAAGCCTCCAAGCACAAACTTTCTTGCTTCCTTCACAAAAACACCCAAAATGTGCACTAAAAATGGTTCATGGATCGAGGAGGAGCTCAAATCATGAAGATGGAGGTTAGGGTTGCTATCAAAGAGTTCTAGACGAGATCGAGGCTGAGAAAATGCCCTAAAATGTGAATCCTGGCCCTTAAATACGTTGAAAACCCTAGAAAATCATGGGCATTGTAAGGTCACACCTTATGATCTTATGAGTGAAACACTCTACATGCTAACTATCAGCGTCACCATCAGCGCCAACGCCTCAAGTCTTATCAGCGTCAACGTATAGTTATATAATCTAATATAATATTTGTATATTAGGTAATAATAAATATATGTATAGAATAGATAGAAGATCCGATATCTTTGGGATGATGATCGGTTCTTAGTAAAGATTAGATACAATCCCTTTAATCTGTAAGGGTCGAATTGTTGTAATTAGTCGAAATATATTTTAGACTCTTCGAATGTTTTGTAATGTATTTACTAAGGCGCTTTTGTTCGAAGAGTTAGTGTATATGCCTTAGTATATTTTTTGTACGCTTTCGTTTCCCTATAAATAGGGATATTTACTAGAGTTAGAAAAGAGTTTTTTTACAGACCTGTCTATTGTACTCTGTAAACATTCGAAAGCGTAATAGAGCTGAAAAAAGATCATATTTACATCTGTTGTTCAATCTCGCATTCATAATTGATTTCACACTCTGATTTATTTTATACTCGATTCATTGGTTCATCAATTGGTATCAGAGTAGGAATCACATCTGTGATCTGATTTTCATCCATTCAAAAAAATTTTGAATCAAATTTTTGGTTCGAAAGTTTCCGCACTTTTTGATCGTGAAAAATTGTCTAAATCTTAGTCTGTGATTTGATTCTGCATTTGAATTGTTGAATCGAGTGTTTTTCTTTCAATTCCAATTTGAATCAACAAGTTTGTTTTCAAATTTTTAATTCTTCTTAAAAAGTTTCAAATTCAGCTTTCGTACAACAATGGCGAGTTTCAATCTCAATTCGATGACCTCGTTTTCTCATCTGTTAGGATCATCAACCAAAATTCCAATGCTAATCCCTGAATATTATGATCAGTGGGCTGATCGTATGCAGGATTATCTGAATGGTCTTCATGAAGAATTATGGTCATGTATCACTGGAAATGTCAATGTTCCAGTGAATGTTCAACCAATTGGATCGTCTTCTACAAGTTCTGGAGTTGATAATCAAACAGATCGTCTGACGAAACTGGAAAAGAGGTGTATGAGAGAATTGCGAGGAGCTTTACCTCCAGTTGTGTACAACTATATAAGGAGTTGTACAACTGCAAAGGAGATCTGGAACAGTCTGAAAGATAAGTTTCAAGGAAGTGAGAAGACGAAAATCAATTCAGTCAAACAGTGTTTGGTTGAGCTGAAAGATTTCAGACAAAAAGAAGGTGAAACAATCGAAGTCTACTATGATCGACTAAATGAGTTAATCTATCATTGTAATCGCTATGGAATTACCAGGACCTCAATGGAATTCAATCTCATCTTTGTGATGGGTCTTCGAAAAGAATGGAGAAGCGTTAGTATGATGGTGAAAAATCAGCAGAGTTTTGATACATCAACTCTAAATGATTTGTACAATCAGTTGAAAACACACGACACTGAGGTAAATGAAATTGCTGAAGAAACGAAGCTGAATTTGGGAGGTCCATTGGCACTTGTGTCAAAGATATCTGAGAAAGAAGCAGAAAATGGTGATTCTGAGGAAGAATAAGGATTCATCATGAATTCGGATGATGAGGCAATAGCTTTTTACTCGAATAATCGTGTTAAGAAGTTTTTCAAAAAGCCGTTCAATCCGAAAACTTGCTGAGGTAAAAGGAAGTGTTGTGAGTAAAACTGCTGATGAGGAGAAAAAGAAAGTTGAGAAGAAAGATTCGAAAATGTCTGAAGGAAATATTGAGAAAAAGCTGAAAGGTGATGCTGGAATAGATTGTCATTATTGCAACGGTGCGAATCATCTTGCGAATGACTGTATGCTTCGGAAGAAGGATGAGAGGAAGAATAAAGTCAAGGATGAAGCGTATTATGCCGAGAGGCTTGAGGAGGTTCGTGCGAAAGCCAAGAATTTGTCATTGGTTGCAAAGGGTGAACATGAGGATGAAGATGGAACTTATCAAATCTGGTCATCCGGATCAGACGATGAAGAAATGCGAAATCCAACACATGGAGCGTTGTATGCGAAAATGGAGGAGGACTCGGATGATGAGGAATTCGAAGTGAAAGGACGATGCTTTGTATCCAAAGCGGCAGACAAATTTCCAATGACAACAAAGGTACGTAAAATTCTCGAAACTTTTAATATTCCTACACATGCTTATGATTCTGAACTAATATCTTTTGATGAGACGGTTACTTATTTTGATTCAATTGTTGTGTCTGCTAGCAATGAGGCCAACAAATTGTCCATGGAGTTATTAGAGACCAAAAAGAGATTAGACTTGAAAATAAGCAAAATCGAATGTTTGGAATTACAAATAAGAAATATTATGTGTGATAGGGATACTTTAACGAGTGAAGTCAAACTTTTGCTAGCACAAAGAAACATTTATTGTAATTCTGCTAAAAGACTTTATGGCAAATTAACTGATTTACATCATTCATGTGACATAAGTAAAGAGCAGCATAGAAAATTACTACCTTTTCTAGCATTCGAAAGAGCTAAGGCAGATAATATTTCGTATGATTGTGAGCAAATAATAGCTGATTTTGACAAAGTTCCTGATGATAGATATAAATATGGAATTATCAAAATTGATGAATGTCTTGATGCAAATGAATTAGTTAACATTGTGAATGATACTTTGACTAAATCTGAACAAATTCAAATTTTGAAAAAGACTGAGAATTCAACATCTGATTCTCAATCTAATTTTGCTGATATTGAAGATAATTCTGACAATATTAGTGAAATTAGTGAACTTGAAGATGTTGATTGTTCTCAGTTGTCTGTTGTTAATGTTGCATCAACATCTAAAGGGAAAGAAAAAGTTAAGGATTTGATGGTTGAAAATGAAACTGATATACCTTCAACTTCGAAAGTTTGTGATATGAACTTCGTGGATCTCAAAGACAGTCAAACTGATGATAGTGATGATGAAGATGAAGAGAAAATTTCGAAGGAAAAGAAATCTTCAAAGGAAGAAGAAACTCCTCGAATAGTGGTTGATCAAGTGTATGGTGATACACAAAAAAGTTCAAAAAAGTAATGAATGAAAAGGTGAACACTATCTTGAAACGAACATAGTGGTTTATCCAAATTTCAAATGTACAGATGATGTCATTTTTCCAAATCAAGTTTTCTTAACTACTGAAAATGTTGAGAATATCAAACCAGAATTAAAGAAGTTAGTTGAGGAGCATAATTCAAAAACAACTGATGAAGGTTTTTTTGCAAATCAAAGCACAGTTGAAAACAACTTAACAAAGAATTCGTATGTGTTCCAACGTCAAAAACCACAAAGAAAATGGGTTGAAAAATCAAAAATTGAAAAAGAGAATTCAAAACAAGTTGAAAATGAAAATGAAAATGTTGTCAAACTAAACTCTAAGGAATTTAAAGATCAAATTGACAAATTTTCGAAGGAAACAACATTTCAAAAAGACAAGCAAGAAAGAAAATATTTTGGCAAAATGTTGAGTCTCAAAAGATGTCTGAAGCAAAATCACCCAAACATGTTTTCAAAGCTAAAAATTCCTCTTTTTCAACAAAATCTCAACGTTCATCACACTCAAATCATTCAAGTTCTGAAGTGAATAAACAACCAAGGTTTTCGAAAGTTTCAGAAACTAACAATTCTAGAACATTTTCAAATAAATCAAATCCAAATCAAAAATTCTTTCAACGTCAACATTTTAAATCAACAGTTGATACATCATATGCTCAATCTTTTCTAACAAATCCAAAAGTTGATTTTGTTCCTCAAAATCCAAATTTTCCTAATCATACGAAGAAAGAAACTATGAAAACTTCACGTGAAAAAGGAATGACTTCAAGGAAGAACATTGATCATTGGCTTGAAGGTAAAGGAAAGATGTATCAGTCGAATACATTTTCAAAGGAGCAAATTCACGAAGCATATGAGAAGTATGTGAATACTTCATCAAATGGCAGTTCATCTTCTAAGGATTCGAACATTTCAGTAAAAGCTTGGAAACCAGTAATAAAAGCAAAGAATGTTCATTCACAAACTCAGAATTTGAAGGGTAATGTCAGTGAACATTCGAAACCATCAAAAATTTATGTTTCGGTTCCTTTAAATGAAGATGTAAACTTAATTGATAGTCTCAAAACCAAAGTTTGTGATTGGGTTAAAAGTTCTTCATTTCATTCGAAATTGAAATCTAATTTCCAAGGACCCAAAAAGCCTTGGGTACCTAAATTTTTCCATTGATTGTAGGTACTATGTGACGAGCAATATGATACTAAATGGTACATTGATAGTGGTTGCTCTCGTCACATGACTGGGAAGAAAGAAAATTTACGTGATTTTCGAAGTCTCAAAAATGCTGGAGTAGTGAAGTTTGGGAACAATAAAAAATGTCAAGTAAAAGGATATGGGAAGATCACGAATGGACAATTCACAGTGAATCGTGTTGCATATGTTGAAGGTCTTCAACATAACTTGATAAGTGTTTCTCAACTTGTTGTGGGCACTGGCAATCAAGTTCTTTTTAATGGAGAAGGCAGTGTTATTTCGAATGTCAACACAAACGAAGTGTTACTGAAATCCAAAAGGAAAGGTGACATGTTTACTTTGGATATCAATCCGATAGTAGGGAAACCTGCTATATGTCTTCTTTCGAAAGCAACAGCAGACTTAAGTTGGCTATGGCATCGAAGACTTTCTCATCTCAATTTTCGAAACATCAATAAACTTGTGGTACAAGATCTGGTAAGAGGTTTACCTGTACTTAAATTTGATAATGATTCTTTATGTGCAACTTGTGAAGTTGGCAAGCAACATAAACAAGGTCATCCAATTACGATTGATTCGAAAATCGTCGCACCTTTGGAGCTCTTACATATTGATTTGTGTGGTCCTTCAACTGTTTCAACTCTTAACAAGAAAAGGTACATTCTAGTTATTGTTGATGACTTTTCCAGATTTACGTGGGTTTATTTTCTCAGGCTTAAATCCGAAGTTGCACAAATCATGATTGACTTTATCAAAAAGATGGAAACAACAATGAAGAAGATTGTTCGAAAAATTAAGAGTGATCATGGAACTGAATTTAAGAACAATGTTCTTGATTCATTTTTGGTGGACAAAGGAATTTTGCATAACTTTTCATCTCCATACACACCACAACAAAATGGTGTTGTTGAACGAAGAAATAGGTCTCTATGTGAAGCGGCACAGACTATGTTGGCATATGCGAATCTTCCACAATACCTTTGGGTTGAAGCTGTATCCACCGCATGTTTCACTCAAAATAGATCTTTCATTCATCGTTGTTTTAACATTACTCCATATGAAATTCTCAACAATCGAAAACCTAACGTAAAATTTTTTCATGTTTTCGGATGCAGGTGCTTCATTATGAATCTCAAGGATAATCTTACGAAATTTCAAGCTAAAGCAGATGAAGGGATTTTCTTGGGATATTCGCATAATTCAGTCGCATATCGTGTGTTGAACAAAAGAACACGAAAAGTTGAAGAAACTTTTAATCTTACATTTGATGATTACTACATTAAACAAACTACCTCACAGTTTGAAAATCGTCCAATTCTAAAAAACATACAAGATGAATCTGAATCCTCACAAACCTTAGATGTTGATTATGATTTAATTTTTGGAATTTCAGATCATGCTGTTGACGCTGAAATAAATGCAAATGATAATCATCTCTCTGAACTAACAAAGCTTACTGATGATTCAACATCAACTTCTCTAGAGAAAGGTGAAAGTATGCATCATAATCCAGTGGAGGGGGAGCACTTGGATTCGAATACTTTAGATGAGGAAGAGCATTCTTTCGAGGGGGAGAAAGAAAGATTGAATGCTGATGTTGAGGGGGAGCATAATGTTGAGGGGGAGCATTTAGAAAACATTGCGAATAATATTGATTTTGATGATGTTTGTTCGATTGCAGGTTCAGAGAATGATGAAATATACGAAGATGCACCTTTGGAATTTGATCCAGGATATCCGCCAATGGAAAAATCGACAAGAGATCATCCGAAGGATCAAGTAATTGGGAATCCACAAGAGGGAGTTTTAACAAGAGCTCAAATTCATGCAAAGAATGAGGTATTGAATGCTCATCAAGAATTTTGCATGTTCAATGTTTTCATCTCTAAAATTGAACCAAAAACAGTTAAGAATGCAATGGAACACTCAGATTGGGTTGTTGCAATGCAATCTGAATTGTCTGAATTTGAATGAAACAAGGTTTGGAGATTAATTCCTAAACCTGAAAATGTTTCGATTGTCGGGTTAAAATGGATTTTCAAAAATAAAACCGACAAAGATGGAAACATTGTTCGAAACAAAGCCAGACTTGTTGTTAAAGGATATTCACAACAAGAAGGAATCGACTATGTAGAAACTTTTGCCCATGTCGCAAGACTCGAGGCTGTTCGTATATTTTTGGCTTATGCAGCTCACAAAGACTTTGATGTTTATCAAATGGACGTGAAATGTGCATTTTTAAATGGAGAACTTGAAGAAACAGTTTACGTGGAACAACCCCCAGGTTTTATTAACGAAGAATATCCAAATCATGTTTATATTTTAGATAAGGCAGTTTATGGTTTGAAACAAGCACCATGAGCATGGTATGCAACTCTTACCTTATTTTTGAAACAATCTAAATTTAAACAAGGATCTGTTGACCCCACATTGTTTTGAAAGAAAGTTGGGAATCATCTAATGCTTGTTCAAATTTATGTTGATGATATTATTTTTGGCTCAACTGGCCCTGCCTTGTCTAGAGAATTCGAAGATCTGATGAAAAGCAAGTTTGAAATGAGCATGATGGGAAAAATCAATAATTTTCTTGGACTGAATATTCGTCAAAACAGAGAAGGGATTTTTATTAATCAGGAAAATATACGAAAAATCTGCTAGAGAAGTTTGGATTGACAAATAGTACAAAGTTACGAGTTCCAATGGCAACTGGCATAAAGCTGACACCTTCGTTAGATAAACCTGCAGTTGACCTAACTCTTTACAGGAGCATGATTGGTTGATTACTTTATCTTACAGCAAGTAGACCTGATATCATGTTTTCTCTGTGTAATTGTGCTAGGTATCAGTCTAATCCACGAGAACCACATCTCAATGCTGTGAAGAATATCTTTCGTTATCTTAAAGGAACAATTTCGTTAGGATTGTGGTATCCTTCGAAAACTGGATTCTTTGTACAAGCATATTCGGATGCAGACTTGGGTGGTTGTAATCTTGATAGGAAAAGCACAAGTGGTGGATGTCAATTACTCGATGGCAAATTGGTGAGCTGGCAGTCGAAAAACCAAACATGTGTCTCAATCTCTACAGCTGAAGCAGAATATGTGGCTACTGCTGCTTGCACTTCACAAGTTATATGGATTCAAAGTCAATTGCATGATTATGCAATAAATATGAAAAAGATTCCATTATATTATGATTCTCAAAGTGCAATAAGAATTTGTCATAATCCTGTGCAACATTCGAAGACTAAACATATAGCACTTCGTTATCATTTCATCAAAGATCACGTGGAGGATGGAAATATTGAAGTACATTTCGTAAAACCAACTGATCAGTTAGCTGATATTTTCACGAAACCTTTAGATGAAAAATCCCTTGTGAAAATTATAGAAGGGCTTGGAATGATCGATGGAAATTCTGTTCCATGCGAAAAAGAAGAATGATGGTTAACAAGGAATGAATCAGCGGCGCTGAATAAAAGACAATGCAAAGTCATTCAGCATTCAGAGGTTACTGTTCATAGTCAACACTTCGACCCCTTCGAATTCGTAAATTTGTCACTAATTTTAAGGGTTGATTCAGAGGTTACTGTTCATAGTCAACGCTTCGACCCCTTTGAATTCGTACATTTGTCACTTTTCAGGGGATGATAAAATTTCGTGTTTTTGCAACAAGTATAGTATATTTTACTTTTCGAAAAACTCAAAAATCCAAAAAGATTTTCGTTTTTTTTGTCATTTAATTTTCGAAAAATTCAAAAATCCAAAAAGATTTTCGTTTGTTTTGTCATTTAATTTTCGAAAAATTCAAAAATCCAAAAAGATTTTCGTTTGTTTTGTCATTTAAATTTTCGAAAATTCAAAAATCCAAAAAGATTTTTGTTTGTTCTGTCTTTACTTTCGAAAAATTAAAACAACAAAAATATTTTGATTCTTATTTCTTTTTAGTATTTTTTTGTAGATAATCATGAAGATACAGAGTGGATTATGCTAGCATTTCTAGGGTCAGGTACATTTTTTGTATGAATCGATATATTTTTCATCATTTGAACTAGTTAAGTTGTCCCTAGAAGCATGCTGCTGCATGTTGTCCAAAAGCCTCCAATGACTCAATGTGTGTTTACGAAAGCCTTAATGAAATTATTCATACGAAAATTTCTTCCCAATCAGGCTTATATTCACATTAGTCTCTGAGCTACCTGACTCTTCTCAAAATGAGTTAAGAGTTTACTGTTTGGTCCAAAAATAACAGAGGTACTTTTCGTGTCTTACGTCAATCTTTTTCACCCATAAAGTTCTTACATGATCACACACGAAGACATATGTCCGAGAGGTCTCTGATTAAATCTATCGAGACTTAGACATATCAAAAATCTGTGTTTATGATCTGACATCATGAGACCGTGATGAAAGTGAAACCCAATTTTCACTACACTTTTAAGGAATTGACGGGGAACAATGTTCCAGATTTTCACGAAACTTTTGTTTCTGTACCAAAATTCGAAACTCCAAATCATATTCATTTCGAATGAGTGGTCTTGATCAAACATTCGAAACCCATGATGTTTGTTACCCAACAAGATCCAGCACAAATTTTTGTTCTTGAATATTATTTCCGTGTGAGTTTCATTCGAATGTCAAAGCCATTTCGAATTTATCAACGCAAACTTGTCACTGACTACATTGGTCAAACAAGTAATTTCAGTTACAGTTTATCACCTTATGTTTAGGTTGACATGTAACGAAAATTTTGAATTACCCACGAAGCTTATTAAAAGAAGCCCTTCAATACTTATCAACAAGTATTCGATTGTAATTCATGGGAAACCACACAAGCTATTGATCATTTCTCTTAATGATTAATGAAGTAATCTTTGCCCGGGATTTTATCTGCTTTTATGTCAAATTGACATTTTGACATCACAATATCCCAAAATTTTCGTATTTTTGTTTCTCGCCTACATTCTTTGGAACACTGCACTCACGAAATCCTTGAGGCTCTGAGTAATACCAACTCAGGCTGATGATTTCAAACTTCTGGCATATGACTTCGCTTTTCATCCCAAAAGTGAAAGAGCCTTGCTTCCATTCGAAGGGTTCTGACGGTTACAATATTCTTGGGGATAGCAAGACAGGCTGTTTATAAATAACGTATGGTATTCTGTCCGATTTTCAAGGCGATGTGACAGCTACTTTTTGACGCATGGTTACCTTTACGCAGTAATGGTCCGATTTTCAAGGTGCCACGTCGAATATCATTCATTACCTATCCCGCTTCAAATTCAAACTTCAGGGTTACATATAAAAGGGGATTCAAGGGTTCATTATCAATTTACGCGATCAAAAAGCAAAAATCCCAAATTCTCTGATCATCAAAATATTATAACCCTAACAATGGCGACTTCTGCTCATGTTGATTTTCATACCACTGAAGATGCCTCTTCATTACCATTAATGAAGATTCAAGCAACAAACTATCACTTGGAGGGTGATGTTTCTCAATACCCGGAAGAATTGAAGATGCTAATCGTTGCTTTGAAGAACTCTGTTTTGTCAAAGGCGATGTTCAGTTCATTCTCTGTTCCAATGTCATGGTTGTCTCAAGCAGGATCTACTGCTACTTACAACAAAGCTTCTGATACGATTACTTTTCATCTGGTGAATGACAAAAACGTCAGGCTATCCAAGAAACTCTTTTGTCAAATTCTTGAAATTCCGAATTCACCTCCATATGTTGCTTTCACATTCCCTCAAATCGTTAACATGTTTAATGAGATGGGATATCAGCCTCCATTGTCTAAGATCAATGATTTTAAGAAATCTGGTCTTCCACGACTATGGAATTTCTTATTTGTAATTTTTCTACGATGTTTAACTGGGAGAACAGTTGGTCTTGATAAGGGAAGAATGGAGGTTTATGCAATGGTTGCTGGCATCTATTATGATCTTCAAGTGGACTATTCTACACAATTATGGAAAGAATTCCAAAAGGGTGTAGAACATACGAATGCTATTCATGGTATTTCGTGTGCAAGATACTAGAGCCTGATTTTGCAATACTTTTATAACAAAGAAGGGATTTTGGTACCCAATGATGAAGAAAAAGCCGTTTTTCAATCGTACCACTATTCGAAGGATGTCACAGATAGTGCTGAAGTTTTTCCATCAGTTGCTCGTATTCCCGATGCAATGCTTAAAAGAGTCGATCCTTCGAATTCTGTCTTGGTAGCATATTTGAAGACCATTGATTCTACAATCGAAACTGGCATATTATTGGGAAGAGATGATAAGAAATCCAAGAAGACGAAGAAGAATGAAACTGAGTCAAAATCTTCGAAATCTCCAAAGAAGAAGCCTGAAACCGTTGAAGTGTCTGTTGCTGAGACTCAAGTGATTGAGCCTATTGTTGAAGAAACACAAGAGCATGTAGTCCTTCCTTCGAAGACTGGTATGTTTCGAAGAATCAAAATGAAGTTAACCCATAAAAGCAAGTCTCCTACACATAAAGTGGTTCGAAAACCTCAAATCACTCATCAGGGTGTGTTAATTAGAGAAGTGCCAGCACCTATTTCTCCGGTGTCCAAGAAACGAAGGGCTGAGGATATGGCAAAACATTTGTCAAAGAAGAAGAAGAAGAAGACCCGAAAACTCGTGATTTCTACTGAGTCCACAGAAGATGATGATGAAAGAATTCCAGAAACCCCAGAGTTAAATCCTAATGCAGGAAGTTCAACTCCTGAGCAGACAGTCATCATACCACCCGAAGATTCGGTTGCCAAATCAGTTTATGAGGCGGTACGAACTTCAGGCATCCCTGCAAACGTATCTGATACGGATGCAAATGTCAATATGAGTGATGGAGGTTCGAAAAATAATGATCAAGATAAATCTACTTCTGCTCCTTTCGAAAGTATTGTTTCTTTATCACAATCCACTATTCCCATTACATCAACCACTGATTCCCCTACATTCGAACACATTATCAATCAACCATTCACTTCTATTTTTTCTTCTCAATCCACTGACACACCCAAACCGACTTCGAATGTTCAAGAAACCATTTTTATGGAGACAGAAACTGATACTGAGGGGTTTGGAGGCACGTTTGAAGAATTGGAATTTCATGAAGAAGAAGAGCAGTTTCCAGATCATATGCTGATGACCATAAAGCAATTTAAAATTCTGAATCAGAAGTTGAATTCGATAATTCAATCTCAAGCTGATCTGGGGGGTGGTTCATCTGTTTCAAGTTTGGAGGTTGATACTATGTTAAAGATGTTCGAAGCCAGAGTTGTGAGCAAAGTATCTGGAATGCTTACTGACTCTGAATCAAGAATTTTGGAGAAGGTTGATCTCAGTGATCAAAACAATGAAATTCAAATCAATTCTCAAAACTCGAAGTTTGCTGGAGATCTGAAAGAGTTGAAGAATGTCACAAAGGAAAGGCATGTTCTTTTTGTTCAAGAAGTGAAGAAATTCAGGGAGGATGTAAATTTGCAGATTCATGAACTTCGTGAAGACATGCAAAAAGAAGTTGCTACTGTTCAACAAGATTATGCATCCTTGAATCAGAAGGTTGATATCATTTGTGACGCAGTCACACGATTTGTTAAATTGTATGAAAATTTGAGTCCACAAATAACTCAACTTTCAACATCTGAAAGTGCAAACTTTGAGGAAGTGATTACTTTGCTCAAGGAGTTAAAAGAAATTTCTGACAGGCCGGTGTCTTCTTCCCTAATTACTCCTGAATTTTTATCACAAAAGTTTATCCAATTCGAAGCCATTCTCAACAAGCAACTTGCTCCTCTCTTTCGCATTTCAAGCCTTCTTCCCACAACGTATGCCCCACCTGTTTTCACAGGGGTGCAAGGGGGAGAAAGAAAAACTGGTGAATCGAAAGCAAGTGATGAAGATGTGAAAGTTGTAGGAAAGGTTTTTTCTTCGAAGATCCCAACAACAAAGCCAGTTATAGTTTCTGCTGGGATGGTTACTTCAACAGTTGTCACAACGTTACCTATTACAAGACCTATTTCAAAAGGAATTGTGATTGGTTAATCTACAGAGACTGGTGAGAGTGGTTCGAAACCAAAAGAGGCAATTGACAATCCAGCTTTGAAAGATAAAGGGAAATCGATTGTAGTGGAAAAGTCAAAAGAAGAAAAGAAGGCTGCAGCAGAAGCTGAAATCGAAAAACTGAGGTTGATTCAAAGCATTATGGCTCAGCGTGCTGGTGATCCGAAGGGAATGGACAAAGGTGATCCATCCAAACACTACAATTATGAAACAATCGAGGCCAAGGTAGCGTATAATCAAATGTATTCGTTTGAGAAGAAACCGAAACAAAGTTATTTGGTTACGAATACAGATGCAAGCCAGTTGGATTTTCCAATAAACGAAATGATGTTCATCATGCCTCAGTTCAAAGCAGAAGGAAATTTTAAAGAAAAGGATGAAGGTACACACATGAAAACTCGTTTTCATGTTGTTCTTGCAAAAGCCCCTGAGGAGGTGTGGTCATTGATTAAAATCAAGAAAGTGATCAGTATGAAAAAGGATGTGGTATTCGAAAACACAGTCCAAAATTTCAAATATGTGGTTGCCAGGGCAAATGGAAATATTTGTGACTTTACTATTGCAGATTTTTCGTTAATGAACTTGTATGATCTTATACAAGTCGCATTAATTTTGAAAGACAAATCATTTTCATACCTTCAAAACACAGAACCTGATGAATTCAAGCTTGGGGTTGCTCATATCAAGATTTTTATCGAAAACTATTATGAGTGCTTGGCATTAACAGATGTGGAATTAGCAACTGCCAAAGGAATGGAAATAAAAGCACCAATGGCACCAACGAAGACTCAAACAGAATTGAAAAAGTATGTTGATGGTGAAATCTGTTTGAAACCTTTTGGAATGGTATTCGCAGGAAAAGACAAAGCTGGAAAAGCTAAACGGTTCTTATTCCAGGCATGTGAAGTGGAGAGATATTCAACGTCTCAATATACGAACTTAATTGTTCGTTTGAATCATTGCAAGAAGAACAATGAAGGAGATAAGAAAGTGCTGAAGAAGATTATCTCCTGGTACACGGAGATTCGAAGAGTGATGCTGTATTCCATACAGCTTCTTACTAATTGAGAATTTCGACTTTGATTACAAAGGGGGAGATTGTAAGGGTCGAATTGTTGTAATTAGTCGAAATATATTTTGGACTCTTC
The DNA here is from genome assembly GCF_052849685.1 of Lactuca virosa. Taxonomy (NCBI): domain Eukaryota; kingdom Viridiplantae; phylum Streptophyta; class Magnoliopsida; order Asterales; family Asteraceae; genus Lactuca; species Lactuca virosa. The sequence goes on along the minus strand of NC_136426.1, from coordinate 106,636,423 downwards.
GAATGTTTTGTAATGTATTTTACTAAGGCGCTTTTGTTCGAAGCGTTAGTGTCTATGCCTTAGTATATTTTTGTACGCTTTCGTTTCCCTATAAATAGGGATATTTACTAGAGTTAGAAAAGAGTTTTTTACAGACCTGTCTATTGTACTCTGTAAATATTCGAAAGCGTAATAGAGTTGAAACAAGATCATATTTACATCTGTTCTTCAATCTCGCATTATAGATTAGTATATATTGATGTAGGAATGAGCCCGGTCATGGCCAAAAAACTTCAGCAGCTAAGGCAGATTATCTCAAGTGTACCCTAACTGGTCCAACCTATATAGGAAGTTTCCCCAACGAGCCACATGATCTCAAGATTTGCTCCTGCGATTGCTGACACCGAAGTCCCAAAGCGATACCAAACTCCTAGCATAAAGCATAACGATGGGACTACAAATCCTGAAGAACATGTGGCATAATACAGTGAAGGAATGGAGATTATGCCTATTCCCACACATTTGAAGGAAGCTTGCCTATGCAAGGGTTTCGGTTCAACCCTCATAGGATCAGCCCTAAAATGGCTTCTTAACGTTCCTCCTTACTCTATTACTTCAATTTTCCACTTAGTTAATATTTTTAACAATCAATTTTCTTATAGCAGAACATTCAAAAAGATCACTAGTGATATTTATCGGGTAGTTCAGGAACCAAAGGAATCCCTTAGGGATTTTGTGAACAGGTTTGGTAGGGAAGCCCTAAGCATCCCCAACATCGATATGGAAACTTCCGTATGTAACACTCTAAATTTTCAAATAAAATTTTCATTTTTAAAACCACACAAAACACAGTTTCACATTTCTCAAACCCAAATTATAATTTGTTGAAAACACAAGTCAATAAAAATGTTTGACAATATCCCAGAATCCTCAAAACATAATCTCTAGCTGGTGTGTACAATCATGTTGGCGCCTTCCCGTGATCCTGAGAGGTACTTGAAACACATTTCACACAACACTATAAGCATGAAGCTTAGTGAGTTCCCCAAAATACCACACACAAATAATTAGCCTCTCATGGCTATATCTCGATAAGGACCCTCCGGTCATGTGTCTCAGTGAAGACCCTCCATTCTCACAGCTTGGGTCGGACCCTCCAGTCTAGTATCTCAGTGAAGACCCTCCGGTCTCACAACTCGGTTTGGACCCTCCAGTCCTAACTCAATAAGGCACAAAAATAATATACAACACAAATCACAAAGAAAAAAATGCATGATATCACATAACTCAGTATAAGCATATAAGACCCTCCGGTCAGTAACTCAAATAAGACCCTCCGGTCACATAGTATTAACACTCAGGTAAATATTGTGAGAAGACTCACCTCGTAGGTAGAACAAGAATGTCTCGTACTCAATGGTAGGTCTAGACTCTGCCTACATATATCATAATCATCGCTAATTAACAATTTATAATAACAACTCCAAGTTGTTAAGCTAACTCTTTTTCCTCTGAAAGGGTGAAAGACCATTTTACCCCTCCATGGTCTCCTAAGTCCATACTTGACCAAACCCTAAAAGTCAACGGAAGTGAACCCTCAAGTCAACAGTCCATGTTGACCCAACTCGTCGAGTGCATCTATGCGACTCGTTGAATTCCTTCGTTTCTCTGAAGAATCGGGAAAATCCAACTCAACTCGCTGAGTTGTCTCACCAACTCGCCAAGTTCGTAATGTGTCCAGACTATCGGGGAAAACCCTAATCAACTCGTCGAGTTGGCTCACCAACTCGTCGGGTTCCTTCAAGCCTTAATCTCATTCAGATGTCTTTAAGAAAGACTCATGCCCCCAAACTCTAGATCTAGCCTCCTAAAGCTGAAATACCACGTAAGGTTGCAAGCTTTACATCCATGCATGTCATCTAGGGCTAAGTTTGCCAAACCAAAGCTCAACAAAGGGTATAAGGCATGGAAGTTGGCCAAAGCTAGATAAAGCTTGCATCTTTAGGCCTAAGGGACCTAATATTGTCCAGATCTGAAGCCTCATCTTCAAGGCTTGGTCAAACAACTAAATGACTCAAAAGAAGGTAGAAATGGCCATAAACTCCCCAATGGAGAGATGTAACAAACAAGTGGTCAAGGTAATATATTTTTACCTCCAAATGGAAGCTAATACTGAAAGAATAGTGAATCCAAGAACTCATTCTTATTCCAAGCCTTTTGCTCCTTAAGCTCCTTCAAAGAATGTACTAAAACACACTCTCTTATCCTCTTTATCTCTCTCTATCTCTCTCTCATAGATGATAATAGCTCGATCAGGGTTTCTCTCAAGGCGTTAAGATGATTAGGGAGGCGGGTTAAAGGACTTAAGGTCCTTTAAATAGGGTGCAAACCCTTAAAATTAGGGTTTTCACGCTCAACTCCTACTCGTCGAGTTGGGTCCTCCAACTCGTCGAGTTGACTCTAAAAAGCACGCGGCAATATCAATCTCCACTCGGCGATTTGGGGCCTCCAACTCGTCGTGTTGCCTTGTCAAAATGAATATAAAATGAGTTAAATTTATACCTAGGAGTCGGGATGTTACAATTCTCCCCCACCGGAATCAGACTTCACCCTCGAAGTCATCCTCCGGAAACAACTCTAGGTACTGATCCCGCATCCCGCATCTCGGACTCTGGCTCCCAAGTCCACTCGGATCCCTTCCGATGCTGCCACTAAACCTGAACCAAGGGCACATATTTATTCCTCAAGACCTTCACCTTCTTATCCAAAATTGCCACCGACTTCTCAATGTAGTTCAGGCAATCATTAACCTGAATGTCCTCTATGTAGCAACCCGATATTTTTCAAATCAATGTAACATTCAAAAAGTCAAATATAATGAACTATTTGGAACCAACGAAATTAGCGTAAAAAATGAAGTGTTCTAAAATCTTAATTGGGATGCATAAAGTGTTAGATATCTTGCCAAGGTTTCCAAAAACATAAAGAATACTCAAATCCGAGTTATAACGAAGGAGTTATGACCAATCGAAAATCTACGACACACCCGGTAAAACACTGCTAAACGTAAAAAGTGAAACTTCAATAAAATGTTTTTTAGCCTTAGGTATCTAAACGAAAGTCGTAGATTACATTAAACCGTGAATATACATAAAAAGAACGCCCAAATCTGACTTCGTATGAGGAAGTTATGATTTTTCTAAATTTCGGAATAGCGGTAGACAGCTAAAAACTCGAAATAAAGATCGAGCGATTTTTAGCCGACGCAACCTAAACGAGAGTTCAAAGTCTCTACAATAGTAGTGCAATGGTAAAAAGACAGACGAAAACAGACACCGGATAAAGAAGTTATGGGTTTTTAACGGAATTATCGTGTCCCGGCCTATTAAATAAAATATAACTAAAAATAAATTCAAAATTAGCCGACAAAGTCTAAATGAAAGTTGTAGAGTATTTTCTCACCTTCGCGTGGATATAAAGAACCTCAAAATCGGAGCTCCTATACGAAAGTTACGGATTTTACAAGTTCGAGGTGCACAAAACGAGACGATTTACGCCCAGCGTACCCTCGTACGCCCAGCGTACGCGGATGCTAGGCTCCGGATCGTCCACGTCGCCCCCTACGCCTCTACGCCGTCCCGTCCGAAGTCCGGCAGTCGAAGACGCGGTCATGCATGACGCACGAGTACGCCTCGCGTACCCTCGTACGCCCAGCGTACCGAGGGCCTCCAGCCACTATAAAAAGGATGCGAGGGTTCCGGGCATTTGTGCTCAATTTCTCTCCTTGTCTTGCGTTTTCACTCCATGTTGCGTGCAAGAAATATCCCGAAGCCCCGGTTTTCATACCCAAGCCCCGAAGGAAGTTTTACACCCCCGAGATTTCCGAGAATCCCGAGAAATCCGCTTTCTCCTGTCAAAGTTCTACCCGGTTTTCGTCTCACTTTCTTCAATCTTTCAGGTGAGTTCATACCCCTACCTTTTACGTCTTTTCATATTTTAAGGGGGGAAATACAAGTGCAATACGGGAAAAACTTATCATTTTATACGGATTCAAATACACCACCTACATTTTATAAATGTTAAAACAACTTTTATATCAACATTATACTTTAGATGCAAAGTTAGTATTACATCGAGTTTCTATCACCAAACGGAACACACTTTTGGAAAAACTATAATGGGTATAGTTTGCGGGTTATTCATTACATCTTTACGTAAACATTGTGAAAATGAAATACTGTCATCTACATGAATTATAGACTTTCTTTTCGTAAATCTATTAATACTAAGTGTTGTGAGGCATTCAACTTCAACGTACTCACAAGTACGCATTTCAAGTCCTGTATTATAAACCATAATCTCTTGGAGGGAGAGCGTGATACTTGTGTATAGATCTATACGGGATTGACAATCCCGCACCTAAACTGTTAGCTACAGTTAGACCGACAGATCTGGGGTGACAAACGTCATAACACTACAACGCCTGAAGAACGTTGTTACAGGCAGTCTAGGTCAATAGCACGGTTATAAAACTCACACGGAAGTATTAAAATAAGTTTGATTTACGTGACTTTCGATGCATACCTTAAATACATTATTTGAGTATAAACACACATTCACCATTTGAGCACAAAAGATACTATTGCAAAACCAGTCGTTGGATCTTTTCAGACTATATGTAGAAAATATTGGATTTTCTGGAAAACACGTTCAGTTATTCTTACAAAAAGGGCATACAAATTTTCGGTACAAAACTCTTGTGAACTCACCAACTTAATTGTTGACACTTTTCAAAACTACTTGTATTTCTCAGGGAATCAGTAATACAGGTAACCATCAGCTTTTGGAGAAGGAACGCTAAGGCGACAATTATCAAAAACATTTTAAATCATCATATTTGTAATATTCTTTTGAAACATGTAATACACGCAACAATGTAAGTTTTTATTATATTTATGATGGTTGTGTTTACTTTCTTTACAATATTCAACTGTTATGATACTACGTGAAGTCACCCACCCCCGAATGTTTCCGCCATCCTGGTTTGGGGGTGTGACACTCTAAAGGGACCACTGTCGTCCTGTCGACTATACACTTCCTCAGCTAGGATACATGGAAGGTGTTATGAATCTGGCTCAACTCTGCAGGAAGCTCTAACCGATAAGCTACCTTACCCACTCGAGCGATCACTCTGAAAGGACCAATGTATCTATGGCCCAACTTACCCCGCTTCCTGAATCAGACCACCCCTTTCCATGGGGATACCTTCCGGGGGACAAAATCTCCGACCTGGAACTCTAGCTCTGAGCGCCACCGGTCTGCGTAACTCTTCTGACGACTCCTAGCCGTCAGTAACCTCTGTCTCTTTCTCTGTCGTCTTGATCACTATCTCAGTGCTTCCCATCACTCTCTGCCCGACCTCTCCCCAACAGATGGGAGTTCGGCACCTCCTCCCGTACAAAATCTCAAAGGGAGGCATTGATAGTTTCATTTTATTTACTTCTTTTTATAGTTTATTTTAGCACATTCCATCTCATTTTAGTTAATCTTCATGCATATTTTCTCTTTTTGTTATTTTTCTCCTTTACCGGGTGCTTTCCAGTCTTTTGAGCTTATTTGCAGGATTTATCGAAGACTATTTGTCATTGGAGGTATGGAAGGAGTGCGGGACTTTTGGAGGCTTACGGTTTGCTCGTGGACTTAAAGTGGTGTGATTGGGCATGTTGTCGACATAATCAAAGGAGCAAGTTGGGCTTAATTTTAGATGAAGAATGATGATGATGTGAAGAGAATTTTGAGCTATAGAAGATCAAGGAAGCAATGACCCATCTTGGGAGAGTCAAGAAGACACAATTGGGCTATCAAGAACCTTTACATGTGGGCTGGACCAAGAAATAAAGGAGAAAAACTAGAAGGCGAATCAAATGGGCCAAATGGCCCAGAATCCACGCGGTCCGCGTGGATTTAAAAATGGTCCGCATGGATCGCACTGTGGAGAATCCAGATTTTTGACTTTTTGACTCTATTTTGGGAAGGTTGGTGGAATGCTTTTGGGGGACTTTTGGATCCGATTTTTGACCACTTTTACTAGAGTTTTGAAGCAAGAAGGAGGGAAAACACATGGAAGAACAACACATTTTACTCTCTAAGAAGATTTGAAGATTTGTGGATTTCTTTCATCTTTCATCTTGAACAATGTTTGGTATCTCTAATCTCTCTTGTTTTTCTTTAATCTTAGCCATGCTAGGCTAGATTTACCATTTGGTTGACTTGGATGTAATTGCTTGAATGTTTTGGTTATTTTGAAGAACTCCATGAATTTGTGTTGAATATCTATGATTATATTTTCTATGAAAACTTCCTTCATGTTTATATATCTCTAGTCATGAATATTGATATGTGAATGTTATTTTTGTTGGTTAAATTCTTGGCTAAGTAATGGGTCTTCAATTTAACAAGCAACAATTAGTTTAAATGTTTGTTTTCATTTCATTTAGACTAGGAAAATATTTTCTCCATAGTAGTAATGAAAGCAATAGATTACTCTTTGGACTTGGTGATTCTTAAAACCTAATGCTAATTGATTTTCACAAAATTACTTGCTTCATTAGTTTTGTGACTTTGATTTAGGAAATGTGCTATGAGCTTCTCTAGTCATTTTAATACAAAAAAAGAGTTGAGGCAAGTTATGCTTATAAATTGCTATAGCCAAGTTAGATTATAAACACAAGTATTGCACCTTGGTATTCTCATGATTAATTAACCAAATGTTCAAGTAATGAAAGTCCAAAGTCAACCATCTTTATCTTATTGATTTTACATCAAACTTTGCTTTTGTTGAATTGTGTTTTTAAATCTTAGTGTAATTTTAGTTTTCTTTTAAACATATCAAAAGATCAAAATCCCCCAATTTTATTTTATTTTGGTTTTACAAGTATTTGTACAACAAGATTATCACATAGTTATAAAATTGAACCAATCTCCGTGGATATGATCCCTTTACCACTATACACTAGTTTAGTGTAAAAGATTGAGGGTTATTAATTTTGTTGGCCTCGACAACCACCAAATTTTGGCGTCGTTGTCGGGGACTGGTTTATATTTAATTAGTTTGTTTCTCTATGCCTACATCTCATTGTGCGGGTACTCTAGTTTAAAACTCAAAAATTGAAAAAAAAAGTATGGTTTGGAAATGAGCAATCCTTGCATTAAAGACCAACTTTCTGAGCTAGCTCAGTTAGTTATGATGATTGGAAGTGACCAAAGTGTGCAACCCACAACTCTTCCTTGTGATAATTGCGCCCAAAATAGACATCATTCCGATATGTGTCCATATTTACAAGGAGAATGGGAAGAAGTACAAGAAAAGGGAAGCTACTACTGGTCAAACCAATGGAGTTATAATCAACCTCAACATGATCAATGGTGGGATAACAACGAAGCTTGGGGATACAACCAATACCAAAGCTCATACGAAGCTTGGAGAAGTGACCAATACCAACCGACTCCACAATTCCAACATCCATATCCTCCACCTCCTCAACAACCTGAAACACCAAGCATGTCCTTAGAAGAGATTGTGAAGAGCATTGCCACTTCTACCCAACATTTACAGGAAACAACGCAAGCTTGCCTCAAAAGCTTAGAGCAACAAATAACACAACTTGCTCAAACAATAAGTATAATGGAAGCTCAAGACAAAATACCATCTGAAGAGAGCCCATGGCATAGTGCAGTGCCATTCCTTTGAAAGATGAGAAAATTTTTGATGCCCCAAGAGTGTTATATGGAGAAGTGGAAAAAGACGTAAAAATGGAAGAGGCTATCAAGGAGGAAGAAGATATTAAGAAAGATGTCAATGCAACTATAGAGGACGTGTTGGGGGTTAACGAAAGAGAGTTTGAACCACCCACTACCATTGAGAAACTAACTCCAGTGATTGACCAACCACAAGAGTCGGAAACGCTAAATCTGTCCGACCCTTCAAAGGATACGTATCCCGAGAAAGAAGACGCCCAACCGGTCACCTACTCAACCACCATGTAAAAGTGGGAAGAGTTAGTCACCTTACTAAACAAGTACAAGAAATAATACGGTTGGATGATTGCTATTATCAAAGGTCTAAGTCCGATATGGTTCTCCCGTAAAAAGAAAGTCAAATACAAGAAAAGAGTCATAATGGAGGTGTGAGAATTAAAAAAATGTTGACACGGGGAAAATCTTCAAAGTCAATGGTCATCGTTTGAAACCTTTCTATGAAGGTTTTAATGCAAATGTCCTAGATGTCATCCATGTGGATGCCCTAGTATACTGAATTTGAGAGGGAAGTACGTCTCGCCAAAGACGTTAAAGAAGGGCATTTTTGGAAAAACTTTGTGTTTTCATCTTTTCTAATTCCGAATAAATGTTTTTAGATAAACCCTTTTTGCATTTCACATTTCTCCTTCCTTCTTTCAGTGAAAGAGTGTTGAATTTTAAGCCCACGATGTTCGTTTAAGTCAAGAGCGAAGATTTGAGATTTTTCACCGGTTAACAAATGGTCCGCGTGTACTCAAGGGACCGTCCGCGTGAATAAACAAATGGTCTGCATGCACTCGCCGAAGTCGTCCGCGTCATTCTTTGAATTTAGCATCATTACAGAACTTTTCACGAGGACCGCGTGTACTCAAGGGACCATCCGCGTGAATAAACAAATGGTCCGCGTGTACTCCAGAACTGTCCGCGTGGATTCGTTGACCAGCTTTGACCAGCTTTGACTTCCATTGACTTGTTGACCAAATAACTTAAGTGACATGCAACCTTTCTTCTTCATTAGCACACCGGTTGTCTCCCTCTCTCTATACATTCTTTCTCCCTCAAGAAACCATTAACCCAAACCCTCCACCCACTCACCCTTATCCACCTCCACCTTACCCCTACCCTTACCCCCAATACCCGTATCCTCCTCCCGATCCCCCGGTTTAGGTACTTTCGCCTCGCCCCAAGCATTGAGGACAATGCTTATTTCTAAGCTTGGGGTGGGTTATTCCCTTTTTCTTTTTGCTTTCTCATGCATTCTAACTTAGGTTGCATAACATTTTAGCCTTAATTTGCATTCATTTTATTATTATTATTATTTTTTTTTAAATTCCAAAAATGATTTTATTTTCTTCTTTTTCACTTTTTATTTTTACATGACATTTAGCTTAGGGCATTAGCATTCATGCATTTTTGTTATCTGTTTATTCTCACCCCTTTTGGATGCCATAGAATAGGTTCACAATTATTGTATCATTATTGGTCCAGGATCTTGTTGCTATCTCACCCATCGAACCGGGACCACTAGCTTCAGTTTGGGACTTCATACTTGGGATCAGATGCTGGAAGCTTAAAGGGGTAAGTGATCATGGCCAGGTAGTTTCACGAAGAATTATGCATGCAATACTAACAACTGTAGGATATACTATAACAATGGATGTACTTAGCCTTGCGGTCACTACCGTCGAGAGGATCACACTTGATCATGTTTGAACCGTTAGGATGAAGCGCTGGTGCTTGTCCCCGAGTAGAATCCATATCCGGTCTCTTTACATCACCATATTTTCTTTGCGATTTTCTTAGGATTTTAGAGTCTTTTAGTCCACATTTGGACATTTTCTTTATTTTTGAAAAATCAAAAGTTTAAAAAGGAGCTTGCATATTTACGCTCCACACATGGTCATTTTCACACTTAGACCATTCGGATTATTATCGTTACTCCCTCGGTTCCACTTACATAATTTTGGGAACCAAATTTTGAGTCAAAAAGTTTTCTTGATAAAAGCAAAAATTCAATATGTTAGTGCATTACATTCTAGTACTCTAGTTAAAAAGAAAAAAAGAGAAAGGTTCATGGCTGTAATAATCTTAGATAGGTGACCGGTTCAATTATTGAACAAATTTTCCTACATTTTGGTCACCCGGCGTTTGATACTTATTCATTTATTTAGGTATGTTTTATTGTATATAGATCGACTTGTTTTCGCAAATTGGTGATGTCAGGCAGTGTCGAGTCGGATACTACGGGAGGTTTGGGCCAACACTAAGTGAACTAATTCCTACAACGGTGCCCGAGCGATGAAACCCAATCACACTTGAGAGTGGCCGGCAGACGTGAGATCACACAACTTTCATGATAAGAGTGCACACTTAAAAGAAGAGCTCCACGCGAGCCCATCCATTTGCTTTCTCCCTACTACAGATGTTCTTCATTGTATGCATGTTCCATTGGGGCTACGACTGACCATCCCTCCTTACTCGCCTAAAGGAGTTGTCCTAGCTGTGGTTTATGGTTCCATTGTCATCGGATGATAAAGTCATGAGATAATAGCAAGATTAATTCTGACCATGTCGACTAACGGTGATCAGGTTCCGTGGTTCTATCCATTCTTTTTATTTTCTTAGGATACTTCATCCCGAGTTCATTTTAGTCTTGTCTTACTTGAGGACAAGTAAGGTTTAAGCTTGGGGTGATTTGATAGTTTCATTTTATTTACTTCTTTTTATAGTTTATTTTAGCACATTCCATTTCATTTTAGTTAATTTTCATGCATATTTTCTCTTTTTGTTATTTTTCTCCTTTACCGGGTGCTTTCCAGTCTTTTGAGCTTATTTGCAGGATTTATCGAAGACTATTTGTCATTGGAGGTATGAAAGGAGTGCGGGACTTTTGGAGGCTTACGGTTTGCTTGTGGACTTGAAGTGGTGTGATTAGGCATGTTGTCAACCTAATCAAAGGAGCAAGTTGGGCTTAATTTTAGATGAAGAATGATGATGATGTGAAGAGAATTTTGAGCTATAGAAGATCAAGGAAGCAATGACCCATCTTGGGAGAGTCAAGAAGACACAATTGGGCTATCAAGAACCTTTACATGTGGGCTGGACCAAGAAATAAAGGAGAAAAACTAGAAGGCGAATCAAATGGGCCAAATGGCCCAGAATCCACGCGGTCCGCGTGGATTTACAAATGGTCCGCATGGATCGCACTGTGGAGAATCCGGATTTTTGACTTTTAGACTCTATTTTGGGAAGGTTGGTGGAATGCTTTTGGGGGACTTTTGGATCCGATTTTTGACCACTTTTACTGGAGTTTTGAAGCAAGAAGGAGGGAAAACACATGGAAGAACAACACATTTTACTCTCTAAGAAGATTTGAAGATTTGTGGATTTCTTTCATCTTTCATCTTGAACAATGTTTGGTATCTCTAATCTCTCTTGTTTTTCTTTAATCTTAGCCATGCTAGGCTAGATTTACCATTTGGTTGACTTGGATGTAATTGCTTGAATGTTTTGGTTATTTTGAAGAACTCCATGAATTTGTGTTGAATATCTATGATTATATTTTCTATGAAAACTTCCTTCATGTTTATATATCTCTAGTCATGAATATTGATATGTGAATGTTATTTTTGTTGGTTAAATTCTTGGCTAAGTAATGGGTCTTCAATTTAACAAGCAACAATTAGTTTAAATGTTTGTTTTCATTTCATTTAGACTAGGAAAATATTTTTTCCATAGTAGTAATGAAAGCAATAGATTACTCTTTGGACTTGATGATTCTTAAAACCTAATGCTAATTGATTTTCACAAAATTACTTGCTTCATTAGTTTTGTGACTTTGATTTAGGAAATGTGCTATGAGCTTCTCTAGTCATTTTAATACAAAAAAAGAGTTGAGGCAAGTTATGCTTATAAATTGCTATAGCCAAGTTAGATTATAAACACAAGTATTGCACCTTGGTATTCTCATGATTAATTAACCAAATGTTCAAGTAATGAAAGTCCAAAGTCAACCATCTTTATCTTATTGATTTTACATCAAACTTTGCTTTTGTTGAATTGTGTTTTTAAATCTTAGTGTAATTTTAGTTTTCTTTTAAACATATCAAAAGATCAAAATCCCCCAATTTTATTTTATTTTAGTTTTACAAGTATTTGTACAACAAGATTATCACAGAGTTATAAAATTGAACCAATCTCCGTGGATACGATCCCTTTACCACTATACACTATTTTAGTGTAAAAGATTTAGGGTTATTAATTTTGTTGGCCTCGACAACCACCAGGCATACCGATACTGGAGTGATGGCTGTTGTTGTATGAAAACTCAGCCAAGGTCAAGTAAGTGTCCCAACTCCCACCAAAATCCATAACACATGTGCGTAGCATGTCCTCGAGCGTCTGAATCGTCCGCTCGCTCTGCCCGTCTGTCTGTGGGTGGTAAGTGGTGCTGAAATGCAACCGGGTACCTAACTCCTCATGAAATTTCTTCCATAACCTGGAAGTAAAATGCACATTACGATGGGACACTATCGATGTTGGCACCCCATGCCGTGCCACCACCTCTCGAACGTAGACCTCGTCAACCGATCTACAAGCACCCATATCGCATCGACACCTCGTGCAGTCTTTGGTAACTTGGTAATAAAATCCATGGAGATATGTTCCCACTTCCACAGGGGAATCTCCAAAGGCTGCAACTGGCCATGGGGACGCTGGTGCTCTGCCTTGACCTGATGATAGGTCAAGCATCGCTCGACTACCCATGCAACATCTCTCTTCATACAGGGCCACCAATAATCCTTTCTTAAGTCCAAATACATCTTGGTGGCCCCAGGATGGATCGAGAATCTCGACCTATGGGCCTCCTCCATCAAAATACGTCGAGCTCCACCCGTATATGACACCCATATTCGCCCACGGAAGGTCATAAGCCCCCGACTATCAGTCTCAAACTCAGAAATCTGCCCGATCACCCGCTCTCTCTTACGGTTCTCTGGTCTCATGGCCACCGCTTGGGCCTCTCGGATGGTATCTAAGACTGGAGTCATCACCGTTATCCTTATGCACATGTCTCGTATTGGAGCAATCGCTGCTCTACGACTCAGGGCATTGGCTACCACATTAGCCTTGCCAGGGTGATACAAAATCTCAAAGTCATAGTCTTTCACTACATCCAACCACCTCATCTGTCTCATATTCAGGTTGGGCTGATCTATAAGGTACTTTAGGCTCTTATGGTCCCTGTATACGGTACATCGGACACCATAAAGATAGTGGCGCCAAATCTTTAGGGAGAATACCACCGCCCCCAACTCCAAATCATGGGTGGGATACCTCGTCTCGTGAGGCTTCAACTTCCTCGACGCATATGCTATCACGTGCCCCCTCTGCATCAACACGATACCCATTCCCGATATAGATGCATCACAGTAGACTAAAAAGTCCTCCACTCCCTCCGGAAGGGCTAACACTAGAGCTTCTCACAATCTCTGGCGAAGAGTCTCGAACGATGCCTGCTACTAAGGCCCTCAAGCAAAAGTAACACCCTTCCTAGTCAATCTGGTGAGAGGAACAGCGATCTTGGAGAAATCTCTGATAAACCTCCGGTAGTAGCCTGCCAGACCCAGAAAACTTCTGATCTTGGACGGGGATCTTGGCACCTCCTATCGCATAACTTCCTCAATATTGGCCGGGTCAAACAAAATCCCATTCTGGTTAACGAGGTGTTGCAAAAACTGGACCTCTCGTAACCAGAAATCACACTTGGATAATTTGGCATAAAGCCTCTCCATCCTCAACACTCCAAGAATCTCCCGAAGATGCTCCTCGTGCTGTTCCCTAGACCTCGTGTACACCAAAATCTCGTCGATGAACACGATCACCGACCGATCCAACATGGCCCTGCACACCCGATTCATGAGGTCCATGAACGCTGCTGGTGCATTGGTGATCCTGAAAGGCATCACCACAAACTCGTAATTCCCACAACGAGTCCGAAAGGTCGTCTTGTGGATATCCTCCTCGCAGACTCTCATATGATGATACCCAGATCTCAAATCAATCTTGGAAAACCAAGATGCCCCTCCAACTGATCAAACAAATCGTCGATCCTCGATAGTTGACAACGGTTCTTGACCATTAGCTTGTTCAACTCCCGGTAGTCGATGCACATCCGGTGTGAACCATCCTTTTTCTTGACAAAAAGGATTGGCGCTCCCCAAGGCGAGCTACTCGGTCTAATGAATCCCTTTCCTAGCAGCTCCTAGAGCTGCGAGGATAACTCCTACATCTCGGGCGGCGCAAGGCGATAAGGTGCCTTGGCAATAGGTGTCGCCCCCGGAATCAGATCGATCTGAAACTCCACCTGTCTCTCAGGAGGCACACCCGGCAATTACTCGGGGAAAACATCCGGGAACTCACATGCTCCTGGAACATCGGAAATAGAACTCGGCCTCTCAGTTGCAACTCGCGTATCCATCACGTACGCTACAAATCCCTTACATCCCTGTTGTAGAATCTGTCTCGCCCTGGCGGCAGAGCAGAAAGCTGATTCCGATCTAGTTCCCTCCCCATAAACAGTAAGTACTCCCCCACTAGGGTATCGTATGGTCACTATCTGTCACTCACAGTGAATCAAGGCTCCAAACTGGATCAACCAATCCATGCCCACTATTACACAGACATCACTCATCGCTATCGGCACCAGATCTATCGGAAACTCAACACCGAAAATCTATAATACACATCCCCGGGATACATCAGTGGCAAAAACCGCATGCTCATCGGCTATAGAAACCCTCAGTGGTCGACTCAATGTCTCGCGTCTAACACTAATGTGAAGACTAAAGGATAAAGACCCGAAAGATCGACTCGCACGCGAGTCAAATAACACCAAGGTTGGCACATAACTCACAAGAAAAGTACCTATATGCAACATAGTATAAGCATAAATAAATCTCAAAATAACATGAATAAGGAGTTACGTACCAACAAGAACATCAGGCGCTGCACGGACCTTCTCCGCAGTCAGCTGCAATGCTCTCCCACGAGCTCTCGGAGCCTCAGCCTTCCCTGGCTGGCCATCAGTAACGCGCAAAGCAGCAGGAGTAGAAGCCTGGGCTGGTCCCTAAGTGAGCTGAGGACACTCGGCCTTTCGGTGGCCAGTCTGGTTGCAATGAAAGAAAACTGAAAATCCCTTGGGGCGGTCCTTCGCCATATGCCCCTCCTTGCCATATTTCTAGCATCCCTTCTCGGCAAGATCCCTCATGGCTCTTTCTACACTTTCCATAAGTGCGTCAATTCTAGCCTCTTGCTCTCGTATCAGCGGGCTTAGCCCGCTTCGTCTCCTGTTGCGACTGCACTCCCAAACTCATGTTGGTCATGTCTAAAATAAATATAGTTGATCAGGCTATATTGACCCCATACATGATTTCATAACTATCCAGGTTTAACCGCAGTGTCCATCATCCAAATACTTTTGTTTTGTTCTACTTACGATACTATTTCTGGTACATATGTATACTTGCATCCTTCTTATAAAATACTTATATATTTTAAAAAGTATACCTTTAGTTCAGAGCTCTTCGGCCCCTTAGTGTTTATAGTTGTATACCATGTAAGGTGCGGTATACTTAGTTCACTATAAACAATAGCTCTGATACCAATCTGTCACACCCCTAAACCGGAACGGCGGAAACGCTCGGGGGTGGAGGACGTCATATGTAGTATCACAACAATTCCATCATAGTAATCAAAGTAAACACAACCATTACATTGATTAACCAGAAGAGTTTAGGTAAGACTTTCAAAGAGACTCTCGACGGGAGAATCCAGGCTATTCAGGAAGAATCACAGCAATTCCTCAATCCTAACGAACTAGTTACCCCGGAATCCAATGAACAACAACGATTACTTAGGATCAGCTTGCGAAGCTGACTCAAAGAAATCGGTCACAAAGCTTATTTTTTCGGGTCAAGAAACTCTCGAAAAGACCTGATCCTTCCCTAAAAAAGGAGCAATATCTTCCCTCTTGTTAAAACATTTACATCTGTTTGTTTCATATTTATATACATCAAAAGTATAACAAAAGTAAAAGACGTGACTCTATACGCTCCGTCTTCTAAAAATCTGTGTGAGATACCTGTCTACTGATTTCCTGATAATACAAACAGTTTTGAAAGAGTATCAGCATAAAGCTGGTGAGTTCATAAGCATGTTTTTGTAAGGAAAATCTGTTAATGAATCAATGAAAGTGTTTGTATGTTTCCAAGAAAATCCATTATTTTATTAACATGTGTATTTTGTTACTGAATCTCATAATGTATTAGTTCATGTCTAGTTACCATTGAATGTGTTGTGCACTGTTTGTTTTGAATGAGAAACCCCCTTTTTACATGAAAAACCCTGGCTATCACCAGTATGTATAGTAAGTTCGGAAAGCTCTAAAAACTTTAATGTGTATAGTAGTTCTATTACTTTATAATAAAACCAATTGAAGTTATTACCATTCATACATTAATCGTATATTCTTAGTACCAAATTTATGAGTTGTTATAACCATACTTGAGCATTTAATTTCCTGAACGTTGTTCTTCAGGCGTCGGAATCGAAATGACTTTGTCACCCAGGCATGCCGGCCTAACTGTAGCTAACAGTTATGGTGCGGGATTGTCAATCCCGTATAGATCTGTACACAAACTCACGTTCTCCTGCCAGGAGACTCTGGTTATAATCTCAGGACTTGTGTTAGTACTCAACTAAGTACGTGAAGAATGCACACTCATAAAATGCTACACTAACGATTACATGTAGAATAAAATGAATTCTTGAATTTAACTAGCTGGATATATGTCTCATAAACCATACTCTATATAGCTTATATGTTCGATCACCTTGAATCTTATATTTGTACCTTGATAAAATAGTTATTCCCACAAACTGTACCTGTTATAGTTTATATGTTCGTTACTATATTCATGTTGAACACTGAAAAAAACTCTATGATTGTGTTGAAAACCTCCCTTATGCTCAGCAATATACAAAAAGGATGAAATATGTAAATATTTGATAAAAGTATGAAAATTGTATGGTTGTGTCAATTGTATCATTTCTAAGTGGATTGAAATCCTTTTTGTATAATTTCACAAGATCAATGATGTTTGGCTTGTATTCCCCCCCCCCCCCATGAAAACGTTAAAACTATAAAGAAATAGGAGTATGAACTCACCTGTAATGAGTGATCTGGAAGGTGAGATAAATATAGGATGCTTGAGTTCACAATTTAAGTTCTGAAGCACAGTTGGATCCTATAAGGCATATATTCACATATATGTGTATTCAATTAGTGGTTATAACTACTAACAAGTATAGGAAACCACCTAAGATTGTAGGAAACACCCTAAATGAAGTGTTAGGCTCACAAATGGAAGCTTGGAAAGGGTTTACGGCCACCCGTGGATGGGTTTGCGGCCTTAAGGAGTTCACGGACTCATGAGGTTGACGTCCTCATGAGGTGTTCACGGCCCTTATGAATCTATGAAGGGTTCACGGCCCTTATGAAGGGTTCACGGCCGTGATCCCTTCAAGTTCATGAAGATGATGATGAAACTTGACAAATCAAGGATAGGATCTAGTAGTCCTTCAAGTATGATAAGATTAAGGATGAAACACTTACATTTTTTAGGCTTTAGAGTGTTCACGGTTGAAACTTTTTGAGAGAGAATGGATGTGTTCACAGTTGGGAGGAGGAGAAATGGGAAGAAAATGAGGTCACTCTAATATATATATATATATATATATATATATATATATATATATATATATATATATATATATATATATATATATATAAACCAGAAAATCACTCACAAGGTGTTCACGGCCGCAAACCTGTTCACGGCCGTGAACCACCTCCTATATATATATATATATATATATATATATATATATATATATATATATATATATATATATAGGAGGTGGTTCACGGCCGTGAACAGGTTTGCGGCCGTGAACACCTTGTGAGTGATTTTCTGGTTCGAACATAACCTCCCGATCTCAAGCTACTAATCCCAATATCCATTCATACATTACACTAGGCTCACAAACTCCGAAACAGATCCTTAATTGTGCTAAAAGATAGCAGAAACTAATCTGGATTTTATTGAATGAATTTGATTTACAGATAAAGATTTCGGGTTGTCACATCATCCCCTCGATAGTGGGAATTTCGTCCCGAAATTCGAACGTAGAAATCAATTATGGACTCGGAAAAAGATGTGGATACTTCTGTTTCATCTGGTCTTCGCGCTCCCAAGTGAATTCAGGTCCCCACTTGGCATTCCAGCGGACCTTCACTATTGGTATGCGACTTTGTTTTGTTCGTTTAACTTCCCTGTCCATAATTTCTACGGGTTCCTCCACGAAGTGTAAGCTGTCGTCTAATTCGATATCATCGAGGGGTATCACAAGTGTCTCATCGGACAGACACTTCTTTAAGTTCGACACGTGGAAGATGGGATGCACATTGCTAAGTTCTCGTGGTAGACGGAGTTTGTATGCTACGGGACCGATCCTGGCGAGGATCTCGAATGGTCCTATATATCTTGGATTTAGCTTTCCACGCTTTCTGAAGCATATCATGCCCTTCCAGGGTGAGACCTTCAACAGGATGCGGTCACCAACCTGAAATTCCAAGGGTTTTCGTCTCTTATCTGCGTAACTCTTTTATCTATCTCTTAAAGCTTTTAGTCGTTCTCTGATTTGTATGATCTTCTCTGTGGTTTCTCGGATGATTTTTGGGCCTGTGAGAGTGCTATCGGGGGCTTGACCCCTAACTAGCTGTGTGTCGCACACCTCAGCCCCGTACAGACGGGATCTGCACTTACGACCATAGAGGGCTTCGAACGGCGCAGTCTTGATGCTGGTATGGTAGCTGTTGTTGTAGGAAAATTCAACCAAGAGCAAATGTGTGTCCCACGACGTGCCAAAATCAATCACGCATGCTCTCAACATGTCTTCCAATGTTTGAATGGTTCTCTCACTCTGCCCATCTGTCTGTGGATGGTAAGATGTGCTCATATCCAACTTAGTTCCAAGAGCCTTCTGCAGTGACTGCCAAAATCTTGAGGTAAACCTGCTATCCCGATCGGAGATAATAGATATCGGCACGCCATGCATGCGTACTATCTCTCGAATGTAGATTTGTGTGAGTCTCTCCATCTTGAAGTTTTCTTTGATTGGCAGGAAGTGGGCGGATTTAGTCAATCGATTGACAACTACCCAGATGGTGTCGTACCCACTCGGAGGTATGCGTAACTTATTGATGAAATCCATCGTAATCCTTTCCCACTTCCACTCAGGTATCTCTGGCTGCTGAAGTAGTCCTGAGGGCTTTTGATATTCCACCTTCAACTTGGCGCAAGTCAGGCACTTGCCCACGAAGGTAGCGATCTCTGCTTTCATGTTCGGCCACCAATAGAGTTGCTTGAGATCCAGAAACATCTTATCTGAACCTGGGTGAATGGAGTATCTAGTCTTGTGAGCTTCGTTCATGACAACATCCCTATAACCGCCGTACTTTGGGGTCCAGATTCGGTTCATGAAATAGTAGACTCCATCACCTTTGATTTCCAGGTTCTTTTCCATTCCCCTCAAAGCTTCATCCGACATGTTTTCTGGTTTTAAGGCTTCCAACTGAGCCTCTTCGATTTGAGCAGATAGATGGGAATGGATGGTCATGGTTAGTGCCTTCGCCCTATGACCTGAATACTCTTTCCGGCTGAGGGCATCAGCTACCACATTGGCCTTGTCGGGATGATAGCGTATTTCGTACTCATAATCACTGAGTAGCTCTACCCATCGCCTTTGCCTCTTGTTCAACTCCTTCTGATCGAAGATATGTTGTAGGCTCTTGTGGTCGGTGAAGACGGTGCACTTGGTTTCGTATAGATAATGTCTCCAAATCTTTAACGCAAAGACCACTGCTCCTAACTCCAAATCATGAGTTGCATAATTGACTTCAATGCTCTGTCGGTGAAGGTGCAGGCGGAAAACTTCACCTTGTTGTCCTCCGAACAAGCACAAATTTCGAAAATCAATTCGATCTTCTCGAACCATCGAGTTAGGGCAATGACTCCTCCATTTCCGTCGAAAGACTTCGTTTTTGCATTCATGAAGTCTTTATAGGAACACTCCTTCTGGTGTCCCTGACCACTCTCTAGATTTTGGGGATGGGTATCACTTTCTGATCCGATTGAGCCACCAGGATTAATTTGTTCCATCACGGTAGTTACAGCGGCTGTAACTGCTGTCTGGAACATATCAAGATCGAACTGAGGAGGTGGTGGCATCAGATCTGTAGGGGGGTTGTTGTTCTTTTTGTTGGTTCTTTTCTTTAGAGGCAACTTGTTCTAAAAATAGTCAGGAAGAAGAGGATGGTAAGTCCCCTAGATTTTGGAATCAAGAGATACGACACAAGATATATCTCAGCTTGAAAGATAAAGTTTTCTACTAAGCAATAAACAAGAAAAGTTACCAATGCAAGTAACTATCGCTAGGAAGAGATAAGTAGCAACACTTGGAATGAATATATACACTGTATTCGGCTCTGTTCTATCGATATTTTGTTGTATATATCTTGGTAAGTTTTAGGCTTGCTGCAACACCACAGTCACTCTCAAACTCATGTTGGTCATGTCTCAAATAAATATAGTTGATCAGGCTATATTGACCCCATACATGATTTCATAACTATCCGGGTTTAACCGTAGTGTCCATCATCCAAATACTTTTGTTTTGTTCTACTTACGATACTATTTCTGGTACATATGTATACTTGCATATTTCTTATAAAATACTTATATATTTTAAAAAGTATACCTTTAGTTCAGAGCTCTTCGGCCCCTTAGTGTTTATAGTTGTATACCATGTAAGGTGCGGTATACTTAGTTCACTATAAACAATAGCTCTGATACCAATCTGTCACACCCCCAAACCGGAACGGCGGAAACGCTCGGGGTGGAGGACGTCATATGTAGTATCACAACAATTGTATCATAGTAATCAAAGTAAACACAACCATTACATTGATTAAGTAAACATTTACATCTGTTTGTTTCATATTTATATACATCAAAAGTATAACAAAAGTAAAAGACATGACTCTATACGCTCCATCTTCTCAAAATCTGTGTGAGATACCTGTCTACTGATTTCCTGAGAATACAAGCAGTTTTGAAAGAGTATCAGCATAAAGCTGGTGAGTTCATAAGCATGTTTTTGTAAGGAAAATATGTTAATGAATCAATGAAAGTGTTTGTATGTTTCCAAGAAAATCCATTATTTTATAACATGTGTATTTTGTTACTGAATCTCATCATGTATTAGTGTTGGGTTTTGAGCATTCTAACACTCCTAAGTGTACATGCAACCCTAAATACCTTGGATCTATGTTTTCTCTATTATACACGCAATTATGAACTTTCCAAGGTATTACCCTATCTAGCATACAATACTTGATACTTGGGTAATCAAATGGATAGAATACATACCTTTGTTTGATGTAGCTTGTCTCCATGAAGCTTGAGTGCCTAGTGCCCCAAGTGTGACACCTCAAATGGTTCACACAACACCAAATGCACATGGAATGACTTAAGAGAAATGAAACACTCCTTGAAATCGTCTAGCCCTCATATTCACACATTAGTGCACGATTTCTTGAGCCATGAGATTCTTTTATATGGTGGCTATTAGGGTTACACCATGTAACTCATAACTTTACCCATTCCTTATGCTCCATGGATTTTAACCTCCATGGAGTATCCATGGGTCACCCCATGGACTTAGTCCAACATAAGGAATCTTGGATCACAAGCCCACATATATAAGAATGAATGATTTACACAATCAACCCATATATTTAATTAGTCTCCTTTTGATCACTTAATTAATTCCAAATTAATTCTTGATCAATACTAATTAAATAACCTTATTAATATATTAGAACTTATAATATATTAACCAACCTTAAGTGTTATTTCTCTCATTATAGTCTATCCAAATGCATGATGCCATGCAACCCAAATGGACCATGCCGGGTCGGGTCAAGTCTTACCAATTATAGTTATGGACTTAGACATTAATCCAACAGTCTCCCACTTGGATAAGTCTAAAACTATTATTGCGTATAACTTCAGGAACCGATCAGCAATCGTAGCTCTCAAAAGCTTCTGTCGAACCCTGACCTTTGTCCATGACTTGACCATTAGATAAGGGATCATATATTCCTCCATTCTAGATATCATATGGACTGAGACATGGATTATAATCATTCTCTCTGTCCATTTGTTGTTTCCCGATTTTCGATTTATGATGACTGACTGATTGAACAAATCAAATCAGTCCTGGCTTGGCCAAGCACTCACATGTGTCATCGCTAAATCATCGAGGGGCCCACAGATATCGCTTTTATCCCGAAGGTAAAAGGAATGGATAAACTTCGACTCATATGGCTTGTTCTACTACTTGTTGAATCATACACAAAGGCACGTTTTATAACATCGAGTTATCAATGCGTTTTCATGCAATCAATGTATAACCAACTCATAGTAACAACTCATATCTCTAGGTTTGAAGAATATAAGATATTATCGTCTCATGATCACTCGTGATAAAATCCATGAAGTGATTCAAATGAGCGTGGGTTGAATCCAATACTCAGAACTTATGAGCACTCATGAGTGTTGTAGCACCACTTTGTCCAACATCTTAGACCTCTACAAGCCAACCCATGACAGTCTTGATTCATATCTACTTCCAACATATGACCGACTGTGGATAGTTTGAATAACTTAGTCATTCAGGAAGAATGACCTAATTTATTCTGGAAGTCAAAACATGCAAAATGAAACACAAGAATAAATAAATCAAATATGGTATCAAACCCTATGAATATAAATAGACCACTTTTATTTATCACCATACTGATTACTCATTATTTCATCGTTTCGGTTTTATCAACTTTATACCTGAATTAAAAACACTAGTTGTCCCATGCTCCAAGCATGTACACTATGTTTTTCTAAACAATAGCTTTGCCATACACCAAGTATGCACTCTATGTTTGTCTATGATCCTTACTTTGTGAAATAAACCAATTGAACATAATTTCAATGATTCTAATTTCACACTCCCAAATCCTTATCGAAAAATGTGAGAATTTCAAATTCCTATCATTTATCGAAATCTGTTTAGATTTTAAACTTATATGCACTGACCATCCTGTAATATGTATAAAGTCACAAAGACTTGTCAACAGTCATTATAAGGTATTCCAATGGAGATCAACTCCATGGAAAATAAGTCTCATATTCAAAGTACATTGCTTTGGACATGCTTCTTGCATTAAGTTTTCTAATCTTACACAGATAACTTCCACCTATGGAGACAACTCCATATTCTCATTTTGACTATCACTTCTGAATAAGAGATGCCTCTTTTCAGAATATGTCAATATGGTCCTTCCAAAATTAGCACTATACTTCCAACTGTCCCTGAGCAACCAATCTTTGGTAAACCTCAGATTGTCCTCGACAATTGCTTAATCATTTTAGTCATATCCAATTCTAGAGCTTTTCCCTTCTTAATGCCTCTGGGCATTTGGAAAAATTTAGAAATGACAAATATTATAGCACATGCAATCGATCCTGTACCCAAAGCAAATGGTACACGATTCATGATGTCTCACATAAAGACATGATTCTAGACCAGTCTTTTGCTACAATATTTTTATTTGCCATGTTTGCAAAATTTGACTATGAAGAGCGATGCCGTAATCATAATCGAATTTTGAGAACGCAATATATAGAATTTCCTTAAGTTGAATCAATCCAACATGAAATTCATATATATATTCTTGACTAAAGATGATTAAGGTCTCAATCTAAGCCTTTAGAACTGAAATGAAGTATATCCTCTCCCTTAATTATAGCAAAACAACTTTTTCAATCCCTGCAGCCTCACGAATTGAAACTTTTGTTTTCTATAATTAACATGCTAACTTGCAACACTAACAATAATTATCATGCTCCCACTAACATGATGATTATTAGCATAACACTTATGCTCCCACTAGCTTTGACATGTACTCAGAAATCAGCTGGACTTCTAGAAATCAATACTTTATTGACTTTCTTACCAAAGTTCAGATTTCTGATACGAGATGCTTTGATAAAACTTTATCAAAATCATACACCTTTCCTTAGATAACATGCATGTGTGTCTAAACAATTTCAGAACTATGAAAAGGGATGTCGTAATCATAGTCTCAATTGTTTAGACCTTTTGCCATCTGCTTCAAATCTACTTGGTGGAAGTGTTTCCTCACCATCATTTTCATGAATCGGAGAGAAACCTTATGACCCTTAGATTTTATGGTGTATGTGTTCTTATCCATGTGAATCGTCAAAACCATAGTCACAAGACAAGGATAATGACAAATCTAAACTCATATGGACTGAACTTATGCAATCTTAACTTCTTGCCACCTGACAGTACAGGGCCTGCCATTGCTTCCAAGTTGTTATGCAACAAATTGAGAACTTTCAGAACTCCTATGCAAAGCCAACTTTAACTGGAATGGGCACAAAATATGTCAACATGATAGGTTATAAACCTCAAGTCGTGTGCTAGTGAAGAACCTCAGGTTTTATTCTTGATTAGTTCTTGAAATTCTTTTTAGGATCTTTAAAACTCCCACTGTCCTCTTGACATATAAGACTATCTTGCCAAATATTCAAGAGATAGTGCGGATTCTTTATCAAGACAAACACTTCACACAATTGGCCTTAGTTGGTCTTTGTTTTATCCAAAACATCACAACTTACCAATTTCAAATGTACAAGAGTAGGACACTTTTACTCTTACATTTGACAAGTGTTATAAACCTTTCTTTAAGATATGTCACTCAACTTATAGTCTTGGAGTATGACTCTAAGACTTGTTTTGAAACGAAGTATGACTCATCTTCTTGATTTAACCATTTCAACAATTCATGACTCATCTTCTTAGTCATAAGAATGCACTAAGATGTCCTTAGAAGACCAATTGTGATGTGGTTCTTTAATCATTAAGATGATCAGAAAACATGATACTAAAGTACTCTCCCATCTTTTCAGATTTGAGAAACTTTTATCTGTCTGCCTAATTTGATTCTTCCCATTCGTTCTGCCATACATTGAGACTTTTCCAATGTTTCAGAATTATACTTAAACTTGTAAGTATAACCATATTTACTAAAATTTAGTAAATCATGACGAATAGTCTTAACGAGCTTTGTGGTGGATTTGACCAGTGCACAAGAATGTGTACTCGATCCCTTTAGTCCTTAACTTGACTCACACATCCATGTGAACAAGTCTTAATTTTCCAATGCTTGAAAGTTCTCATTCATCATACTATTCAACTTGCATGATTCCTAGTTTCTATCCAATTGAAGCCTTGGGAATGAGAATCTTTCCTTATTTGGTAAATTATGACACTACCACAAACGAAAGAATCAAGTCCATTTTTTTTTCAAATATTGCTATCAATGGAATCATATAAACAACCATTTTTCACAAATGCCACTTGTAAGGATATTTAAAATAAATATAAAATTAAAAACTTTTATTTTATTTCAAAACTTTGCGGAAACAACTTATCCTTATAGTGCAAATGCATACGGAAAAACTTGTTGTTATCTATTCCTAAGCAATATATCATAACTCCTAAGTAACAGCTTCAAAATTCTGATGCGATCGAAATCCACCTACGCGATCAGAATCAGCATATACTTCCTTTAAGCTTTCTCTCTATTCTTTGATTCTTAAAACATCAACATGTGACCCAGTCACATCATGTAATGAGGATCTCAGAATAGAACTTAACAGAGTTAGATAATGGGCTCTACCTGATGTAGAGTCAAACTTATTGACTTTAACATCCTTAGGTAAATTTGGCAGCTTTGCAATCAACGCCCCTTCCTTTGGCAAAATAAACATATGGACCCTTTGGTAATGGGACTATCTCAGACTTAGCCTTTCTCATTACCATTTGGTCAACTGGGTTGACTATGGCCAATCCCTTTCCATTGGGAAGAGAATGCTTTTTCTGGATTTCCAGTGTCACCATTGTCACTGTCCATAAAGTTTTTGCGAAGTTGATCTTCTAATCAAATTTGCTTTACTATCGTTCCAAATCATTGCTGATTCAGCAGCACCAAGCAAATAGATATGATCATTAAGGTTCATGTCATAGTCTGTTTCATAGTAGTCCCAAAGGAACTCACTATGTGACTTAGAAAGTGATTGAACATCCAACTTTCTCAAGACTTTGACACCTAACTCTCCCAACTTGTCAATATGTGACTTCATCTCTAAGATGTGATCACACATAGACCTTGCTTGCCATTAGGGCTTGAGTGACCTTGAACTTGTGGGTTAGGGAGAATTATTGGAGGAGGTGGAGGAAGTAAAGTTCCAAGAGATTTGGGAAGATCATAGATGTCTGAACTAGACATCTTTTGGGAGATATTCAAGATAGTTGATCTAAAGTCCTTAATATAACACCCAATATGAAATATTAAGGCTAGGATCCAACAACCTATTTATAACTGGAAGAGGGATGCCATAATCCGAGTTATAAAATAGTTGAAGGTAGGTAAATGACGATTTACCAATTTCCACCATGAAAAACGAAATAATGTAATTAGGTTTTTAATTGGATTTGAAACTCCTAGATCTTTTGAGATTCATTGAACTTTTCAATGGCATGTTTTAATCTCGAGTGTGCCCTTCAGGTTTTGTGACTGGGATGCCGAGGATCACAAAACAAGGTGTGAAGTAACCATGCAAATATACTTGGTACCCTTAATATTTACCCCTCAATCGATGTGCCGGTTAACCACACGAGCTCCACCGATACTATGATAAATATTAAGTTACCCTTTGCCTACTTTGTTAAATTCAAGTTAGTGTGCCGGTTAACCACACACGCTCCACTAACGGTTTAAACAAAGTGCAAAGTGTAATTTCATGGATTAGCACCTTATTCACATTTTCCTAAGTAACTAAGATTGGGAATTTATAAGTGTTTAGTTACTTAGTATTTATCATTAATACTTTTAATGAAGGGAGAATTATAGTCCTTGTCCTACCCGTTCGGCTAACGACCCTCCACCAGTCAAGGAAGCGGTGGGTGAGAGCGGACACCCATTAAACTGCCATTTTATAGGCAGTAACCTTATACCCTCCTTATAGACCGGCTTCGTGAATGAGGCCTACTAACGGTAAGACTGACTTGCTCTTATACATATATTTATTATTAACTTATAATACTATAAAGTATAAGGGTTGAATTTTAACTTTTAAAATTCTAAGGGCTAACTTGGAATTAAAGTATTCATGGGGAAAACTTTACAAATTCCAAAACTTGAGGGCAAGTTTTAAAAATATTCAAAACTAATTAATTCCATAACTTATGTGTTTAAAGTAGTTTTAATTAAAAAAAAACTCTTCAAGTTCCATAACTTGACTACAAGTTATGGAAGACTTTAAACTAATAAAAGAATGTAACTTTTCTTTATTTTTGTAACTTATGGAACTAATTAAGGTTACACATTTTATCATTTAATGAAGTGACTCTTGAACCTCCATAACTTGAGGACAAGTTATGGAGTCATAAAACCATTTAATGAGGACAAGACTCTTCATTTTTGTAACCATTGCCAACTTTTTATGAGTTTTATGAAACTTAAATGTGACTTTTCATATAACTTGAGGACAAGTTACAAAAACACATTTTAGAATCAACTCTTAGATTAAAATGGATTGAAAACACATAATCAATTAACTTTTCTATTAATCTAATAAACTCATATGAACAAAGATAATTCACATCAAATTTTTTTCAAGTAATTAGCATAACTTTTAAACTAATACAATTCGATTTTTCAGCTAATTTTGCAAGTATAACAAGAAAACAAGCCTTGGCTCTGATACCACTGTTGGGTTTTTGAGCATTCTAACACTCCTAAGTGTACATGCAACCCTAAATACCTTGGATCTATGTTTTCTCTATTATACATGCAATTATGAACTTTCCAAGGTATTACCCTATCTAGCATACAATACTTGATACTTGGGTAATCGGATGGATAGAATACATACCTTTGTTTGATGTAGCTTGTCTCCATGAAGCTTGAGTGCCTAGTGCCCCAAGTGTGACACCTCAAATGGTTCACACAACACCAAATGCACATGGAATGACTTGAGAGAAATGGAACACTCCTTGAAATCGTCTAGCCCTCATATTCACACATTAGTGCACGATTTCTTGAGCCATGAGATTCTTTTATATGGTGGCTATTAGGGTTACACCATGTAACTCATAACTTTACCCATTCCTTACGCTCCATGGATTTTAACCTCCATGGAGTATCCATGGGTCACCCCATGGACTTAGTCCAACATAAGGAATCTTGGATCACAAGCCCACATATATAAGAATGAATGATTTACACAATCAACCCATATATTTAATTAGTCTCCTTTTGATCACTTAATTAAATCTAAATTAATTCTTGATCAATACTAATTAAATAACCTTATTAATATATTAGAACTTATAATATATTAACCAACCTTAAGTGTTATTTCTCTCATTATAGTCTATCCAAATGCATGATGCCATGCACCCCAAATGGACCATGCCGGGTCGAGTCAAGTCTTACCAATTATAGTTATGGACTTAGACATTAATCCAACAATTAATTCATATGTCTAGTTACCATTGAATGTGTTGTGCACTGTTTGTTTTGAATGAGAAAACCCTTTTTACATGAAAAACCCTGGCTATCACCAGTATGTATAGTAAGTTCGGAAAGCTCCGAAAACTTTAATGTGTATAGTAGTTCTATTACTTTATAATAAAACCAATTGAAGTTGTTACCATTCATACATTAATCGTATATTCTTAGTACCAAATTTATGAGTTGTTATAACCATACTTGACCATTGAATTGCCTGAAAGACATTCTTCAGGCGTCGGAATCAAAATGACTTTGTCACCCAGGCCTGCCGGCCTAACTGCAACTAACAGTTATGGTGCGGGATTGTCAATCCCGTATAGATCTGTACACAAACTAATCTGCCAGGAGACTTTTGTTAGTACTCAACTAAGTACGCGAAGAATGCTCACTCATAAAATGCTACACTAACGATTACATGTAGAATAAAATGAATTCTTGAATTTAACTAGCTGGATATGTGTCTCATAAACCATACTATATATAGCTTATATGTTCGATCACCTTGAATCTTATGTTTGTACCTTGATAAAATAGTTATTCCCACAAACTGTACCTGTTATAGTTTATATGTTCGTTACTGTATTCATGTTGAACACTGAAAAAAACTTATGATTGTGTTGAAAACCTCCCTTATGCTCAGCAATATACAAAAAGGATGAAATATGTAAATATTTGATAAAAGTATGAAAACTGTATGGTTGTGTCAATTGTATCATTTCTAAGTGGATTGAAATCCTTTTTGTATATTTTCACAAGATCAATGATGTTTGGCTTGTATTCCCCCCCCCCCCCATGAAAACGTTAAAACAGTAAAGAAATAGGAGTATGAACTCACCTGTAATGAGTGATCTGGAAGGTGAGATAAATATAGGGTGCTTGAGTTCACAATTTAAGTTCTGAAGCACATTTGGATCCTATAAGGCATATATTCACATATATGTGTATTCAATTAGTGGTTATAACTACTAACAAGTATAGGAAACCACCTAAGATTGTAGGAAACACCCTAAATGAAGTGTTAGGCTCACAAATGGAAGCTTGGAAAGGGTTTACGGCCACCCATGGATGGGTTTGCGGCCTTAAGGAGTTCACGGCCTCATGAGGTGTTCACGACCCTTATGAATCTATGAAGGGTTCACGGCCCTAGTAGTCCTTCAAGTATGACAAGATTAAGGATGAAACACTTACGTTTTTTAGGTTTTAGAGTCTTCACGGTTGAAGCTTTTTGAGAGAGAATGGATGTGTTCACGGTTGGGAGGAGGAGAAATGAGAAGAAAATGAGGTCACTCTAATATATATAGGAGGTGGTTCACGGTCGTGAACATGTTTGCGGCCGTGAACACCTTGTGAGTGATTTTCTGGTTCGAACTTAACCTCCAGATCTCAAGCTACTAATCCCAGTATCCATTCATACATTACACTAGGCTCAGAAACTCTCAAACAGATCCTTAACAGTGCTAAAAGATAGCAGAAACTAATCTGACTTTTATTGAATGAATTTGATTTACAGATAAAGATTTCGGGTTTTCATAACGGGTCTCACCCAAACCATACTACGGAGCAGCCTTGTCCACAGGTCTCACCTATCTAGGGCTACACAGGTCTAACTCCACCTCGAATCCTGTCGAACTAGCCTTTCCTGATTCTTATCATGCTAACTAGGAGATACGGGCCTCGCCCACACTCCGTTGACTAGGAGATACGGGCCCCCGCCCACACTCCGCTAACTAGCTGCTAATGAATGTGGCGGCTAACCCACAGTCTTACAACATTTTTCCACGCGGTTTGGCTGCTAGTGAATGCTACGGCTATCATGTAGTCTTACAATACTTTCCTCGTCGATCATGTATACTAACTAACATTCTGACTGAACTCGCGTCCTGACGGGTATTTCCTCAACCTGGTTCCCAAAGTCAGCTATTGAACATCAAAAGACGCGAACCCTACCTTGGGAAGCTTCCCAACCTCCCAACTCACATACCCTTCATTCCAATCAGCCACTTAGGCTGCCTTCCTTCCTGATGAGAATGCAAACTCAACCTAAATCCACACTTCCTTCTGCTCCTGAACTCTTGGAGAACTCTCCCCCACTTTGGTTCAACTAACATCTTACAGCATACCTGGCTGGAAAGATTCCCAATCCTTCGTATCATCCTGTGATCAATCTTGATGGCAACCGACACTTACCACTGTTAGTATTCCCAACACTAACCAACACTAAAGCAGTAAGACCCTTGAAGACTGTCAGAACACTTCCCGGGTTCCATTCACACTTGCTACTACCCTAAGACCCATGGTATACAGATGGCATATAATCCGAACATAAGCAGGAAGTATAACTCCAAGATACTGTTGGATTAGGTGTCTAAGCCCATAACTATTTTGGTATGTACTTGACCTGATTATGAGCATGGTCCTTTTGGGTTGCCTTCACTCATGCAACTTGATAGGGTGACAAGAGGAGAGAGAGTAGAATTTATTATGTGGATAATAAATTCCTACTCAAAATGCTTTTTTTAATATATTACAAGATTAATATATTATTTGGAAATCATATTATTTAATTAGTATTGATCAGAAATTAATTTGGAATTAATTTAGTGGTCAAAAGAGACTGATTAAATAATTGGGGACTGTTACGCAAATCACTGATAGTTGCATAAATGGGCTGATGGACTCCTCAGAGTGGAGTGGACAAAATTTATGGGGAAGCCCATATGATTTCGTCCAAGGGCTCTAAGGAAGGAGTCCATGGGCTGCTTGTTTCCTAAGTTAGGTATTAGGGTTTCCACCTGAAAACCCTAGCAGCCACAGCTATATAAAGGATCCCATACAAGGGGATTTTCGTCCAAGCTTTATAAAACCCTAAGAGTGGCAAAAATCCTTCTCTCCTAAAGTCATCTTCTTGCATGAGTGTTTGTGACTCCATTAGAGGTGCAACACTTGGGGCACTAGGCTTTCAGAAGTCAAGATCACGAAGGTTTGTGATTGTTATTGCTACATAACAATCATGGTAATGTTTCTAACCCTAATCATATGTTATTTTCGAATTATATGCTAGTTCATAGGGTTTATTGCTTTGGTATTCAATGTTGTATGTTCAAATTAGAAAAACATAGATCATAGCAATTAGGGTTGCATGAACACCATAGGATTGATGTTATGCTCATAGTCCATCAGTGGTATCAGAGCCTAGGTCGTTTTTCTAGTTGAATAGTTGCAAAAGTGAACTGCCAAAGGATCAAAAAGTCGAATTTTTGATGTATGCGAAGCCGACTCGGCGAGTCCATCAGTGGACTCGACGAGTTGCATGAACTCGGCGAGTCCAGTGTGCTGTTGCCGGGATTTTCGATTTTTTGATGAGGATAATTACCAAAACTTGTTTTTCTTGCTTAAAATCGTTTTTTCATGTTTGGTATGGGTATCGTTATCAAAATTAATGGAGTTGGTTAAATATGGATAATATAGGATTATTATGATTCAAATATTTGACCTAGTAAGTTTGAAAATTTTCAATTTACACCCTTTAGGTTTTATAGTTTAAATTTGAACTTAAAAGTTTTAGTTTTTGAAATTTAAATAGTTAAACCCTAATATTTTGAAAAAGTTTCAAAATTTGTCCTCAAATTTTGGAATTTAAAATTTAATTAAAAGGTATTAATTTTGAAATATTAAATTCTAAAACCCTAGTATTTTGAAAAGTTCAAATTGCACCCTTATGGTTTTATTAAATTAATTAAGTGCTTAATTAAAAGAGAGAATTAATAAATCCATAACAATATGGTTTAAGATTAATCAAATTAAAAGTCTAATTTATTAATAGATTAAACCACCCAGTATTTTAAAAGTGTAAAATACACCATTTACTATATAAAATTAAAAGTTTAATATATTATATATGTATAAGTAAAGAGTCGGTCTTACCGTTAGTAGGCTTCATTCACGAAGTTGGTCTCTAAGGGGTGTTTAAGGAAATTGCCTATAAAATGGCGATTGAATGGGTATCCACTCTTACCCACCACACCCTTGACTAGTGGAGGGTCGTTAGCCGAACGGGTAGGATAGGACACAACCTTCCATTATAAGTATAATGAAATAAAAAGTAACTAAACACTTTTATAAATTCCCAAATCTTAGTTACTTTAGGAAAAATGTGGAGTTGGTGCTAATCCATGAAATTTCACATTGCACCTTGTTGGTTGTTAGTGGAGCGTGTGTGGTTAACCGACACACTAATATGGGACCAATGAAGGATGGCAATGGGTAGCTCGTAGATTATCATAGATCATAGGAGCGTGTGTGGTTAACCGGCACATTGATTAGGTGGTGGACATCTTCAAGAGTACCAAACTAATTTGCATGGTTATCCACACCTTGTTTGTGATCCTCGGCATCCTAGTCGCAAACATGAAGGGCATAATCGAGATTAAACATGCCATTGAAAAGTTCAATGAATCTCAAAAGATCTAGGAGTTTCAATTCATTTAAAACTTAAACTTCTTTTTCGTTTTTCATTGTGGAAATTGGTAAATCGTCATTTACCTAGCTTCAAATATTCTGCAACTAGATTACGGCATCCCTCTTCCGTTTTGTAGAATATTGTGTTGGATCCTAGCCTTGATATTTCATTTGGGTGTTATATCAAGGATTCTTATCAACTAACTTGAATTTCCCCCATTTTTTAGATGTCGAACTCTAACAACTATGGTCTTCCTGAACCTTTTGGAAAAAGCTTTCCAGAAGAAGATGATGTTCCACGATTGGATTGTGGAAATGGAAATCATGGTTCACTTCCTCCACCTCCTCCAATAATTCTCCCTGACCCACGTGATCGAAGACTTGAAAAGTTCAAGGTCACTCAAGCCCTATTGGCAAAAATACATGAGAATGGAAAGTCTGTGTGTGCACACGTCTTGGAGATGAAGTCACACATTGAAAAGTTGAGAATGTTGGGTGTCGATATCTCAAGGAAGTTGGCTGTTGACTGGGTTCTTCATTCACTTCCTGACTCATATAGTGAGTTCGTTAGAGAGTACTATATGATGGACCACGACGTGACCCTAATTGATCTTACTTATTTGCTTATTGCTGCTGAATCAGCAATGATTTGGCGCACTGGTCAAGCAAATTTGTCTGCTAGATCTACTTCTCAAACTTCCATGGACATAAGCAATGAGAACGATAGTCCAGAAAGGATTTCTTCTCCTTTGGGAAATAAATCTGCCACGGTCAAAATGATTGACCATAAGAGAAAGGCAAATTCTGAGATTGTCCCTTGTGTCGTTCCCAAAGAGTCCATTTGTTTCTATTGCTAAGAGAAGGGGCATTGGTTACAAAGCTGACCTAACTACCTGAGAGATCTAAGAGATGCGAGAGTCAAAATGTATGACTCTGCTTTAGGTAAAATCGGCTATCTAACTCTATTAAGTTCCTGTTTGCAGATTCTTAATACATAATGTGATAAGATTGCATTTTGATGTTTTGTAGGATCGAAGAAAAGAGAGGAAGCTTAAAGAAAGAAGTGAGTTGATTCTGATCACGAAGAAATGGATTTCGATTGCATGGTTCGAAGATCGGATTTTTGAGCTGCTACTTTAGAGTTAGGATAGATTGCTAAGGAATAATTACATAGTTTTCATTTGTAAATGCATTGTAAGGACAAGTTTTTCCACGTTTTTTTATGAATAAAACAAATTTTGATTTTTTTCTTATATATATATATATATATATATATATATATATATATATATATATATATATATATATATATATATATATATATATATATATATATCATTGCAATGATATTTGTGAAAATCGATGTTTGTATGTTCCTATTGTTAGCAATATTGAAAAATAGATGTGATTCTTAGTTGTGTTATTTGTGGTAGTGTTGAAAGTTTACCAAATAAGAAAAGTTTCTCATCACCCAAGTTTCAATTGGACAGAAACTTGAAATCGTGCAACTGATATTGTGTGATGGATGAGAACCTTTGTATTTGGCAAATTGAGACTAATTCTTTGACAAAGAGTCAACTGATTTATTTCACAAAATAAGGACCATAGGTAGACAAAGTGTGCATGCTTGGAGCATGGGACAACTAGTGTTTTAATTCAAGTAGTAAGTTGATTACTCGAAACATTATACAATGAATAATGTGTAATCAATATGATAATTAAATAATAAGTGTTTTATTTATACTCACAAGTTTGAGACCATATTGGATTCGATTATTCTTGTGTTTCACTTTGCATGTTTTAACTTCCAGAATAACTAGGTTATTCGAACATCTACAGTCGATCATACGTTGGAAGTAGGTATTGAGGCAAGACTGTCATGAATCCGTCTTTAGATTGTCTAAAGTGTTTAGACATAGCACAAGTCTGCTGCAGATTTCATGAGTACTTCTGTAATAAGATTAGAGTATTGGATTAAACCTATGCTCACGTGAATCACTTTATGGATTTTATCACGAGTGATTATGAGACGATAATATCTTATATTCTTTAAATGGAGAGATATGAGTTGCAGTTTACATGTCGATTGCGCATTGATAATACGTAAACGCACTAGTAACTTGGTGTTATAAAACGTATTGTTGTGTGTAATTTGAGGAGTAAATAGAACAAGCATATTTGTCGATGTCTATCCGTTCCTTTTACCAAAGTGGATAAAAGCGATATTTGTGGGGCCCTCGATGATTTTGTGATGACACCCTAAAGCGCTTGGCCAAGCCTGGACTAATTTGATGTGTTCAATTGTAGTCTGTTGTCAGTCGTCATAAATCGGAAATCGGGAAACAACAATGAACGGAGAGTATGATTTAAATCCATGTCTTAGTTCATACGATATCTATAATAAAGGAATATATGATCCCTTATCTAAAGGACGCGTTGTTGATAAGACCAGAGTTCGACAACGGCTTTTGAAAGCTATGATTGCTAATCAGGTTCTGAAGTTGTAGTTGCAAAATAGTTATTAGACTTATCCAAGTGGGAGACTGTTGGATTAGGTGTCTAAGCCCATAACTATTATGGTATGTACTTGACGCGATTATGAGCGTGGTCCTTTTGGGTTGCCTTCACTCATGCAACTTGATAGGATGACAAGAGGAGAGAGAGTAGAATTTATTATGTGGATAATAAATTCCTACTCAAAATGGTTTTATTAATATATTACAAGATTAATATATTATTTGGAAATCATATTATTTAATTAGTATTGATCATAAATTAGTTTGGAATTAATTTAGTGGTCAAAAGAGACTGATTAAATAATTGGGGACTGTTATGCAAATAATTGATAGTTGCATAAATGGGCTGATGGACTCCATAGAGTGGAGTGGAAGAAATTTATGGGGGAAGCCCATATAATTTCGTCCAAGGGCTCTAAGGAAGGAGTCCATGGGCTGCTTGTTGCCTAAGTTAGGTATTAGGGTTTCCACCTGAAAACCCTAGCAACCACAGCTATATAAAGGACCCCATACAAGGGGATTTTCGTCTAAGCTTTATGAAACCCTAAGAGTGGCGAAAATCCTTCTCTCCTAAAGTCATCTTATTGCATGAGTGTTTGTGACTCCATTAGAGGTGCAACACTTGGGGCACTAGGCTTTCAGAAGTCAAGATCAAGAAGGATTGTAAGTGTTATTGCTACATAACAATTATGGTAATCTTTCTAACCCTAATCATATGTTATTTTCGAATTATATGCTAGTTCATAGGGTTTATTGCTTTGGTATTCAATGTTGTGTTCAAATTAGAAAAACCTAGATCAAAGCAATTAGGGTTGCATGAACACCATAGGATTGATGTTATGCTCATAGTCCATCAGATACAACTACTCATATGGATGCGAGAAAATAGCAATAAAGTCATAAATAAAAATTAACAGATAGGCAAAAGTTACGCACCTGCAACATTGGAAACTGCTCGTGTCTCCTCTGTAGTCATCTGGAAAGCCCTATTCCTCGCTGCAAGTGCCTCTGCCCGGCCCTGACGGCCGTCAGTGATCCTCAATGTTGCAGGGGCAGGTGCTATCACCTGTCCTACTGTGGCCAAGCTCGGACATTGGGCCTTCTTGTGGCCAAGCTGACTGCAATGGAAACATATCAGGTCTGATCTCTGGGTGGTGGTAGCAGTACAATCCCTGCTATAATGACCGATCTGGCCGCACCTGAAGCAACCAGAATTACCATTAATACCACTCCTACACGCACCCTCGAGTGTCCTGCCGCACTTGCCACATCGGTCACTGTCCTGATGACCTCTCGATCTAAAATCTGATCTCTTGGGCCTCTTCCCGATCCCGTGGATGTATGAACCTCGTCTGGCTTCCTCTTAATATCTGCCTCCAAATGAATGTCTCTCTCTGGCTCGAGCAATCATATCCTCCAGCGTCTTGCAGCTGGACCAGCTCACAAACCGTCTGATTTCCCTCCTCAACATCTCGTGATATCGGGTCGTCTTCATCTCCTCGTCTACTACATACTGTGGAACAAGAAGGGCCCTCTCCCTGAACTTAGCGGTGATCTCAGCCACCGTCTCTGCAGTCTGCTGGAGATCCTGAAACTCCCGTGCTAACTGCTACACCTCAATCACTAGTTCAAACTCGGCCCTGAACCTAGCAGAGAAGTCACTCCATGTCATCGCGTCCAACGCGACATCATCCCCAATAGCATGTCCAACCTCCTCACACCAATCACGTGCTCTGTCCTTCAAAAGACAGGAGGCAAGTCGGACCTTGTCCCCCTCGGGACACTCGCTAGTACGAAAAGCATTGGCGACATCTGCCAACCACCGGCTGCTAGCAATGGGGTACTTAGCCCCATGATAGTCTGGAGCTCCGCAGGCTCTGAACTCCCTGAATGTCAACGTGCGCGCCCCTAACATGGCCGCAATCTCGGTGCGGAACGCACCCAACCTCTCATCCAAAATCTCCAGAATGCCCTCCTTGACCGTACCAAAGATCACAAGAGTCTGGTCCATAATATTGCGCGTAATCTCAGATGATATAAACTCTCTCATCTGCTCATCCAGTTGCCCGGCTCCAGAGCCTGATCCTGATCCATCTCCCGCGTCTGAACTGCCAAGTGGTCTGGTATGTAGCGTCATCATGTTGCAACATAACATAATAACCATCAAAATACTCATCATATATCGAGGGATTACACACACACTACAAGTTTCCTGGATTTATATCATCCCTCCTTGACTTGAGTACGGATCCTTTACTTTCAGTAGTACGGGCCCATACTACCTTCCACATCTATCCGTACTTTCCTCAAGAATTGCCTTGACTCCACCAAGTCCCTTTCACTACTACTATTGATCCCAACACTACTCTCATCCTAGGCTTGCCTTAGGGTAATTACCAACCCACTCTCTGCCATCAGCTACATAAGAAGTCCCTGCTATCTCCCCCTAACTAACTCGCTAATACCATTACATATCACTAAGACCAAATAATTCTTCGAATGAGAGGCCCTAGCCTACAACGGTTGGACTCAGACAAGACCTGCGAAATAGAGCTAAACCTAACCTTCTGAAATTATTTAGTCCTGGCAATATGTAACTTAACATATTCGTTTACTAGTTAGTTGAAGATAACTAGAACTCCTAGAAGCAAAAAGCAAGCAGCATTCGGGCATTGAGTAAACATAATCAAGCATATGCTAACCAGGCCATCGTATCACTTACTAATATGTACTAGCATGTAGTTCATAGAGCTGATACACATACAATAGGCACATAAGGCATCCTTCCTAGATCCTTAGCCCTAATCTAGCATGGAGTTCTCATAAGCATATCATAACTAAACAAACATGTATGGGTAATTTGGGAGAACTTACTTGAGCTCGGCTGATTGCATGCACCACACCCTTTTCTCTTTTCAAAGTTCTTTTCTCTTTTCAAAATTCTTTTTTTTCTCAAAGTTATTTTTATAAAAATGATTTTCTTTTGAAAATTTTCATACCAAGTCCTCAGTTTGAGTTCAGACACATCCGAGAGTGTGCCCGAATCCCTCAAACCAAGGCTCTGATACCAACTTGGAACATCCCAAAAATCATTACCAAAATTTTCCTTTTAAATCATTAAATAAAACCATAGTTATCAAATCATTTCATCAAACATAGTCAAAATATCTCAAAACATTAGTATCAGCGTATGAAAACATCAGAGTAAACATCCCAGGCTAAAACAGCTTGGTGTGTGCAATGCAGTCATCCCGAGCCCTTCTCTCTGCAACTGGAAATACCTGAAACCAAAACTGAAAACCGTAAGCACGAAGCTCAGTGTGTTCCCCATACTACCACATACCATACATATAATCGCATATACTGGGCCCCTGCCCCTACATCGGGCCCCACCCGGCATCGGACAGTGTCTGACATCAGGCCCCACCTGGCATCGAGCCCCGCTCGATATACAAATCTGTTTCTCTTAGGCCCCGCCTGTCTCTGGGCCCCGCCCGCTATACACATATAACAATAACATATAATCATACTAGCACATAAAGAAAGCATACTCTAAATGTATTCCTGTCCTAAGGCTTCGCCTATCTTAGGCCCCGCCCCTGTCCTGCTACTGATGAGTCATGGAACCCCGTCCACACTCCTGTTGATAGTGAGATACGGGCCCCCGCCCACACTCACTTCTCTCCTATCATGGGACTCGCCCCTACTCTGCTATGGATGAGATATGGAACCCCGTCCATACTCAGCTAGTGATGAGATACGGGACCTCACCCATACTCATCTCCCTACCAGGCACATACAAGTATCACACAGACAACAAGTATAATCTAACATGCAAACATTCCTCGGGTACCGCACGACATCGGACCTTGGTCCAGAATAACATACTATCATATAATGCCTAGGGCTAACCCCCGAGTCTTCCTACCATACATAAACTAAATGGGCCGGCATTGTGGTCGTAGACCCATGCAAATAGTGAGGAGACTCACCTCGCACTGCTGAAATCCTGCAGATAATCCTCTGGCTGCTAACTGGCAATTCCCCGAACTACTGCTCCTTCGGCTCCCCGAGCTATCAGTACCAAAATAACACTTAGTCCAGAAACCAATAATCCTCCTTAGGGTAAAATGATCATTTTACCCCTGATCTAATTTGGTCCATGCCTAAAGCCCAAAACTATATCATGGAAGGTCCAACACTAGATAAACTTCCCAAGCCCACTAGTGGCCCAAAAATGGCCCAATTTGCTAAATTGGGCCCAACCCTTATAATGGGCCTTACCCTAGACCCAAAATACGATATAGTCCATTAAGGCCCAAATTATGATCTACTAAGGCCCATATCAATAAATTTTAAGAAAATGGCCCAATCATAAAATCCCAAACCCCAAAACCCATTACAAGGCAAAAAGATCCGAAATCCCACTGATGCCCCAAACGCACGGCGTTCCCTGGTGAAGCGCTGGGCCTTCGTCACCGACTCAGGTCGCGAACTCAACTCTAAATGCAGGGCGTTCCTCAACCCTACGCGGCGCGTTTGGGTGCTGGCTCCAAAAAGGCTTATCAAGCACTTAATGCTTAAAGTCATGTTATCCAAACGTAGATCCAAGCCATTTAGGACCTCTAGAATAATAAAGTCATGGACTTGGTGACTTAACATGGTCCAAAAAGGACCCAAACATCCATTAAAACTTCCAATCCATAAACCAAGACCCAAAACCTTTGCCTAGTTGGTCCTTAGCCATCAAGTCACCATTTTTATGACTCTAACAACTCAGGAACGTGAGGATCTTCAATCCTAGGCTCTTGGAGCAGCTCAAACTCTCAAAGAGCATGCATATGCTTATAAGAAGAATAAAACAATCCATAATCTAGATCTTAAGCCATAAGGTGGCAAGTTAGAAACTTTATACCTTCTGAGGCTTGCAAATGGGCTGGAGAACCTGGATCCAAAAGCTCTTCCTTGATCAATAAGACTCCAAGGTGGTCACTCTTTTTCAAGAACTCCAAAATACACTCAAATATGGTCTTACAAGCTCACACACTCACAATTAGGGTTAGGTTTTCGAATAGAGGCTTAAGGTACAGTGGAGGCTAAGAGGATAAAGGTTGGAGGTGAGTTAAGGTGTTTAAATAGTGTTCAAGACCCGAAATTTAGGGTTTAGTCTGCCCAGACGAACACATCGTGTTCCCTTGGGGAACGTGGGGCATTCCCATATTCACCCGCATCCATTTTCCTTTTGAACGCCATGCGTACCCGGTTTTGGCCGAAAACCCTTCTAACTTCAAATGGCCATAACTTCTTCGTTATAACTCTGATTTTGACATTCTATATATCCACGGAAAACTAACGAGAAGCCCTACGCTTCTATCAACTTTATTTAGCCTGAAAGCTAACTGAACTTATATCCAAAATCCATAAAATGCTAGAACCAACGCCTTTACCGATACCCTTGGGATCCAAAACACAAACTGAATAATTGGATCATCCAAACTACATCATCCACCTCCAAATGAGCCCAAACTCAAATCTTCAATGGTTCTAACTAAGTCAATACCCACTCCTTGATCACCACCCCGAAATAGGAACGATTCGAAATGGGGCGTTACACTCTGTGACAGCAGCATATCGCTCATCAAATGTCTCAATCAGCGTGGTATTAATAGACCTAAACATCTCTGGTATGGCCTCCCTGATAGCTGCGGCCAACTCCTCATCAATGATCCTGTGGATCTCCTCGTTACTAGTACCACTGCCCCTGGGGTTGTTGTGGATAATCACCATAGTCTCTCTGAAACACAAACATAAAATCATCAGGTATTGGCTCAAGCGCACACTCAATTACCCACCCCTACATACTTGGGTCACATAATGATCCGGTGCTTTCAGTAGTACGGGCCCAATACTACCTTCCACACCAACCTGTAGTCGCCCCAAGTCCTCCTCCTAGGATCCTAATTAACAAGTACTCTATCCCTCACGGATATCAAACTACTCTCTCGTTAGATTCCTCAATGCTCATCTAGGTATCTATACTAGATTACTCAAAACTCTGTATAAAATATTCTTACTATGTACCCCTACTCAGCACACATATGGAGCAAATAGCAAATAATATCAATCAATAGCATCCCCCTAGGCTAAGACATCATGAATCAGGCAACTCTAGCTCTAAATTCCTAAAATACCTAGCCTATCATCTAGCATGCAGCTCTAATATCTAATAAGTATCTCATCTCATAATATAAACAAGTAATGGTATTTTGGGAAATCACCGTTTGGGCTCTGGTTGGTTGTACACACTGCTTCATCTCGTTTTCTCTTAAAAGCTCTTACTCGTTTTTTTTTTAAAAATCATTTCTTTTTAGAAAATTTTCTCAGTGAAGACCCTCCGTTCTCACAGCTCAGGTCGGACACTCCATTCCTGTATCTCATTGAAAACCTTCCGGTCTCACAACTCGGTTTGGATCCTCCGGTCCTAACTCAATAAGGCACAAAAATAATATACAACACAAATCACAAAGACAAAATGCATGATATCACATAACTCAGTATATACACATAAGACCCTCCGATCAGTAACTCAAATAAGACCCTCCGGTCACACAGTATTACCACTCAGGTAAGTATAGTGAGAAGAGTCACCTCGTAGGTAGAATAAGAATGTCTCGTACACAATGGTAGGTCTAGACTCCGCATACATATATCATAATCATCTTTACTTAACAATTTATAATAACAACTCCAAGATGTTAAGCTAACTCCTTCTCCTCGAAAAGGGTGAAAGACCATTTTACCCCTCCATGGTCTCCTAAGTCCATACTTGACCAAACCCTAAAAGTCAACGGAAGTGAACCATCAAGTCAACAGTCCATGTTGACCCAACTCGTCGAGTTCCTTCGTTTCTCTGAAGAATCGGGAAAATCCAACTCAACTCGTCGAGTTGTCTCACCAACTCGCCGAGTTCGTAACGCGTCCAGACTATCGGGGAAAACCCTAATCAACTCGTCGAGTTGGCTCACCAACTCGTCTAGTTCCTTCAAGCCATTCTCTCATTCAGACGTCTTTAAGCAATACTCAAGCCCCAAACTCTAGATCTAGCCTCCTAAAGCTGAAATACCACGTAAAGTTGCAAGCTTTACGTACATGCATGGCATCTAGGGCTACGTTTGCCAAACCAAAGCTCAACAAAGGGTATAAGGCATGGAAGTTGGCCAAAGCTTGATAAAGCTTGCATCTTTAGGCCTAAGGTACCTAATATTGTCCAGATCTGAAGCCTCATCTTCAAGGCATGCTCAAACAACTAAATGACTCAAACGAAGGTAGAAATGGCCATAAACTCCCCAATGGAGAGATCTAACAAACAGGTGGTCAAGGTAATAGCTTTTTACCCCCAAATGGCAGCTAATACTGAAAGAATGTTGGATCCATGGACTCCTTCTCGTTCCAAGCCTTTTGCTCCTCAAGCTCCTTCAAAGAATGTACTAAAACACACTCTCTTAGCCTCTCTCTCTCTCTCTCTCTCTCTCAGATGATAATAGCTCGATTAGGGTTTCTCTCAGGGTGTTAAGGTGATGAGGGAGGCGGGGTAAAGGACTTAAGGTCCTTTAAATAGGGTGGAAACCTTGAAAATTAGGGTTTTCACGCTCGGCTCCTACTCGTCGAGTTGGGTCGTCCAACTCATCGAGTTGACTCTAAAAACGACATGGCTATCTCAATCTCCACTTGGCGAGTTGGGGCCTCCAACTCGTCGAGTTTCCTTGTCAAAATGATTATAAAATGATTAAAATTTATACTTGGGAGTCGGGATGTTACACCGTAGAAGCCTTCAAAATTAGCTTAAAGAAGGACTCTCCCTTCTACGAAGACCTTGTAATGACTCCATGCAAAAGAGTGGACAAAGTTAGAAATAGAGCACTAACATTCATAAGGCTCGACAAGGAAAAGGAGATTCAAAAAAGGAGCAACCCACCAGACTCATATGATAACCCCAATAGAAAGGCCGAGTCATGGGTCCAAGGATCCTATAAATCCAAACCTTATTCCAAACCTGATCACCATAGGGTCAATGCCTTTGAAGATGAAGGGAGGAAGAAGAATTTCCTAAAATCACTGACTATTGCTTTTCTGTGGATGTTTCAGGTTTAATATTTGCTATGTAGGATCTTGGCAACAAGGCGAGATGGCCAAGAAAGGGAGAAAAGTCCACCACCTAGAGAGATAAATCCAAATGGTGTGCATACCACGAGGACTTTGGTCATGTTACGGAACATTTCATATCCCTCGGGAAGGAGATTAGTTACTTACTCAGAAAGGGATATCTCAAAGAGATACTGGGAAGGAGAAAATAAAGATCCAAAGAAAAGGATTAGGATCCTCATAAGATCCTAGAGAAATCAGGACCCCCTCTTACGGACGACAAGGTAATCAATGTTATATCTGGA
The DNA here is from genome assembly GCF_052849685.1 of Lactuca virosa. Taxonomy (NCBI): domain Eukaryota; kingdom Viridiplantae; phylum Streptophyta; class Magnoliopsida; order Asterales; family Asteraceae; genus Lactuca; species Lactuca virosa. The sequence continues at coordinate 106,592,378 of NC_136426.1, read as the reverse complement.
GGATCTAATATTTGTGGTTCCTCTTATTCTGTAGCAAAAAGGTGTGCCAAACTGTTGAAGACAGAGAAAGAAGAAATGCCTAAGAAGAATAAGTCAATCACAAACGAGAAAGATATCACCTCCGAAGAAATAGATAGGTCAGACATCCAGGATCCCCACCACGATGGACTGGTGATCACTCTTTACATCACCAACCATTTTGTCATAAGGATCCTTGTCGACGGAGGATCCTCAGTCAACATTATACTCCTAGATGCTTTAAAAAGAGTGAACATCCCCAAGTCCAAAATAGTCAAAAGATCCTCAGTGCTAATAGGATTCAGTTGCAAAACAAAGCATACAGTCGTCAAATAAAGTTGCATATCTACATAGAGGGGTTAAACTCTATGCAACGATTTAGTGTAATTGATACATACTCTCCTATAATGTTATATTAGGAAGGACATGGATCCATGACATAAAGGCGGTCTCATTGACATACCGTCCATGTGTGAAAATGCCTACCCAATAGGGGTCAATGAAGATCACAGGTGACCAACAAGAATCCAAGGAGTTCTACAAGACCTCGATGAAGACTTCCACAATCCCACGACAAGAATAGCAATTAAAGAAAAGGGCACACGATGTACTAGAGACCGAAGAGCAAGATAAAAAAAAGTGCCCCTTGACCGTAAGGATCCCAATATGAAAGTACTCATAGGATCCTCACTACCAGATAGCAAAGAAGAATATATAATAAAGTTCCTGAAAGAAATAAGGAAAACCTTCGTATGGAAACATGAAGATATGAGAGGTATACACAAAAATATAATAACTCATAAACTTAACATCGATCGTTCTTTTGGACCCATACATCAAAACAGAAGGAAGTTCGTGAAGGGTTTTGAGCATTCTAACACTCCTAAGGTGTACATGCAACACTAGAAACCTTAGATCTATGTTTTCTCTAAGATACATGCAAATAATAAATTTCCAAGGTTTACATTCTAACTAGTATGTCATGGAGAACTTGAATCATAAAATGCTAGAAGAATTACATACCTTTTAGTAGTGGTTGATTCCCTAGAGTTTGAGAGCCTAGCACCAATAATGTGGATGCCTCAAATGGAAGTCACAAATCACCACAAACTTTGGAAACCTTTAGAAAGAGTATGAACACTTGTAGAAATCGGCCACCTTTGCTCACACACACTCTAGTCTAGTGCCATTTCAAGTGCCAAGGACTCCTTTATATAGTGTGGTGGATTAGGGTTACATTCATGTAAATCCTAATACCCATGACCTTTCATTTCCATGGGATCCATGGGTTAAAGCTCCATGGACTATCCATGGACTTTCCATGCAAGCCTAGCCCATTCTAAATAAGAAATAACCCACACTATATAAATACAAGAGTCCATATTTAATTAGTCACCTTTTTGATCACCCAATTAATTCTAAATTAATTCTAGATCAATACTAATCAAATAATATGATTTCCTATTAATATATTAGAACTTATAATATATTAATAAATCATAACTTTATTCCATTCTCAAAAGGTTATCCATATAAATTGTTCGGGTGAAGTGCAACCCAAATGGACCATGTCGGGTCGGGTCAAGTACATCCCAAATATAGTTATCGACTTAGACACCTTATCCAACAGTCTCCCAATTGGATAAGTCTAATAACTATAATTGCAAGCATGACTTCAGTAACCGACCGGAAATCGTAGCTCTTAAAAATCTGTTGAACTATGAAGCGCCATTTTAGATAAGTGATCATATAATCCTCTGTTCTAGATATCAGCCGGACAAATACATGGAACAATGTCGTACTTATTGTCCAGCAGTTTGTTTCCCGATTTCCGATTTGTTTGACATAGAACTTAATTGAACACATCAATTTAGTTCTGACCGGGCCCGGTACATAGGTCAAAACCAAATCATCGAGGGGCCCAGATATCGCTTCTAATCCAAGAAGGAACAGATAAACTTCGACTCATATGCTTGTCCTACTATTTGTTGAATTATACACAAAGGTACGTTTTATGACATCAAGTTATTGATGAGTTTTCGTACAATCAATGCATAACCGACTCATAGGCAACAACTCATATCTCTAGGTTTGAAGATTTATATGATATTACCGTCTCACGATCACTCGAGATAAATTCCATGAAGTAATACAAGTGAGCGTGGGTTGAATCCAATACTCAGAACTTATGAGCACTCATGAGTGTTGTAGTAACTCTTGCTATGTCCAACAACTTAGACATCTACAAGCCAACTTCATGACCGTCTTGATTCATATCTACTTCCGACATATGGCCGACTGTGGAGAATTTGAATAATATGATATACCATAACATAATTATTCTGGAAGTCAAAACATGCAAAATGAAATGATAGTAAACGAGTGACAAAAGATAGCAACACTTTACTCATAAATAAACAACAACTTTTATTCATCATCAGATGTCAATTACACTTTACACATTTCAAAACTATCTAATCTGTGAAACTAATATCGTCCTTTAGCCCGATGCGCCTCGCATGCTGCAAATGCCTAACCCTAGTAAGTCCCTTCGTGAGGGGATCAGTTGGGTTCTCCTCTAACGATATCCTCTTTGCTACTAGGAGTCCTTCTTCTATCTTATGTCTTATGAAGTGATATTTTCTGTCAATGTGTCTGGATATGCCATGATCTCTCGGTTCCTTGGCTAAGGCAACCGCACTATTGCTGTCACAGAAAATTTCCATAGGCTCCTTTATAGCCGGTACAACTCCAAGGTCTCCAATGAAGTTCTTTAGCCATATAGTCTCCTTTTCTGCCTCGCTTGCTGCTATATACTCTAATTCGCAAGTTTAATCAGCCAGTGTTTCATGCTTGGAACTTTTCCAAGTAATTGCTCCTCCGTTTAAGGTAAAGACCCAGCCCAACTGAGAGCGGAAATTATCCTTGTCAGTCTGGAAGCTAGCATCACTATACCCCACTACTCTCAAGTCATCACTCCCACCGAGTGTAAGGACCCAGTCCTTAGTCCTCCGCATGTGCTTGAGAATGTTCTTTACCGCAGTCCAGTGTGCTTTGCCAGGGTTCCCCTGATATCTGCTGGCCATGCTCAACGCAAAGGCCACATCAGGACGAGTACAAGTCATAGCATACATGATCGAGCCAACAGCGGAAGCATATGGAAATCAACTCATCTCAGCTATCTCATCCTCTGTACTCGGGCTCTGATCCTTGCTCAGTTTGGCATTGTGCTAGATCGGTAAGTCACCTTTCTTGGAATTTTGCATGTTGAACCTTTTCAACACTTTGTCCACATAGGTGCTTTGACTAAGTCCAATTAGTCTTTTACTCCTATCTCTCAAGATCCTTATCCCTAGGATATAGGAAGCTTCTCCAAGGTCCTTCATAGCGAAACACTTCCCAAACCAGGACTTCACTTCCTGGAGAGTTGGGATGTCATTTCCTTTGAGTAGTATGTCATCCACATACAATACCAAAAAGCTAACTATACTCCCACTAGCCTTGACATATACACAAGATTCATCTTCGCTCCTCGAAAAGCCAAACTCTTGGACTTTCTCATCGAAACAAAGATTCCATCTGCGAGGTGCTTGTTTCAAACCATAGATGGATTTCTCAAGCTTACACACTCTATTAGGATACTGTGCACTGACAAAACCCTCTGGCTGACTCATGTAAACATCTTCAGCCAACTTCCCATTAAGGAAAGTGGTTTTGACATCCATTTTCCATATTTCATAGTCATGAAATGCAGCAATGGCTAGCATAACCCTAATAGACTTAATATTCGCTACTGGTGAAAAGGTCTCATCATAATTAACTCCCGGTGTTTGAGAAAAGCTCTTTGCAACCAATCGCGCCTTATAAGTGTGTACATTACCATCCATGTCGGTCTTCTTCTTGAAGATCCATTTACACCCGACTGTCTTGCGACATGGTACATTGTCAACCAAGTTCCAAACTTGATTGTTATATATGGACTGTATCTCGCTGTCCATAGCCTCTTTCCATTTGGCAGCCTCAAGGCCTGCCATGGCTTTCGAGTAGCTGTTAGGTTCATCCAGACTTACCAGTGTGCTATCACTTATAAGTGTATCACCTCCCGCAGTAATATGGAAACCATAGTAATGCTCATGTGCATTCCTAACTCTCATGGAATGCATCAGAGGTACAGACTCGTCTGTCGGATCAACAGGAATTTCCTCCTCAGGTTGATTGCTAGGATTTAAGGTTCCTTCACCACTTGACTCTTGAATTTCTTCAAGGTCAATTTTCCTCCCACTTTTTCCTTGGCTTATGAACTCTCTCTCTCTCTCTCTCTCTCTCTCTCGAAAGACTCCTCTCCTTGCTACAAAGACCACATCATCAATGGGTCTGTAGAAGAGGTAACCAAATGATTTCTGCGGGTAGCCGATGAAAATACACCTCTCACTTCGAGGTTCGAGCTTATCGTGAGTCTCGCGCCTCATGAAAGCCTCGCAACCCCAAATCTTGATGTGATCTCGATTGGGAACTTTTCCAGTCCACATCTCGTGAGATTTTTTGGCAACCTTTTTGGTAGAGACTAGATTAAGGATATGGGCGGCAGTGTCTAAGGCATACCCCCAAAATGATATTGGTAGCGAAGCTCGACTCATCATGGAACGAACCATATCCAACAAGTTTCGATTACGCCTCTCAGCCACACCGTTAAGATGTGGTGTCCTGGGAGGTGTCAATTGTGAGACAATCCCACATTCATTAAGATAGTCAAGGAACTATGTACTAAGATACTCACCACCTCGATCGGATCGAAGCATCTTAATGTTCCTGCCCAACTGATTCTCCACTTCCTGTTTAAAGTCCTTGAACTTTTCAAAGGTTTCTGACTTATGCTTGATTAAGTAAACATATCCATATCTACTATAATCATTAGTAAAAGTCACATAGAAGTGGTTAGCATTCCTTATGGCGGTTCTGAACGGTCCACACACATTAGTATGTATGAGGTCCAACAAACCCTCACCCCTAGCACACGTACCAGTGAATGGTGACTTTGTCATTTTCCCTAGAAAATAAGATTCACAACTATCATCTGACTTTAGGTCAAATGACTCCAAGATTCCATCCTTTTGGAGTTGGCCTATGCGTTTCTTGCTCACATGTCAAAGACGACAATGCGTTGGCCTATGCGTTTCTTGCTCACATGTCCAAGACAACAATGCCATCATGATGCTTTATCCAAGCTAGTGGAAGAATCGATACACAACACACTATTTCCTAGGTTATCTACAACCGACATAGTTTCATACACACCATCACAAGGTAATGCTTTAAACTAAAGAACATTATTAAAGAAAGCATTAATACCACCACATTCATTATCAAACGAAAAGGTAAAACCTTGATTGTACAAACCATGAAAGGAAATAATATTTCTCGCCATTTCAGACGAATAACAACATTTATTCAAATCTAATGTTAACCCACTACTTAGCAACAAAGAATAAACTCCAATCTTGGTGATAGGTGTAACTTTCCTATTCCCCATGATCAGGTTTATCTTCCCATGCTCTATATTCTCACTTCTTCTTAGTCCCTGCAAATCAGAACATATGTGAATACCACAACCTGTATCAAGGACCCAAGAATTAGAATAGGTTGAGTTATTAGACAATATAGTGTAAATACCTGCATGGTTGGGTTTCACTTTCCCATCCTTAACATCTTGCAAGTACTTTGGGCAGTTTCGCTTCCAGTGCGCCTTTTCATGGAAATAGAAGCATTCAGCCTCACTAGGGTTGGCAGAAGGAGTGACAAAACCTTTCTTGGTTCCACTTAAAGAGGAGCCATCAAGGGACTTTCCCTTGGTACCCTTCGAAGGGCTCTTCCTCTTCTTCCCTTTATGTCACACCCCGAACCAGACGGCGGAATCGTCCGGGGGCTCGTGTCACTATCAATTGAATTATCATCACAATGAATATACATGAAACATAACACAATCATCACCAAACATTACATATTACAACTGGTATTTTTCACATCAAGTACATTGTCTTGGGTTACATATTCCAAAATATTAATTGCACGATGATTGATATTACACAAAAATAAATCCACACACTTGAAGGTTCTTCTGCTTAACGGTTACCTGAGAATACAAGTTATTTTGAAAACGGTCAACATATATAATGTTGGTGAGTTCATAAGCATGTTTGAATAAAAGATTTTTGTATTGTTTGTAAAACACAGAAAATCCGATATTTTCTATAAAAAATCTGAGAAATGATGTGAAAATCGAGTATAGATGCATGTGTGAATTTCATAGTAAAAACATGTATAAGTATGCACTCCAAATTTCTTTATATTTTTCTGTGGTAAGTAAAAGGTAATTGAATAATAGTGTTTCCCCAGAAAATCCGATATTTTCTGATTTATAAAAATGTTACGGTCCTTGCATTATCGTATGATTTGCTTTGTATCAATATGATTCACGAGTTTTGATTTCCGTAATGTCGCGATGGTAATGGATCTCTATGTGAGTCGTTATAACCATGCATGATAGTGACTGATTTGCCTGTCTTGGCATTTTTCCAAACGCCGGATTTTGATCAAGGTTTTGTCACCCTAGACTGGCCTAGTCTAACTGTAGCGAACAGCTCAGGTGTGGGGGAGTCATCCCCGTATAGATCTATACACAAACTCTCGCTCTCCCTCTAGTAGACTCTGATTATAACTACATGTTACAGCCATACACTCAATGGTGTCAACCGACAAGTCTCACTAGATCCCAATTGTTGCCACATGAATATGTATAACGTTATATGTATTTAGAATTATGAACACCAGATGATACATGAACGTGAAAGGATAAGGCCCAACAAACATGAAGAAAAGACAATTGTGGCCCATTAGACATGTAAGTTATTTCCAGGCTTGTTAAGTATGCAATGGACACACTAAAGTCCATTAAGCATATGATGAATTATTCCACGCTAAATTAGTATGTAAATGGGCCACTAAGGCCCAATAACATGTAAAGGGTAATTTAGGCCCATAAAGCATGTAATTGGATCGCGAAGGCCCAATCGACATGAAATGATTATATTGGGCCCAATAAACATGCGTATGGATCACGAAGGCCCAATAAGCACATATAGTGAGTACTAGGCCCAATAGTCGTATTGTTGTTGTATATCGTTTGTTTGTGATAGTATAGTTCATTTAGTCAAAACATTTATCCATAGTGTTATAAAAAGCCCAGTGTTTTGTTATAATGATATTTTTAGTTCGATACGTCAAAATTCTATACTTTGAACCCGTATTTATTACAAAATTTCATTTTAGGTCCCTTAAGAACTAATTTGAACATTCAAAGTCTTATTTTTACATAAAATGTCATTTTTGGTCTATTTTATTTAAAAATGACATTTTAGCTCATAAATTTATAAAAATCTATATTTTGCCCCAAATTGTTTAGTAATTGACGGGTTTGGCCCAAAAATACATATATTGACATTTTCAGCCCATCTTTGCAGAAAATTACATTTTCAGCCCTTATTTGAATAAAATGACATTTTCGGCCCAATTATTATAAAATTAACATTTTGGCCCAATTTTGAAATAGGTGTCATTTTCAGCCCCTAAACTTGTAAGTTTTCATTTTTTTGACTCAAGTTTTGATCAAATAACATTTTAGTCCATGAAAAGTTATATTTTCTCAATTTGGGCCCAAAAAGCCGTAAGGCCCAAACTAAGGCCCATAATGCAAAATATTACACTTTTGGTCCTTTGGAAGGTATAGTTGTTATAAAACTCATTTTTATACAAATGTGACCCTTTTGATCCTTACAAAACCGTAAGTGACAAAAATTATCCCAATCTTTTGTTTACTTGTCAAAAATGATCCTTATACAAGATTTTTGTCTTGTTTTTCACATCTTAGGCATGTATAACACTTTTATCCTTGTAGTATGATGTTTAGAGTGTTTTAGTTTATGAATCTCACCCATTTTTGTTAGAGTATTCGAGATTCATCAAGATTTATCACATAATCACAACATAAACCAAGAAAATCACACATAACATGCATAAATACATAGATCTACACATAAACACTAGTATTCTCCCCCAAAAACATGTAAAAACCGAAAACAAGGGGGTATGAACTCACCTTGTGGTGATGGATAAGTTTTGAAGAAGAAATGGAAGAAGATGGTGTGATTTTTGGCTCTAATTAGCTCCTTGAGGGGACCTTCGAATTTTTGAGGAGTTCTAGGGAGCATGATCACGAAATTAAGGTGGTAAGAAGAGTGAATGAGCTTAAAAAGAAAATATGTTACTTAGGTTTGTGAGATCTTACCACTAGAGTGTAACTTGGAGTGATTTTTGGATGAAAAACGTCCTTGGAATGCTCTAAATCTCGAAAATTCTTGATGAAAGGGGAGAGATGTTCTTGAAAGTGTATTTGGAGAGAGTTTGATATTGTGTGTGTGTGTGTGTTTCTTGCTCTCGGCCGAAGGAATAGGGAATAAGAATAGAGGGGAGAGAGGGGTGAGGATGTGATGGATACATAGATGCATGAGATTTATGGATTACTTAATGGTTAATTTGCATGGAAGACCATCATGCAAATGTGATGTGTCAATTGCAAGTTAATTATTCTCCCCTTTTTTACACACACACACACACATATATATATATATATATATATATATATATATATATATATATATATATATATATATATATATATATATATATATATATATTTGTATATGCATTGGGCCGAGATTTTTAGGTTAGGAGGAATAAGAATGAGATAGTTTGGGCCCATTCTAAGCTTGGTTCGAATTCATGGAGCCCAATAATGGTTTTCGGCCCATTGGGCCCTTGTGAACATTCACGGCCCAATAAGGTATAAGGGAAGGGGTTTATGGCCCATTAGGGCTAATTAATTTATTTATGGCCCAATAAGGCCCATTAAGGGTAAACTAATCCATTTTAGGCCCATTATGGCCCAAAATCTTAAGTTTTATGAATGTGGGTCCAATTAGAGCCCATTTAAGGGTTCAAACCCAAAGTAGTCAAATTGGAAGCTTATTGGTCCATTAGACCCAATAAGGAAGTCCTAGTTCATAGTGAGCTTAAACCGGGATTCGTAGGGTTTTCAACCCCCAATTGACTATTTGAAACGTTTTTTATAAAGTTTTGGACTTCACAATGGATTTTGATGGGAGTTTGTTGTCGTTGAGTGAGCATCATACATATTATCAAGTTAGGGTTACGATTGTTATCATAGTTAATGTTTGCAAGAGCATAGAATTTCCTAGCTAAAATTGCTAGTTGTGACACTTTACCTTTACCGATATCCAGAACAGGGGCGTTGGTAGGAGTAGAAGTAGTAACAACCGATTTACCTTTAAGACCACTTTCCGCGGTCTTCAAAAGTCCTTGAAGCTTGCTGAGTGTAACTTCCTCCTTGTTCATGTGATATGTCATCCGAAATTGATCATAGCACGAAGGTAAGGAGTGCAAAATGATGTCAATTGCCAACTCCTCGGGGAAGTTCACATTCAATTTCAGGAAACGGTCCACGAATCTTTTCATTTTCTGCATGTGGCCCGTGATGGGTTCACCATCATTCATCCGGGTTGTTATCATGGAGGAGATGATTTCATTCCGCTCTTGACGAGCACTCTGATGGTACCTGTCCATCAAGTCTGGTGCATTTCAAAAGGGTAAAAGTCCTCATAGGACTTTTGGAGCTCGGCTGTCATCGTGGCCAACATGATACATGCCACCTTAGTAGCATCTCTCTCATGTGCTTGGAATTCAGCGATCTCCTCTGGAGTAGCAGATGACTCATCAAGTTGCTTCAGCTCCTTGTCGAGGACATTTCCTTGTCCTCATACCGAGTGACCATCCTGATGTTCCTGATCCAATCCATAAAGTTGGATCCATCGAAGATGACTCTCCCACAAAGGTTCATGAGAGAGAAGGAGCCGGTAGGGTTTGAGCCAGAAGTAGCATTGTTGGAAGACATCTGAAAAAGAAGAAGGACAAGTCCTTAATAAGACACCCAAATGTAATATTAAGGCTAGGACCAAACACAATATTTTATAACTTAGAAGAGGGATGTTGTAATCCAAGCTATAAAATATTTGAAGGTAGGTGAATGACGATTCACCAATTTCCACCATGAAAAACGAAATAAATTATTAGGTTTTAATTGGTTTTGAAACTCCTAGATTCTTTTGAGATTCATTGAACTTTTCAATGACATGTTTCAATCTCGATTGTGCTCTTCAGGTTTGTGACTGGGATGCCGAGGATCACAAAACAAGGTGTGAATTAACCATGCAAATTACTTGGTACTCTTAATGTTTATCACCTAACCGATGTGCCGGTTAACCACACACGCTCCACCAATCTACGATAAACCTTAAGCCACCCTTTGCCTACCTTGTTAAGTCCAGGTTAGTATGTCGGTTAACCACACACGCTCCACTAACGACTTAAGCAAAGTGCAAAGTGTAATTTCATGGGTTAGCACCTTATTCACATTTTCCTAAAGTAACTAAGATTGGGAATTTATAAAACATTTAGTTACTTTACAATCATCATACTTTTAATGAGGATTAAAGTCATTGTCCTACCCGTTCGGCTAACGACCCTCCACCAGTCAAGGAAGCGGTGGGTGAGAGTGGACACCATTAAGCTGCCATTTTATAGGCAATAATCTTATACCCCCCTTAGAGACCGGCTTCGTGAATGAGGCCTACTAACGGTAAAACGACTTGTTCTTATACATACACACACACATACACACACACACACACACATATATATATATATATATATATATATATATATATATATATATATATTATTAACTTATAATATTATAAAGTATAAGGGTTGAATTTTAACTTTTAAAATTCTAGGGGTTGGAACTAAAGTTTTTAAAGTGACTTTACATGTTCCAAAACTTGAGGGCAGGTTTTGTAACTTTCAAAACTTTTCAACTTTCATAACTTATGAGTTAATGGTTTATTAAAATGAGAGGCTTTTCATTTTATGTAACCTATGTGTTCATTTAATGGACTTTAAAAGAAAGACTTTTGGTAATCCATAACTTGAGGAAAAATTATGGATTCCATTAAAACACATCAAGATCAAGAATTAGACTAACAAAATAATTCTTATGATCTATCAAACTCATAAGTTCATGAACATGCATATCAACAATTTCAAGAATCATAAACAACACATACAAAACTTGAAAATTTGATAATAGCCATTGTAAATGGATTAGCATAACCATTATACCATCTAAAACAAGTTTTATAAGACCAAAACAGTTTAGGGTAATGTTTCTAGTCCATTTCCAGCAGCAAAACTTGAAAATCCGCATCCAGGGGCTCCTACTCGGCGAGTGCAAGAACCTACTTGACGAGTAGGATGAATTATCACATGGACTCGTTGAGTTCCCCCATGGACTCGGCAAGTTCATGTCGCAGAATGCAGAATACTTGAGTTTTTCAACAATTTGCATCAAGTATCAAGAAAACAAGCCTAGGCTCTAATACCACTAAAGGGTTTTGAGCATTCTAACACTCCTAAGGTGTACATGCAACCCTAGAAACCTTGGATCTATGTTTTCTCTAAGATACATGCAAATAATAAATTTCCAAGGTTTACATTCTAACTAGCATGGCATGGGGAACTTGAATCATAAAATCCTAGAAGAATTACATACCTTTTAGTAGTGGTTGATTCCTTGGAGTTTGAGAGCCTAGCACCAATAATGTGGATGCCTCAAATGGAAGTCACAAATCACCACAAACTTTAGAAACCTTTAGAAAGAGTATGGACACTTGTAGAAATCAGCTACCTTTGCTCACACACACTCTAGTGCCATTTCAAGTGCCAAGGACTCCTTTATATAGTGTGGTGGATTAGGGTTACATTCATGTAAACGCTAATACCCATGACCTTTCATTTCCATGAGATCCATGGGTTAAAGCTCCATGGACTATCCATGGACTTTCCATGCAAGCCTAGCCCATTCTAAATAAGCAATAGCCCACACTATATAAATACAAGAGTCCATATTTAATTAGTCACCTTTTTGATCACCCAATTAATTCTAAATTAATTCTAGATCAATACTAATTAAATAATATGATTTTCTATTAATATATTAGAACTTATAATATATTAATAAATCATAACTTTATACCATTCTCAAAAGGTTATCCATATAAATTGTTCGGGTGAAGTGCAACCCAAATGGACCATGCCGGGTCGGGTCAAGTACATCTCAAATATAGTTATGGACTTAGACACCTTATCCAACAGTTTGTACCCAAGAGAAATCAGATTATCCAAGATGAAGTAAAAAAAACTTCTTAAAACATGGATGATTAAGGAGGTCAGGTTCCAAAGGTGGCTAGCCAACGTGGTCGTCGTACAAAAGAAGAATGGTAAATGGAGAGTATATATGGACTATACGGATCTTAACAAGGCTTGTCCTAAGGATCCTTTCCCTTACCACATATAGATTCCATGATAGATTCTACCGCTGGCCATGAACTTTTGTCATTCATGGATGCATCAACAGGGTTCCAACAAACTCAAATGGAACCATCTGACCAAAAGGATACCGCATTCATAACCCCAATAGGTATATATTGCTTTACTACTTTGCCCTTTGGTCTTAAAAACGTAGGTGCAACATACCAAAGGCTAGTTAACTGGATATTCAAGGATAAACTGGGGGACACCATGGAAGTCTAACTCAATGACATTGTGGTCAAGTCAAAGAAAGTTAAAGATCACCTTAAGGATCTTGAAGAAGCTTTCAACATACTAGACTAATATAGCATGAAGATAAAGCCCTCCAAATGCCATTTTGGAATGAGATCAGGCAAGTTCCTCAGATACATGGTGACTAAATGTGGAACAGAAGCATGTCCTGGGCAAATAAAGTCCATTATCGATCTAAGATCCCCATCCTCGACAAAGGATATTCAAACACTAACATGAAGAATAGCAGCCCAAAACATATTCATCTCAAGATCCTCAGAGAGGTGTAAACCTTTCTATTATATCTCCAAGAAAAACAAAAGGTTTGAGTTGACCAAAGAGCACGAAGATGCTTTTCAGGAACTTAAAAATTATTTATGTTCAACACCCTTGCTAGTGAAACCACTATATTGGGAGCCACTCCTTCTATACCTTTCAGTATCCTCTGACGCTATAAGTGTTGTTTTAGCCAATGATCTTAACAGGGACCAACATCTCATCTACTATGTAAGTAAAAGTCTCTTTGATCATGAGACAATGTACTCCTTTCTTGAAAAACTAATACTTGCATTAGTAACTTCCACAAACAAAATCAAGCTCGCAATTAAACAAGAACATTAAATTCGGATTTGGGGGTTTCGGGTTTGAAACCCCATGGCTCAACCTTAAAACTCAAAAATCTCACAACCATTTATTGGTTGGATTTTGGAGATAAATCAAACAGTGAAACCATAACATTAAACTCATAAAAACATCACTAATGGGGCATGAATTTTAGATTTTCAATTTAACAAAACCCCTAACTTGAATTTGGGTAAAATGGAGATAAAACCACATTTTTGATGAAAGATCTTAAGAAGATTTGATCAATGATTCATCTAGAAATTCCAAACATCAAAACACCATGAATCTTGAAGGAAAAATTGATTATAAAGGTGGAAAAAAGGTTGAAATTGAACGTAGAAGAAATGATACGAAGTGAATAAGAAAAGGAGGCAAAAATGGTGATTTAATATGTTCAGCGTCGGAAGTGTGGCATGCTTTTCTATGGGGCATGGTGCGCCTATGAAAGTTTGGCCAACTTGCCATTTTTGGTCCCCATTCCAAAAATCGTTGCAAAAATGGTCCCCAACTCAACTAAAATTTTAAGATGGATCAAATTTAGTCCTTCTACCATATAAAGTATAAAAACATGGTTCTAATCACTTAGTTATTCAACTTCCCAAGTCAAACACAAGTTTTCGTAACTTGTCACATTTGGACCCTTAACTTTAAATTTTTCATTTGACGTCCAAACTCCATCAAAATTTATTTATGATTTAGCAACAAAGTTTATTATGGTTATTAATCTAAATAATTTAAATTACTTATTATCGTATTTTATTTCAATTTATTTTATTTTAATTTAATGAAAATTTTTATTTTTACCAAAAACGCCTGAAACCTTTAGCCCCAAATAACATGATGTTTAAGCGTGAGAAAATTCAAAGAGTCTACTTGTAAAGAGGTCCTTACAACCACGTTGTCATAAGTTTTCTCCAAAATATTTGGTAAGACAAAAAGGGGATTTAATCCATGTTGGTTCAGTTTATACAAAATTTCGTTCGAATACAATTTGAAGGAAAAGGTTACGTTCTTCTTATATTTTTATTTATACGTTGATGATGTCGAAGAAGGTGATAACAAATCTTTCATAACTGAAGGATTCCAAAAATATTTGAAGTTTATATCGGTGGCCCAAAGAGTACTTATAATCAAGTCCAACAAAGCTGTGAAGACTTGATGAATTAAAATAACACATTGCATATTCGTTTGCTAAGCAATCTAATCAAAACAATGTTTTGTATGAGACCCGATTAGTTGCTTCTGTTTGATTTCTTCTACATCAAGTTTTAACATTACAAAGCCACGACGAGTCACGAAATTCAAGTAATCAAGGAAACTGTAGAGAGTTGTTGAAGTTTTTGGCAGGCCACAATGAGGAAACAAGAAAAATCTTCTTGCAAAATGAACCGGGAAATCTAATGTTATCCTCTCATAAAATCCAACTAAATATAGTATCGTCTGGTGTTATTGAAACTAGTAAGTTTATAATTGAAGATATTGGGGATGGCTACTTTTTTATTTTGGTTTATGAATGCCGTAATGTTCCTACCAAAGAACAAATAACACTTGTTCTTCGGTATGTCGATAAAAAAAGGTTATGTCATTGAATGCTTTCTTGGGATTATACACATCCCAAATACTAGATCTTTGTCCTTGAAAGCAGTCATTGATTCATTACTTGCAGTACATAAGCTTAGTGTGTCACGAATTTTTGGGCTAGGCTATGATGGAGCTAGCAATATGTGAGGTAAGTTTAATTGTCTCAAGAGTCTGATTTTAATGGATAATAGTTCAACATTTTATGCACGTTGCTTTGCACATCTAACTCTAATTGGTCCTTGTTTGGTGTAACTAAGAATCATATAGATATTGCTTTGCTTTTCACTATGATTAGTGAGTTAGTGTATGTTGCTAGAGCGTCATGTAAGCGTAAATATATGCTTGGTGAGAAACAAACTGAGAAGAGTTTGGAAGCAATAGATATTGGAATTGAAAATGGTAAAGGGAAGAATATATTATTCAAGGGAAACCGATACAAGTTTGGGATCTCATTATACAACATTAGTAAACAACAATATCTTATTCTTTTCTATAATTGGCATACTTGAATATGTTATCGATGACTGTGGGAGCTCTGAACAAAAGGCAGAAGAAATAGTATTACACAAACAAAGATTATTAGGCCAAACAGAGTGGAGTCGCCAAATAAAGTCGCTAAGCTCGCTAAGGGCATCGGAATACCGCCCCTAGCCCTCGTTAGGGGGCTCGCTAGATGAAGCTCGTCACGGGATTAGCGAGAGGAGCGAGGGAAGGGTGCTTTACCGATCAATATGCAAAATCAGTTTTAAAATCATATTCAACAATCAATCACAAAAATAAGGATGCAAAATTAGAAATCATATGCTTGGAGCTTCAATCAATCAGATGGAGAGTAAAAACAAAAATCGGTACTGTTGCAGAGAAAATCGCCTGAACAGCGGAGCATACGCACCTGATGGTGGCGATGGAAGAAAACGATTGTAGGCAATGGAAGAAAAGACAATTGCAAGGTCGGGGGTACTTGGGAGGCGACATGCTCGATGAGAAACAGAACACGATGGATGGAGGTTGTTGGGTATAACTGAAGGGTAATTTTGTCTTTAACCTATTTTGAAATTCCAAACACCCTCTAGTATATATATAGAATTAAAACTTGGAGAAAGTGGATCATCCCCAAATTGACCAATTTTGTCATTTAGCCTTTCTAAACATTCCTCTTCATAAAAATATGTATTTATTTTTTTTAGTTGAAACAATTAGGGTAAATTTTGAAATATTAGAAAAGTTTTCATTTTTAATTGTTTGAGTTTTAAAAAAATATATATAATTTAATTAAATTTGAAAAAAATATAAAATGTTAGGAGTGTTACCACTCCCTATGAAATGCTAACAATTTAGTGGTAAAATGAAAAAATGATGTGGGATTCAAAAAAAATAAGGTGACAAGATGCTAGCCTCAGTTTAACCTATATATACTTTTACTCATAAATCACTTAGAAACCAAGCGATCCTAACGTTATTATTTATCATTTTGTACGTTGGCCATAAGAACACGTGAACAAGGACATAGACGATGGTTACCCATTTTCTTTTTATATCCATTTGTTTGTCCTTTGTGTTTCCAAAGCTAATGACCACCACTAGAAAATGGTTGGTTCATTTAAATGATCCTTCCCATGTAAGAGTTGATCTTTGGTTTCCAATCGTCGAACATTACACTCCTTCGAGCTTCTTCTTCCAATGCTAATGACAACCCCTACAAGAAGGTTATATTTTCTTTGTCATATCGAGATTTTCATTTTTTTCGTACTTATACTTTTGTTAAATTAATATAGAGGTTAATTATTTTTGTGAAGTATTCAAGTAAAGAAGGTTTACTTTTTTTGAAAATACGGTTCCGGAATAAACAATTCATGATAAGTCCCTTTGGTATGCATACAACGAACAACTTTCGTTGCCACTATGGCAGCCCGCCCCTATCGTTATCGTTGCTACGAACAACTTTCGTTGCTACTATGGTCTTATCATTGTCCCCATCATGATTTATCATGCACGACCAACCAGAAAGTTTTGAATGCATTTAACCTTTGACCAAACAATGAGAAACCTTTTATTATATAATTTTTTATATTAAAAAAACAATGTGTAGTGGTGGGTATGCCGTATGCCAATCACATGTGGTGCTTGTGTGGTGATGATGTCTTAGTAACATATATCCCATTATATTTATTGCAATTGTGTGTATACGAGATGCTAGTTGTATGTATTGGAGATGGCCTAATACCATGAGTTAAGAAATCTAAATAACAGAAAAACTTAATAATTGACTCTAAGGATGGTGAGAGTCAGCCCTCCAACCCTAATGCTGTATATAAGCTTTCTTTTTTCTCTTTTGATTTTCATCCATCCCAATCCATATCAACCTAAATACAAATAAGGTAACCCTTCCATCTTAAAAGTTATAGAAT
The DNA here is from genome assembly GCF_052849685.1 of Lactuca virosa. Lineage (NCBI taxonomy): Eukaryota > Viridiplantae > Streptophyta > Magnoliopsida > Asterales > Asteraceae > Lactuca > Lactuca virosa. Next base: position 106,574,958 of record NC_136426.1, on the reverse strand, counting down.
TCTTTTTAAAATTATTTAGAACCATTTAAATATAAATAAAAATAACATTTCATTAATAAAGTGTTACTACAAACGACAACTAAAATTTTAAAACGTCAGTTAAATCCTAAAATGATAACTAAATAAAATGGTAAATTTTAAAACTCACAATTCCAACGACTTTTTCTACGGTTTGATTTGAACCCATATTTTTTAATTTGTGACAGTTAGATTCCGTTTGGAATAGAATAGGTTAAGATTGGAATGGAATAGATTACGATTAGAATCAAATAGATTAAGAAAGGAGAAAGTTAATTGTTTAAGTAAATGTGAATTGTGAAGAGGTTGAGACTTGAGACTTGAGAGTGTTATATATAGAAGACGAAGAGAGAGAAGAGGGAGCAACGGCTCCATATACCAGCGACAGGTTCAATATATGCATATTTTCGATTCTTTTTGTGCAGGTTAGAAGGAAAGGTGGCATTGATAACGGGAGCAGCAAGTGGTGTTGGGAAATGTACAGCAAAGCTCTTTGCAGAACATGGTGCAAAAGTCGTCATTGCCGACATCCAAGATCAACTCGGTCAAGCAGTATGTGAAGCCATAGGCTCATCAAGCTCGATATATGTCCATTGTGATGTATCAATTGAAGAAGATGTCAAAAACGCGGTAGATATTGCAGTAGCAACTTATGGGAAACTTGACATCATGTTCAATAATGCAGCAACACTTGATCCTAGCAAGTACCGGATCATTGACAATGAAAAAACAGAGTTTGAACGTGTGCTTAGTGTCAACGTCACAGGCGTCTTTCTAGGGATGAAACATGCTGCTAGGGTTATGGTTCCAGCAAGAGCTGGCTCAATAATATCAACAGGTAGTGTTGCTTCGAATATCGGTGGTGTGGCCTCACATGCTTACTGTTGTGCGAAGCATGCTGTAGTAGGTTTGACAAAAAATGTGGCAGTAGAGCTTGGACAATTTGGTATTCGAGTTAACTGTGTGTCACCTTATGCGATGGCTACACCAATAGCCACAAGTTTTGTTGGGCTTGAGGGGGAGGCTTTCGAGAACCTGGTAAACTCACTTGCGAACCTTAAGGGTGTGACATGTGTTACCGATGATGTTGCTAAAGCTGCCCTTTTTTTGGCGAGCGATGAGGCTAAGTACATTAGTGGACATAATTTGTTTATCGATGGTGGATTTACTATTGTTAATCCATCATTCAACATGTTTCAATATCCAGAGGATTCTTAAGTTGAGATATTTCATCATTATTTATGTTTTTTAGTATCACAAACATATAAGGCGTATGAATTCTAATCTTGAGGTTGTAATAAATAATCATCTGGAAATGAACATTGAAGTACCGTTGCATGCTTGATTGCACTCGAGTGACTGAGTGAGATATATATACCAAACTTTTACAAAAAAATTGAAATTTACAAGGGCCTGTTATGTCATTGCTCTAAGATGCATAGGTCATGAAAAACATACATATTAAATCATTCTCTTAAACTACTCCATTGGAGACAAAAGTTGGCGACGTTTAGGAGTTTAAAATCAATGTATTGGTGTTTTCGTTATGTGTTCTTGGTCTACTCATTTCATTTATTTATTTATTTATTTTCTTGTGAACAACTAACACATTAAATCATTCTCTTAAACTACTCCATTGTTCACCGGACTTGAACCCTCAACCCAACCTCTTAGTGAAACTTTTTGGTCCTTTGGTTCTACATATTTTATTTGATGTTAACGTACAAGTTTTAGGTTGAAACTGATGCATGGGTTGATAGTCGAAGAGTTTTCTGCTTTTCTTCCAACACCTTCACATAGGGTTGTAAACGAATTGAACGTTCAACGAACTGTTTGTGAACCGTTCGGCGGGAAGTTTGTTTAAGTTCGTTTATTTAATAAACGAACGAACATGAATACAAATTCTCATTCGTTTAGTTAAACGAACGAATATGAACAATGGTTTCGTTCGTTCAATTATGTTCATGAACGTTCATTCATGTTCTTCGTTTACGTTTGTTCATGTTCGTTCATTAAGTTCCTTTTATCTTCATATATGTTTAATTGTGGTTGATTACATTACTATATTATATGTTTATTTATGTTCATATATGTTTGTTTATCTTCGTTTGTTTATGTTCGTTTGTTTATATTTGTTTAGCATGTTCACGAACATAAACGAACGAACATGAACAATGTAATTTGTTAAACGAACGAACATGAACAAAAAAAACTTGTTCGTTTAACCGCTCGTGTTCGTTCATTTGTTCGGTTAACTTAAACGAACGAACATGAACAAGCCCCGTTCGTGTTCGTTTGGTTCGTTTACAGCCCTACCTTCACACACTAAATTAATTGCACGAAAAGCACAAAAAGGCCCCCTGTCTAGCTTCGGTCAATGCCCAGAAAACACAGCCCATCCAAGCTATGTTAGGCCTGTACCGTTTTTAACTGGAAAGTAAGTCTGTTAGAGTGCACAAGCTCACGGGCTTTTGCTTGGCCCTATGCCTAAAAGGCTCACACTTTTTTTTCAAAAAAGTTTTTCTAACATTTATTTTTAATATTAGTTTATAATATGTGGGAACTACGGTTATAAAAATTAATTAAACTTTCATATTAAAACTCAAAATTATTAATCAATTATTTTAAATAAATTATTAATTAAGAAATATTTTTTTAGTTATATAAAATTATAATTATTAATTTAAATAAATACGTGAAATTATATGACTTTATAATCTGTATTAACATTATTTTATTTTTTATTCTAATGTTATTAATTTAATGTAATTAGAGTGGAATTTAAAATTTGAACTTTAAAATGGAGAATTAATAAGTTGACAAGTGACGTGACATTAATTAGGAAGCCTAATAAGATAACACATGACAAAAGGATAATAAGTCTATTCTTTTATTAGAGTACAAAAATACTAGCTAGCTATTAAAGACATCATTATTAAGAGTAGTTTATCGTTTAATGTTGTCTTGCATTTATTTATGGGAAACAGAGTAATCTAACCACATTTTAGTTAACTATCAATAAAAAATAATATTTTTTAACTAATCATTCTCTCCGGAATAACTATTCCGGGCCAAACCAAAATTGACCAAGCACATTAGTATGGCCTAATGCTACATATATGGGGTCCACACCGAGAAAATTGGAATACACATTTTGAAAATTGGGAATCCGAAACTCTTCTTACTACAATTTCGGACTTAGTTTTTAAGGTTATAAGGCATAGATTAGACAAACCAGTTGGACTTCAACTCTTCTACTTACTTGTATTTTACTTTAAAAATAAATTTTTGTATTCCAAAGTGTGTAGATCATGTTGGAAATTCAGAGAACAAGTCCGAAATTTGTAGTATTTTTATTATTTTTAGTTAACATGTGAGAACCGTATGAGAACCTTAAAATGTGTGGAGCACCATTTTTACTGACGGAAAAACTCTACATTAGTCATTACAAGTCATTCTAGAATGGTATATTCGCTCCGGAATACGAAGAACCCAGTACCTGGAATGTTGTTGTTCTGGAATGACACTCCGGAATAGCATTTCAATATATGCTTACTTTTGTATATTATAATTAATTTTGATATTTATTTGCATTAAATCAATAGTCGTATTATGTAACGCCCGTAGATCCGGGCTAGTCAATTTAGAGACGATAAGCATCAAAAATGACTTTTTGATGGAAGATTATTTAGAAGGAGTAATTTTAACTAAGTTGTAGTATATGTTAGAAGGATTCCGTACATATAAAGAACGCCGAAATCCGAGTTATAACGAAGAAGTTATGACCTGTCGAAGTTTCGCGACAGAACCGGCACGACACAGCGCGACGTAAATAGTGAATTTACGTTAGAGCGATATTTGGCCTTAGCGATCTAAATGAAAGTCGTAGAATACGTTAAACCGAGAGGGTGCATAAAAAGAACGTCTAAATCTGACTTCGTATGAGGAAGATGATTTTTCGAAGTTTCAGCATTAACAATATGCAGCTCGAAACTCGAGATTGAGGTCGAGTGATATTTAGCCAAAACTTTCTAAATGAGAATTAAAGATCTCATCAATAGTAGTCCAACGATAAAAAGACAGACGAAAACGGAGTTCAGATGAATGAGTTATGAATTTCGAACGGAGTTTTCCTGTCCCGGCCTACTAAAAATAATATATTAATAATATATTAAAATTAAAATCAAAATTAGCCAACGGAGTCTAAACGAGAGTTGTAGAGCATAATCTCACCTACGCGTGGATATAAAGAACGTCGAAAACGGAGTTCGTATGCGAAAGTTATGAATTTCTGAAGTTCGGGGCGCGAAACCCCAAAACTGTCAGAATTCACGACGTGAATACAGTGTTCACGACGTGAACTCAGTATTTATGACTTCTGGAGCCTGACAGACGCAAGTGGCGATGACGCACCTGATGACTATTGAATTCACGACGTGAAAACTTAAAATTCACGACGTGAGAGCTGAAAAATGACCCTATAAATAGAAATCGAGGGTCAGCCGATTTTGGTTGCTCCTTCTCATATCTCTCACTTCCGATACCCTCTCTAAGCCCTATTTTAACCCCCCGAAGCCCCGGTATCATCCCGAGACCCAAAGCGAGTCCCGAAGCCCGAAGATCCCGAGAAGAAAAGAGTTTCCGAGCCGAAGCTCTGCCCGCGAGAAGTCCGGTGTGTGAAGAGATCACAGTTTCACCGAAGGATACTACTTCTACGAGTCGTAGTGTTGCCCGATCATCTTCTGATCAAGTGAGTGTGTAGTCACTTTCTTCTAACACATAAATATTAAGTATTTGCTATGAAATACGTGCAATGTGTATAATATATTGTTGTTTATTTGAGATGATTGTGGAATGGATGAATTATATAAGTTTTAATGAGTTAAACTATATATGTATTTTGTATCTAAAAATATGTTGGGTAGAACATGGGTAGATGAGATTGTTGGTAGGTGATAAAAGATGGGTTGGACCATGAGATAAAAGGATAAAGAGATACAGTTGTTTTAGATCTGGATGTATGGATCAGATCAGGAGGTTAGTTTTAGATCCGAGAGTATGGATCAGATCAAGAGGTTAGTTTTAGATCCGAGAGTATGGATCAGATCAAGAGGTTAGTTTTAGATCCGGGAATATGGATTAGGTAATGAGGTAAATTTTAGATCCGGGAGTACGAATTATGTATTTTTGAACTATGTGTTCATTCGATAAGGTATCATGTGTATAGTCCCTTTTAGGAACGTGATTTTAATACGAGCATTGATTAAAGTATGGAATATATATATGTGTCTGAAATATTTGCTATTGCTCAAAACGTGTGTTATATATATAATTGATGATATACAACGTGCGAACCAGTTATGGTCCAATATGTGTTAAGATGTGTATATATGATATTATTATTTAAAACTTTGTGTTAAGTATACACTAGTTAGCGTTTCCTAAACGGAGATAGTATCGGAAATTGATTATAAGTATTGTAGGTTTGCCTAGTGATGGGTTAAGACTTAAATGGGATGTTTAGTTCAATTAAGTTTGGACATTGGGTAGTCTCTATTTAAGAGTACGTGCGTTGTGAGATTGATGATCGGTGGAGTACGTCCTACGTACAGAAGTACATTTTATGTACGAAGTCCTTTTCAAAGCTCTGTGTCTTGGGTGCTGCTTGTGCCAGGGTACTATTATGTTCTCGGGTACGAGACTTTCGCATACCAGAGTACTATAATGTGCCAGAAGTACTATCATGTACAAAGTCTTTTTGACAATTTTGTGTGTCGGTTACGGGAGCGTACGGGAGTACTCTAGTAGTATTTCCCCATACTTTTATTTTGAGAGAGCTTTGGAGTCAGCGTTTCTTTTATGAAGTGATCGACCGAGCTTCATATGTCAACGTTTTCTTTCACGAAGTAATTAAGGGAACTTCGTAGACTGCCTACTAAAGTGTGTCGGTAATAGACCACTGCTAGGTATGTCTGGTGTTATATTGCTGGATAGGGTGCGTCTGGGGGTGAAATACCTCATGTATTCAGGGCACTGCTAGGCAAAGTTCGATGCTGGGATAGGTAGAGTCTGGGGGTATAATACCTCATGATAGTCGGACCACGCCTAGGCATTGTTATCTAGATAACTACCCGTGACTTAATTGTCTTGTGGTTCTTTCTTTTACGAACGAAGGTTCGTGGTGAAACTTATTCCATTCCCCTCATTTGATGTCTTTATTGATCCTCGTTTGCTTCCAGGGAATTTCCGAAGCATCTTTGTCAGTTGTTGTTCATATCGATTCCTTACGCTAGATCTCGTAAGATCATTGTATAGGGTCAGTGTGTGGGGATCGACGGGATGGGATAGATTGTTTTAGAAATATGATTTATATGTGTTAATAATATTAGTGGTTTTGCAGGATCGAGATATACATTATTATCACGTGGTTTGAACTAAGAGCTTTCGTACTCTGTGCTCCTTAGGTGATTGAGTTCACCAGGGATATTTGAACTAAGTGTTCCCTAGATATTTTCGAACTAAGTGTTCATTAGGTGTTTTTGAACTAAGTGTTCATTAGGTGTTTTTAAACTAGGTGTTCATTAGGTATTATTGAACGGAGTGTGTTCAATGGGTGTTCTTGAACTAGGTGTTCATTAATTATTTTGAACTGCGTGTTCACCAGAGGTGATCTAAGAACCATGGCAGCACTAGACTTTGTGCCAATTCCATAGGGCAATTCTTAGGAATGAATGGGAGAAGGGTAATCGGTTCTTAGGGTCTTTATGAAATAAAGGAAGATAATGGGGGTGGGTAATTGGATTGATTGTTTGATAATTAAATATAATAATTATATTATTGTGGGTTGAAAACCCTATATGCTCACCAGGCTCCCAAGCCTGACCCTCTCAGTTTTCTTTATATTACAGGTTATGGCACGAGAGCATAAGTTGGCTGACATAACGAGAGATTTTGGATTATAGGCCAGTAGTTATGAATAACTGTTGTAAGGTCTATTTTGTTCTGTTTATGCTTTTGGTCTGTATTGAACATGACATCCCGAGATTTTGTTATATAATGAAAATACATTTCTTTAAATGAATGCTTTGATAAATTCTTATCATATTTTCGTTTTGGGAACAAATTCTGCAACTGTTTTCTTTAAAAGATTACTCTGATTTTAAAAACAAATCATAAACAAATCGGTCTTTTCTGGCCGTGAAATTGGGGATGTCACATATTAGTTTAGAGATCAATTTGTGTGGATGTTATTAAAAAAATGGGTTTTACAGACGAACAAATTACATTCCATTTAGAGGAGCTTTCAAAATTGTGGTCGATAAAGGTAAACTAAATTCAAAACTTTTGTTATAAATATAAGAGATATTTATATGGTAATATATTAAAAAGTAATTGAATTTGTTTTTTTGCAGTTAAAAAAACCAAATGTGGAAAAAAACAGTAAACCACCAAGGGCACCTATAAAATTAAGAAATAAATCAGACAGTGTGTTAGATCTTAAAATGAAAGCAAATAAAACTCTGAAAGATGTGACCAAAATAAGTTTAGAAAAACCTGTTATTTTTGATTGGTTGTGACTTTATAATATTTTTATGGCTACTGTTATGCAAGTTGGTCTTAATTTTGGAAAATCGCCTTTATTTAATGCGTATTTTAAGATTTTTATATTTCAGTCTCCATCATCCAGTGACTCGATTGATGAGGATATGTTCCCAATTGAAATTTGAAATACTACGTCTAGAAGGCAGCAACGACATCTTGTTTATACGAGTGCGTTAGAAATGATTTGTGATTATCAACGTGCGAAACAACAAATTGTAATACTAAAAATCTCAATGTCGTCTTCTGCGGTCGAGGAGCATAGAAAACTAGCATTGTATAACATGTAAATGTTCCTCGTTGCGATGTCTGAAGATATACGACAATTTGTGAACATAACGGACATCATCGAAGAAGCACGTAGGACAAGTGCAACAATAAAAGAACGAATGGAAGTGACTGATAATGGGTTCACCCTAATTGAGACTGTGACAACCTGAAATTTTCTTTTGTACGAACTCTACAGTCAAACACTTAAATTAAAAGTCAAATTCATTTCGGCTAATTTTTAGCTCGGTTTAAAGTCCTTTTGGGTATTTTTAAATATTTATTCTTCGAGAGAATAAACGAAAGGAAGTATTTTCTAGGATTATTGGGGAACAAATAAAACAATTAACACCTTAATAAGGTGTTACGGCCAAACATGAGGGGTAGGGCCGAAAACCCCTTTGACCGAGAACTCATGCTTAAGGCATGAGTTTACTCCTTCCTTCCTCATTTCTTACTTCCAAACTCAAGAACACCCACATTCTCTCTCAAGTATCATAAGAGCATCTTCCAAATCTTCCAAAAATGTAAGTGTTTCTTCTCTTGATTTGTTGATACAACACTTCATCTAGTAGTTATACATGATTTCATCCATGAAATCTCCACTTTTTCTTAGATCTTCAACTGTTCTTCAAGAACACCAAGAACACCAAGAACACACACTAGTGTTTTGGGCCGAAAACGCCCTCCTTTGCTTCCATATTGTAAGTATCTATCTCCTATACTTGTTATCTAGTAAGGATACTTGATTTAGGGCCTTGAAATCGTCATTTTCCAAGAACAAAAGGAGTTTTCGGTGTAGTGCATCTCCTTAAACCGAAAACCCTAAAGAAAGGTGCCTTTAAGACCTTAAAACGCACTTAAGGCTGTGGATAAAACTTAGAACCCCTATGCATGTTTGAAAGCCCTTGAAAATCACCACATGCACCAAATATCTTGAGTTTTCGGTCTTAACCTCATGGACCGAGAACCATTTGGACCGAAAACCTCATATAGACCGAAAACCATATGGACCGAAAACTCCTAGGAACATACCACTTGGACCGAAAGCTCCATTTGGTGACAATACACTCCTTTTATGCAATCATTTGTGATTGTAACACTTCAATATAAGTGTTTCCTAGACTATAAGGGTGTTATCCTTCTTAATTAGTTGAATATACACTAATTGTATACATATATGTGTCTTTATATGTTAATAGGATCCGTGTGTGTGTTCAAGTCTTCACTTGACACTTAGCATCCTTTTTTCCCGATCTTACATTCGCATCACTCATTTCAGGTGAGTTCATATCCCTTAATCAACCTTTGAAATGATTTTAAATGCTTTTATGGGGGGAATACAAGTTGAAACATTCTAGTTATTGCTTTAATCACATGTGATTAATGACTAGAACAAACAGAACGATTTTATTATTACTTTCAAATTGCTATCAAACTTATGGATTTCAAGCACTTCAAAACCTTTTATTAAACTCTTTTAGATGCTAAAACTGTTTCCAAACTCTTTTAAACTTACATTATTTTCAAACCCATATCTACACTAATATATTTATATAAGTAAGACTTGAAGGACTTAGGACTGATAGCTCACCTTATTTCTTGTTCCTTGTTTGGTTGTGGACTTAGGGTATCCTGTTATTTGTCCGAATGTCGTTGAAATCTTAGTTATATATCATATATATATATATATATATATATATATATATATATATATATATATATATATGTGTGTGTGTGTGTGTGTGTGTGTGTGTGTTGGATATAAAAGCTTTCACTTCAGTTCAGTACCTTTGTGTAACGAAGGCATATAAACAACATTACTATTTAACTATAATAGGTATAGTTAAGGGTTTACTACTCACTACTACTATTACATCGACACATACAAGAGTCAGTACAGTTATGAGTCAATACACACTATATACCATACAAGAGAACACACTATATACTATACAAGAGAATATACTATATACTAGTACAGAGAAAACATCACTACACTATGACACACTATACAAACATTTGAATACGATAAACTGAATGTGACATACTACTTCTCGATACGACACTTCATTGTGGTATCACTTTGTAACCAGAGTCTCCTGGAGGGAGAGCGGGCATTGTGTGTATAGATCTATACGGGACAGACACTCCCACATCCCGACTGCTAGCTACAGTCCCAGCCGATAAGGCCAAGGGGTGACAGAATGTTACCTCACTACATATGACACCGGAGGGTCATCAGTTATTCAGCCGTCGATCAGCATGGTTACATACGAGTTCACATTCAAACCTTTAATTAACCAATTAAGAATTAAAGGCAAAATAGACTCTCTGAGGCGTATTGTTCGTTTAATACCACCTGGGGTCTACATTTTTATTACTTTAGACTCCCTGAGGTGTACTGTACATTTAGTACTACCTGGAGTCTGTATTTCATCACTTTATGACCAGCAGTGTCACTGCTGAGGAAAAACATTATTTTCCTATGACATTTACTTTGTAATTCGGTCACATACACATTTAAGTAAACTATATTTTTCATAATGATAATTTTATTGGGGAAAATTCTTACATTTACAAAAGAGCAAACATACAAACAGTCGGGTCTTGGTAGAAGACTACATTTCAGTAGAAAATATAGGATTTTCTAGAGTGTTCAACTATTTACAAACATTTACAAACAATTATGAACATTTACACTACGTTGTTACAAACATTTTTATACAAGCAATGACAGAAATTACTTATGAACTCACCAGCGTTATGCTGATAAACTCTTTCAAAATAACTTGTATTCTCAGGTCATCAGTAGACAGGTGCCGATGAAGCTTTTGAGAAGATGGAGCACATACAAGACTCATCTTTTATTTTGATCATTCATTTTGGTGTCTTACATACTATACAGAACACGCTTGTATTAAAATTATTATATTAATGCAATGGATGTTGTTGCTTGTCTTTACTATTATGCATTGTTATGATACTGTACATGACGTCCTCCACCCCAGAACGTTTCCGCCGTTCCGGTTTTGGGGTGTGACAGATTGGTATCAGAGCATTGTTTATAGTGAATCGAGTACATCAACCCATAAAAGATATACAAACTATAAACGCAACGGGATTAAAACACTCTGACCAAGAATATATACTTTTAAATAATAAAATATTTAACTAAGTATATACATACATCTATTCATACCAGGGTCAGTATCATACTAGAACAGAACAAAAGTATTACGATTGTTGGACATCACAATTAGACTTAGAGACATATAGTCAAGTCTGGGAAGATATAGCCTGATCAACTATATTATCCGAGAAGTGACTAACATGTGCCTAAGAGTAGTTGTGGTGTTGCAACAAGTTTAAAAACTTACCAACACTACTACAACAAGAACATTAGAACAGAACTTAAACCCAAAATACTATGGGAGTATTTTGTGTTACTATAATTACTTTGTGCAAACTAACAAGGATCTCCATTAGTACGTCTATTAACTATTCTTTTCCCCTATTCTCACGTAGATAGCATGGCTGGCTTCCATCTTCCCGGCGATCCGTATTATCCCAACCAAGGCATTGGTGGATGGCTTGATGATGAGCCAGAAGATGATCACCCAATCCCTTTGGATGATCACCTCGCAGAAGGCTTTTCGGATGGCTCCGACTCCGAACCAAAGGTCAACAACCTACCCCAAGAAGGTCAAGTCCCAAACCTCAACCCCCGTCCGACATTTCAAGGTCCCACTCCCTTGTACGCCACAACCTAAGCTAGGGAGGATCAGCGAGGGAGGGAGGATCAGTTGACCGGGTCCTACCCATTATGGTCCGAAGGATTGCCCGGAATGACGAGCAAGGTCGTGCAGCCATCGACCGAGTGATGGAAGTGGACGCCAACTCTGGCATTAATACAGTCCGCATTCGCCAACTTGAAGAGGCTATGGAAAGGACTAGGAGGGCCAACGAGGCTCTGCAGCAACAGCTAGCTGCATCCCGAGCCGAAGTCATGGAACTCCGAGTACGCCAGAGGGCACAAGAGCGACATCTTCAAGAGGTTGTACGTCAACTAGCAGATCTGAGGGTTCGCCCGAGGGATACCCGTCGCCGGTAAAAGATGTCGACTCATCTTTACTTTTGGGATAAGGAATAGCCTTTCTTTTCTGTGCTCTATGGAGCACTTATCTGTAAAACATTCCTAACTTTTAAAGTAGTCTAACTAGACTTCTAAGCTGCCAACATTCTCCCTTATGCTTTGATGTAAGACCTACTGTTAGGTCACTTTTCCCGAACTCATTTTACATCATTAATACCAGTAATATTAGCATTTATCTAATCTATTGGAAAGTCCTTACTCTTGTGTTTCCCTACTCTATTGTTATACCTCTATCTAATAGTTGGACTATGGCGATTTAGTCCATGAAACACTCTCATCATACTTGCAATTGATTCTTACTATTATCATCATCCTTATAAACTTTCAGTAAAAGATGCCGCCTCGAAAGTGTCCGACCAGAAACACGCCTGTGAATCAAACTCCACCACCACCACCCCCTCCGCAGTTCGATGCGGTGATGTTTCAAGCAGCGGTGACCGCAACTGTGACCGCAGCCATGGCCCAAGTAAACTCTGGTGGTGCAAGTGGAGCTGGAACGGGCACAAACTCTAGCCATGGTGAAATCCACCCACGTATACGGGAGTGTACCTATAAAGATTTCATCAGCTGCAAACCAACATACTTCAACGGAACCGGAGGGATCATTGCACTGTCCTAATGGATCGAGAGAACAGAAGCAATCTTCGAGATGTGCTCATGCCCTGAAGGAAGCAAGATAAAGTTCGCTGCTTGCACTTTCACCGACAGGGCCCTGACGTGGTGGAATGGCCATGTCAAATCACTCTCACTGGTAGCAGCTAACGTCATGGGCTGGGATACACTGAAGGACCTAATGACAAGGGAGTACTGCCCGATGGGCGAAATTCAGAAGCTCGAGGAGGAACTGTGGAACCTCAAAATGAAGGGTTCCGACATAGTGGCTTATACAGCCAGGTTCTACGACCTGGTGACTCTATGTCCCAACATGGTCCCCACCGAAAGCAAGAAAATCGAAAGATACATCTGGGGTCTGGTACCCCTATATCGAGGGAACGTTCTAGCATCACACCCTGCGACCTTTGATAGTGCCAAGGAATTGGCCCAAAGGCTCATCAATCATGAGGTTCCTTCTACTCCAACAACAACTACAACAACTGCCCCCGCACCAACCAAAACAGCTGACAACAAGAGGAAGCGTTGGGATCGAAAGAAGGGCAAATCAGCTCAATCATCTTCCAAGAACCAACAGACGGTGGCTGTCCATGCTGCCACTACTCCTGCTACCCATGTACCAGCCAAACCATATACAGGGAGCCTACCCAAATGCACCAAGTGCTCCTTCCATCATAACGGCCCCTGCCGGGAAATGCACTGCACTAATTGCGACCGGAAGGGCCATACCGCCCGATTTTGCAGACCACCACCCAAACCCATCACCCAGCTTCCCGGTGCAGGAGTGAGCCAGGCCTGCTACGGGTGTGGCGAGATAGGGCATTTCAAAAGAAACTGTCTGAAAGCTGGGAATGCAGGAGGAGCAGGAAGACTACTTGCTATTGGCCACAATGAAGCTGTGGCAGACCCCACGGTAGTCACAGGTACGTTCCTTCTCGATAACTCTTATGCTTGTATCCTATTTGATAGTGGGGCAGAGAGGAGCTTCGTAAACCAAAAATTTAAACACTTACTTAATCCAGCACCGCAAGCACTAAAAGAACCCTTCGTCGTAGAAATGGCCAACGGAAAGACAGAGAGTTCTAGCGAGATTTACATAGGTTGTACCCTCACACTAGATAATCATTCATTTCCAATCGACCTCATACCAGTAGCAATCAAGAGTTTCGATGTCATTGTAGGCGTGGACTGGTTGAGTCTGCATCGTGCCGATATTCTATGCTTCGAAAAGGCAGTCCGCCTGAACCTACCGAATAACGAAACCTTGTTGATTTACGGAGACAAACCCAGTACGAGTCTTCGTATCATCTTGAGTATTCAAGCCCAGAAGTACTTGCGTAAGGAATATCGTGCATTCCTGGCGCACATTGTCGATACGAGCCGGAAAACAAAAGACCTAAAAGACCTTCCAGTAGTACGCGACTTTCCCGACGTCTTTCCGGAAGAACTCCCAGGATTACCCCCGCAACGTCAAGTCGAGTTCCGAATCGACTTAATTCCAGGGGCGACCCCCGTAGCCAAATCGCCCTATCGTCTAGCACCTGCTGAGATGCAAGAACTGTCCGGTCAACTTAACGAACTGCTCAGCAAGGGCTTTATAAGACCAAGCTTCTCACCCTGGGGAGCACCAGTCTTATTCGTGAAGAAGAAAGACGGATCGTTCCGTATGTGCATCGATTACAGGGAACTCAACAAACTTACGATCAAAAATCGTTACCCTCTTCCTCGCATTGACGATTTATTTGACCAGCTGCAAGGGGCGAGCTACTTTTCCAAGATTGATCTGAGGTCCGGGTATCACCAGTTACGAGTGCTAGAGGAGGATGTTCCGAAGACAGCCTTTCGAACTCGTTACGGACACTACGAGTTCGTGGTGATGCCATTCGGATTGACCAATGCGCCCGCAGTATTCATGGACTTAATCAATAGGGTATACCGTCCTTACTTGGATCAGTTCGTTATCGTTTTCATCGATGACATACTTATCTACTCTCGAAGTAAGGAGGAACATAGCGATCATTTACGACAAGTCCTAGGAACCTTGCGATCAGAGAAGCTCTATGTGAAGTTCTCTAAATGCGAATTTTGGATCCGAAGAGTCGAATTCTTAGGACACGTGGTTAGCGAAGAAGGAATCCACGTGGACCCTTCCAAAATTAAAGCCATCGAGAACTGGTCAGCACCAAAGACGCCTACAAAAATTCGTCAATTTCTAGGCCTCGCTGGCTACTACCGCAAATTCATACAGAAGTTCTCTCGAATTATGAAACCCCTTACGACATTGACCCATAAATGCGTGGCCTTCGACTGGGAAGAGAAACAAGAGAAGGCGTTCCAAACGCTGAAGCGAGCCTTATGCACCGCACCGATACTATCCCTCCCCGAAGGGATAGACGACTTCGTGGTATACTACGATGCATCCAATCAGGGACTCGACTGTGTTCTGATGCAACGAGGTAAGGTCATCGCCTACGCCTCAAGACAGCTGAAGACACACGAGGTCAACTACACCACTCATGATCTCGAATTAGGAGCGGTTGTGGTCGCCCTGAAGATCTGGAGACACTACCTGTATGGTACGAAGAGCACTATCTTTACAGACCACAAAAGCCTACAACACATTTTCAACCAGAAGGAGCTTAATATGAGACAATGACGGTGGGTCGAACTACTCAATGACTACGAATGCGAAATTTGTTATCATCCGGGTAAAGCCAACGTAGTAGCAGACGCCCTAAGTCGGAAAGAATATTCTGGTCGAAGAGTCAAGTCATTAACTATGACTATCCATTCGCATCTATCCGCACAAATTAAGGAGGCTCAGTTCGAAGCCTTAAAACCTGAAAATGTGGCGGGAGAATCTCTACATGGAATGGATAAGAACTTGGAAGTCAAGGGTGACGGAGCCTTATATCTCATGGACCGGATCTGGACACTGAGACACGGTGGCTTCAGAGACTTGGTCATGAAGGAAGCGCACAACACTCGATATTCCGTCCACCCGGGTTCAGATAAGATGTATCTGGATCTTAAAAAGCTATACTGGTGGCCTAACATGAAAGTAGAGATTGCTACCTTCGTGAGTAAATGCCTTACTTGCGCAAAGGTTAAGGTCGAATACCAGAAACCATCAGGTTTACTTCAGCAACCAGAGATACCTGAATGGAAGTGGGAGCGGATCACTATGGACTTCATAACCAAGCTACCCAAGACAACGGGTGGGCTTGATACCATTTGGGTCATCGTCGATAGATTGACCAAGTCCGCGCACTTCCTACCCATCAAAGAGACCGACAAAATGGAGAAGCTCACAAGAACATACATTAGGGAGATCGTACGACTGCATGGTGTTCCTATATCTATTATCTCCGATATAGATAGTAGATTCACTTAGAGGTTCTGGCAGTCATTACAAAGCTCCCTAGGAACGAGGCTGGACATGAGTACGGCCTACCATCCACAGACCGACGGACAAAGTGAGAGAACTATCCAAACCTTGGAGGATATGTTGAGAGCCTGTGTGATCGACTTTGGGAAGACATGGGATACTCACTTACCCCTTGTTGAATTCTCCTACAACAAAAGTTATCACACGAGCATCAAGGCTGCTCCATTTGAAGCCCTCTATGGCCGGAAGTGCAGATCCCCTCTGTGCTGGGCTGAGGTGGGTGACACTCAGTTAGCTAAAGAACGAGTTCCTGACAGCACTCTCACGGGTCCGGAGATCATTCGGGAAACGACAGAGAAGATCGTTCAGATTTGTGAACGATTGAAAGCCTCTAGAGACCGACAGAAAAGCTACGCAGACAAACGGAGGAAACCTTTGGAATTCCAGGTGGGAGACCGAGTCCTTTTGAAGGTCTCACCCTGGAAGGGCTCGATATGCTTCAGAAAGCGTGGAATGCTGAATCCAAGATACATAGGGCCTTTCGAGATTCTCGCTAGAATCGGCCCTGTAGCATACAAACTCAATCTACCCCACGAGCTTAGTAACGCACATCCTACCTTCCAC
This sequence comes from Lactuca virosa, assembly GCF_052849685.1. Classification (NCBI taxonomy): domain Eukaryota; kingdom Viridiplantae; phylum Streptophyta; class Magnoliopsida; order Asterales; family Asteraceae; genus Lactuca; species Lactuca virosa. The sequence continues at coordinate 106,558,294 of NC_136426.1, read as the reverse complement.
GTCTCGAACTTGAAAAAGTGCCTATCCGACGAGACTCTTGTAATCCCACTCGACGAGATCGAGATCAACAAGAGCCTCAACTTCGTGGAAGAACCTGTAGAGATCGTGGAACGAGATGTCAAGCGAACGAAACAAAGCCGCATCCCAATCGTGAAGGTTTGCTGGAACGCCAAGCGAGGACCGGAGTTCACTTGGGAGCGCGAGGATCAAATGAAACTTAAATATCCTCATCTTTTCACTTAGTTATTTGTAATAACTTAGTTTCTTGAGCTCTAATTTCAGGACGAAATTCCCTCTAACGGGGGGATGATGTGACAACCCGAAATTTTCTTTTGTACGAACTCTACAGTCAAACACTTCAATTAAAAGTGAAATTCATTTATGCTAATTTTTGGCTCGGTTTAAAGTCCGTTTGGGTATTTTTAAATATTTATTCTTCGAGAGAATAAACGGAAGGATGTATTTTCTAGGATTATTGGGGAACAAATAAAACAATTAACACCTTAATAAGGTGTTACGACCAAACATGAGGGGTAGGGCCGAAAACCCCTTTGACCGAGAACTCATGCTTAAGGCATGAGTTTACTCCTTCCTTCCTCATTTCTTACTTCCAAACTCAAGAACACCCACATTCTCTCTCAAGTATCATAAGAGCTTCTTCCAAATCTTCCAAAAATGTAAGTGTTTCTTCTCTTGATTTGTTGATACAACACTTCATCTAGTAGTTATACATGATTTCATCCATGAAATCTCCTCGTTTTCTTAGATCTTCAAGTATCCGAAAACACCCTCCTTTGCTTCCATATTGTAAGTATCTATCTCCTATACTTGTTATCTAGTAAGGATACTTGATTTAGGGCCTTGAAATCGTCATTTTCCAAGAACAAAAGGAGTTTTCGGTATAGTGCATCTCCTTAAACCGAAAACCCTAAAGAAAGGTGCCTTTAAGACCTTAAAACGCACTTAAGGCTGTGGATAAAACTTAGAACCCCTATGCATGTTTGAAAGCCCTTGAAAATCACCACATGCACCAAATATCTTGAGTTTTCGGTCTTAACCTCATGGACCGAGAACCATTTGGACCGAAAACCTCATATGGACCGAAAACCATATGGACCGAAAACTCCTAGGAACATACCACTTGGACCGAAAGCTCCATTTGGTGACCATACACTCCTTTTATGCAATCATTTGTGATTGTAACACTTCAATATAAGTGTTTCCTAGACTATAAGGGTGTTATCCTTCTTAATTAGTTGAATATACACTAATTGTATACATATATGTGTCTTTATATGTTAATAGGATCCGTGTGTGTGTTCAAGTCTTCACTTGACACTTAGCATCCTTTTTTCCCGATCTTACATTCGCATCACTCATTTCAGGTGAGTTCATATCCCTTAATCAACCTTTGAAATGATTTTAAATGCTTTTATGGGGGGAATACAAGTTGAAACATTCTAGTTATTGCTTTAATCACATGTGATTAATGACTAGAACAAACAGAAAGATTTTATTATTACTTTCAAATTGCTATCAAACTTATGGATTTCAAGCACTTCAAAACCTTTTATTAAACTCTTTTAGATGCTAAAACTGTTTCCAAACTCTTTTAAACTTACATTATTTTCAAACCCATATCTACACTAATATATTTATAAGTAAGACTTGAAGAACTTAGGACGGATAGCTCACCTTATTTCCTGTTCCTTGTTTGGTTGTGGACTTAGGGTATCCTGTTATTTGTCCGAATGTCGTTGAAATCTTAGTTATATATCATATATATATATATATATATATATATATATATATATATATGTGTGTGTGTGTGTGTGTGTGTTGGATATAAAAGCTTTCACTTCAGTTCAGTACCTTTGTGTAACGAAGGCATATAAACAACATTACTATTTAACTATAATAGGTATAGTTAAGGGTTTACTACTCACTACTACTATTACATCGACACATACAAGAGTCAGTACAGTTATGAGTCAATACACACTATATACCATACAAGAGAACACACTATATACTATACAAGAGAATATACTATATACTAGTACAGAGAAAACATCACTACACTATGACACACTATACAAACATTTGAATACGATAAACTAAATGTGACATACTACTTCTCGATACGACACTTCATTGTGGTATCACTTTGTAACCAGAGTCTCCTGGAGGGAGAGCGGGCATTGTGTGTATAGATCTATACGGGCCAGACACTCCCACATCCCGACTGCTAGCTACAGTCCCAGCCGATAAGGCCAAGGGGTGACAGAATGTTACCTCACTACATATGACACCGGAGGGTCATCAGTTATTCAGCCGTCGATCAGCATGGTTACATACGAGTTCACATTCAAACTTTAATTAACCAATTAAGAATTAAAGGCAAAATAGACTCTCCGATGCGTATTGTTCATTTAATACCACCTGGGGTCTACATTTTTATTACTTTAGACTCCCCGAGGTGTACTGTACATTTAGTACTACCTGGAGTCTGTATTTCATCACTTTATGACCAGCAGTGTCACTGCTGAGGAAAAACATTATTTTCCTATGACATTTACTTTGTAATTCGGTCACATACACATTTAAGTAAACTATATTTTTCATAATGATAGTTTTATTGGGGAAAATTCTTACATTTACAAAAGAGCAAACATACAAACAGTTGGGTCTTGGTAGAAGACTACATTTGAGTAGAAAATATAGGATTTTCTAGAGTGTTCAGCAATTTACAAACATTTACAAACAATTATGAACATTTACACTACGTTGTTACAAACATTTTTATACAAGCAATGACACTAATTACTTATGAACTCACCAGCGTTATGCTGATAAACTCTTTCAAAATAACTTGTATTCTCAGGTCATCAGTAGACAGGTACCGATGAAGCTTTTGAGAAGATGGTGCACATACAAGACTCATCTTTTATTTTGATCATTCATTTTGGTGTCTTACATACTATACAAAACACGCTTGTATTAAAATTATTATATTAATGCAATGGATGTTGTTGCTTGTCTTTACTATTATGCATTGTTATGATACTGTACATGACGTCCTACACCCCAGAATGTTTCCGCCGTTCCGGTTTTGGGGTGTGACAGATTGGTATCAGAGCATTGTTTATAGTGAATCGAGTATATCAACCCATAAAAGATATACAAACTATAAACGCAACGGGATTAAAACACTCTGACCAACATTAGGGCAAACCCTAATGTTCTAAATCGTGGATTTGTGTCAATTGTCTTTGGGACAAACTCGTCTTCTTGGTGAAGACAAAACCTCTTTTCTTGGTGAAAGGAACATTTAGAGAACTCTTGTGTTATTTACTTTTTGTTGATTATTTCGCTTAGATTATTTTTGCTTTTCTTATTCATATTTGAAGTGTATCCGATCAAATACTAACCTTCAATTGGTATCAGAGCATGTTTGTGATACACTTAAGTTATCATGTTGATTTCAAGCAATTTCAAATCCTTTGGTCTCAACAAAATTCCTCCCTTTGATGAACACAACTTCGCCATATGGAAAAGCAAGGCCATGGTGGTTCTTGAAACCATTGACTATGAGATGAAAAATATTGTTGAAAAAGGTCCCCATGTTCCTATGTACCAACTCATGGAAAACAATGATCTCCTTGGCCCCCTAAAGTAAAAGCCAGCATCGAGTTATGATGACGACGACAAGAGACTACTCAGTCTTGATCTTAAAGCCAGAGCCGCTATTGGAAACTCTCTTCCATACCGCGTGTATCATCTCGTACAGAATTGTGAATCAGCCCAACAGATGATGGACACGCTGACGGTGGCTTATGAAGGCACTATGGAAGTCCAGGTTACGACCATCAACAATCTTAATCGAAGATACGAGCGTTTCTTTGCTCAAAAAGGGATCATCATGTCTTTCCCTGAATGCATCACTCTCCTTGTGAAGCTAGTTGACGTTGACTCTGCACATTTTCTTTAGCAACAACTGCCCTCTCACTGATGCTGATGCACACACCGATTGACATGTTGTTTTATGCTGATGAGACCAGATGGGGGATAACTGGGCCAAAGGATATTCTTCTGGACACATATCTCCTCTATCTTGAACAGCCTATTTATGTTTCAATGAGATGAGATGAAGTTAGGTGACCTAGCACGACTAATTTCCAGAGACGTTGTCACTACAAATTCATCATCTCAAAGATCCAAAGGCATATTCAAGGAGACAGCCATCCCACTTTATTTTCCTTTAGGGATCACAATGAATGGAACCTTCGAGTGTTGTCTTGGTGACTCTCATAACTCGAAGGTAGGTCGAGCACCCAGATATGCCTGACAGGGGTAGGTTGGGCACTCCAGTATGCCCAACAGGGGTAGGTTGAGCACCACGGTATGCTCAGCATGGTAGGTCGGGCACCCAGATATGCCTGACATGGGGTAGGTCGGGCACCCCGGTATGCCTGACAGTATGTTATTTGCATGGTATGTATTATGATGGGCGAACTTACTCAGCTTCGTGCTTACGGTTTTCAGTTTTGGTTTCAGGTACTACATTTTCAAAGGAAAGGAGCCAGCTCGATCGCAGCGCATCACACTATGTTTTCCGCACAAGAGATCTTTGGGATTACACTCTGATATTGTTTTATGATAACATGTTTTGATTATTAACACTTTGGTTTTGACATGGGATGTTATTATGGATGTTTTCTTATACTGTTGGTTTTACAATAACTTAATTAAAAATGAAATTTTTGGTCTTAAATTTTGGGATGTTACAAATTGGTATCAGAGCCCTGGTTTAAGGGATTCAGACATACTCTCGATGTGTCCGGACTCAAATCTGGGGTTTGAAATATTTTTACAAGAAAATAATTTTTCTAGAAATTAAAATAAAGAGTTTTGATAAAGAACAAGGAGTGTGATGTGTGCAATCAGCGGTCTCAAATAAGTTTTCCCCAAGATACCCATACATGTTCTGTTATGTCATGTTATGATATGAATTGAGAATATGTGGACTGCATGCTTGATTAGGGCTAAGGATCTAGGAAGGATTCCTTATATGCCTATTGTATGTGCTTGTTGACCTGCATGCTAGTACTAATCAGTCAGTTATAGGATGGCATGTTTAGGTTAAGCCTGATTGCATGCGTCTTAGAATCTCATGCCAGTATAGATTCCTGATAAGAGGATAGAATGGTTTGATTGGAGTATGTTGGTTAGATTTTCCATTGTCTGAATGTTGCTTGCTTTGTGCTTTGTAGGACTCTTAGCAATGTGAGCCGGCTACTAAGTGAATATGGTAAGTCCCATGTGGCAAAGGTTGGATAATCTCAGAGTGATAGACTAGGTCATATTGCGCAGCTCTTGTTTGAGTCTAACCGTTCTAGGATTGAGTCTGTTACTCAAAATATCATCTGATCTCTGATGCGTGTGGCTATATTCATGAGGTAGCTAGTTGACATTGCTAGCAATCTTTCAGCAGCTAAGGACTAGGTGGGTTCGGGAACCTAGGAAAGCCTAGGATATGCTTCAGTGGGTTAGTAGTGAGGTTTAGTGAGACGTGGGTGCATCAGTTTGAGGAAGTGACTTGGAGGATTCAGGAGGATTGCATAGGAAAGTATGGATAGGTGTGGAAGGTAGTATTGGGCTCGTACTACTGAAAGCACAAGATCCATACTCGAATCGGTGAGAGTCTTGGAGAATCTGAGAAGCTTTGGGGAGGAGAATCCTTGAGTATGCTTTCATCAGTGGTTTTGTGGTTTTTTAGTTTGGAGATGAGCACTCGGGGAGGCGGTTCTGGTTGAGGATTAGGTCTCGACTCAGATGGTGAGCCAGTCAAGGGAAGGACTGCCATGATTTTGAGTTCGCGTTGGGTTGAGGAGATGGAACGTGTTTTCCGCACTAGTCCCTACCCCATAGGAGCCAAGGTCCGGTTCGCCTTGGATCTCCTGTATCGGGCGGTAAGGAGCTGCTGGGAATTGATTGAGCGATCTATTGCACTTTCTGAATTGGAGACTATGTCTTGGGAGAAGTTTGTGACCCGGTTTGGGGCAGAGGATGTTCTAGCTGTTGCAGTTCAATCGTTGACAAGTGGGCTAGTGAGCGTGACAGGGTGTCAGACCCTGAAGGATATGACCTCCAAAGTCCGAGGATGTGATATCGATTTGGAGCACCTTGGGAAGAGAAGGTCGTGCCAGGTGCATATAGTAGAGGGTCCCAGAAAGAGATCCAAGACTTCTGATCATCGGGTGAAAGGCCAGCAGGGCCGGAGTCAGTGCAGCACGTGCGGAAAAGTGCACAAGGGAGTTTGTCTTTCCAAGGGTTTAGGATGCTACAAGTGTGGTGGGGTTGGTCATGTCAGCAAAGATTGTTCTCACGGGGTAGACCCACTATGTTTTCATTGCGATCAGGTGGGCGACAAGAAGGCCGACTGTCCGAGGAGGAGAGGAGGAGCAGTGATGGCGCCTCCTCTGGCTATTTTGCAAATCTCTGATGGTCGAGAGGGTGGGGCAGGAGCCCCAGCAGATAGAAGTCAGGCCCGGAAGTGTCATACAGGAGAAGTCAGAACTCAGGTAGGCGATGTTGCGGGTATGTAACTTTGTCTTCAGTTGTATCTGTACATTATTGTGTGAATTTTGATTTAGTTTGGAATATTGTAGCGGGTTGGGTAATTATATCCCTGGTTTATTTCTTTGCTCCTGTTGGTTTAGATCATCAAGTATCGTCATATGCCAATTGCATACCGTGTGTTACTGAATAGCTAGTAGAAGGCCGTCCCCCTTTTTGCTGGATCGGGGTGTTCAGTGTTCTCTCGGTTCGTAGTAGAGATCGGTCAGGGGTATTATGGAGAAGGTCTGGGGTTAGCTTCATCAGAGCCAGTCCCCCTGTATCGATGGGGCATTGTGGTTTCATCATCTGTTCCGATATGATCGTCGGTAGCCTCTGGGAGAACTTGGGGGTTCTAACACTATCGTCGCTAGGAGAGGAGTGGTAGCAGAAAGATATGGGCGTTAGTCGCATGGGTTGTTGGACCATTGGATGTTCCAAGGGAATTGTATTTTCGCATGGGTCGTGTTCGATTAGGGTTTAGTGGTTCTGCGAGGATTCGTCAGTCAGAGTAAAGGTTAAGGTTTCTAGTCTCCAGCATGGGAGGTGGATCGAGGTACCGGACTGGACCAGATTTCAAGAGTACTCTTCAAGATTTTAGAGGATGGGTGATCCTAAGGTTTGACTGGTAGTGGAACGCTAGCATTAGTAAGCACAAGTTGTCGACAGTGGACTATTAGGAAGTAACAAGGATTGGGAATCCTTCAATTCTCACATGTCGTGAAGACTTAGTAGAATCTAAGTGGGGGAGAATCGATCAGGTATCCGGGAGCAGAAATGGGTGTGAAACTTGGATAAGTTTCGCATCCCCACTAGGGAGAAATACGGTTGAGTGGCCGTCTAGCTTAAGGATTGTGGGAGTTGGGAGTTCGGGAAACGTTCCAACATTTGGTCCATGTTTTCCCTTGGCATCGAATAGTAGGCCTCGGGAAACAGGTCTGGGATTTCATTCAGGACATGAGTTCAGCTTGGGATATTAAATCAGGTATATATGCTCGACTTTAGGTGTGTTCGGATTAGTAGTCAGCGGAAAGACCATGGTTAGCGGTTGAGTTAGCATGAAAAGTGTTATAAGACGGCGGGATAGCTGTAGCATTCACTAGAAGTCAGTCAGCGTGGAAAGTGTTGTAAGACTACGGGAAAGCTGTAGCATTCACAAGGTTTTCAGATAGTGATAGAAGTGTTGTAAGTCTGCGGGTGTAGCCATAGCGTTCACAAGGTTGTCAGATAGTGATAAAAGTGTTGTAAGTCTGCAGGCGTAGCCGTAGCATTCACGAGGTTGGCAGATAGTGTTAGAGTGATGTAAGCCTGCGGGTGTAGCCGTAATATTCACAAGGCTGGCAGATAGTGCTAGAAGTGTTGTAAGAGTACGGGTGTAGCCATAGCATTCACGAGGTTGGGAGATAGTGCTAGAGTGTTGTAAGTCTACGGGTGTAGTCGTAACATTCGCTAGGTTGGTAGATAGCATGAGAGTGTTGTTAGACCGCAGAAGGAACAGTAATACCCATCATTCGGGAGCAGCAGTGAGGACGTGGCAAATCCACAGATTGGGTTACGGAATTACCTAGATGGATTAGACCTGGTTGAGCCAGTGGAAGACAGTAGGATCACCACAGTAGTCATGGGGTCAAGGAAACAATGGACCGCATAAGGTCGTTTGTGATAAAATGCTATCCTTAGTCATGTAGCAATCACCCTTAGCCTTGGATTGGGTGACGTCACGACTTAACATATGGAGCCGATCAGTTAGATCAGAAGGTCGTTAGAGCCACAGTGGAAAGATAACTAGTGGAAACTGTTGTCAGACAAGGATTTTGATTGGAAGCCGTGTGAGGCGACTGTGTGGGAGTCTTTTGGCTCAGCAATCGGTTCGGAACTCGGTACTTCAGATGACGGGCGGACGAGTCGAGTCCAGGGATGTCTCATTGGATTTTGGAAAGCAGCGGGGAGGCAATTCAATGTTTCGGGCAGTTCCATTGTATCGGGCAATATTGTTGTTTTTAGGATTTCATGTACGGACGGAGTAACTGAATGATTGAGAAGTGATAAATCACTTGCAGTGGGATTAAATAATCTCATAGTAGTTGATTTGACTCTGTTGTGCAGCTCGCGTATGAGTCTAACTGTTGCAGGGATGAGTCTTCTACTCGAAGGATTATCTGATCCTTCTGTCATGTGTAAGTGTTCTGTAGCCGTTTATGGATAGTGACATGTTCCCTTTTCAGCAGCAGCGTGAGGGGTGACAGTTCGGTCTGAGAGGACGGACAGGGAACCAGACCACTAAGACCTTAGGGTTCAGACTCCAGTGAAAGTAGGATTGGTTCTACTTCAGAGATCGAGGAGTCATTCTTCACTGAGTTTGAAGAATTACTCTAAGAATGGTTTTAGTAGTTCAGAATAGGCCTATATATGAACAGAGTTGGAAGGGTCGTGATTGTTTTGCTAGCAGTTTGGGGAATTGACTGAGATTTGTTTCAAGTCGTTCCAGCACGGGCGATCCGTCAGGAAGCCAGGTTACGATAAGTTTCAGGTCTCAGAAGGTAGAAGTAGCCTTCAAGGTTTGAAGGTTCGGGTGATATATCATGGATAGGAGTTTCGGTGGCCTTGGTAAGGCTTTTGATCGCGCGGGGTGATGGGTGTACCCTCAGGATGGCAAGTGTCAGTGCTCGTAAGAAACGTCGGTTGGTTCACAACAAATCTAGGGATCCACGGGCTTATAGCGTGAGTCATTTTTTGGGGATACGTGATTGCGGTAGACTTCGAGGACGAAGTCCAAGATAAGTGGGGGAGAGTTGTAACGCCCGGTTTCTGGTAGGTATTTTAAATAAGAATTCTCATTTTTTGCAAAGGGACTCGACGAGTTGGAGGCCCCAAACTCGTCGAGTAGAAATGGGAATTTGGACGCGGGTTAAGAAACCTACTCGACGAGTTGGGAGCCCCAACTCGACGAGTAGGACTCCCAGAGTGAAACCCTAATTTTCAGCGTTTGCAACCTATTTAAGGACCTTAACACCTCATTATGGCCTCCCTCATCGCCCCCCTCGGTCCAGCAAAACCTAATTCGTGATCTTGAGCCCTCTTGAGTGTGTAAGAGTGAAAAGAGAGTGATTCTTTGGTATTTCCTTGAAGGAGTGGGAGCTAGAAGTGCTTGGTTGAAGGAAGAAGCTTTCGATCCAGAGGTTTCTCTGTCAAGGCAGCCTTATTGAGGTATAAAGTCTATACCTTGACTATTCATTTACTAGATCTCTTCATGGAGTAGTTTACGGCTTTAAGGAGCACATTTCGGAACCATTCATGGATGCAAACATGTTTGGGGTCATGACTTCAGATATGGAGCCTTTGAGGGACTCCACGGCATAAAGGTACCAACTTTATGGCCATGGGAGTCCCAAGCAAATTGTGAGCCACTTTGTAGGGCCTTTTGAGCTAAATAACCCATGCATGGACGTAAAGTTTGAAACTTTACGTGATATATCGACCCTAGGGAACCAGATCTATGGTTTGGAAGCTTAGAAGCCTACTGGAATCGACTGAATAGATTTAGACTATGGGGGACTCGACGAGTTGTTCATACAACTCAGCGAGTTGGGTCGTGGCCCCCCTACCTTTTCTGTTACTGAGAAAAATCGTTGAGTCTAGAAGATGAGTCAGCGAGTTAGCCATGGTTGGCTTATGAAAATCGAGGAACTCGACGAGTTCAACGAGGGACTCGGCGAGTTGTGAGTGAAATGTCCCGACTCTATTTGAAGGGGAACTCGACGAGTAGAATCGAGATTTCCAGAGTTTCATGCATCAAGAACTCGACGAGTTGATCGACCAACTCGGTAAGTTGAGTCAACCAGGATGTTGACATTGACCAGAATGTTGACTTTGACCAAGGTTGACCCTTAGAGGGTTATGAAGTACGGAATGAGTGCTAGAGGGTAGTTTCATGTAAGGTTATAGGCCCAATTGGAAATTGGGCCATATCTTGGACTTTTATGGACCTTATTAGTTATGGGTCCTGTTGGGCCAGGGGTAAAATGGTCGTTTTACCCCAAGCTTGGATTATGGTTCATGGTTTAGAACTTAGTTGCTAATTGGATATTGTGTTGGAACTTGTTAGTTTGGGAAGCCGTCAGAGCAGCAACTAGGGAGTTCGGGCAGCGAGCTTCAGCATTCGAGGTGAGTTACCTTCCAGTAGAAGTGGGTCTAAGGCCACAATGCCGGCCCACTAGTAGGAGTTTTTTGTTAGATGATTGTCTTTGTGATAATTGTCTGGTATGCCACTATCTGATATGCTTTATGTTCTAGGATGCTAAGATATATATGTTAGTAGTAGTAGGGGTGAAATAGTACCCGGATACCGGTTGAAAGATACTGAAGGGGTAGACAGTACACATGCATGCCAAGCAGTATATTCATGATATGTTATTATGTGATAGTGGTAGGGGTGAAATAGTCCCCGAAACCGGTTGAGATAAACCGGAGGGTAGGTTGGGCACCCAGATATGCCTGACAGGGGTAGTTTGGGCACCCCGGTATCCCCAACAGGGGTAGGTTGAGCACCACGGTATGCTCAGCAGGGTAGGTCGGGCAGCCAGATATGCCTGACATGGGGTAGGTCGGACACCCCGGTATGCCTGATAGTATGTTATTTGTATGGTGTGTGGTATGCTGGGGAAACTCACTAAGCTTCGTGTTTATAGTTTTCAGTTTTGGTTTCAGGTACTACATTTTCAAAGAAAATGAGTCGGCTCGATCGCAACGCATCACACTATGTTTTCTGCACATGATATCTTTGGGATTACACTCTCTATTGTTTTATGATAACATGTTTTGATTATTGACACTTTGGTTTTGACATGGGATGTTATTATGGATGTTTTCTTGTACTATTGGTTTTATAATAACTTAATCAAAAATGAAATTTTTGGTCTTAAATTTTGGGATGTTACATTGTGAGAGAAATTAGAGTGTTTTTCAACACGTAAGTTTTTTGTATCTATTTAAAAAAAATTGTTTTCCTAAATGATAATATGTTTTTTTCTTATTTTAGTTACTTTCATAATTTTTCTTACTTTAATTATTTTCATTCTTGTAGCTTCATATGAGGAAAAGAAATTGATTGGCACAGTCTAGATTAAATGACATGGTGTTTGTCAAATTCAATTGTGAATTAGACTGTCGAGTTAAAGATAAGGAGAAGGATCCTATACTTTTACAAGAGATTGATGAAAGTAACGAGTGGTTGATGGGAAGACTTGAAGAGGAGAATGAGGATGATATAGTATTTGTTGGTGAAGATCTTACTTGGAGAGATGTGGCTCACGTATTAGGTGCTTATGAGCCTAGTTATCTAACTAGATCGAGAGTGCAAAATGATGGAGCCGGGCCATCGGGTATTGATAAGGTAAAAGCTCCAGAAGCTAGTCAGCGATCTGGATTTTGTTTGGTGGATGAAGAGGTGGAAGAGGATATCGGAAGTGATTGTGGAGGAGATGATGTTGTCCAAGCTGACGATGATGATGACCGTTTCGCGTATTTTTAGTTTTTATGATTAAGGATTAGGAATTTAGGACTAAAGTTCTGCCTTCTTGTATCACCATGTCTGATGCTACTTTTAACTTTTGAAATTGACTTTTGACTTTTGAAATTCACGCCTTATGCAATATGCAGGATATGGTTTTTTTAAGTATATATATATATATATATATATATATATATATATATATATATATATATATATATATATATAATTTCTATATTTTAATTTTTTTAATAACGGGCGCTTCGTGTGCTCTAAACGGGCACTTTCGCTTAGCGCTTAGCGCTTTTACTCCCAAATCCCAAAGCGCTTTGAGACACTTTACGCTATTTAAAACCAAGCTTTCAAGTGAAAAACGTAGATCTGAAGGATACAATTCGATTTCTTTTCATTGTTTAGTAAGATTTATCGTTTGGATTCCGTTTCTACTACTTGTTTGGTTAATTTAGTAAACAGTTAGGTTTAATTCAAAGAGCTTATTTTGATTAAATGATTTTTGTAATAGAGGTCATTAGAGATTGTTAATGAACTTCAGTATCAGTTTAAACAACTGCACAATTCAATTATCATGTTGAAAGATAATTGCATAATTAGGGGAGTGACCGCGGAACTGAAATTGCTTTCCCTCTATTGAATTTTCCTAATCTTTCATCCCCAAATTCACGGCCAGAAAAGACTTGTTTAATTTATGTTTTTTAAAATAATTTCAGAGTAAATCCATTGATTTAAAAGAGTTGCGGAATTTGTTCCCAAAACAAAATATGATAAAACAAAATTTATCAAAGCATTTCATAAAAAAATGTATTTTCATTATATAATCAAAACTCGGGATGTCATGTTTCGATACAGACACAAAAGCATAAACAACATATTATAAGCCTTACAACAGTTATATACAACTACAGGCCTATAAACAAAATAACTTGATGATTCATCCATCTTATGCTCTCGCACCACTACCTGTAATACAAATAAAACTGAGTGGGTCAGGCTTGTGAGCCTGGTGATCATATAGGGTTTTCAACCCACAATAAATAATTATATTTAATTTCACCCACCAACAATAACCCGATTACTCATTCCCGTTATCCTCACTTTACATCCCTAAAACAACACTATCTCAAGGGACCTAATCTAGGATTTTCATCGGGATGGACATTACTGCAAAGGGGTTTCCTCAACAATAGATGTCCTAAAGGGAACCATGAGGGGGATAGAGTACACCGGTGAACACATCGTTTACAACACCTACAGGTTATGAACCTGTCAGCGTTTCACTGGACAGTCTAGAAAGAGTCTGTGGTCGTCATCCATACTCCGCTAGATGACTAGATCAACAACAAAATCAAGGCCTCTCATCATTTTTATTTCATCACACATCACTATCTACCTATGTTCTACCCAACATATTTGTAGATAAAATATACTTGTTTATATACAGCTTAAAAACCTGTATAACATATTCATTCAATACTCATATCACATAACAAATAGTATATAATCACATAGCACGTATCTCATAGAGTATAATTCATATATGTGTATTGTAGAAAGCAACTACACACTTACTCATATCATATATCTAATACATTCATCAATACTTGTATTAAAATCGTGTATATGAAAGGGACTATGCACTCACTTGATAAGATGATTATCAGACAGCACTACGGCTCTAAAAGCAGTATTCTTCGGTGAAACTGGGAGATCTTCACACACCGGGCTTCTCGCGGGCAGAGCTTCGGCTCGGAAACTCTTTTCTTCTCGGGATCTTCGGAGCTTCGAGACTCGCTTCGGGTCTCGGGATGATACCGGGGCTTCGGGGGTACTTCAAGACGGCTAAGAGTATCTGGAGTGAGAGAGTGAAAAAGGAACAACCAAACCCGGCTGCCCCTTGAACTTCTATTTATAGGGCCATTTTTCAGTTCTCACGTCGTGAGATTCAAGTGCTCACGTCGTGAGCTTAGTCGTCACTGCGTTCGTCATTCGTCCACTTGCTCTGGAGGGTGTCTAGTCTCTGCTCACGTCGTGAGCTCTGACACAGCCTCGAAATTTGTGTCCCAAACTTTAGAAATTCATATCTCTCGCATACGAGCTCCGTTTTCGACGTTCTTTATATCCACGCGTAGGTGAGATTATGCTTTACAACTCTCGTTTAGAATCCGTCGGCTAATTGTGACTTTATTTTTATTATTTTATTTTTAGTAGGCCGGGACAGGAAAACTCCGTTACAAATTCATAACTTCTTTATCTGACGTCCGTTTTCGTCTGTCTTTTTACCATTGCACTACTAGCGACGAGATCTTCGATTCTCTTTTAGATTGTTTCGGCTAGAAATCACTCGATCTCATATCCGAACTTTGGGCTGCATACCGCTAATTCAAAACTTCGAAAAATCATAACTTCCTCATACGAAGTCAGATTTAGACGTTCTTTTTATGCACGCTATCGGTTTAACGTATTCTACGACTTTCGTTTAGATCACTAAGGCTAAATATCTCTCTATCTTAAATTCATATTTTACGTCATACAACGTCGTGCCGGTTCTGTCACGAAACCTCAACAGGTCATAACTTCTTCGTTATAAATCGGATTTCGGCATTCTTTACATATTCGGAATCCTTGTCACGACTACTACGTCTTCACGTATCGATATCGGTTCTATATAACATTTTATTTTATTGCTTATTTTTATTCTTAATTCAATTAAGCCACACAATTAAGCATAAAACACATAATACTCAAATAATACATTCTTATTATTTCAAAATGAGTTACAAAGGTTAACCTAGACTGTTACATCAATACTAATGCCTAGCCCAGAAACGCAGGCGTTACAATTCTTTCCACCTTAGGATGATTCCGTCCCCGGAATCACACATCAACAAACAAATGCGGATAGCGACTCATCATGTCACTCTCCGTTTCCCAGGTGAGATTTGGCCCATTCGCATGTTTCCATCGGACAAGCACTAACTCAACCATCTTGCGTCGCAACTTCTTAGTCTTTCGGTCAACGATTGCCTCTGGTTCTTCAATTAACCTCTTGTTCTCATCAATTCTCAATTCCAAAAGTGGAATCATGTCGGGAACTTCTCCCGTGAACTTCCTCAAATAACACACATCAAAAGTGTTATGAATACCATTCGGCTCTTCTGGTAGTTCGAGCTTGTAAGCTTGGTTCCCAATCCTCTGAAGAACTTTAAACGGTCCAATAAACCTTGGACTCAACTTTCCCCTTTTACCAAATCTTATAAGTCCCTTCCACGGTGAGACTTTTAACAAAAAACTGAATCCCCAACTTCAAATATCATCGGTCTTCGCATTTTGTCAGCATAGCTCTTTTGACGATCCTGAGCTGCTAACATTCTCTCCCTAATTATTTTCAACTTTTCAGCAGTCTGATGGACTATCTCAGGTCCCATAAACTGCTTTTCCCTAGCCTCAAGCCAACAAGACGGCGTATGACACTTCTGTCCGTACAAAGCTTGATAAGGTGCCATCTTAATGCTCGAGTGGAAACTATTATTGTAGGAAAATTCTACCAAAGGCAAATGTTCATCCCAGTTGCCTTGGAATTCTAGGGTACATGCCCTCAACATATCTTCAAGCATTTGTATTGTTCGTTCGCTCTGCCCATCAGTCTGTGGATGGTAAGTTGTACTCAAACACAACTTGGTACCCAATTCCTCTTGTAGACTTTTCCAAAACCTTGAGGTGAAACAGCTGTCACGATCCGATACAACCGTTAACGGAACACCGTGAAGCCTCACAATTTCCTTCACGTAAGAATTTGCAAGCTTATCCATAGACCATTTCTCATTGGCAGCTATGAAGTGCGCACTCTTAGTGAAGCGATCAAGGACCACCCAAACCATGTCGTGACCATTCTTTGTTCTGGGCAGTTTAGTGACAAAATCCATGGAAATGTCCTCCCATTTACCCATAGGCACAGGTAAAGGTTCTAAAATCCCGTACGGTTTCTGATGTTGTGCCTTAACTCTAGCACATGTCACACACTCGGCCACATACCTTGCAATATCAAGCTTCATCGTCGGCCACCAGTAATAGGGTTTTAGGTCCCTATACATTTTAGTGCTGCCAGGATGAATCGAGTACATGGTTTTGTGAGCTTCTTCCATCAGAAGATCTCTTATTCCTCCTGACTTAGGTACCTAAATACGGTCTTGGAATACCTTCAGTCCATGACCGTTTGTACCGAACACCAACGTTTTGCCCAAACATTCCTCCTTCCGGTCATTCTTTTCAGAAGCTTCCTCTTGAGCTTTCTTTATACTCTCCACAATTGTCGAGACAACTTCTATTCTCAACGCACTTGGCCTTTTTCTCTCAAGATTGACTTTCCGACTGAGAACATCAGCGACAACATTTGCTTTACCTGGGTGGTTAAGTATCTCACAGTCATAGTCCTTAAGTAATTCTAGCCAGCGTCGCTACCTCATATTCAATTCTTTCTGACTAAAGAGATATTGGAGACTCTTATGATCAGTGAAAAGTTTTCACTTCGTGCCATAGAGATAATGCCTCCTTATTTTTAGAGCAAATACTACTGCTGCCAGCTCCAAATCATGAGTGGGGTAGTTCTTTTCATGCTCTTTCAGCTGTCGAGACGCATATACTATCACCCTTTCTCTTTGGGTCAAAACACAACCCAACCCAACCCCAGACGCATCGCTATAGACAGCGAAGTCTTCAACTCCATCGGGTAAAGAAAGAATCGGTGCCTCACATAGCTTCTTCTTTAGCAACTCGATTGCTTCTTTGTGCTTATCACCCCAAGCATAAGTAGCTCCTTTGTGAGTCAAAGCTGTTAGTGGAGTAGCGATCGAAGAAAAGCCTTGGATAAACCTTCGGTAATACCCGGCTAATCCCAAAAAGCTTCGGATCTCCATGGGACTTTTCGGTTGTTCCCACTTTATTACAGCTTCAATCTTCGCTGGATCAACCATTATTCCTTCTTGGTTGACCATGTGACCCAAGAATTGGACTTCTCGAATCCAAAAATAACATTTGGAGAACTTAGCATACAGCTTCTCCTTCTTCAAGACTTCTAACACTTCTCGCAAGTGTCTGCCATGCTCCTCTTGGCTTTTCGAGTAAATCTGAATGTCATCTATGAACACTATCACAGATTTATCAAGGAACGGATTACAAACCCTGTTCATTAAATCCATGAATGTTGCTGGAGCATTGGTTAGTCCAAACGACATAACCAAAAACTCGTAGTGTCCATATCTCGTTCTGAAAACAGTTTTCTCAACATCCTGCTCTCTCACCTTTAGCTGATGATATCCTGACCTTAGGTCGATCTTCGAAAAATAGCTTGAACCTTGTAGCTGATCGAACAGGTCATCAATCCTCGGCAACAGATATCTATTCTTTATTGTTGCTTTATTCAGCTCTCTATAATCGATGAACATTCTCATACTCCCGTCCTTCTTCTTTACAAATAACACTGGAGCTCCCCAGGGTGATGAACTAGGTCTAACGAAACCTCTGTCCAATAACTCCTGAAGTTGCATCATCAGCTCCTTCATCTCCGTTGGTGCTAATCGGTAAGGTGCTTTTGCTATTAGCGTGGTTCCTGGAAACAAGTCGATACAGAATTCTACTTGTCGATCAGGCGGTAATCCAGGAAGATCCTCAGGAAATACTTCCGGATAATCACACACCACAGGAATGCTCTGCATCTCCTTTTTATCCTTCTGTGCATCAATCACGAATGCCAAATATGATGTACATCCTTTGACCAAACACCTTCTGGATTTCATTAGAGAAATGATTCCAGAATTTACTATGCGTTTGACCCCATACACCATAAATGACTCCTTCCCTGGCGGGTTTACTTTTACTATCTTCTTTCTGCACAATATTTCGGCATCGTTGGCGCTAAGCCAATCCATTCCCAGCACGATGTCGAACCCATTTAACTCAATAGGCAATAATTCTTCGTGGAACTTATTCTCATTCAAATCAATTAAGTTGTTTTTCATACGACGGCTAACAGGTATAAACTTGTCACTAGCAACTTCGACTAATAAAGCATTATCTAGTCTATCGACGGGCAAAGCTAGTTTTCTACCAAATTCATGCAAAATAAAGGAGTAGTTGGCTCCAGAATCAAATAAAATTTGGGCAGGCAAATCATTTACGAGAAAGGTACCTGAAGCGACATCAGCTTCTTCTTTAGCAGCTTCCAGTGTCATCTGGAAGGCTCTTGCTTTCGGCTTTGGGGGAATGTTGGGTTTTGCTGCCTCCTTCTTTTTCGGACAATCCCTCGAGATGTGCCCCTCCTCACCACACCCATAGCAGACTTTCTTGGTAAGGGTGCATTCGTTGGCATAGTGCCCTGGCTTTCCACATTTGAAGCATGTGGCTTTCCCACCATATTTCCCATGATGCTTCTTCTTGCATTTGTCGTACCATTTCACTTCGCCTCCTCCACCTCCTCTCGAACTAGACTTCGAGAATTTACCCTTTTTGTTGGACCCCGAGGGTCCGTCGAACTTCCTCTTCTCACCAACCTCTGACCTCTCCGGACCCTTCTCCCTGATCTGAGTCTCAACATTCTTAGCAGCCCAGATGGCGGCTTTCAATGTGGTTGCTTGCTTAACCAATGGACCAAAGTCCGCTGGTAATCCACAGGAAAACTTGTTGACCTTTGAGAGTTCAGTTGGGACTAGGTACGGAATAAGCTTCATCTTCTTCGTAAAACTTGCAGCGTATTCAGTAACGCTCATTTTTCCCTTCTTCAAATTCTGAAACTCATTATTGATTTCCAGAAGGTCCTTCTCTGAGCAGTATTGCAAATTAAGTTGCACCACAAAGTCTTCCCAAGACATCTTGCTAGCTTCTCCCTTGGGCATCGAGTCAGCTAACAGCTTCCACCAACTCAACACTCCAGATTTTAACAGAGGGATCGCAAGAGCGGTCTTCTGTTTGTTGATGCATTCGCAACATTCAAACATTGTCTCCATTTCGGAGATCCAATTCATAACTTCTACCGGCGTCGGGCTTCCGGATAGACATGGTGGTTTGGATGCCATGAAATCCTTGTACTTGCATCCCCGTCCATCATTTCCACCATTTCGGTTGTTTTGTCTAACTATCGGTGGGTTGGCTTGACCAACAACCCCACTGAAGTTTCCTTCGTCCGACTGCCTTCACTTAATTCGGGCTGCACAATCGGCATCGAAGGTTCTTCACGATTCTATTGAAGGAGACATCTAGTTTCTTCCATCTGACGATCCAACATCGTCTGAATCATCAATTGTACTCTAGCCATTTTCATTGGCTCGGGTGCTGCTACTACAACAGGTATTTGCTCGATTACAGGTGGTTGATTCCTGTTTTTGTTCACATTTCCAACTCCGCTTCTTGTTCTTGCCATTGTTGATATATACACAGAATAAGGTGAATTTAGATCCTTATTCATGATAGATAATTAAATTATCCATATCATTCCGAAACGATTACATGCTAGTTCTAATTTTGTAGTCGCACGCTTAGAATCCTAAACACATAAGGTCTCCAGATCCGGTTGGCAACAAACCGTAGATCCGAACAAATAATATCATATATGGAAAACATATAACATTTAGCACATAAAAGCATTTTAGGCAACTTTCCTAAAATAAACTAGTGCTCGTGTCTTAAATATAACAGACACTCATCTCACAATCTTCACTTAGCATTCTAATTTTAAGTCTAGAAATCCTACAAATTCCTAGTTCGCTTAAACTAATGCTCTGATACCAACTGTGACATCCCCAAATTCACGGCCAGAAAAGACCAGTTTAATTTATGCTTTTAAAATAACTTTAGAGTAAATCCATTGATTCAAAAGAGTTGCAGAATTTGTTCCCAAAACAAAATATGATAAAACAAAATTTATCAAAGCATTTCATAAAGAAATGTATTTTCATTATATAATCAAAACGCGGGATGTCATGTTCTGATACAGACACAAAAGCATAAACAACACATTATAAGCCTTACAACAGTTATATACAACTATAGGCCTATAAACAAAATAACTTGATGATTCATCCATCTTATGCTCTCGCGCCATTACCTGTAATACAAATAAAACTGAGTGGGTCAGACTTGGGAGCCTGGTGAGCATATAGGGTTTTCAACCCACAATAAATAATTATATTTAATTTCACCCACCAACAATAATCCGATTACCCATTCCCATTATGCTCATTTTACGTCCCTAAAACAACATCTATCTCAAGGGACCTAATCTAGGATTTTCATCGGGATGGACATTACTGCAAAGGGGTTTCCTCAACAATAGATGTTCTAAAGGCAACCATGAGGGGGATAGAGTACACCGGTGAACACATCGTTCACAACACCTACAAGTTATGAACCTGCCAGCGTTCCACTGGACAGTCTAGAAAGAGTCTGTGGTCATCATCCATACTCCGCTAGATGACTAGATCAACAACAACATCGAGGCCTCTCATCATTTTTATTTCATCACACATCACTATCTACCCATGTTCTACCCAACATATTTGTAGATAAAATATACTTGTTTATATACATCTTAAAAATCTATATAACATATTCATTCAATACTTATATCACATAACAAATAGTATATAATCACATAGCACGTATCTCATAGAGTATAATTCATATATGTGTATTGTAGAAAGCAACTACACACTTACTCATATCATATATCTAATACATTCATCAATACTTGTATTAAAATCGTGTATATGAAAGGGACTATGCACTCACTTGATAAGATGATTATCGGACAGCACTACGGCTCTAAAAGCAGTATTCTTCAGTGAAACTGGGAGATCTTCACACACCGGGCTTCTCGCGGGCAGAGCTTCGGCTCGGAAACTCTTTTCTTCTCGGGATCTTTGGAGCTTCGGGACTCGCTTCGGGTCTCGGGATGATATCGGGGCTTCGGGGGTACTTCAAGATGGCTAGAGAGAGTATCAGGAGTGAGAGAATGAAAAAGGAACAACCAAACCCGACTGCCCCTTGAACTTCTATTTATAGGGCCATTTTTCAGTTCTCACGACGTGAGATTCAAGTGCTCACGTCGTGAGCTTAGTCGTCACTGCGTTCTTCGTTCGTCCACTTGCTCTGGAGGGTGTCCAGTCTCTGCTCACGTCGTGAGCTCTGACACAACCTCGAAATTTGTGTCCCGAACTTCAGAAATTCATATCTCTCGCATACGACCTCCGTTTTTGACGTTCTTTATATGCACGCGTAGGTGAGATTATGCTTTACAACTATCGTTTAGACTCCGTCGGCTAATTGTGACTTTATTTTTATTATATTATTTTTAGTAGGTCGGGACAGGAAAACTCCGTTACAAATTCATAACTTCTTTATCTGACGTCCGTTTTCGTCTGTCTTTTTACCGTTGCACTATTATCGACGATATCTTCGATTCTCTTTTAGATTGTTTCGGCTAGAAATCACTCGATCTCATATCCGAACTTTGGGCTGCATACCGCTAAATCGAAACTTCGAAAAATCATAACTTCCCCATACGAAGTCAGATTTAGACGTTTTTTTTATGCGCGCTCTCGGTTTAACGTATTCTACGACTTTCGTTTATATCACTAAGGCTAAATATCTCTCTATCTTAAATTCATATTTTACGTCATACAGCGTCGTGCCGGTTCTGTCACGAAACTTCGACAGGTCATAACTTCTTCGTTATAACTCGGATTTTGGCATTCTTTACATATTCAGAATCCTTGTCACGACCACTACGTCTTCATGTATCGATATCGGTTCTATCTAACATTTTATTTTATTGCTTATTTTTATTCTTAATTCAATTAAGCATAAAACACATAATACTCAAATAATACATTCTTATTATTTCAAAATGAGTTCAAAGGTTAACCTAGACTGTTACATCAATATTAATGCCTAGCCCAGAAACGCAGGCGTTACATTAAATTGAGATATTCTACTATAATTTTCTGCTTTTATTAGTTTTAATTTTCAAAAATAACCCCCCCCCCTCCCCCTCTTTTTACGTTTTATAGACCTGTCAACAATTAGTACGTGCCTTACGCAAAGAGGCATAGACTTTGGAACGTGTCCCTGAGGGTTCGACCCTGCTTACCTGTACTACCTGTTAGTGAATTAGAGCAGTCTTCCATTTATTTTATTTTTTTGTTTAAATCGTGCACGACAGTGGTTTTAGCATTTTGCATAAGATTAATATTAGTTCGCTTTCGATCGTTGCTCTTTCCATAAAACATCAGGTGATATATTAGGGCTTCGAATGGCGAAGGATCGTCTCCTAGTATCACTACCAGGTGTGGTTGCTAAACTTGAGTATCCATTGTCGTAGAAGTAATATCCGCTGGTGATTGACAATGCCGATCTGATTTAGAAGAGTGTTAGGCACTCTTTGCCTTATTCTCACTCAAAATTAAGGGCACCTCCACAAGGTTGAGGTTGTTGCTTGTTGCTTGTCATTCTTGTCATAAGTACTCCACACCCTACCTCTTACAAGTAAGACTTAATGGGTATGTTTGACATCCCCATTTTCATGGCTAAAAAGGACCAGTTTATGCTTTTTTTAAATTAGAGCTTTAATTTACAAATGCGGAATTTGTCCTATAAAATATTCCTGAAGGGATGTTGTTCATTGATTTATAAAAAATCGGGAGGTCATAACTGATACAAGAAACATAAGTGTAAACGAAGACTTACAATATCTTAATATAGTCTAAAGTTTCTCAAATCTCTCAGGCATCATCATTATTGTTTCCTGTGATACAAAGATGTTGAGTGGGTCAGGTTGGAAAACTTGGTGAGATACATAGGGTTTTCAACCCGTAATATTATAATTTTTAATTATATAATCATCAGCATTCAAATAACCCAATTACCCCATTTTTCGATCACTCCCACTTACTAATCCTATTATGATGATCTTGAGGGATCTTTCCTAAAGGATCTTTATCAACAGATAACTATAATTCCTAGGTGATTAGGCACAACGGTATGATAATACTTGTGACAACACGACAGTACATTAGTATTTTTTATATAATCACGGCACGCACGACAGTACAAAGTACTTGGGTCTAGCACGGCAGTACAAAAGTACTTGGGTTTAACACGACAGTACAAAAGTACTTGTGTTTAGCACGACAATACAGGAGTAGTTGGGTTTAGCATGGTAGTACAAAAGTACTTGAGATAAATCAAGTATTAAAAATATGAAATTCATATATATATATATATATATATATATATATATATATATATATATATATATATATATATATATATATATATATATAATTAAACGGGTCATCTTCGAGTTGAAAGTCTTGACCCTAACCTTATCCGTTTAATTATCGTGTCGTGTCATGTCAACCCGTGTACATAAACGGGTCGAAATCGCTGACCCTAACCCGCGAACTTCGTGCCGGGTTTTCGTGTTGTGCCAGATTTTGCCAGGTCTAGTTGTCTTTAAGGTAATCTTTTTAGCAAACTCTCTTTTAAAATACAAAATTAGCGAATCGTTTAAAAACTCACTACTACAAAATGTATTATAGACAAAACTGCAAAAATAGTCCTTGTGGTTTCTCATTTTATGTGGTTAAGGTCCAAACTTTTAAAAAGTTGTATATTTGGTCCTTTTGAACACGTTATGTTGTGGTTTTGGTCCCTCTTCCGTTAACTTTAACAGCTTGGCTGTTAACTTTTTTAAAATGACTATTTTACCCTTAGGGACCATTTCTGCAACCAAAGTATAAGGACCATTTCTGCATATATTCTTTTTAATTTTATGGAATTATTACATATTAATAAATGTGATTTTTAAGATATACTATTTATATATTAATAAATTTTGTTTAATTAGATTATTAATTTCTTTTAATAATTTTTTTTTAATTTCTTTGTTATCGGATATTTAAATTGGATTATGATATATGAATAAATATTGTTTTTAATATATAATATTTATATATTAATAAACATTTCTATATTGGATTATTAATTTATTTTAGTTAGTTTTGTTTACACTAAGAATTCTTTTTATTGGACTATTATATATTAATAAATATTATTTTTAATTTATAATAATTATATCCTAATAAATATAACATTATCAGATTATTAATTTATTTTAGTTAATTTTTGAACTCTTTTTTTGGATTATTTCTTTTTTATTGAAATATTATTTTTAATTTATTGTTTTTTATATAATAAATATTATTTTGTTGGATTAGTAGTTTATTAGTTTATTTTTAATGTATTCTATTAATTATTTTTAATTCTATTAGTTCCACCACAAATTTGTCGGAATATGCAAAAGCGCCGCCTGCTCATCAACGAAAATCGTCGGGTTCACTGCCAAAAATTTTTATCGGAGGTCCGATGTAAATCCTACTAACTTTTTCCACCCAACATCCCCGGTAGCCACCTACAACAATCTATTCACAATCCGTTGGAATCCTCCATATCCCACATAATGCGCAACAAACTTCTATAAACATTGAAAGTAGTGGTGGCGATCGGGTGATGGTAGTGGTGTTATCGCGGGTGACTACCGTCATCATTGGTTGGAAAAAGTTTGTGAGTTTCTATCCGACCTCCGATGATGATGTCTTGTGGTGATCCCGATGATTTTCGATGATGAGAGGCAATGCTTTTGCGTATTCTGACGACTTTGTGGTGAAACTAATAAAATTAAAAAGAGTTAATAGTATACATTAAAAAAAAAAACTAATAAACTACTAAACCAACAAAATAATATTTATTATATAAAAAACAATAAATTAAAAATAATATTTCAATAAAAAAGAAATAATCCAAAAAAAAGAGTTCAAAAATTAACTAAAAAAATTAATAATCTGATAATGTTATATTTATTAGGATATAATTATTATAAATTAAAAATAATATTTATTAATATATAATAATCCAATAAAAAGAATTACTCCAATAAACAAAATTAACTAAAATAAATTAATAATCCAAAAATAATAATAATTATGAATATATAAATATTATATATTAAAAACAATATTTATTCATATATCATAATCCAATTTAAATAGCCGATAACAAAGAAATTAAAAAAAATTATTAAAAAAAATGACTAATCTAATTAAACAATATTTATTAATATATAAATAGTATATATTAAAAATAACATTTATTAATATGTAATAATTCCATAAAATTAAAAAGAATATATGCAGAAATGATCCTTGTACTTTGGTTGCAGAAATGGTCCCTATGGGTAAAATAGTCATTTTAAAAAAAGTTAACAGCCAAATTGTTAAAGTTAACGGAAGAGGGACCAAAACCACAACAAAACGTGTTCAAAAGGACCAAATATACAACTTTTTTAAAGTTTGGACCTTAACCACATAAAATGAGAACCCACAGGGACCATTTTTGCAAATTCACTTTTTCCTAATAGTACGACCTTCGTTTTGATCACTAGGGCTAATAAGTAACCTATCTCCAACTCACTATTTACGACATATATTATAACTCGGTTAAGATTATTTATCCTAAACAATCTTTTATTTAAAAGTCATTATTATGGCTTATAATAACTTTGTTGTCTCGCCCGTGTTTACGCGTGTTACAGTATAGCATGAGGTGACTTGCAAGACTTATTCTAACTACATATATGGAGCATTTGAGCTAGATATTTTGTTCTTACTTCTTTCTTGTGAAGAACCATGGATACTCTCTCATTCTCCCTTTCTTTCTCTGAAGTGCTTAATGGGTTAAGTCTTATGAAGATGAAGATGATGCTTTTATACTCTCTTTGAGTTAATACTTGGTATTAACTTAAAGCTTAATAGTTTGATATTACTACAAGATTTTGGCTAGCACCTCTATCATTGACCGATTGTTGGTGTCTTAGACAAGAAGGAGCTTTGCTCTACATTCTTCATCAACTTCCAACCTCCCGAGAGGAATCAAAGTCATCAAAGATTGTAACACTTTCTCCTTCTTTGGTTGTGTTTTAGTCTTTCATAGCTTTGCAAAATGATCATTGGTAGGTAAAATGGTTTTAGTTTATTCAAATGTAAAATTGCTTCCGTTGCTAAACTCATAGTTTTGACTATTTATTTTAGACTATTTTTGAATAAAACCCAACAAAAGGTCATGAGCGATTGTTGATGAAAGCATATGTAGGAAACCGAAAACCAAAGTGGCAATTGATGAAGGTCACCAGACGGAGGCACATTCACGATGGCCATGAGCGGGGACAACATGGATTAGAGATCTAGCAAACCCCAACCTTGAAAACCTTCAAATTGGTTTTCAGAAACCCACCTCCCATCATTATAAGGTTTTCGTTGAAGAATTTACACATCGATCGAGATTCGCATGTGTGTGTTTGTGTTCATTATTCTGGGTTTTTCACCATAGATTTCTAGGTTTTTCTTCATCAATTTCTACATTTTGAGCGATTTCTACATCTGGGTCGATTTTTGGTTCTACATATGGATCGATTTCCTAGGTTTTTCATGGTTCTACATATGGATCGATTTCCTAGGTTTTTCATCAATAATTTAACCCCACCTAACACTCATTTAATTCATACTTTTATGATTTCACCCAACTTCACCTAACATTCACCTAATTGGATCACACTATGTCACACCACTACAAACATGTAAAACCATAACCTAAAGCATACAAAAATTACGATGTCATTGCCTCTCATAATTTACTCAAAAGCTTAACCTCCCGTTCACTCTCAAAATGTCTTCCGACTAGTCGAAAATCGATGCTAAATTTTAAAGGTTTTCAATCTCCTCAAGTTCCTCCCATGAGCCCAATTACTAGAAGATATCAGATTTCATGAAGAAGGTTGTACATGCCTGAGCATAAGATGTTGAAACTACATGAGCACTTGTTGATCCAGACCCAAAGTTAATTGGGGTCCACTAATAATATAATTGCTAATCATAAAGTGATTTTGTTTCTAAAATCAGTTTACATAATATATGTATACTAAATACTGATACATTTTACTTGATACAGACATATAAAAATTGTCAAAGAACCTATTATTGTTATCACCTTTATATTTTTATAACACATAAAACCAAATAACATGTTACTGTTTTTTTTTTCTTAATATAAACATCCACCAACATAAAAGTAAAAAAAGTAAATGCTAATAAAATTAACAATATTAGCACTCACGCAACTCATAAAACTAATCTTCCTATTCTAATAAAAGAATGATTTTAATCTCCTTTTGACATGTGTCATTCTATTAGCCTCCTAATTAATGCATATTTTATTCTTCTTTTGTCATGCGTCATCCTATTAGGCATCATAATTAATGCATGCCATTTGTCAACCTATTAATTCTCAATTTCAAATTTCAAATTTTAAATTTCTCATTCTAATTGCATTAATTCAATAACATTTGAATAAAAATTAAAATAAAATTAATACAGATTATAAGGTGATATAATTTTACATATTTATTTAAATTAACGATTATAATTTTATATAAGTAAAAAAAATATCTCTTAATTAATAATTTATTTAAAATAATTGATTAATAATTTTGAGTTCTCACTATTAAAGTTTAATTAATTTTTTATAACCGTGGTTTCCACGGTTTATAAACTAGTTAAAAACTCAATTAAAAGGCGAAACACTAACTAATTAAAGATTTGCATCCAAAACTATTATCACAAAATTAAACTAATAAACTTGAAACTTCAAATAAAACATACATGTGGAAGTATATATATATATGATAGGACCAACGTTTAAGCGGGGGCAATGGTCCAACGTCCATATGCACTGGCTCCGCCAACATGAACATACCTTTGGAATGGGTGCAAAAATAAATTATGTTCAACAACAAATGGAAGAAAATAATGAGCGGATAAAAAACACAAGAAATCAAATAGACAACATGATGGACAAGAAAGGCCATATTTGGCATTGAATGTTGGACGTCGCTTTTTTTTTTTTTTTTTTTTTTGTTCGAGAGGTATTCTTGAACATAGGCTTGGATCGGTAAGAAAAAATTAAAATCTACATACGGATTTCCTTATTATATTTCAGTTTAAAAAAGTTGATGAGTAGTTATGTATTGATTCTATTTAAAGATCCCTTCGATATGATAACATCTTACATCCAATTGAGCATCGTTAGTGGTAATTTTTCAGCAGGATTGAAATAGTCAAGTAATAGGATAAAATGATCAAGATTTGTTATTAGCCACAGACCATTATAAAACCAAGTTTCGAGATCTTTGAAGATCTCGTATTGATATTTAAGATTTTAGGAGAAGCTTGCAACTCCTTTACATTTATTGGAATTATTAGACGAGAGAAACAAAATCCTTTGAAGTAAGGATGTAATTAAACTGAAAGATGTGATCTCACTATGAAACTGAAACTTCTTGCTATTCGAGTTTTTGACACTTCTCGAAAGTATTGAATCTTGGTATTATGCATTGTAAAATTTTGTTATTATATTATTTCTAAACGGTTTACACATACTTACTATTCTTCTCCTAATTAATTTGATTGATCTACATATATCTGTCAAGTATTAACACTGCCAAAGGCTCTTTAATTTTAAAAAAAAAAAATTGATTTTTAATATCCTCTCTTTTTGGTTATTTTGTGATTAGTCCGCAATTATTTTACTCAGAAACTGCTTCAACCTAGACGTACACAATCTTGGATTTTTCTATATGTGAAGTTAGGCCACACATATCCTCATCGTAAATTTTATCGTTACTCCCATATCCATTTGTAGCCACTAATTATGTCCCTTGTCTTCTTTAAAGCAAATAACAACCACAAGAAAAAAAAAAAAAAAAAAAAAAAAAAGGTTGATGAACTGATGTACATGTGAGGCGGTGGCGCCATAAGAATCCTTCTAATTGTATAAGTATATCTCTTTACTTTCCATTTGTTCATACAACAATCCTTTGAGTTTCCAAATTAAAGCCAATGACAACCACTACAAGAAGGTTATCATCTCTAGTACTAATACTGAGTTTTTCGGTTATCTTTTTTTTATTATTATTGTAAATGAATAATTTATACAAAATATACATAATCTGTAGGTTAGAAGGGAAGGTAGCCTTGATAACAGGGGCTGCAAGTGGAATTGGGGAGTGTACTGCAAAGCTCTTTGCTGAACATGGTGCAAAAATCGTCATCGCAGACATTCAAGACCAACTTGGTCAAGCAGTTTGTGAGGCCATAGGATCATCAAACTCAATATATGTCCATTGTGATGTAACCAACGAAGAAGATGTCAGAAAAGCTGTAGATATTGCAATCGCCACATATGGAAAACTTGATATCATGTTTTGTAATGCAGGAATAATCGATCCTAACAAGGATCGCATCATCGATAATGAAAAATCGGATTTTGAACGTGTGCTTAGTGTCAACGTCACAGGTGTCTTTCTAAGTATGAAACATGCAGCTAGGGTTATGGTTCCAGCAAGAGCTGGCTCAATAATATCAACAGCTAGTGTTGTGTCAAATATCGGTGGCTTGTGCCCACATGCTTACACTTGTTCAAAGCATGCTGTAGCTGGTTTAACCAAGAATCTGGCAGTTGAGCTTGGACAATTTGGTATTCGAGTCAATTGTCTTTCACCTTACGCACTAGATACACCACAAGCCACAGGTTTCACTGGGCTTAAAGGGGAGGATTTCAAGAACAAGGTAAACTCAGTTGCAAACCTTAAGGGTGTGACACTTACAACAGATGATGTTGCTAAAGCTGTCCTTTTTTTGGCGAGTGATGAGGCTAAGTATATTAGTGGACATAATTTGTTTATTGATGGTGGATTTAGCATTGTTAACCCATCATTCAATATGTTTCAATATCCAGAGAACCCTTTATAAATTGAGGTGATTTACATACATTTATGTTGAGAGTGCTGGATTAATGCTTAATATTGTTTTTGTGTCTGCTTTCAATTTTCTTTTGTATACTGTTCCCACCAAATTGAGGTACCGGTGATGACTGATGACAAACAGTGCGACAACTCTCACCCAAGTTAGGGGTTTGAGTGCAGAAAAATGAGAAGAATTGATCATACGAACCCATAAGTATTGATATAAAATCTTTTGTATTCAATTAAACACGTGGTCAGTGGAAGAATTGTGAAAGACTGGTCTCATGAGTAGTCAATCCCCATGATAGTTAGTTGCATCAAAATATGACTCATTTTCATTGGTGCATGCATGTTTTCTTATTTCTAGTTAGTAGCTTCCTCATATTTAATTCCTTGTACATATTCATTTGAAGATTAAGAAATAGAATCCAGAAAATTGCTCCAAAGAGTCTTCTTCTTCATCTCACGTTCTTAGGAGAGTGGTATCTCTAACTGACCTCTATCATTTGGTGCGTTCATCTCCCTTACTATGTCTTCCGAACAAAAAAAAAAAAAAAAAAAAGAACCACTCTCTATGCAAGACCAACTTCAAGCTCTCATCCACCTTACCACCGCCATCAATTACACCTGCCTCGACACACTCACCATAGACATGGCAAAGCTAATCAATCTCCTCACCAACCAGGTAAACCAGCCATTGTTGCCGCCACCATCGCCCCTACCCCCACCACCGCCAAAACAACAACCAAGACCACCCAAAATCTTCCTTCCCACCTGCGACGGTTCCAACCCTCTTAACCGCATCGTTCAAGCCACCAATTGTTGTAAATCAGATCTAATAAACACGTAAGGAAACCGATAAATAATATTGAGAATTATATGTCGATTAATTGTGATAAATAAATCCAATTATTATTATTATAATTACCAAGTTTCGTCCAGAAATCAGATTAATCATTCTCGATTAAATCTAATTATAAGAAAAGAGTAGAAGATTGTCCTGTTATTGGACGAAAGTAAAGACGAAACAATAATGTAAAACCAACCTTGTTGACGGCTGATCTTGATCGTAAAGTAACTGCACGGATCAGACTCTTATCCTTAAAGATTTTTACTTGGCTTCTATCGGTTGTAAGCAACATAGTAAAACCCCATGATTTAATGCATATTTACCAAGTTTCAAACAACAATGGAAAACGATAAACGCAAAGTGAATACTGAGAAATTGGGAAGAAATCATAGAGAGAATGAGAGAGCTTTCAATTTTTCGTGAGCATCAAATGCGGCTCCTAGGGAGTTGTATTTATAGGTGTTGAAACCCTAGAAGGTAGAAAAGGGCCCACATAGGCCGACCCTTAGAAACCCTAGGGCAACGACTTGCTCTCCAAGCAAGCCATTTTCTGGGCTTTCCAAAATATTTCGACTTGACCTCCACGAAGTCAACGACAGTAAACTATTTGACCGGATAGGTTAAACCGGCTTGACCCGAACTCGTCAAAAACAAAAGGTCCTCAGATCCCAACGACCGATGCGCCGTGCGAAGTGCCAAGTGCGCCTAAATCGTTGAAGGGTTTTTGTTGCATAAATATATAGTTTTTCACAAAAACCGGCAAAGGAAGCTTTAAAATTTCTTATAAATTTCGAGTCTGAAAACAAAACAAACCATCAATGATCATTTTAAAGAGGTTAGAATGATGTTACAACAACCATATGGTGTTTAGAAATAACAACCTTTGATGCCTTTGGACCCTCTTGAATTTGGGGTGTTGGAGTAGATGACAAGAACAAGAAGCTTCATCTTCTCTACAAGTAATCCACCAACAAGAATAAGGTACCAAAATTGCTAGATTTCTTCTTGTACAACTTTGTTCTTTAAGCCTTAAGTTATTAATCAATTAAGTACTAAAGGAAGATACAAAGTGAACACCAAAAGCAAGTAATGTGTTCAAAAGAGGAGAGAGCTCCTAGCTCCTAAGTGCTTACGGTTTTTAGAGAGAAAAAAAGAAGAAGTGCAAGACCAATAAACTTACCATTTTCCATGTATAAGACCCTCTTTATATATCTCATGCAAGTATGGCCTCTTGAATATAATATTCTAAAGTATGGGCTATAAAGGAGAGGCATGGGGAACAAGATGATGGGGGTTGACAAACAACCTCCATCCCTCTACATACTTTCGGCCATATGGCCTAAAGAGGACAAAAAATGTTCACTAGTCTTTTTAACCATGGTAGAGTAAGCCTTTGATTTAATCATGGTTAACCAAATTAAGTGTCCAAAACTTTATACATGACTTATTATATGATACCTTATCATATAAATACTATTTTTCTACTTCTTACAATATTGTTTTCATAGAACAACAATTTTTCTCTAAATTAATACAAGAGTTGAATTTATTTATTAATAACAAATTACTTAATAAATATTCAGTAAGTACCAACTTGATAAAGGTGTGACCCTATAGGATCACATGTCATTAAAAATGTCATTCAATAATGATTCTTGAGCATATATGTCCAACAATCGTGCCATTTCGCGCACTCACATCGTCGGCTAATGCTAGGTTAGGCTAGGTGCGCGTGTGTGGACTTAGCCCATTCCTTTGATCCTCTAAAGCATTTGAAGGCTTATCAATGGAAAAGACTTATAAACCTACACAAGGTTTCTTCCCCCATTAATGTGGGATAGAGGAAACTTGCCAACTTGCAAGATTACCTCTATAATTTCCAACAATCCCCCACCAAGTTGGAAAGTTTCCATTCACTCAGACACATGATGTCACTTGGGTGTCATGAAGATTAAAGCCTAGTTTAATGAGAACAAACAAGAAGATACCAATTCAATGGTATCCTTATAAACCATGAACCTTGTGACCTCTCCGGTTTACCCCCACACATCACCTGTCATCTTTGCATTCTCTGAAACATCCCAAAATTCATGACCAAAAATTTCGTTTACTATTATTAAATAAACGGTAGTTATCGAAACATTCTATCAAAACATAAGTGAAAGTATCTCAAATCATCATAAACGGTATATCCATATCAAACATATGTCAAATATATCAGAGTAAACATCCCAGGCTAAAACATCATGGTTTGTGCAATGCAGTAATCCCGAGCTCTTCCCTTTGCTACCGGAAGTACCTGAAACCAAAACTGAAAACTGTAAGCATGAAGCTTAGTGAGTTTCCCCAAACTACCACATACCATACACATAATCACATATAAACAAATTGTGGACCCCGCCCGGCATCGGACCATGCCTGGCATCAGGTCCCGCCCGACATCAGACAATGTCCGGCATCGGGCCCAGCCCGGCATCGAGCTGAGCTCCGCATGCATATAAACATATCAACATAATGTTGGGTTTTGAGCATTCTAACACTCCTATGGTGTACATGCAACCCTATAAACCTTGGATCTATGTTTTCTCTATTATACATGCAAATATTAACTATTCCAAGGTTTCATCCTAACTAGCATATTATGAAGCACCTATACTACAAAGTTCTAGTTAGATGACATACCTTTTGATGTAGCTTGATGTCTTCAAGCTTTAAGAGCTTAGCCCCAATAGTGTGGAAGCCTCAAGTGGAATCACAAATCAGCAAAACACCTTGGAAAACGTTTAGAGAATATGGATACTTGGCTCACACTATGAAATCGGTTATTGCCCTCTTTAGTGTATCCACACTAGCCACTAGCATAATTTCATGAACCATAAGACCCTTTATATAGTGGGGAGGATTAGGGTTAAACCCTAATACCCGTGACCTTTCATTTCCTAGGATCCATGGGTTAAAGCTCCATGGACTATCCATGAAGACTTAGCCCAACCTAAATGAACTTGGCCCACTACACACACACACATATATATATATATATATATATATATATATATATATATATATATATATATATCTAAGAGTCCATATTTAATTAGTTCATTTTGATCACTTAATTAATTATAAATTAATTCTTGATCAATACTAATTAAATAATATGATTATATATTAATATATTAGAACTTATAATATATTAATATAAATCATAAATATACTATTCTCAAAAGACTATCCATATAAATTGTGTCGGTGAAGTGCAACCCAAATGGACCATGCCGGGTCGGGTCAAGTACATACCAAATATAGTTATGGACTTAGACATTAATCCAACAGTCTCCCACTTGGATAAGTCTAAAACTATTATTGAGTATGACTTCAAAAACCAACTGGCAATCGTAGCTCTTAAAGTCGTTGTCGAACTCTGACCTTGTCAATGACTTGTCTATTAGATAAGGGATCATATATTCCTCCATTCTAGATATCATATGGACTGAGACATGGATTATAATCATTCTCTCTGTCCATTTGTTGTTTCCCGATTTTCGATTTATGATGACTGACTGATTGAACAAATCAAATCAGTCCTGGCTTGGCCAAGCACTCACATGTGTCATCGCTAAATCATCGAGGGGCCCATAGATATCGCTTTTATCCCGAAGGTAAAAGGAATGGATAAACTTTGACTCATATGGCTTGTTCTACTACTTGTTGAATCATACACAAAGGCACGTTTTATAACATCGAGTTACCAAATGCGTTTTCATGCAATCAATGTATAACCAACTCATAGTAACAACTCATATCTCTAGGTTTGAAGAATATAAGATATTATCGTCTCATGATCACTCGTGATAAAATCCATGAAGTGATTCAAATGAGCGCGGTTTGAATCCAATACTCAGAACTTATGAGCACTCATGAGTGTTGTAGCACCACTTTGTCCACCAACTTGGACCTCTACAAACCAACCCATGGCAGTCTTGATTCATATCTACTTCCAACATATGACCGACTGTGGATGGTTTGAATAACTTAATCATTCAGGAAGAGCGACTTAGTTATTCTGGAAGTCAAAACATGCAAAGTGAAACACAAGAATAAATGAATCAAATATGGTATCAAAACCTATGAATATAAATAAACACTTTTATTTATCACCATACTGATTACTCATTATTCATTGTTTCGGTTTTATCAACTTTATACTTGAATTAAAAACACTAGTTGTCCCATGCTCCAAGCATGTACACTATGTTTTTCTTAAACAATAGCTTTGCCATACACCAAGTATGCACTCTATGTTTGTCTATGATCCTTACTTTGTGAAATAAACCAATTGAACATAATTTCAATGATTCTAATTTCACACTTCCAAATCCTTGTCGTAAATGTAAGAATTCCTAACATTTATCGAAATCTGTTTAGATTTTAAAATTATATGCACTGTTCCTCTTGTAATGATTATGCACAAAGCCACAAAGACTTGGCAACAATCATTACAGAGTATTCCAATGGAGAGAAATTTCATGGAAACGATGTCTCAAATTCAAAGCGCATTGCTTTGAACATGCTTCTTGCATTAAGTTTCTTTAACCTTACACAGATTGCTTCCACCTATGAAGACAACTCTATATTCCCATTTTGACTACCACTTCTGAACAAGAGTTGCCTCTTTTCAGACTATGTCAATATGGTCCTTCCAATATTAACAGTATACTTCCAACTGTCCTTGAGCAACCAATCTTTGGTAAACCTTAGATTGTCCTCGACAATTGCTTAATCACTTTAGTCATATCCAATTCTAGACATTTTCCTCCTTAATGCCGCAAGGCATTTGGAAAATTCAGAAGGGATAAATATTATAGCACATGTAATCGATCTTGTACCCAAAGCAAATGGGACACGATTCATGATGTCTCACATAAAGACATGATTCTAGACCAGTCTTTTGCTACAATATTTTTATTTGCCATGTTTTCAAAATTTGACTATGAAGAGGGATGCCGTAATCATAATCGAATTTTGAGAACACAATATATAGAATTTCCTTAAGTTGAACCAATCCAACATGAAATTCATATATAGATTCTTGACTAAAGATGATTAAGGTCTCAATCTAAGCCTTTAGAACTGAAATGAAGTATATCATCTCCCTTAATTATAGCAAAACAACTTTTTCAATCCCCGCAGCCTCACGAATTGAAACTTTTGTTTTCTATAATTAACATTGCTAACTTGCAACACTAACAATAATTATCATGTTCCCACTAACATGATGATTATTAGCATAACACTTATGCTCCCACTAGCTTTGACATGTACTCAGAAATCAGCTGGACTTCTAGAAATCAATACTTTATTGACTTTCTTACCAAAGTTCAGATTTTTGATACGAGATGCTTTGATAAAACTTTATCAAAATCATACACCTTTCCTTAGATAGCATGCATGTGTGTCTAAACAATTTCAGAACTATGAAAAGGGATGTCGTAATCATAGTCTCAATTGTTTAGACCTTTTGCCATCTGCTTCAAATCTACTTGGTGGAAGTGTTTCCTCACCATCATTTTCATGAATCGGAGAGAAACCTTATGACCCTTAGATTTTATGGTGTATGTGTTCTTATCCATGTGAATCTGTCAAAACCATAATCACAAGACAAGGTTAGTGACAAATCCAAACTCATATGGACTGAACTAAATCTTAATTTCTTGCCACCTGGCAGTACAGGGCCTGCCATTGCTTCCAAGTTGTTATGCAACCAATTGAGAACTTTCAGAACTCCTATGCAAAGCCAACTTTAACTGGAATGGGCACAAAATATGTCAACACGATAGGCTATAAACCTCAAGTCGTGTGCTAGTGAAGAACCTCAGGTTTTATTCTTGATTAGTTCTTGAAATTCTTTTTAGGATCTTTAAGACTCCTACTATCCTCTTGACATATAAGACTATCTTGCCAAATATTCAAGAGATAGTGCGGATTCTTTATCAAGACAAACACTTCACACAATTGGCCTTAGTTGGTCTTTGTTTTATCCAAAACATCACAACTTACCAATTTCAAATGTACAAGAGTAGGACACTTTTACTCTTACATTTGACAAGTGCTTTAAACCTTTCTTTAAGATATGTCACTTAAGTTACAATCTTGTAGTATGACTCTAAGAATTGTTTTGGAACGAAGTATGACTCATCTTCCTGATCTAACCATTTCAACAATTCATGACTCCTCTTCTTAGTCATAAGAATGCACTAAGATGACCTTTAGAGGACTAATTGTGATATGATTTCTAAATCATTAAGATGATCACAAACATGATACTAAAGTACTCTCCCATCATTTCAGATTTGAGAAACTTTTATCTTTCTGCCTAATTTGATTCTTCCCATTCGTTCTGCCATACATTGAGACTTTTCCAATGTTTCAGAATTATACTTAAACTTGTAAGTATAACCATATTTACTAAACTTTAGTAAATCAAATAGTCTTAACGAGCTTTGTGGTGGACATGACCAGTGCACAAGAATGTGTACTCGATCCCTTTAGTCCTTCACTTGACTCACACATCCATGTGAACAAGTAATTAGTCTTGATTTTCCAATGCTTGAAAGTTCTCATTCATCATACTATTCAACTTGCATGATTCCAAGTTTCGGTCCAATTGAAACTTGGGCGATGAGGAACTTTCCTGATTTGGTAAATTTAGACACTACCACAAATGAAAGAATCAAATCCATTTTCCAATATTGTTGTCAGTGGAATCATATAAGCAACAATTTTCCACAAATGCCATTGTAAGGATACTTCAAATAAATAAAATTAAACAATTTTCTTTTATTTTAAAACTTTGCGGAAAAACTTATCCTTACAATCCACATGGAAAATTGTTGTTATCTATTCCTTAGCAATATATCATAACTTCTTAAGCAACTGCTCAAAATTCTGATGTGATCGAAATCCACCTTTGCGATCAGAATCAGCATATACTTCCTTTAAGATTTCTCTCTATTATTTGATTCTTAAAACATCAACATGTGACCCAGTCACATCATGTAATGAGGATCTCAGAATAGAACTTAACAGAGTTAGATAATGGGCTCTACCTGATGTAGAGTCAAACTTATTGACTTTAACATCCTTAGGTAAATTTGGCAGCTTTGCAATCAACGCCCCTTCCTTTGGCAAAATAAACATATGGACCCTTTGGTAATGGGACTATCTCAGACTTAGCCTTTCTCTTTACCATTTGGTCAACCGGGTTGACTATGGCCAATCCCTTTCCATTGGGAAGAGAATGCTTTTTCTGTATTTCCAGTGTCACCATTATCACTGTCCATAAAGTTTTTGGGAAGTTGATCTTCTAATCAAATTTGTTTTACTATCGTTCCAAATCATTGCTGATTCAGCAGCACCAAGCAAATAGATATGATCATTAAGGTTCATGTCATAGTCTGTTTCATAGTAGTCCCAAAGGAACTCACTATGTGACTTAGAAAGTGATTGAACATCCAACTTTCTCAAGACTTTGACACCCAACTCTCCCGGCTTCTCAATATGTGACTTCATCTCTAAGATGTGATCACACATAGACCTTGCTTGCCATTAGGGCTTGAGTGACCTTGAACTTGTGGGTTAGGGAGAATAATTGGAGGAGGTGGAGGAAGAGAAGTATGACTTCCATGAGCCAAACTTGGGAAGTCATATTCATTAGGAAAGCTTGGTTTGGGAAGATCATTGTTGTCTAAACCAGACATCAACAATGGGAGAAATTCACGTAAAGTTGATTTAAGTCCTTAATATAACACCCAATATGATATATTAAGGCTAGGACCCAACAAACTATTTTATAACTTGGAAGAGGGATGCCGTAATCCAAGCTATAAAATATTTGAAGGTAGGTGAATGACGATTCACCAATTTCCACCAAGATAAACGAAATGTATTATTACGTTTTAATTGGTTTTGAAACTCCTAGATGCTTTTGAGATTCATTGAACTTTTCAATGGCATGTTTCAATCTCGAGTGTGCCCTTCAGGTTTTGTGACTGGGATGTCGAGGATCACAAAACAAGGTGTGAAGTAACCATGCAAATATACTTGGTACCCTTAATATTTACCCCTCAATCGATGTGTCGGTTAACCACACACGCTCCAACGATACTATGATAAACATTAAGTTACCCTTTGCCTACCTTGTTAAGTCCAGGTTAGTGTGCCGGTTAACTACACATGCTCCACTAACAGCTTAAACAAAGTGCAAAGTGTAATTTCATGGATTAGCACATTATTCACATTTTCCTAAGTAACTAAGATTGGGAATTTATAAGTGTTAAGTTACTTAGTATTTATCATTATACTTATAATGAAGGGAGAATTATAGCCCTTGTCCTACCTGTTCGGCTAACGATCCTCCACCGGTCAAGGAAGCGGTGAGTGAGAGTGGACACCCATTAAACTGCCATTTTATAGGCAGTAACCTTATACCCCCCTTATAGACCGGCTTCGTGAATGAGGCCTACTAATGGTAAGACGACTTTACTCTTATACATATATATATAAATATTATTAACTTATAATATTATAAAGTATAAGGGTTGAATTTTAACTTTTAAAATTCTAAGGGCTTAACTTGGAATTAAAGTATTCATAAGTGAAAACTTTACAAATTCCAAAACTTGAGGGCAAGTTTTTGAAACTATTCAAAACTTTTCATTTCATAACTTATGAGTTTAATGGTTCATTAAAATGAAGACTCTTCATTTTTTATGTAACCTCTTATTCTTTAATAACACTTTTAAAGAAGTGACTCTTACATAATACTATTTAATGAAAAAGACTCTTCATTTTTTATGTAACCTATGGCACTTTTATGAGTTTTAAGATTCATAAATGTGACCTTTTATGTAACTTGAGGACAAGTTACAAAAACACATTTTATGAATTACCTCTAGATTAATTAGGATTGAAAAAACCTAAAACACAATTTTTTTTCCATTAATCTAAACTAACTCATAAATCAAGGAAACATAAAACTTTTGGTAATCCATAACTTATGGAGTTAAATGCTTGTTTTATGATGAAACATTTCATGTTCCATAACTTAAGAATAAGTTATGAAATTCTTTAAAACATTAACACCAAATTTTGTAACTCCATAAAAACTTTGAATCAAAATTTTTTTTTAAAACCTTTTCATATCCATAACTTATGGAGGTTTCAAAACACTTAAGATCACAACTTAAAAAAAACTTTTGAGCTCCAAAATTTTATGACAAAATTTGTAACTCCTTAAAACATTTAGATCAAACTTTTAAAACTAATAAAATAATCATATCATTTTATCTTTTACTAAATTTGACCTAATTCAACTCATATAGCAAATGATTCAAATTTTACAAATAATTAGTTTTTTCACAAAACAAGTAATTATCTTAAAATTTGACAAACTTCATGTTTTTTTTTCTTTTTTTTTCAACTTTAAAAATCAAACATTCGCATGAATATAACAGAAAACAACCCATGGCTCTGATACCACTGTTGGGTTTTGAGCATTCTAACACTCCTATGGTGTACATGCAACCCTATAAACCTTGGATCTATGTTTTCTCTATTATACATGCAAATATTACCTATTCCAAGGTTTCATCCTAACTAGCATATTATGAAGCACCTATACTACAAAGTTCTAGTTAGATGACATACCTTTTGATGTAGCTTGATGTCTTCAAGCTTTAAGAGCTTAGCCCCAATAGTGTGGAAGCCTCAAGTGGAATCACAAATCACCAAAACACCTTGGAAAACGTTTAGAGAATATGGATACTTGGCTCACACTATGAAATCGGTTATTGCCCTCTTTAGTGTATCCACACTAGCCACTAGCATAATTTCATGAACCATAAGACCCTTTATATAGTGTGGAGGATTAGGGTTAAACCCTAATACCCATGACCTTTCATTTCCTAGGATCCATGGGTTAAAGCTCCATGGACTATCCATGAAGACTTAGCCCAACCTAAATGAACTTGGCCCAACTACACATATATATATATATATATATATATATATATATATATATCTAAGAGTCCATATTTAATTAGTTCCTTTTGATCACTTAATTAATTATAAATTAATTCTTGATCAATACTAATTAAATAATATGATTATATATTAATATATTAGAACTTATAATATATTAATATAAATCATAAATATACTATTCTCAAAAGACTATCCATATAAATTGTGTCGGTGAAGTGCAACCCAAATGGACCATGCCGGGTCGGGTCAAGTACATACCAAATATAGTTATGGACTTAGACATTAATCCAACACATAACACATATAATAATCACATAACATAAGCATACAAACATTCATCGGGTATCGGATCGAAATCCGGAAAGCATATAAACATTCATCGGGCACCGCCCGACATCGAACCTTAGTCCGGAAAACATATAAGCATAGACACATGCAAGAATCATGAAGACATCAAGCATACAAACATTCATCGGGCATTGCCCAGCATCAAACTGTAGTCCGGAAAGCATATAAACATTCCTCGGGCACCGCCCGACATCGGATCAAAATCCAAAACATACAATCATACATACGGGCCGGCATTGTTGCCTTCGACCCATTCCTACAGGAGGAAATTTCACCTCAAATGTTGGATGCTAGCTAAAACGTCTATGCTCCAGAATCAGCTCTACTCAAACCCCTAAACAGAACAACCCCTTAGATACCAATTCATACTCATAACCCCTTAGGGTCAACTATGGTCATAGTCAAAGTAAAGGTCAAAGTCAACGCTCCAAGTTGACTTAACTCGTCGAGTTACCCTTCAACTCGTCGAGTTTCTATGAATCACAGAATTGTGATTTCACGATCCAACTCGTTGAGTTCTTCCATGAACTCGTCGAGCTCTTCCTTATTAACAGAATCGGGACACTTCCATTCAACTCATCGAGTTCCTCTATGAGCTCGTCAAGTTCTTCAGTCTGCTAACCCTTCTTAATCCATTCAGTCGTTATTCTTCAAATCCAAGTACCATATTCCAGATTTGGGCCGAAAATACATCTAGGAGGGTAAAGTTTCCAACTTTACCCATTAAAACTCACTCTAGAAGAAATAATCTCTAACCTTAACCCAAAAAGGCCAAGGTCTTAACTCAAAGCCAACCAAAACTACAAGATAGACCATGAGGTCATAGATATGGACTCTAACGACTAAACGATCACATAAAGTCTTAAACTTTATCCTCATGCATGGCCATTAGAAGCTTCAAAAGACCAAAATGATGGTCTAAAGGTTGCATGGGACTTCCATGGTCATAAAGTTGGCATCTTTATGCCATGAAAACCCCTCAAGACCTTAGATCTGAAGTGTTCTTCACTTGGGACGTCCAAATCCTAAGAATCATATCATTTGGACCAAAACCGAGCAAAATAACCCTAAAAGAAGATCTAAACAACTACAAGGCAAGGTTCAAGCTTTATACCAGCAAAATGTCGTGGATGAGGCTAGGATTTTGGATCTACAACTCCTTCTTGTGTCCTCAAGATTTTCCTTCTTCCAATGGCTTCAAGAACACACTAAAACACATAAAATGGCTCACAAACACTCACAATAGCATTAGGGTTTCGAGATCTAAGGTTAGGATAGTGAAGGCTGGAAATAAGGCCAACATCTTGGGGTTAAGGTGTTTAAATAGGGTGCAAACCCCAGAAATTATGGTTTCATATCTGCCAGCCTACTCGTCGAGTCGAGGCCTCCCAACTCGTCGAGTAGGTTTCTCAAACCGCGGTCCTAATAATCTCTACTCGACAAGTCTGGAGCTTCTAACTCGTTGAGTTGCTCTGTAATCATGAATAAATTATATGTTTAAAAGCATACCAGGAACCAGGCGTTACACTTCTCCCCCACTCATTGAGTTTCTCTCTCATCTCCTCCTCTAGCTCCCATGTCCACTATGACCCCTTACGGTGTTGCCACTGCACCTTCACCAACTGTATAAACTTGCTCCTCAAGGTTTTTGTTTTCCGATCCAGAATTGCCACTGGCCTCTCAATATAGTTCAAGCGGTCATCCACATGAATGTCCTCTAAAGGCACAACTGCGGAGTCATCCACTAAGCACTTCTGCAGCTGGGAGACATGAAAAGTGTTGTGGATCTGACTAAGCTCGGCTGGAAGATCCAGTCGATACGCAACCCTACCCACCCGAGCCAAAACCCTGAACGGACAAATGAACCTGGGGCCCAGCTTGCCCCGCTTCCTGAACTGGATGACACCATTCCAAGGTGACATCTTCAAGAGAACCATGTCCCCTACCTGAAACTCTAGGTCTTATCGGCGCTTTTCGGCGTAGCTTTTCTGCCAACTCTGAGCAGTCTGGAGCCTGCTCCGGACCTGCTGGATCATCTTAGTAGTCTTGAGTACCACATCGGTACTCCCCATGACTTGCTGATCGACCTCGCCCCAACAAATCGAGGTCCTACACTTCCTCTCGTAGAGCATCTCGAAGGGAGGTCGATCTATGCTAGCGTGATAACTGTTGTTATACGAAAATTCCGCTAACGGGAGATACGTATCCCAACTCCAACTAAAATCCAATACGCATGCACATAGCATATCCTCCAGAGTCTGGATCGTCCTTTCACTCTGCCCATCGGTCTGAGGGTGAAAAGTTGTACTGAAGTGGAGATGGGTACCCATCTCATCATGGAACCGCTTCTAAAATCTGGAAATGAAGCGAACATCTCGGTCTGACACTATCGAAATTGGCACACCATGACGTGCCACTACCTCTTGAACGTAGATCTCGGATAACTTCTCAGCCGATATACTCTCCTGGATAGGGATGAAATGCGCACTCTTGGTCAACCAATACATGATGACCCAAATAGAATCCACTCCACGTGCGGTCCTGGGAAGCTTTGTGATGAAATCCATGGTGATGCTTTCCCATTTCCACATGGGAATCTCCAACGGCTGCATTTTCCGTGAGGTCGCTGATGTTCGGTCTTGACTTTCTTGCAAGTCAACCACCGCTCCAGAAACCAGGCCACGTCCCGCTTAATGCAGGGCCACCAATAATCAGGGCGAAGATCCCGATACATCTTCGTCGCTCCGGGATGGATGGAGAACCTAGACTTGTGGGTCGCATCCATCAGAACCTGACGTACACCTCCCAGATATGGCACCCAGACCCTTCGATGCAGGGTCAATAACCCACAGCTATCATAATCAAAGGAAGCCACCTGGCCCACAATACGCTCACTCTTCCGGTGCTCTTCCTTCATAGCCTCTACTTGTGCCTCTCGGATCTGCTCCTGCAATGGGGTAATCATTGTCATCCTCAAGCATATATCCTGAATTGGTGCTGCATCTGCCTTGCGGCTGACAGCATCGGCCACCACGTTGGCCTTCCCCGGATGATAAAGAATCTCACAGTCGTAGTCCTTCACCACGTCCTACCAACGACGCTGCCTCATGTTCAGATTTGGGTGGTCCATCAAATACCTCAGGCTCTTGTGGTCCGTGTGAATGGCATAATGAACCCCATAGAGGTAATGTTTCCAAATCTTGAGGGTAAAAACAACCGCCCCCAACTCCAAATCATGTGTCGGATAATTCGCCTCA
The DNA here is from genome assembly GCF_052849685.1 of Lactuca virosa. NCBI lineage: Eukaryota > Viridiplantae > Streptophyta > Magnoliopsida > Asterales > Asteraceae > Lactuca > Lactuca virosa. Next base: position 106,513,751 of record NC_136426.1, on the reverse strand, counting down.
TGAGGCTTCAATTGCCTCGAGGCGTAAGCGATGACGCGCCCTCTCTACATCAACACTGTGCCTAAACACGTGATAGACGCATCACAATACACCATGAAATTCTCAACACCGCCTGGCAGGGTTAATATCAGTGTCTCGCACAATTTCTGCCTCAAAGTCTCAAACGCCGCCTGCTGCTCAGCCCCCCAGCGAAATGTCGCCGACTACTTGGTTAGTCGGGTCAACGGAATCGCAATCTTGGAGAAGTCCTGGATGAATCTCCGGTAATAACCTGCCAGACCAAGAAAGCTCTGAATCTCGGTTGGAGACCTCGGAACCTCCCACTGCATCACGGCCTCTACCTTGGCCGGAACGACCAGAATACCCTTCTGGTTGACAAGGTGCCCCAGAAACTACACCTCGCGCTACTAGTACTCACACTTGGAGAACTTTGCGAAAAGTCTCTCCCTCCTTAATGTCTCCAGCACCTCCCTCAGGTGCTCCTCGTGCTGCTCCTGAGTCTTGGAATACACCAAGATATCATCGATGAACACTATCACAGACCGGTCCAGCATCGGTCTACATACGCGGTTCATGAGGTCCATAAATGCGGCAGGCGCATTGGTGAGCCCAAACGGCATCAACACGAACTCGTAATGAACATAGCGAGTCCGAAAGGCTGTCTTCTGCACATCGTCGTCCCTGACTCGCATCTAGTGATAACCCGATCGGAGATCAATCTTGGAGAACCAAGATGCACCCTGAATCTGGTCAAATAAATCATCTATCCTCGAGAGGGGATAACAATTCTTCACCGTTACCTTATTTAACTGCCGATAATCTATACACATCCGATGTGGCCTGTGCTTCTTCTTCACAAACAGAATCGGGGCTCCCCATGGCGAGCTGCTCGGCCTGATAAATCCCTTGTCTAACAGCTCCTGCAGCTGTGTCGACAACTCCTGCATCTCGGGAGGAGCCAACCGATACGGTGCCTTGGCTATCGGAGCCGCACTCGGAACTAGGTCAATCCTAAACTCCACCTGTCTCTTCGGAGGTATCCCAGGAAAATCCTTCGAGAACACGTCCAGATACTCTCGCACGATCGGTACATCGTGCATGGGTGCCTTACCCTTATCTCGGGTATCCATAACATAGGAGACATAACCCGCGCAACCTCGCTGAAGGTAGCGCCTAGCCCTCGCTGTTGAACACAAGGTCGGCCCACACTGCGACCTCTCGCCCTGAATCACCAACCCTCACCCACTTGGGGTCTGAACTTGCACTAACTGCTGCTCACAGTCGATAACTGCCCCATTGGGGCTCAACCATTCCATATACACGATAACATTATTCCCTCGCCAGGGAATGGGGACTAAATCCATAGAATACTGCTCATCGAACAACTGCAATGTGAATCCTCGATGAACCTTCGCAACCCGAACGGTCCTATCATCTGCTATCTCTACATCAAGTGGATAATCCAGCTCCCCTGGAGCTCCAACAAATCGCTTGCTAAGTGCGAGCGATACAAAAGATTGGGTAGCCCTCGAATCGAATAATACCAGAGCAGATATGTCGTTCACAAGGAACAATCCTATAATGAAACACATAAACACAAGTGATAATCAACATAAATCAAGAGATAAGGAGATAATACATACACGTAACAACATCGGGAGCTGCACGTTCCTCCTCTGCACTCAGCTAAAAAGCCATGCTCCTAGCCGTAGGCGCCTCAACCCGGCCCTGTCGACCATCAGTAATCTTCAACATAGTAGGAGCGGGTGCTGCCACCTGTCCTGCTGCTGCTAAAATCGGACACTGGGACCTCTTGTGGCCCCTTTGATTGCACTGGAAGCAAATCAGATCAGATACTGCAGTGGTGGTGGTAGCGGTACAATCCCTGCTAACATGATCATTTCGGCCGCACTTAAAGCAGCCCGAACTACCAGCCCTGCACATCCCCTCGTGCATCTTACCGCACTTTCCACAGCGGCTGTCGCCCTGCTGGCTCCTCGATCTAGAATCTGATACCTTGGGCTTTTTTCCCGAGCTACCTGTCTGAACCCCATCTGGTTTCCTCTTCCTCTCCATCTCCAAATCTAGCTCCCTTTCCCGAGCCCTCGCTATCATATCCTCCAGTGTCTTGCAGCTGGAGCGGATAACAAACTGTCAGATATCACTCCTCAGCATCTCGTAGTACCGGGCCTTCCTCATCTCCTCGTCCGCCACATACTGCTGAACAAGAAGGGTCTCTCCCTGAACATAGTGGTGATCTCGGCCACCGTCTCAGTAGTCTGTTGGAGATCCTGGAACTCCAGCGCAAGCTGCTGCACCTCAATCACGTGTGCAAACTCGGTCCTGAACTTGGTCGAGAAATCACTCCAGGTCATCGCATCAATGGTGGCATCAACTCTAATAGCTCGTCCAACCTCCTCCCACTAATCCCGCGCCCTGTCCTTCTGAAGGCAGGAAGCAAGTCGGACCTTGTCCCCTTCGAGACAACGGCTGGTGCGAAAGGCGTTGGCAACATCCGCCAACCACCTGCTGCTAGCAATGGGGTCCCTAGCTCCATGATATTCTGAATCTCCGTAAGCTCGTAACTTCCTAAACGTCAACGTGCATGTCCCCATCATGGCCACCATCTCAGTGCGGAATGCATCCAACCTCTCATCCAAAATTTCTAAAATGCCCTCCTTGACTGTACTGAAGATCACAAGAGTTTGGTCCATGATACTGCACGTGATCTTTGATGAAATGAACTCCCTCATCTGATCATCGAGCTACCCGGCTCCAGAGCCCGAGCCTGATCCCTCGCCGGCGCCAGAACTGCCAACTGGTCTAGTGCGTAGTGCCACCATTTTGAAAATACACCATAACAATCATCAGAATACTCATCATAACTCGAGGATAACACACACTACAAGTTCCCTGGTTTTATCTCAGCTTTTCTTGTCTCGAGTATGGATCCTCTGTTTTCAGTAGTACGAGCCCATACTACCTTCCACATATATCCGTACTTTCCTCAAGAATTGCCTTGACTCCACCAAGTCCCTTTCACTACTACTGCTCTCTGCTCTAATCTCATCCTAGGCTTACCCTAGGGTTATCTCCGACCCACTCTCTGCCATCAGCTGCATAAGAAGTCCCTGCTACCTTTCCCTAACTAGCTCGCGAATACGATTACATATTACTAAGACCAGATAATTCTTCGAATGAGAGGTCTCTTGTAACAAATCGTTATTTCAAACCTATGTAATAGTATAGGTCAATGTGTATTTCTTTTTATAATAATAAAGAGAAATTTTAACATAATGTGTATATTTACATAATTGACCCTCAAAAATAAATTATTTAGCAATCTCGATTGGGATGAACCAAGTGATAGAGATTGTAACAAGGTTTCCAAAAACATAAAGAACACTAAAATCCGAGTTATAACGAAGAAGTTTTGACCAATCGAAAATCCGCGACAAAACCGGCAAAACATTATTCAGTGTAATAACTGAATTTTCAATAAAAGGCTTTTTAGCCTTAACAATCTAAATAAAAGTTGTAGTTTATGTTAAACCGAGAACTTTAAAAAAAAAAAGAACGGAAAAATCTGACTTCGTATGAGGAAGTTATGATTTTTCTAAGTTTTAGTATAGCAGTGTACAGCAAAAAACTCAAAATTAAGATCGAACGATTTTTAGCCGACACAACGTAAACGAGAATTGAAGGTCTCGTCGGTAGTAGTACAACGGTAAAAAGACAGACAAAAACGGACGTCGGATGAAGAAGTTATGAATTTTTAACGGATTCCCGTCCCGGTCTGTTTAAAATAATAATAATAAAAATAAAGTCAAAATTAGCCGACGAAGTCTAAACAAAAGTCGTAGATTATGATTTTACCTACGCGGGCATATAAAGAACGCCAGAAACGGAGCTCGTATGCGAAAGTTATGATTTTCGCAAGTTTTGGCACAAAAATAAAGAAAAATAGGAAAACCGGGCAATTTCGCATGTGACACGTCACCTCGCACGTGGCAGCTGCTGAGTGGACCGAAGCCATGCATGGCACCTCCTGATTCGACCAACTCCGCGGTCCAATCCTACTCGGACAGCCTCGCATGAGACACCCCGGAGACACTCCTCGGATGCTGCCTTCGCACGTGTCCTTCTTCTATTGGACCGAAGTTCGGTCCAATCCGAGCGAGCCTGCGGTCCGAAGTAAGCCAGAAACCTCGCCACCTGTCCGACGCGTGTCAGCCTCGCATAGCCTCGGATCTGAGGTTTCGGCCTATATAAGGCATGCGAGGGTTCCGGATCTTTTTACACTTTTCACCCCTAAATTCATTCTCTTTCACATTTTCCACTTCCACAAACTCATATACAAACCCTAAAGCCCCGGTATCAAGTCTCGAACCCTAAGCAAGCCTCGAAGCCCCGAGGTTCCCGAGAAGTAACCTCTCTCCTGTCGAAACTCTGCCCAATTTGAGCCGGTTTCTCGACAAACAAACTCCTTTTCGTGAAACGAAACTCCGTCCAATTCACCACCTATCAAGTAAGTACATACCCCCGTATTTTCATAATTTCTACTGTTTTAAGGGGGGAATACAAGCATAACACAAGAACTTTGTGTTATAAAAATCATGATTTCAAATCATGATAAAACAACATTAAATCATTAAAAATACTCAAAACATAAACTCTTTATCATCTTATATTTTTTCCCAAAATTCATATATATATATATATATATATATATATATATATATATATATATATATATATATATATATATATATGACTAAGATTTAAAAGGCTTAGGACTGATAACTCATTCTGGGTCCTTTTCCTTGTTTGGATGTGGACTTAAAGTACCGGTTATTTGTCCGAATGTCGTTTAAATTTTACTTATATATAAAATTGTATATGTATATAAATATAATAGTTATTTCATCAGTCTAACTACCTTTGTAACATGCTGAGCAAGGGATTAGATGTGAACATGGTTAAATACACATTCAGAAAGTACATATAAATTATAATAGGTATAATTTATACATAGAACAATAATTCATGATACAAGTATACTAGAATACACAGTCTTACAAGAAACTAGGTTTTTGATACAGAACAAATCAAGGTTTACACTTATCAAATACATGTTTGGAATACTAATTCAAGAACATACTGTCAATCTTTATTTCAGAATGATTGGGTTTTGATTCAAGAACATACTGTCAATCATTATTTCAGAATGATTGGGTTTTCAAAACTAATATACATGTAACGTTTATATGCTTTTTATGAGACACTCTATTCAGGTTGTTTAATTCATGTTAGACAACATAGGAAAAGTCCTGACATTATAACCAGAATCTCCAGCCGGGGATCGAAACAAGTGTGTGTAGATCTATATCGGGATTGACAACCCCGCACTCAGGCTGCTAGCTACAGTTAGATGAGTGGCAATTGTTATCACCAGTTTAAACGCCCACAAAGCGTTTGTTTCAGGCCATCAGTCATAGTATGGTTATAATAACTCATTAAAAAGATATTAACAATACGTTAGTGTATAAATAACTAAACGAAAGTACACCTTCAAAGTACCGGTTTACAGAATACAAAATACCAAGATTCAATACAGTTTTCAACAACAGCTGGTGGAGCCAGGCACACTCTCAGTTACAAGTTTTCATAAGTAATACAAATACAAAACATTAATACACAGAGAACGGTTTTATGGGAATAAAACTACTTGTATTCTCAGGGAAATAATACACAGGTACTCCCCGAGCTTTTTGAGAAGATGGAGCTTTGTTGAGTCATATCTTCTTTTGTATAACTATATTTTAGTTCAATATACAATGATTGAACACATGTAAATACTTACACTTTTTAAATACAATGGTTGTTTGTACTTTGATTACTATGATGCATGTGTTGTGATACTACAATTTAAGTCCTCCACCCCCAGATGTTTCCGCCGTCTGGTTTGGGGGTGTGACATCTCTCCCTACAACGGTTAGACTCAAACGAGAATTGCACAATAGGGCTAATCCTAACCTTCTGAACTTATTTAGTCCTCGCAATATGTAACTTAGCATATTCGTTTACTAGTTAGTTAAAGATAACTAGAACTCCTAAAAGCAAAAAGCAAGCAGCATTCGAGCATTGAGTAACCAAAACCAAGCATCTCCTAATCAGGCCATCATATCATTGACTAATCAGTACTAGCATGCAGTTCAAAAAGCACATACAGTAGGCATACAAGGCATCCTTCCTAGATCCTTAGCCCTAATCTAGCATGCAGTTCACATATTTACAATTCATATCATAACATAAACGTGTATGGGTAATTTAGGAGAACTTACTTGAGCTCAGCTGATTGCATGCACCACACCCTTTTCTCTTTTAAAAATACCTTTTATAAAAATGATTTTCTTTTGATAATTTTCATACCAAGTCCTTGGTTTGAGTTCGGACACACCCGAGAGTGTGCCCGAATCACTCAAACCAAGACTCTGATACCAACCTGAAACATCCCAAAATTCATGACCAAAAATTTCATTTACTATTATTAAATAAACGGTAGTTATCGAAACATTCTATCAAAACATAAGTCAAAGTATCTCAAATCATCATAAACGATATATCCATATCAAACATATGTCAAATATATCAGAGTAAACATCTCAAGCTAAAACATCATGGTGTGTGCAATGCAGTCATCCCGAGCTCTTGCATTTGCTACTGGAAGTACCTGAAACCAAAATTGAAAACTATAAGCACGAAGCTTAGTGAGTTTCCCCAAACTAACACATACCATACACATAATCACATATACACATATTGTGGGCCCCGCCCCTTCATCGGGCCCCACCCGACATCGGACAATGTCCGGCATCGAGCTGAGCTACGCATGCCTATAAACATATCAACAGTACACATATAATAATCACATAACATAAGCATACAAACATTCATCGGGTACCGCCCGACATCAGATCAAAATCCGGAAAGCATATAAACATTCATCGGGCACCGCCCGACATCGAACCTTGGTCTGAAAAACATATAAGCACAGACACATGCAAGAATCATGAAGACATCAAGCATACAAACATTCCTCGAGCATTGTCTGACATCGAACCGTAGTCCGGAAAGCATATAAACATTCCTCGGGCACCGCCCGGCATCGGATCGAAATCCGAAACATACAATCATACATACGGGCCGACGTTGGTGCCTTCGACCCGTTCCTACAGGAGGAAAACTCACCTCAAATGTCGGATGCTAGCTAAAACGTCTATGCTCAAGAATCAGCTCTACTCAAACCCCTAAAAATAACAACCCCTTAGATACCAATTCATACCCATAACCCCTTAGGGTCAACTATGGTCATAGTCAAAGTAAAGGTCAAAGTCAAAGTCGAAGTCAATGCTCCGAGTTGACTTAACTCATCGAGTTACCCTTCAACTCGCCGAGTTTCTATGAATCACAGAATTGTGATTTCGCGATCCAAATCGTTGAGTTCTTCCATGAACTCGTCGAGCTCTTCCTTATTAACAGAATCGGGACACTTCCATTCAACTCGTCGAGTTCCTCTATGAACTCGTCCAGTTCTTCAGTCTGCTAACCCTTCTTAATCCATTCAGCCATTATTCTTCAAATCCAAGTACCATATTCCAAATCTGGGCCCAAAATTCATCTAGGAGGGTAAAGTTTCCAACTTTACCCATTAAAACTCACTCTAGAAGAAATAAGCTCTAACCCTAACCCAAGAAGGCCAAGGTCTTGATCCAAAGCCAACCAAAAATACAAGATAGACCATAAGGTCATAGATCTGGACTCTAGGGACTAAATGATCACATAAAGTCTTAAACTTTATCCTCATGTATTGCCATTAGAAGCTTCAAAAGACGAAAATGATGGTCTAAAGGTTGCATGGTACTTCCATGGTCATAAAGTTGGCACATTTATGCCATGAAAACCCCTCAAGACCTTAGATCTGAAGTGTTCTTCACTTGGGACGTCCAAATCCCAAGAATCATATCATTTGGACCAAAACCAAGCAAAATAACCCTAAAAGAAGATCTAAACAACTACAAGGCAAGGTTCAAGCTTTATAGCAGCAAAATGTTGTGGATGAGGCAAGGATTCTAGATCTATAACTCCTTCTTGTGTCCTCAATATTTTCCTTCTTCCAATGGCTTCAAGCACACACTAAAACACATAAAATGGCTCACAAACACTCACAATAGCATTAGGGTTACGAGATATAGATCTCGTAACCGTAGAGGCTGGAAATGAGGCCAACACCTTGGGGTTAAGGTGTTTAAATAGGGTGCAAACCCCAGAAATTAGGGTTTCATATTTGCCAGCCTACTCGTCAAGTTGAGGCCTCCCAACTCGTCGAGTAGGTTTCTCAACCTGCGGTCCTAATAATCTCTACTCGACGATTCTGGGGCTTCCAACTCGTCGAGTTGCTCTGTAATCATGAATAAATTATAAGTTTAAATGCATACCAGGAACCATGCGTTACATTCTCCCTGAGTGCTAACATGGTCATGCACTATAAATCCTTTTCATGGCCCTTTAGAAGATAAACCAATAATCTTCAATTGAGGCGGCACCACCTCTAGATCATATAGGCAAAGTTTTACAACATCTTCGTTGCTTAGATGTCTCCAAAACATTGTTAAGAGTCGTAACTCAACCTCGTTCTCGACAACAACGTACTATCCTACCTAACATGGATCTATCATTAATGATAGTACCTTCTATCGTTAGTGACTTTTTTGTTACGCTTTAAACTTGAGAATTAGGAGCATTAATGCCAAGTTGGGTTTCCATCACTAAGCGATTATATTGTGGTTTTAGAACCATGGCTCTCGTGGTAGATGTAACCAAATCTCTCGTTAGAGGTTTGGTAAACAGATCCACCAAGTTCCTACTTGACTTGACATAGACAACTTTGATGGTACCATTCTCAATTAGTCGTCTCACAAAATTGTGTCTCAGACCTACATGACTCAACTTCCCATTATATATTGCATTATATACTTTAGATAGTGTGGCCTCACTGTTACAGTACATGTGTATAGAAGGCATTGGAATATCCCACAGAAGAATATCCATAAGTAAATCTCAAATCCATTCTGCCTCTTTGCCTGTTGCTGCTAAGGCAATTAGCTTTGCTTCCATCTTTGAATGAGCTACGCATGTCTGTTTCTTGCTCACCCAAGAAATAGCACCGCTAGCTAGAGTATAAATCCAACCACTTGTGGATTTTGAGTCACTGGTGTGATCTATCCAGCTAGCATCATAATACCCTTCTAGTATTCCATTTGATGACGAATATGTCAACTTAAAAGTACTTGTCCTTTTCAGGTATCCCAATACTCTACGCACAATCTTCCAGTTCTCCGTCCCTGGATTGACAGTATAATGACTCAATTTGCTTACAGCAAATGTGATGTCAGGTCAAGTATGTTGTGTTGCATACATCATGCTCCCAATTTCCCTTGCATATTCCAGTTGAGCCACTGCTCGGCCAGAATTCACATTAAGTTTCACACTTGAATCAAAGATTGTTGAATTCCTTAATATTCAAATGTTGAAACTTTGTCAGAATTTTCTCTATATAATGAGATGGACTCAAAGAAATCTGACCGTCTGTCCTTTTCACCTTGATACCAAGAATTGTATCAACTTATCCAAGATCTTTCATCTTAAAGTTCGAGGATAGGTATTTATTTGTCTCAAGAATACCTTCTAGGTGAGTGCCAATGATCAACATATCATCAACATAAATACATATTACTAATATGTAGTCGGATGTGTATTTGGAATAAATACACCTGTTAGCACTATTGTGTTGAAATCCCAAAGCAGTCACAGTGGTGTCAAATATGTCATGCCACTTTTTGGGAGCTTGCTTCAACCCGTACAAGGATTTAACAAGTCTACAAACTTTGTTTTCCTGTTCGGGTATCACGAAACCTTCAGGTTGCTCTAAGTAAATCTCCTCCTTGAGATAACCACTCAGAAAGGTTGTCTTCACATCCATTTGATGAATGTACAATCCTTTCAAAGCTGATATTGCTATGAGAGTTCTAATAGAACTAATCCTAGCAACTGGGTCATAGGTATCAAAATAATCGACCCCTTCTCGCTGCATGTAGCCTTTAGCAACTAATCTTGCTTTATAGGCAGATATGGATCCATTTGGATAATATTTTTTCTTGAATATACATTTGGATCCTATGGGTCTCCTCCCCTTGGGTAGATCAGCTAACTCCCAAGTTCCATTACCCATAATTAAGTCCATTTCATCATTGATGGCTTCCTTCCACAAAGGAGCATCTCTAGAGGCCATGGCTTCAGTAAAGGTCTTAGGATCATCATCCAAGTTAATGACGAAGATGACCTCTCTTGTCACTTTATTTTGTGTTCCTTCGACCAAATAAGAATAGAAATCGTCTCCAAAACTTTTCTCTATTCTAGCCCTAGGACTTCTCCTAGGTTCCTCCATAATAGGAGGAGGTGGTAGTATTTCTTGAGAAGTACTTGAAGATGTTGTATGACTGGAGTTTTCATCATCCCTAGAAAACTTGTCCTCAAAGAATTCCACATCTTTGGATTCCACAACAACACTTGATTCAATATCTAATAATCGGTAAGACTTGCTATTGTGAGCATATCCAATAAATATACTCTTATTAGCTCGTGCTCCTAATTTGGTTTGGTTAGGATCGGGAGTCTGATAATAAGCAACGCACCCCCATACTTTCAAATAGTCTAGGTTAGTCTTTCTACCTTTCCATAACTCATAAGGGCCTGTAGGAATCACACGACTAGTGATCCTATTATGAACATAACAAGCAGTCAATAGTGCTTCCCCCCACAGATTGTTTGGTTGACCCGATTGGTTCAACATACAATTTACCATCTCACAAAGGGTTCGGTTCTTTCTTTTAGCCAAACCATTATGTTGGGGAGTATATGGTGAAGTTCTCTCATGTTTAATTCCATTATCTTCACAGAATGTGTCAAAATCTTGGTTGAAGTATTCTCTGCCTCTTTCTGAGCGAAGAATTTTGATGTGTCTTTCAAGTTGATTTTCGACTTTAGCCTTATACAGTTTAAATGCATCAAAAGCTTCATCTTTTGATCTCAGCAAATAAACATGTAGATATCGACTGGGGTCATCACAGAATGTGATGAAATACCTTTTTCCTCCTCGATTAAGTATTCCATTTAATTCACATATATTAGAATGAATCAACTCAAGCAATGATGTATTTCTCTTAACTGATGGAAATTGTTTCTTTGTAAACTTTGATTTCATACAAGTTTCACATTTTTCAAAATCTTTTGAGGCATATTTTAACATTCCTTTAGTTTGCATTTTTCAATGTTCTTAACATTAGTATGTGCTAAATGTTTATGCCATAAAGAAATTGAACTAACAAAATAACCAGGAATTTTCACTTCATTCACATTAGCAACCAATCCATCAATTACATCATTATTAGTAACACTAGTCACACTTGCAACACTCGCACTAGCACCATTACTCTCAATACCGCCCACTCGCACTATCCTCATCACTAAGGCACAAACGATACATTCTTGAACAATTGTTCGACCTCCCAACATATCGTCTGCCCTTGGTGATCATAATTTTTCCATTCTCAAGCACCATCTTGAACCCACCCTTGTTAAACTTGTCTGCAGAAACCAACCCCTTCGAGATAGTAGGAACATGAAGAACTTCTCAAAGGGTAACCCATTCACCACGTGTGAACTTCAGGCGAAGATCACCTCTTCCTTGAACTTCATCTATGTGACCATCAGCACAGACAACTACCGTTTCTAGTGGCATTTGATGGTAAGTCCAGAAGCTCTCTCGTTGCCCACAAACATGCACAGTGGCTCTAGTGTCTATGAACCATCCTCGAGCACAGATTGCTCGGGTAAGCAAAGAGATCATGAAAATCTCTCTAATGTTCACACTTGCCACCATATCAGTAACCTACTCTATTGCATGTGCTATCGGTCCTGATTTATGATCTTTACATTCTCTTGCAGAGTGCCCAATCTCTCCGCAGACGTGGCAAGGTCCGATCCTCTTCGACTTTGACTTAGGATTCTGATGACTCGGTTTCTTGAAGCTTTGTGTCTTGGGTCCCAAGTTCTTTTTGTTTTCCCCAGACTTGGTCTTATGACTAGATCCCCCAGCTGATACATCATGCACACTCGATCCGACTTTACCATGCTTGTCCCTGATGCGAGTTTCATCCTCAATGCGAAGGTGTTTCATCAGATCATCCAAGGAGTATTCCTCAGATTTGTGCATCATTCTCTTAGAGAAGTCTTTCTACGAGGGTGGCAGTTTTGCAATGATCGCACCAACCTGAAAGAGTTCTGGTATCGAGATGGAGAGCACGTTCAGCTTGTTGAAAATGACTTGGATTTCATGCACTTGCTCCATGAAAGGTTTGTCATCAGCCATCTGAAACTCTAGGTACTTAGACACAAGGTACTTGTTAGTACCTTCCTCATGCGCCTTGTACTTGAGTCCCAAAGCACTCCATAGCTCTCTCGGATCTTTGACTGGCGCGTAAAGATCATAAAGTCGATCAAACAATGAGCTCTTGATGTGACCCACAGACAGTTCCTCAGACTCTCTACGCAGAGCCCTTTGCTTTTCCAGATCAGAGATGATCGTTGGATCCACAATTTTTCCCGCCTCGGGAATTGGGGCCAGTTTTAGGTACAAAATATGGCGAGCTTTAGCACATTAAGCATGAACTTGACCTTGTCAGCCCAGCGGGTGTAGTTCAGGCCATCGAATCGGTCATGCTTGGAAAACTCTTGGTTCATGTAGTGGAGACTAGCAGTTGGGATTTGGGTGTCCTATTGTCTGTTGATTTATAAACACAATATATACAAAAAAAACCTTTAAGATTGTCGTAAATCAGATCTAATAGACACACAAGGAAACCGACAAATAATATTGAGAATTATATGTCGATTAATTGCGATAAATAAATCCAATTATTATTATAATTACCAAGTTTCATCCAGAAATCAGATTAATCCTTCTCGATTAGATCTGATTATAAGAGAAGAGTATAAGCCAACTTGTTGACGGTTGATCTTGATCGTAAAGTAACTACACATATCAGACTCCTATCCTTAAAGGTTTTTACTTCGCTTCTATCGGCTGTAAACAACAGAGTAAAACCCCAGGAGTTAATGAAGATTTATCGATTTTCCAACAGTAATGGAAAACAATAAACGCAAAGTGAATACTGAGAAACTGGGAACAAATCATAGAGAGAATGAGAGAGCTTTCAGTTTTTCGTGAGCATCAAATATGGATCCTATGGAGGTGTATTTATAGGTGTCGAAACCCTAGAAGGTAGAAAAGGGCCCACATAGGCTGGCCCGTGGAAACCCTAGCGCGAGGAATTGCTCTCCAAGCAAGCCGTTTTCTGGGCCTTCCAGAATATTCTGAATTGACCTCCACGAAATCAACAACAGTCAACCATTTGACCGGATTTGAAGTGCCAAGTGCGCCTAAGTCGCGCCAATTTGCACACTCGCGACGTCGGCTAGTGCTAGGTTAGGCTAGGTGTGCATGTGTGGGCTTGGCCCATTCCTTTGATCCACTAAAACATTTGAAGGCCTATCAAGGGAAAAGACTTATAAACTTACACAAGGTTTCTTCCCCCACCAATGTGGGATAGAGGAAACTTGCTAACTTGCAAGATTACCTCTATAATTTCCAACACCAATTATTTCGAATATTACGTGATCCCGCTGGCACAACATTTATCACTTTCCATCTTCTATTTCACCGGCAAAGCTTTAAGTTGGTACAAATATTTGGCTAACAACCAACTACTTGAAAATTGGACAGAAATCTTGCGAGCATTGGAGTTACATTTCGGCCCATCCATATATGTCAATCATCAAGCCACACTCTTCAAGCTTACGCAAATTTTCACCGTGTGACGTCCCCTATTTTTTAGAACCAAAAAAAACTTTTCTTCACGTTTTAAAATCATAGTATTTTTGTTTGCGTAAAATCCCAATATAATAAAACATTTGCGGAACTGTTTAGTTTTATCAAAATATATTTGATTAAAGATGTTGTTTCAAAATACAAAAACTCTAGGATGTCATAATCAATACATAAAATTGTTATAACATAAATACCTAATGGTCCTAACACTAATGTCGGCTCTCTTAAATCACTTGGCATTCTTATCAAGTTCCAGAAGCTTTATCCCTGTAACCTGTAATGCATATAAATTGAGTGGGTCAGGTTGGGAAACTTGGTAAGACACATAGGATTTTCAATCCTACAATATTATTATGATAATAACTTATAATTATGAAACCTGCAACACCAACTATTACCAAACAATATAGATATATCCTTAACTTAGATATCGATAAAACATTTCACCCATACATACCCATCTCAATCGATTCTCATGAATCCTAGTCCATGATTATCAGGAAGAATCACCTTGCCTGATGAATCGTTTAGAGCAATGGTTTGACTACACATCTAGGGGCTCCCTTGGTTGGTATATGTCATAAAGGCACTTAAGCCATCAGAGTATTTGATGAATATGGTATTTCATTTCATCTACGTCTGTGGGTAATGAGCTCACACTAGCAACGTAATTTACAATACTACCTAGAATGTCAGGTGTTGTCATCTTACTCTGGAACATGCTCCAGACATACCCTTCAGCTGTCTGGTCTGGACCTGCCAATTTTGACTATCCAACAGAATATTATTTATACTCCAGTACGTAAACCGTACATCGACACATGATAGTGTCATAGAACAGAGTTCTACTCTCTGTTCCTAATATCGCACACACCCTTAATATGATGCTACCAAAAATCGAAGATTAATTTAGCTAAGCATCTCCTTTAAGTCCTAGTGTAAAATTAGACAAGATTACAAAGCATGAAATCAACACAATTTCATGTTTATGTAATATTTTTACAACACAAGGTGTAACTAAACACTCTTTTAATTCAACTCGAACTAAGAATTCTTATAATTCTTATTTTATTATCAGGTAAGATTATAATGCTTATAATGGATTTCCAAACCTTTTATCCAACATACGACTATTCTTTTATCCAACTTATCTGGATCTAAATATTTCTTATATGTCTTAGTTTAGAACTTAGATGAAATTACAATCCTTCTAATCGTCTTTTAGTATTAACTCTAGTTTAAACGACACTTGTCGTAGCAGAGTGTTAAATATTGTAACATGCAGTAATCTTTTTAAGTAAAAATACTTATTTTTAAGATTATCACCTAATAATATCATATAAACATTTTAACAATTAATTAACCATACTTGGTTTACATAATGCATATTATCAAGTACACATTTAACAAATATTCTAAATAATAAACATCAAGTTTCACATATGAACTTTCAACAATTATTTGATACATTTTAATAAATTCTGGTATTAAATTATATTCATGAAAGTAACTATGCACTCACTTGATGTATGTGGAAGACTCATGGGAAAGTCATATCAATGACTGACGCATTAGATTTCCCTTTAAAAAGACCTAAATACGAATATTATTAAGCCTTAGTATTTGTTTGTATTTATAAGGTTTTATCGTTATAATTTTTTATCAGATTAATCAATAATCCCAAACGAACACTGACTTGTAGCTGATAAGAAACAACCAGGTAAGATCGTATCTGAGGTAGGATCCGTTTGGCATATAAAGATATACTGTTTGGAAAATTCACTTCAAACACCTTACTAATCTTACTTTGTCATCACTCTCGTAATTAGATCGGTCACTATAACAGTATAACGACTGGTATTACTAAAAGATCTTATTTATAAGTTTATAATAACGTTTATAAACATAAATATAAGTTATACTTAAAGCATAGGAAGCATAACTCAACTTACAGGTTGATTAACGAAAAATCGGACATTATGCAGACAGAACTTCAAAATCGAAAGCTCCATTTCTCGGTCTCTTAGGCGCTCCAGAGCTTTGCTACTAACACCTAAGAAGTACTAGAACCGGGCCTCGGGACTTCGGGAGAGTTTGAGAGAGTTTGGATAAGAAATTATGAAGAAAATGAGTGAAAATTGCCCTTTATTTATAAACTCGCAAGGGAGGCTACGCTGAGCGTAGGGATAATGCTACGCTAAGCGTAGGACGTGCCACATGTCAGCATCTGGTTGCAATCCATGGGGATGAAGGGTGCTCCAGATCTCGCCATGTGTCGGGCATTGGGTAGTGCCACGTGTCGCTCGTCGGTGGTCCAAATTTAAATTATTTTCTAAAATTCATAAATTTCGCATACGGACTCCGTTTTTTATGGTTTTTATATCTACACATAGTTATCGACGAATACTACAACCTTCATTTGGACTCTGTCGGCTAATATTCAATTTATTTTTCGTTTTACGGTCCGAGAATGCTTGGACTGTAAATAACACTGTGAAAACCATAACTTCTTCATACTAGCTCCGTTTTTAACGTTCTTTATATCGTTGACTTCATATTGAAGAGTAATACAACTTTTATTTAGATTGTTTTGGCCAACAATCAACCTATTTTGATTTCTATTTCTGTGTCACACACAGATGTATTGTGTCGCACTCGGAAATTTGAAAAACCATAACTTCCTCATTCGAAATCAGATTTTGACGTTTTTTATATCGATGAGTTCCTATTTACAAGCATTACGACTTTTGTTTATATCACTTGGGATAAAAAGTAACCTATCTCCGGTTCACTTTATGACTCATCTTGTCGTATCGGTTTGAACGCGAAACATAGATAATTCATAACTTCCCATACGAAGTCAGATTTAGTGTTCTTTATATCCACGAAATCACCATCACGACTATTACAACTTTCGTTAAGATTATTATCATAAATAATCTTTTATTTATAAATGTTATTTTGTCGCTTAACGATAATATTTATATTAAGGTTTTCTACAGATATTATATAATCCTAATATATGTCCACTTAATGTGTATACGATAATTATTTATTATCTCGAAACACATATGAAGAAAAATTATTTTAATTAATAGTTTGAATTGTTTGATCAATGTATAATTACTATGATTATACTCTAAACGCCTAGCCCAAAACTATGGGTGTTACACACCATTTCTGCCTACCAAGCCAATTTTGTGAAGACTAGCAATTGCGTTGTAGACTTCACCCCAGAATCGTTGCTTATTTGTTTCTTATCTGGTCTTCGATATGACATTCAAAATGAAATCGCACTCCACAAACCCACAACTCTTCCTCAAGTCTACGGCCTTGCGAAGCTCATCAAAGACAAACTCCATACTCAACTCTCGTCATTTGATGGTTCTCACAAACCGCCACCAACAAAACCGCCCTTATTACCTACCCCTATAGCATCTTCTTCACCACTTCTGATCAAGTGGTTAAGCCCCACCGAAATGCAAAAACAACAGGTTGAAGGTCTTTGTTACAATTGCCCCGCAAAATACCAACCGGGTCACCAATGTAACCCACCCAAATTACTAATCTTTCAATCGGAAATCGACCCACCATAGACCGTAAATGCACAACACAAGCTCGGCCTTGAGGACAAGTGTAACATCCCAAATTTCGGGTTCAAAAATTTCATTTTTAACTAATTGATTTATAGAACTTTCATAAGAAATCATAGTGAAGACATATCATTTCATAAAACTAATATCTCATGTTTGAAAACCCAACCGTAAATGTAACAATGTCAGAGTACAATCCCAAGAATCTCATAATGCGGAAATCCAACGTGTGTGTGTATGATGTGCAGCTACCGTGGCAGCTCCTTCCCCTTCGCTGAAGAGGTACCTGAAACAAAACTAAAAACTGTAAGCACGAAGCTTAGTGAGTTCCCCCATCGTACCGCATACCATACAATCACATAACATACATATTCTGTCAGGCATATCTGGGTGCCCGACCTACCCCTTCGGTCCTCTCGACCGGATACTGCCTAGCATATCTGGGTGCTGGGCTCCCCTTCGATCCTCTCGACCGGATACTGCCTAGCATAGCTGGGTGCTGGGCTCCCCTTCGGTCCTCTCAACCAGATACTGGGGACTATTTCACCCATACCACTACCACATAAAACCCTAGCATATAAACATAAATCACATACTGCCTAGCATATCTGGGTGCTGGCCTACCCCTTCGGTCCTGTCGACCGGTAACCGGGCACTATTCCACCCCCTACTACTACCACATAATATCATGTCACATATATCATAATCTGGCTAGCATGACTGGGTACTAAACTACCCCTTCGGTCATATCAACCGGTAATCGGGGACTATTTCACCCCCTACTTTCACTATCACATATAACATATCATGCCAACATATAACATATCAAGTAGTAGCAAACCTAGATGAATATCACAAAGACAATCATCTAACATACAACTCCTACTGGTGGGCCGACATTGTGGCCGTAGACCCACTGTTACTGGAAGGTAACTCACCTCGCAAGGCTGACTGCTGAAAAGCTGATCAGCAGATGTCTGACTGCTGCTCCGGTGATCCTCCGGCTATAAATCCACAAAACACTTAATCAGACACTGATAACTACTCTTAGGGTAAAATGACTATTTACCCCTGACCAAGTCATAGTCAAAGCCAACTTCCAGCAGACCTGACTCGCCGAGTTGGGCCGCCAACTCGTCGAGTCCCTATCCTTTCATCTGACCTTCTTCACGCTGTTACTCGTCGAGTTTAGCAACGACTCGACGAGTTCTCCTTCTAAAACAACCTCGAATGAACCTTCATCCGACTCGCCGAGTTGTATGTACAACTCGTCGAGTTCATCCCCATCCTATGAACAAGTATGCCCTTGACTCGCCGAGTTGTATGAACAACTCGTCGAGTTCATCTTCGAACGTTGGGAGATTGCCTTGGACTCGCCGAGTCTGTTCATACACTCGCCGAGTCCTATGATTCCCAGGTCTATGTCTAAGTCCAATGCGTTGGGTCATTCCCCCAGACCCCTCTAAGACCATTCTCACACTCACTGGGTTCCTTCGAACCATAACAGAAAAGGGAAGTCAAGCCATGGACTCGTCGAGTCCCAAGAACGACTCGCCGAGTCGAGAACGACCAAGTCTTATTTCTTGATTTCTGATTTACAACACTTGACCAAAAGATAGATCTAGGCTTCTAAGATCGATCTAGCACGTAAAGTTACAAACTTTACGTGCATGCATGGGACTATAAGCTCAAATGGCCCTAAATGAGTCTCTTAAGATGCATGGGGCTCTCTAAGTCTCCAAAATCAGTCCCTTTCTGTCTTGTAACCTCTCAAAGACCTTGGATCTGAAGTCTTATCCCCCAACCATGCTTGCACTCATGATTGGTTACCAAGAATGGCTCCTAAAGCCCTAAATCACCCCAAAAAAGGGATCTAAAACATGAAAGAGCAAGGTATCAGCTTTATACCTCTAAAGAACTGCAGAGGGTGCACAAACTCGAACTTCTCTGGCCTCCTCTTGATTCCTCAAGCCTTTCACTTCCTTCTTATGATCCAAAATCACCAAAAACCACCTCAAAGGCCTTAGATCTTTACACAAACGATTAGGGTTTGATATGGAGAGTTCTGAGAGCAATAGGGACGAAGGGAGGCTGAATGAGATGCTTAAATAGGGTGCAATCCCTTAGATTAGGGTTTTGTCCAGTCAGGGCCTACTCGTCGAGTCTGGCTGCCGACTCGTCGAGTAGGTCATTAACCTCCCGGTCCAAGTCGCTCCTACTCGCCGAGTTGGCCATCAACTCGCCGAGTTCGAGGCCAAAAAGTGAATAATACTTAAATGAAATTCATACCGGGAACCGGGTGCTACAAATCTCCCCCTCTTATCTTAGACTTCGTCCTCGAAGTCTGCTGCTCGATCCTGAAAAAGCTCGGGGTAATGCTCCCTCATCTCGTCCTCCAGCTCCCAGGTCCACTCCGAGCTCTTGCGGTGCTGCCACTGCACCTTTACCAACTCCACTCTCTTGTTCCTCAGATCCTTTGACTTCCTGCCAAGGATCGCCACTGGCCGCTCAATATAGTTCAGGTTGTCATCAACCTAGATATCCTCCAAAGGCACCACTGCCGAATCGTCCACCAGACATTTCCACAGATGGGAGACGTGAAAAGTGCTATGAATCTAACTGAGTTCGGCCGGCAGATCCAACCTATACGCCACCTTGCCCACCCAGGCTATAACCCTGAAGGGTCCAATATACCTGGGGCCCAGCTTTCCCCACTTCCTGAATCGAATGACGCCCTTCCAAGGCGACACTTTCAGGAGCACCATATCTCCGACCTGGAATTCCAGGTCCGATCGACGCTTGTCGGCATAACTCTTCTGCCGACTCTGAGCAGTCTGAAGCATGCTCCGAACCTGCTGGATCCTCTCCATAATCTTGAGTACCACTTTAGTACTCCCCATGACCCTCTGACCAACCTCTCCCCAGCATATCGGGGTCCTGCACTTCCTCCCATACAACATCTCGAAAGGAGGACGATCGATGCTCGCATGATAACTGTTATTATAAGAGAACTCGGCCAATGGAAGGTAGGTATCCCAGCTACATCCGAAATCTAAAACACATGCCTGTAGTATATCCTCTAGCGTCTGGATGGTCCGCTCGCTCTGACCATCCGTCTGCGGGTGAAAAGCGGTGCTAAAATGCAGACGAGTACCCAGCTCGTCATGAAACTTCTTCCAAAACCTGGAAGTGAACCGCACGTCTCAGTCTGAAATCACCGAAACTGGTACTCCGTTCCGAGATATTACCTCTCGGATATAGATGTCGGCCAACTTCTCAGCCGAAATGCTCTCTTGGATCGGTATGAAATGGGCACTGTTGGTCAACCGATCCACGATCACCCAAATCGAATCCACTCCCCGTGCAGTCCTGGGAAGCTTGGTGATGAAGTCCATAGTGATATCTTCCCATTTCCACATGGGAATGTCTAACGGCTGCATATTGTCGTGTAGCCTCTGGTGCTCGGCCTTGACCTTCCTGCAGGTCAAGCACCGCTCTACGTACCAAGCTACGTCCCGCTTCATGCAGAGACACCAATAGTCAAGGCGAAGATCTCTATACATCTTTGTCGCTCCGGGATGGATAGAAAACCTGGATTTGTGCGCCTCCTCCATCAATGTCTGATGCACGCCTCCATGATAGGGGACCCACACCCTACGGTGTAGAGTCAATAACCCTCGTCTATCATAGTCGAAGGAGGAAACCTGGCCCACTATACGCTCGCTCTTCCGATGTTCCTCTTTCATAGCCTCCTGCTGAGCCTCCCAGATCTGCTCCAACAGTGGAGTCACTACTGTCATCCGCATGCAAATGTCTCTGATTGGCGCTGCCTTACAGCTAAGCGCCTCGGCCACCACATTGGCCTTCCCAGGGTGGTAAAGGATCTCACAATCATAACCCTTCACGACATCTAACCACCGACGCTGCCTCATGTTCAGATTCGGCTGATCCATGAGGTATCCCAGACTCTTATGGTCCGTGTAAATGGTACATCGAACCCCATAGAGATAGTGTCGCCAAATCTTGAGGGCGAAGACAACAGCCCCCAGCTCCAAATCATGCGTCAGATAATTCGCCTCGTGGGGCTTCAGCTACCTCGAAGCGTAAGCAATAACATGTCCTCTCTGCATCAAAACTGCGCCCAAACCTGAGATGGACGCGTCGCAGTAAACGACAAAATCCTCCATGCCCTCTGGCAGAGCTAAGATTGGCGCCTCACACAATCTCTGTCTCAATGTCTCAAATGCAGCCTGCTACTCAGGCCCGCAACGAAAGACTACGGCCTTCTTCGTTAGCCGAGTCAAGGGTATGGCTATCTTGGAGAAATCCTGGATGAATCTCCGATAATAGCCGGCTAACCCCAGGAAACTCCGAATCTCAGATGGAGACTTCGGAACCTCCCATGTCATCACGACCTCCACCTTGGCCGGATCGACCAGAATACCGTTCTGGTTGACAAGGTGCTAAGAAACTACACCTCGCGCAACCAAAACTTGCACTTGGAGAACTTGGCGTATAAGCTCTCCCTCCTCAGAGTATCCAAAACCTCTCGCAGATGCTCCTCATGCTGCTCCTGTGTCTTGGAGTAGACCAAGATATCGTCAATAAAAACTATCACAGACCGATCCAGCATCGGTCAGCACACGCGGTTCATGAGATCCATGAACGCGACAGGAGCATTGGTAAGCCTGAAAGGCATCACCACGAACTCATAGTGGCCATAACGCGTCCGAAACACAGTCTTCTGTATATCCTCCTCTCTGACCCTCATCTGGTGATACCCTGAACGCAAATCAATCTTGGAGAACCAAGATGCTCCCTGTAGCTGGTCAAAGAGGTCATCAATCCTCGGGAGTGGGTAACGATTCTTCACTGTTACCTTATTCAGCTCCCTATAATCTATACACATCTGATGCGACCGGTCCTTCTTCTTCACGAACAGGATCGGGGCTCCCCAAGGTAAACTGCTCGGTCTAATGAATCCCTTGTCTAACAGCTCCTGCAGCTGTGTAGACAACTCCTGCATCTCAGGAGGAGCCAACCGATACGGTGCCTTGGCTATCGGAGCCGCACCAGGGACTAGGTCGATCCTGAACTCCACCTGCCTCTCCGGAGGTATCCCGGGCAGCTCCTCGGGGAATACATCCGCAAACTCCCGCACTACTGGCACACCACCCACCGTCACCCTTCCCCGTCTCCCGGGTGTCCATAACATAGGCGATGTATCCTGCGCAACCCTGCTGAAGGTAGCGCCTAGCCCTCGCTGCCGAACATAAAGTCGATCCTCGCTATGGCTGTCACACCCCCAAACCGAGGATGGCGGAAACGTCCGGGGGTGGAGGACTTCTTGTATAATATCATAACAACAATTGCAATAGTAATTCAAGTAAACACAACCAACATATATATATAATTGAAAAGTTACATCATTATGATTTACATGTTTATAAATCAATTACAATACATGGACAAAATAGGAAATGTTTGACGTCTTAGCATCCCATTCTCAACAACACTTGGTTACTTGTTTAATGATTTCCTAAGAATACAAGTGGTTTGAAAAAGTGTCAACACAAGGGTTGGTGAGTTCATAAGTTTTTGTTTTGTATTATTAAATGCTTTTCCCTTACAAACATAGTATTTGTTTTCTTTTGAAATTGGCAAACAATTGTATTTGAGATAATGGTTTATAGAATTGAAAGTTGATTAACAAAGGATAACAACAACAAATAGTCCTCACCCTATACATATACATATGTATATATATAGGATGGAGCATCTAATCATCATACACACTCAACCACGTGCGATCAATCACCTTAGCGTCCCAAGGTGGGGTGGTAAACCCAATAGCGCTATTATTGTCCATAACGTACCTCAAGAATACGGGCATAGTTATGGAGATTAGACTAAAAATGATAATGCACTACAAATACATGTAGCGTAAACAAAACAAAATGACAATGCACTACATATACATGTAGCGTAAACCAAACAATAATAATAGTGCACTACAAATACAAGCAGCGCAAACAAAACAATATTTATACAAATACTGAGTTAAGTATAAATTATAGAAAACTCGTATGGTGATGTGCAAGTAGCCATTTGAAAATCAAGAACTTGAACTACTTGCACTTTGTGTTGTTTTGAAAACTAAAATGTTTAAGTTTACCAAAACCGGTCGTGATTGAAGTTCAACTTTTCTGATGTAATCTATTGAAAACGTTTAATTATGATATTGATGATTTAACTTGTATTCCCCCCCTTAAAACTTAATAAAAATATAAAATATAGGGGTATGAACTCACCCTTGAAGCGTGAGTTCGATTGGTACGGCATTTGCATTCCTTTGAGAAACGATAAACATGCCGAGTGAACTGCAAATTCATAATCCTTGAACCTTGAAGTATTACCGGGACCGTTTTGTAACAGGTTTACAGTATATGGATTGTTTGTAAATTATTTTAACCAAAGTGGGACTGATTGGGTAAAAATAATTTCAAAGGAGGGGTTATTATCAACAATTGGAATCAAAGATTGGGGTTTGGACTGAAATTGCAAAGTATTTGTCAAAGGAGGTTAAGTTTTGATAATTTAAAAGGAGGTTTGATTTATGTTTGACCTTTGACTGGGTCAAACCCGGAACCCGTTTTCTTTTCTGGTTGAAGCTCCATACCCGACTACTGGATCCATCTAAAGTATATTAGGGTCTTTAAACCCGTTCCATTTATTTGATCGGGTAAGAAGATGAAGGGGATACCATCGTTCACTTCAAAAAAAAATCTCGAGGAACACAGATGAACGTGAGGAAGACGAAGGCGATCGAACACCGAAACCGAAAACGTCGGTATCACCACCATCGCCGCCCGGCTCCGACGTCCCAGCGAAGGATCTACCTCCATCGTCGGAAATCTCGGCCCGAGGAAACGAGGCAGCAGCCGCAGACGAGGTTCAAGGAGACGGGGAAAGATCGATTGGAGCTTGAAGACGAAGGCAGACATGGCCGATGGTAATCATGAGAGGGGGAGACGACTTCTCAGGTGAGTTCTTCTTGATCCCTTTTTTTTTTCTTCGCCGGGATCAATCCGATTGGAGAGCAATAACAATATCAGCCGATGTTTAGGGTGTGTGGGGTGGTTCCGATCGGGGAAACAGGTGGGGTCGTGAAGGGGATAAGGGAAGGACGAACAAATCGTCGGTGCTGATGGGGAAAGATCGAGCAAATCTCGTGTAGGGGCGCTGACCGATGACGATCGTCGGCGTCTTCTTTCTTTTGTGCGTGTGGTTGGAACGGAGGAATAGAATCCAACTGTACGACTTGTTTGGTAGCGCAAGTGGTTGCTGTTGGCGACGACGTTGTTGCTATTGCTGGCGATTGGGACGACTAATGCTCTGTCGGTTGGAGGAATTATTCCCGGTATGCAAAATTGTTGGCGACGATGAGGTGTTGGTCGCCATTCCGGTGTGAACCAGAAGAGGAGAAGATAAGGATTGTTCTTCTATCCAATATTTAATCAGGCTTCACTGAATGTCGGAAGCAGAGAGCGGCATCGAAGGATATTTGCAACCGATTCAAATTTGGATGATAATTTGTTGATCGTGTAAATGACGAGATGCTTTCAGGGGATGGCATAATCTGAATCGAGGTTAGTAAGAAGGTCCGCCGAAGCTTTGATTTTGTTGCAATAGGTGGTGACGGAAAGGTCACTGATCACGATGTTCTGAAGCATAAGGGTGTTTGGGTGGTGCTATATGACAGGAAAAGGAAAGGAAATACAAACGGGTTATTGTTCTTCTTGTTTGCAGGTGTACTCGAGAATCAAGAACAGGAGTGTTCTTGCTTTGATACAGGTTTTCTTTTTTTTTTTTTTCTTTTGGTTGTTCTTGATAGAAACCGATGGGAAGGGGTATTTGAGATGTTTGTTCTTGGTTATTTGTATTGAAAATTGATGAATGGGATGATTGTTTTGATAGGAATCGATGTAGGGAAAATTGTTTGGGTTTCTTTGATAGATTGATGAATGGGGACAAATAGATTGAAATGAGTGGGTTTTGTTTGATGGTTTGCAGGAAACCAGGAGAAAGGAATTGAGTAAGCAGGAATCACGGAAGAAGATTTACAATTGCCTCAATTTGACAGCTCACATAATTGCTATATATTTGAATACGTGTAAATTTGTTAAATATTTGTTAGTGTATAGTGATAATGGTTATATATTTGAATAATTGTAATTGGTTATATATTTGAATAATTGTAACTTGTTATATATTTGTTAGTGTATAATGATAATTTGTTATAACTTTGTATTTAACTTTAACTTATAATTTATTTATTTGAATTTGGTTGATTAAATCGATGTATTGGTGTATGTATTTATAACATGAATTTGGTCCTTTGGAAACATACACAATACATAATCTTAAGTGTATAATTTATTTCGAATATATATACATTATATGTCATACTTGTATTTAGATATTTTGCAAAAGTAATTAACACACACACATATATATATATATATATATATATATATATATATATATATATATATATATATATAATGAGGACGTAACATTTATTAATTCGTTAAATTTCGGTTGGTTAAATTAGAAATACAGACACATATACTTTAGTAGACCCCAATTTACGTGTCATTGGTCTTTATTGCATAACGGCTCACGGGGGTTTGATCGTCGAACTCTGACCGAATTTTACCGGTTTTTACATTATCCCCCTGTTGAAGGGAATTTCGTCCCGAAATTTAAGAAAGGAGTACCTTAAGAGAAAAGTTGTGGGTTTTCGGTACCAGTTTTAATTTATTACGATATTAGATACATATGTTTGGACTAGTTTTGTGAAAATTTGCCCCATTGGGTTTGCTAATTATTTTCAAACTATATGACGAGTAATATAAAATTTACAAATATGTATAGGTTCAAAAGGATTTTATCAGATTTGAGGAATTATTTCAACCAAATGAGTTGTGTAAATTAAACTTAGCTTTGCTAATTTTATTGGTGAAATTAAAATTCTTAGTTTACTATACGAAAGATTTTGATTGATCATCATCCGTCATAACCACTTAGGATGTTAATGATGTATACCTTCGTGGTGAACATACGATGCTTTGATTAGGGATAATCGACTACAAGATAAGTTTTGTATGGATGAAAAATATATATGGACTTGTTTATGGTTTACAATATTGTTAGGTTTTCACATTTAGCGGAATGAAGTTGTTTGATAGCGATGAGAATGATTGATTTATTCTACTTTGCTGATATGGGGATTAAGGGTTCAATCATTTCTTCGTAAATTTAAAATGCTCAAGCATGACAATGTTAGAATTATAACAAAGAAGGGAACTGAATACAAAACATGTTTCTCTCCCAGATGTTATATATGTATGATAAAACTAGATTGTCTTCCTTAATGAATCTGCAACTCACTAAACCTAATTCTTACTCAAACATAAATTTAAAATTCTGAAACACAAAAGAAATTTACATAAATATTGGTAGTAATGTCAAAGTATGATGTTTACAAAGAAGTTATATGAGACGTAACTACTAATGATGTCAAGTTTATTTTATTACAATGACTTGTTGTTATCATGAGAGATGAAGTATGTTGCCCAAATGAGATGCAACTGTCATATTCTCAGGGGAAACAAAGTTTGTTGCTAAAACGTGATACAAGATTTGTTGCTAAAATGAGATACACGATTTGTTGCTAAAATGAGATACCAGATTTGTTGCTAAAATGAGTATACAAGATTTGTTGATAAAACGTGATGTAAGACTCGTAGATGTACCAAGTCCCCATTCATGAGTTCATAACCCCAGCCTAATGACCGAATTGTGCCCTAGTGACTACTATGTGTATCAAGAACATAGTGTATAAAATGGTAAAATGCACTCAAGCGAATCGTGCAAGTGAGGAGTTGTCTACTTCGGGCTAGCGTTATCCATGATGACCATATACTCAAACGAGTTAATGATTAGTGTGAACTGATTCCAGGGACTTAAATGTGATAAGACCTCATGAATTGACACTAGCATACACATACAAAGCAGCTTATAGCAACCAAGTTTATACGAGTCAAATAATTATAACGAACGTAAGTAGTTTAGCTACAACAAGTCGTGTTTTCTTTTGCATGATTGAAGACTGGTAGTATGCAGTGAAAAGAATTTAATCTGAGGTATATGGGAACTGATACGTCGCTTCAAAGTCAAGGATTTGCAGGGTAGACATGTGAAGCATTAAATGCATGCGGCACACAAGTCAAGATTTTAGCAGTATATACTTATACGTGTGTGAATGGAAGAAGAAAGTTACGGCTCAACGAGTATTTATATTCACTTCCTCTTTATTTGTTATTAATTACTTCTCCTACTTCACTTATATAAATCATCACATTCTTACCGCAACTTTTAACTTTTCCCTCACAAATGGATCCACCTACAGATCATCAAAACCCCATATATGACCTCGATTGGTTTCCGTACTTTGATCATCAAGATCTTTTCAGGTATATATAAACGTCACTCATTACCCTATCTTTCGCACAGAAAAGTGATTTTGTCTATATTGATCAAAACATGATTTGGATTTGTAGTGATCAAAAGAGTATTTCATCGGGTTGGATTTGATTATCTTGAGTTTTGCTTTTTTTTTTTTTTTTTTTTTTTTTCCTGACAGTGGTGACATGCTCGACCATCATAATTACGAGTTGTCAGAAAAATTGCCAGAAGGGCTTGATCAGCACGTTTCCACAGTACTTAACCAAGATCAAAACATCATTTCTAGAAATGAGTTTCACGATTTGGATCCCCTTGAAGACATAAGCTTATGGGATTGTTGGGAGGATGGTAATTTACCATCGGTTAGTTTCAGGGAAGACTGCAAACCCGGTGGTGATGCTACTGGTAGTTCTAGTGCTGCCACCACTGCTCACGGTGGCCGTAAGGTGGCAAATAGGTTGAGACCATTGGAGTTTGAAGAGATAGCGAAGTACTTTGAGATGCCGATAATCATGGCAGCAAAGGAACTAGGGATAGGGGCAACATTATTGAAGAAAAGATGCAGGGAGCTAAACATAAACAGATGGCCTCATAGGAAACTTAAGAGCCTTGAATCCCTCATTCAAAATGCCAAGGTAAACTACTCTAATAACCTTCTATTCATTACTCATGCATGTATGCATGCACTTGGTAACCAAAGTAGTTTTGGTATTTTCTAAAATTTTAATTATTAGTTTCTTTATAACATAAACATAGGCCTTAGGCATATGCCACATCGAATCAATTGTTTTACTACGATTTTTGATTTATATTTACATAAACTTAACTCATTGTAAATTTCATGAACTCACACGAAAATTGTATTGCATCTACCTAAAATAAACTAGGAGTTGGGATTAAAGGAGGAGGTAGAGACGTTAGCAGGGCACAAGAAGATGATGGAGAAATTGCCCGGTATGGAATTGACAGAAAGAACAAAGAGGCTTAGGCAAGCTTGCTTCAAAGCTATTTATAAGAAGAGAGGACTTAAAAATCCTTAGTCCTTACCTTTTCTTTTAGCCATTTTGTTATAATTAGTGGATTTTAAATCTACATTGTATGTGTTTTTCTCTTGATAGATTGATACCCTTTTTAGTTTCATTGTGTTTGTCTATTGATTTTTTTTTTTTTTTTTTTTTTTTTTTTTTGTTGAAACTTCACAAACGTACTTAGGCACACGCTAGTCAAACCCCAGATAATGTAGTTGATCAGGCTACATCTTCCCCGACTTGACTATATGTCTCTAAGCCCACCTGTGTTGTCCAACAATCGTAATATTTTTGTTCTGTACTTGTGACCCTGTTCTTTGTATGAATGTTGGTAGGTATACTTTAATTAAGAAAAACATTTATTTTCTAAAGGTATATTTATTTGGAAAATGCACAAATCAGAGACTATTAGTCCCAATTGTGTTTATAGTTTGTATATCTTATGTGGTTTGATACACTTAATTCACTATAAACTGTGCTCTGATACCAATCTGTCACACCCCCAAACCGAGGATGGCGGAAACGTCCGGGGGTGGAGGACTTCTTGTATAATATCATAACAACAATTGCAATAGTAATTCAAGTAAACACAACCAACATATATATATAATTGAAAAGTTACATCATTATGATTTACATGTTTATAAATCAATTACAATACATGGACAAAATAGGAAATGTTTGACGTCTTAGCATCCCATTCTCAACAACACTTGGTTACTTGTTTAATGATTTCCTGAGAATACAAGTGGTTTGAAAAAGTGTCAACACAAGGGTTGGTGAGTTCATAAGTTTTTGTTTTGTATTATTAAATGCTTTTCCCTTACAAACATAGTATTTGTTTTCTTTTGAAATTGGCAAACAATTGTATTTGAGATAATGGTTTATAGAATTGAAAGTTGATTAACAAAGGATAACAACAACAAATAGTCCTCACCCTATACATATACATATGTATATATATAGGATGGAGCATCTAATCATCATACACACTCAACCACGTGCGATCAATCACCTTAGCGTCCCAAGGTGGGGTGGTAAACCCAATAGCGCTATTATTGTCCATAACGTACCTCAAGAATACGGGCATAGTTATGGAGATTAGACTAAAAATGATAATGCACTACAAATACATGTAGCGTAAACAAAACAAAATGACAATGCACTACATATACATGTAGCGTAAACCAAACAATAATAATAGTGCACTACAAATACAAGCAGCGCAAACAAAACAATATTTATACAAATACTGAGTTAAGTATAAATTATAGAAAACTCGTATGGTGATGTGCAAGTAGCCATTTGAAAATCAAGAACTTGAACTACTTGCACTTTGTGTTGTTTTGAAAACTAAAATGTTTAAGTTTACCAAAACCGGTCGTGATTGAAGTTCAACTTTTCTGATGTAATCTATTGAAAACGTTTAATTATGATATTGATGATTTAACTTGTATTCCCCCCCTTAAAACTTAATAAAAATATAAAATATAGGGGTATGAACTCACCCTTGAAGCGTGAGTTCGATTGGTACGGCATTTGCATTCCTTTGAGAAACGATAAACATGCCGAGTGAACTGCAAATTCATAATCCTTGAACCTTGAAGTATTACCGGGACCGTTTTGTAACAGGTTTACAGTATATGGATTGTTTGTAAATTATTTTAACCAAAGTGGGACTGATTGGGTAAAAATAATTTCAAAGGAGGGGTTATTATCAACAATTGGAATCAAAGATTGGGGTTTGGACTGAAATTGCAAAGTATTTGTCAAAGGAGGTTAAGTTTTGATAATTTAAAAGGAGGTTTGATTTATGTTTGACCTTTGACTGGGTCAAACCCGGAACCCGTTTTCTTTTCTGGTTGAAGCTCCATACCCGACTACTGGATCCATCTAAAGTATATTAGGGTCTTTAAACCCGTTCCATTTATTTGATCGGGTAAGAAGATGAAGGGGATACCATCGTTCACTTCAAAAAAAAATCTCGAGGAACACAGATGAACGTGAGGAAGACGAAGGCGATCGAACACCGAAACCGAAAACGTCGGTATCACCACCATCGCCGCCCGGCTCCGACGTCCCAGCGAAGGATCTACCTCCATCGTCGGAAATCTCGGCCCGAGGAAACGAGGCAGCAGCCGCAGACGAGGTTCAAGGAGACGGGGAAAGATCGATTGGAGCTTGAAGACGAAGGCAGACATGGCCGATGGTAATCATGAGAGGGGGAGACGACTTCTCAGGTGAGTTCTTCTTGATCCCTTTTTTTTTTCTTCGCCGGGATCAATCCGATTGGAGAGCAATAACAATATCAGCCGATGTTTAGGGTGTGTGGGGTGGTTCCGATCGGGGAAACAGGTGGGGTCGTGAAGGGGATAAGGGAAGGACGAACAAATCGTCGGTGCTGATGGGGAAAGATCGAGCAAATCTCGTGTAGGGGCGCTGACCGATGACGATCGTCGGCGTCTTCTTTCTTTTGTGCGTGTGGTTGGAACGGAGGAATAGAATCCAACTGTACGACTTGTTTGGTAGCGCAAGTGGTTGCTGTTGGCGACGACGTTGTTGCTATTGCTGGCGATTGGGACGACTAATGCTCTGTCGGTTGGAGGAATTATTCCCGGTATGCAAAATTGTTGGCGACGATGAGGTGTTGGTCGCCATTCCGGTGTGAACCAGAAGAGGAGAAGATAAGGATTGTTCTTCTATCCAATATTTAATCAGGCTTCACTGAATGTCGGAAGCAGAGAGCGGCATCGAAGGATATTTGCAACCGATTCAAATTTGGATGATAATTTGTTGATCGTGTAAATGACGAGATGCTTTCAGGGGATGGCATAATCTGAATCGAGGTTAGTAAGAAGGTCCGCCGAAGCTTTGATTTTGTTGCAATAGGTGGTGACGGAAAGGTCACTGATCACGATGTTCTGAAGCATAAGGGTGTTTGGGTGGTGCTATATGACAGGAAAAGGAAAGGAAATACCAACGGGTTATTGTTCTTCTTGTTTGCAGGTGTACTCGAGAATCAAGAACAGGAGTGTTCTTGCTTTGATACAGGTTTTCTTTTTTTTTTTTTTTCTTTTGGTTGTTCTTGATAGAAACCGATGGGAAGGGGTATTTGAGATGTTTGTTCTTGGTTATTTGTATTGAAAATTGATGAATGGGATGATTGTTTTGATAGGAATCGATGTAGGGAAAATTGTTTGGGTTTCTTTGATAGATTGATGAATGGGGACAAATAGATTGAAATGAGTGGGTTTTGTTTGATGGTTTGCAGGAAACCAGGAGAAAGGAATTGAGTAAGCAGGAATCACGGAAGAAGATTTACAATTGCCTCAATTTGACAGCTCACATAATTGCTATATATTTGAATACGTGTAAATTTGTTAAATATTTGTTAGTGTATAGTGATAATGGTTATATATTTGAATAATTGTAATTGGTTATATATTTGAATAATTGTAACTTGTTATATATTTGTTAGTGTATAATGATAATTTGTTATAACTTTGTATTTAACTTTAACTTATAATTTATTTATTTGAATTTGGTTGATTAAATCGATGTATTGGTGTATGTATTTATAACATGAATTTGGTCCTTTGGAAACATACACAATACATAATCTTAAGTGTATAATTTATTTCGAATATATATACATTATATGTCATACTTGTATTTAGATATTTTGCAAAAGTAATTAACACACACACATATATATATATATATATATATATATATATATATATATAATGAGGACGTAACATTTATTAATTCGTTAAATTTCGGTTGGTTAAATTAGAAATACAGACACATATACTTTAGTAGACCCCAATTTACGTGTCATTGGTCTTTATTGCATAACGGCTCACGGGGGTTTGATCGTCGAACTCTGACCGAATTTTACCGGTTTTTACAATGGCCTCTCGCCCTGAATCACCAGCTCTCCCCCACTTGGGGTCCTAATCCGAACTAACTGTTGCGCGCAATCAATCACTGCCCCATTGGGGCTTAGCCAGTCCATACCAATAATAACCTTGTTCCCCCTCAATGGTATAGGAACCAAATCCACTAGATAACGCTCTTCGAACAACCTCAAAACACAATCCCGGAAGACCTCTGATGCTCGCACAGACCGGTCGTCCGCAATCTCGACCTCTAGAGGTCAATCCAACATGCCCGAGGACTCAGGAAACTTCTTGCTAAGCGCAAGAGAAACAAACGATCGTGTAGTGCCCGAATCTAACAACACCTGAACTGGGATACCGTTCACATGGAACGATCCTAAACATATATATATATATATATATATATATATATATATATATATATATATATATATATATATATATATATATATATATATATACAGAGCATATCAACATCATAAGCATCATATGAATAAATCAGGGAGAATGAATCATACCCGTCACCAGATCAGGTGCGGCGCGTGCCTCCTCGGTAGTCAACTGGAAGGCCCGGCTCCTCACCACTGGAGCCTCCGTCTTGCCCTTCCGTCCATCCATAATCCGTAGGGTCGCTGGAGCTGGAGCCTTCACTGGCGCTGCTGCTGTCAACTGGGGGCAATTGGCCTTCTTATGGCCCCTCTGGTTGCAGTGGAAACACAGCAACTCGGATGTCTGAATAGTGGGTGCAGGGGCGGTACAATCCCTGCTGAAGTGCCCCAACTTGCCGCACTTATAGCAGCCCGACGATCCCAACATGTACGCTCCCTCATGCGACTTGCCGCATTTCCTGCAGCGGCCTCGGTCCTGCTGGCCTTTTGGCCCAACGTCTGATCCCTTGGGCTTCTTCCCCGAAGCCCCAGTAACCTGTCCCTCCACTGCCTTCCTCTTGCGGATATGCTCCAAATCAATCTCTCTCTCCCTAGCCCTGGCAATCATGGAATCCAGGGTAGGACAAGCTGAAAAACCGACATGCTCCCGAATATCGGCTTGCAGCATATCGTGATAGTGGGTCCTCCTCATATCCTCATCTCCCGCATACTGGGGCACCAATAAAGCCCTCTCTCGGAACTTGGCAGTGATCTTCGCCACTGTCTCAGTCGTCTGCCTCATATCTAGGAACTCCCGGGACAATTGCTGGAGCTCCACAGCGGGTGCAAACTCAGCCCTGAATCGAGTCATGAAATCTGGCCATGTCATAGCCTCAATAGCTGAGGCTCCCAGAGAGTCACCAACCGACTCCCACCAATCCCTGGCCCTGTCCCTCAAGCATCCCGCCGCATATCAAACCTTCGACCCCTCGGGTCAGAAGCTAGTCAACTGTGCAGACTCAATGTCTGCAATCCATCGTCTGGCAACAATGGGGTCCTTCACCCCATGGAAATCTGGCGCACCACTGCCCCTGAACTCCTTAAAGGACAGTGTGCGTGACCCTGACTGGCTGGGTGCCATGTCACTCCTGAACGCCCTGAGGTGATCCTCCATCAACTCAATGATCCCTTCCTTGATCGACCCGAAAATCATCGGGGTCGACTCAAGGATACCTCTCGTGATCTCAGAAGCAATGAACTCATGTAGTCCCCCATCAACTGGCTCGGTACCTGCCCCCGTGCCTGATCCTGAACCGGATCCTGATCCTGAACCTCCTCCTCCATGACGTGTGGTCATCACCATTCTGAAACATAACACATAACTGTCAGAATCATACATAAACTTCGAGAGGTTCCGTGCACTTAACAAGTTTTCTGGTTCCATATCGGCCCTCCTCGATTCGAGTACGGATCCTCTGCTTTCAGTAGTACGGGCCCAAACTACCTTCCACATCTATCCGTACTTTCCTCGAGGCTTTCTTCGACTTCACCAAGTCCCTTTCACTGCTACTATCACTGCTCCAGCGCTACTCTCATCCCAGGCTTGCCCTAGGGTAACCTCCAACTCACTATTTGCCATCAGCTGCTTAAGAGGCCCCCGTTACCCCCCTTAACTAACTCGCTAATACCATTACATATTTCTTAGACTAGATAATTCTTCGAATGAGAGGTCCTACCCTACAACGGTTAGACTCAGACAAGAGTTGCGAAATAGGGCTAGACCTAATCTTCTGAAATTATTTAGTCCTTGCAATCTGTAACTTAACATATTCGCTTACTAGTGGTTAAGCCCCACCGAAATACAAAAACAACAGGTTGAAGGTCTTTGTTACAATTGCCCCGCAAAATACCAACCGGGTCACATATTCTTCTCTTGCTCGGCCTTGAGGACAAGTGTAACATCCCAAATTTCGGGTTCAAAAATTTCATTTTTAACTAATTGATTTATAGAACTTTCATAAGAAATCATAGTGAAGACATATCATTTCATAAAACTAATATCTCATGTTTGAAAACCCAACCGTAAATGTAGGGGTCTCAATTTATGACACGGCACGACAAAAATACACGAAACGAAACGAAATCGGTACGAAATCAAAATTCGAATTCGTGTTCGTGTCGTGTTCGTGTCAAGATTAAAAAACACGATGTCATGTCGTTTCGTGTTCGTGTTCATAAATCGACACGAAATTAACACGATTAAGCATGTGCTTGTCGTGTTTTTCGTGTTTGTCGTTTTTGTCGTGCTATATATCTTTAAGTATGAACGAAATACACTAATAGTTATGTAATATTATCTTTGTCGTGTCGTGTCGTGTTGTCGTGTTTTAATTGGTTCGTTTTTGTGTTAATGAAAAAAAACACGACATCGTGTCGTGTCGTGTTCGTGTTATAGAAAACCTTGTCGTGTCGTGTCGTGTCAGACAAAAACACGACACGACTGCCCGATTTGACAATCCTACGTAAATGTAACAATGTCAGAGTACAATCCCAAGAATCTCATAATGCGGAAATCCAACGTGTGTGTGTATGATGTGCAGCTACCGTGCCAGCTCCTTCCCCTTCGCTGAAGAGGTACCTGAAACAAAACTGAAAACTGTAAGCACGAAGCTTAGTGAGTTCCCCCATCGTACCGCATACCATACAATCACATAACATATATATTCTGTCAGGCATATCTGGGTGCCCGACCTACCCCTTCGGTCCTCTCGACCGGATACTGCCTAGCATATATGGGTGTTGGGCTCCCCTTCGGTCCTCTCGACCGGATACTGCCTAGCATATCTGGGTGTCGGGCTCCCCTTCGATCCTCTCGATCGGATACTACTTAGCATATCTAGGTGCTGGGCTCCCCTTCGTTCCTCTCGACAGGATACTGGGGACTATTTCACCCCTACCACTACCACATAAAACCCTAGCATATAAACATAAATCACATACTGCCTAGCATATCTGGGTGCTGGCCTACCCCTTCGGTCCTGTCGACCGGTAACCGGGGACTATTCCACCCCTACTACTACCACATAATATCATGTCACATATATCATAATCTGGCTAGCATGACTGGGTACTAAACTACCCCTTCGGTCCTATCGACCGGTAACCGGGGACTATTTCACCCCTACTTTCACTATCACATATAACATATCATGCCAGCATATAACATATCAAGTAGTAGCAAACCTAGATGAATATCACAAAGACAATCATCTAACATACAACTCCTACTGGTGGGCCGGCATTGTGGCCGTAGACCCACTGCTACTGGATAGTAACTCACCTCGCAAGGCTGACTGCTGAAAAGCTGATCAGCAGATGTCTGACTGCTGCTCCGGTGATCCTCCGGCTATAAATCCACAAAACACTTAATCAGACACTGATAACTACTCTTAGGGTAAAATGACTATTTACCCCTGACCAAGTCATAGTCAAAGTCAACTTCCAGCTGACCTGACTCGCCGAGTTGGGCCGCCAACTCGTCGAGTCCCTATCCTTTCATCTGACCTTCTTCACGCTGTTACTCGTCGAGTTTAGCAACGACTGACGAGTTCTCCTTCTAAAACAACCTCGAATGAACCTTCATCCGACTCGACGAGTTGTATGAACAACTCATCGAGTTCATCCCCATCCTATGAACAAGTCTGCCCTTGACTCGCCGAGTTGTATGAACAACTCGTCGAGTTCATCTTCGAACGTTGGGAGATTGCCTTGGACTCGCCGAGTCTGTTCATACACTCGTCGAGTCCTATGATTCCCAGGTCTATGGCTAAGTCCAATGCGTTGGGTCATTCCCCCGGACCCCTCTAAGACCATTCTCACACTCACTGGGTTCCTTCGAACCATAACAGAAAAGGGAAGTCAAGCCATGGACTCGCCGAGTCCCAAGAACGACTCGCCGAGTCGAGAACGACCAAGTCTTATTTCTCGATTTCTGACGTACAACACTTGACCAAAAGATAGATCTAGGCTTCTAAGATCGATCTAGCACGTAAAGTTACAAACTTTACGTGCATGCATGGGACTATAAGCTCAAATGGCCCTAAATGAGTCTCTTAAGATGCATGGGGCTCTCTAAGTCTCCAAAATCAGTCCCTTTCTGTCTTGTAACCTCTCAAAGACCTTGGATCTGAAGTCTTAGCCCCCAACCATGCTTGCACTCATGATTGGTTACCAAGAATGGCTCCTAAAGCCCTAAATCACACCAAAAAAGGGATCTAAAACATGAAAGAGCAAGGTATCAGCTTTATACCTCTAAAGAACTGTAGAGGGTGCACAAACTCGAACTTCTCTGGCCTCCTCTTGATTCCTCAAGCCTTTCTCTTCCTTCTTATGATCCAAAATCACCAAAAACCACCTCAAAGGCCTTAGATCTTTACACAAACGATTAGGGTTTGATATGGAGAGTTCTGAGAGCAATAGGGACGAAGGGAGGCTGAATGAGATGCTTAAATAGGGTGCAATCCCTTAGATTAGGGTTTTGTCCAGTCAGGGCCTACTCGTCGAGTCTGGCTGCCGACTCGTCGAGTAGGTCATTAACCTCCCGGTCCAAGTCGCTCCTACTCGCCGAGTTGGCCATCAACTCGCCGAGTTCGAGGCCAAAAAGTGAATAATACTTAAATGAAATTCATACCGGGAACCGGGTGCTACAACAAGGTCATTTTTTGAGGGACGAAGTATTGATACGAACCCATAAGTATTAATATAAAATCTTTTGTATTCGATTAAAGTTCACCACATGCTTATCACGTGGCCAACAGAAATATTATGGAAGACTTGGTCTCATGAGTAGTTAATCCCCATGATAGTTAATTGCATCTAAATAGGACCCTTTTTCATTGTTACATGCATGTTTCTTTATTTCTAGTTAGTAGCTTCCTGCATATTTAATTCCTTATATGTATTCATTTGAAGATTAATAAATAATCTAGAAAATTGTTCCAAAGAGTATGCTTCTTCATATCACGTTCTTAGGAGATTGGTCATCTCTAATTGACATCTATCAAGAATCCCCTATCGATTGATTATTATAATCAAAGGGTTTTTTGTGGACATTAAACAAACTAACAAGTCACTTGGATAGTTAGATATGTTTTGTCAATATTTATCAGTTTTAGTATTAGAAAAGTTAGATGTCATGGTTGAATTGCACGTAATTAGTAAGCTCAAAAATCATTGGGTCTGGGGTTGTTTGATTCTTTAGGAATTGAACCGTTTTCCAAGTGTGGAAGCCAAAATTAAGGGAAATTTTGGATTATGTGGTGATGCAGTTTTTTTATTCAATTCTTAATAGAAATTGGAGATTCAATCTTTCTTGGGTGTGTTTGACATGGAGCATTTGAAAGTTTCTAACTTCTAGCATTTGATCTGTTTGAACAAAAAACTTTTGGCACTATAAGATTTTAGTGTTTAGTTTAAACAAAACATTCCAAATCTAAATATTGTCTCATGTAAACGCTATCCGCTACCAGCTAGTTTTTCTAAACACACCCTTAGAGTGAGCGGCTTAAAAATCCTCCAAGCTATTAAACGCTTGTAGTCCTTCGGGCCAAGGGTGAAACACGAGAAGTTGCAATGTGGGACGCGGGAACGAAACCGAAATTTTAAAACAACCCATATAGACAAGTTGTATGAAATATTCAAACATCGTTTATTAAAGTGGATCCGATCGACTTTAAAGTATTGCACAATTGTCTTCAAAATAATCTTTTCAGCAAGATCTCTCTTGAAATACAAAATTAACGAATCGTTCAAAACTTGCATGTTTTCTATAAAGAAATATGACAATTGTTGATTTTTTTCATTTTGATTCACACTATATAACATAATTAGCTAATAGTAAACAAATACAATAACAATTATAAAGTGGAACCCGTCGAATTTAAAGTATTGCATAATTATCTTTAAAGTAATCTTTCTGCAGGCTCTCTTTTGAAATACAAAATTAATGAGTCGTTCAAAAACTTGCATGTTTTCTATCAAGAAATCCGACAATTGTTGATTGTTTTTTTCATTTTGATTCACACTATATAACATAATTAGCAAAAAGTAAACAAATACAATAAAAATTATAATTTCAGATTGAAACTAATTACTTCAATAAAATTTGTTTTATAAAATTTCGGTTTTTACAATTAA
Organism: Lactuca virosa; assembly: GCF_052849685.1. Lineage (NCBI taxonomy): Eukaryota > Viridiplantae > Streptophyta > Magnoliopsida > Asterales > Asteraceae > Lactuca > Lactuca virosa. Next base: position 106,474,127 of record NC_136426.1, on the reverse strand, counting down.
CAAATAATAATATTAACTAAACTCAATAAATATATATAAAAAAACAACAATTAACCCATGTAAAATATTATTGTTTTTACTTATATATTAGATTTATATGTAGACATAAAACATGTTCAAATAAATAATATTATATAAGTTAAAGTTGTAGCCTTTAATTTGACAAGTATATATTTGTATTTTTCTTTCAAGTTTCATACCAAAATCAAGTAGACTGACAAGTCCTATATTTTTCTTTTAAGTTTCATACCAAAATCAAGTAGATAGAGAAAGACAAATAGAGAAAGAAGAAAGAAAAAAAAGCTTATAGATCCAATGGATAGGAGAGGTTGGAGAGTCTGACAAATTTACTCACAAATTTACTGGTTTGAAGTGCATTCTACAAACAACAAACTGAAAAATAACATATGTCGCTCCTTGGCTGGTCAGAGACTCAACTATGGTTTCTGTTGTGAAGTCCGACAGAAGTGAGCACTTCGGCAGTCTTTATGTTTACCGTTAGCAATTTTTTTAAAGCAAGAGAAGGCGGAGACGTAAGGTGAAGATAATAATATGTAGATTAGTTGTTTGGGTTTATTTTTATAGACTTAGAATTGTTATTGATTTTTTAGTAAATTTATGGTTTCTGTTAGATAGTGATTTACATATATAAACTGTTATATACTAATCGTGAGGACCAAGATCAATAATAAATACATAAATCTATTTATATATAATATAATATAGTTATTAGAATGTTGAAAACCAGGGGCATGACCCCTGGCCCTCTCATAGCCCCGCTTTTGCTTCGCGCTGGTCCATTGAATTTGAATGTCACACGAGATGGTAAAAAATGTACCTATGATTGTACCGTATGATAGACCAAACACATATAAATGGATTATAAAACAAAAGTGCAATAAATCTTATTATCAAACAAAATCCATATTATACAAAAACCAAAATAATAATCTAAAACTACGTCTTAATGCATATTTGAAGCAAAAACCTCTATTATTTTGTGATAGTGGAATTGGTTTTTGATACTCAAAATTGCTAGCCCATTCAATCTATCTTGGAGATACTATTTCAACATCTTTAATTTTAAAATACTTCTTTCACCAGATGTGACAGTATCGAGACATTATCATTCTCGATCATTTACCAATTTATCATGTTTATGCTTGATGAAGTTTGTGTTGTAACAAGAGTTTCTAGTTTGTAAGCATCATTTTGAGTCTTTGACCAAATAGGTGTGTCATGACATTCCATATTCAGAATTGTAGCATATTACATGTTTGACAAAATGCCCTAAAGAATCATCACTTTCACACTGGAGTACACAAACAAAGGTATTCTTGTGAAAGTATAATGCTTCACGTTGAGATAAAATTCACAGACACATAATTCCTCATATAAAGTATTACATACTAGTGGGTGACACATAATTCCCCATATAAAGTATTACATACTAGTGTGTGACTGTGTTAACTAGAAGGGTTGAATCCCTGGACATATTTATATTGTTCTAAAACTATGTTTAAAGGTACAAAAGTCTTTCCATTTTGTAATTTTATAGGATGTGTTAAATATTAGACTTATAATCAAATCGATTACAAGTCATTGTTAGATTTTGGAACAAAGTTTTAATTGTGCCCAAAAATGTTTGTTTGGCCAACATAATATAAAAGCATGTTTTAGATATTAGGTGGTATTGGCGGTGGCGATAGATCCATTTCCAAAACAGACGATAGTGGTAGTAGTGAGGCAACTAGAGGTTGTGGTGGTGGTGAGGGCACGATAGAGAGGTGGAAGTGCAGATCGGAATGTTAATGAAGCCAACCTTTTCAACTTCAATGGTCTCATTTTTCATTGAGACACTAAAAGTTTGAAACTCTTTAAAACAAAGGTAAATAAATTAGGGGAAAACTAACAGTCTTCTTAAAGTTAAAGAAAATAATTTCCTTATTGTCATTGATGTCTCTCAGTATAACATGTTCTTAATTTTTTTTGCGGCCATTTCCGTTATCTTGATCAGTAAGAAGCCAAAAAGGGCTTCTAAAAGCACACAATACATAACCAAATGGCTTCTAGCCCAGCGGTATCCGGTGTTGCCCTCCCTCCTTGAGGTTGAAGGTTCAAGTCCTATTATGAACATAGGTAGAATAATTTAGGAGTAGTTTAATATATATTTGTATTTGCCGTTAAAAAAAAGCACACAATACACATCAAATTCAATAAACCTATACCCATCTTGCCTTATATCTTAAATCAACATATAGTTATGTAACTTTCAAACCATAATAACACCTGGTTAATAAACCCAAACATATAACACACTAATATTAATAAACATTAACATCCCCCACATATTGAACGGGAGGATAGGTCTCGACATTCAATTTGGAGAGAAAATCCAAAAATAAGGAGGAAGGTAATCCCTTGGTGAAGATGTTAGGTTTTCTATGCATCTATACACACATCCAAGGTAGCGGAACAAAACAGAATACATATGTGTACACACACACCCTATGATCTAGGTTTTACTAGTTATAACAAACTACTTTTAAAATCAAATTAAAGAAATGAGAAATCGCTAACCTCGCTTTAATTGAGACCTTGTAACTGCCAGATCTTGCAATGGATGAATGACCTAAACTAGAATCCCTATCATAAGGACATCAAAACCGTCTATGGCTTCTTTCTATGAGCTTTTCGAATATTCCAATTAACCTCAAAGAATTAATTAATATCCAAGATCTTTTATTAATAACTTAATTTCCCTATAGCAAATTATGTTATGAGGACAACCTAAAAGGACTCCATTATTATTAGAAATATTACCAAATATTTAATGACCTTGGACATTATTTCCAACAGCAGATTCAACATATTGAGATTCCAAAGGATCATGTAGTACCCGTATTTAGACCATCGTAAATAACATAAATGTCGATCTCAATGTGTTTAGTGCGATGTTATTGAGCTGAATTTAAGGCAAGAGACATTGTCACAACAAACATACATTGTATTGGTAATGGGTTGATGAAGCTCGCTAAGTAGGTTGTGAATCACACAAGTCTTAGCAACGACATTGGCAATGTGTTATCATGTAGTACCCGTATTTAGACCATCGTAAATAACATAAATGTCGATCTCAATGTGTTTAGTGCGATGTTATTGAGCTGAATTTAAGGCAAGAGACATTATCACAACAAACATACATTGTATTGGTAAAGGGTTGATGAAGCTCACTAAGTAGGTTGTGAATCACACAAGTCTTAGCAATGACATTGGCAATGTGTTGATACTCAACTTCAACACTACATTTGGACATGACTCTGGAATTGGAGGAACAAGAAGGAAGGTTATGGCAAAAAAAAAGACACAATGGCCCGATGTAGATCCCTTCGAGTATGACATCTAACATGTCGACATCCTAGTGACCAATAAAACCAAGAAAGGGAGAAGTATAAACCAACATAAGTATGTTTTGTGTAGTGAAGCGAGGCTCATGAAAATTATCCATATATAAAAATATTTGTTGAACAACGTAAGTATTATCAAGCCGAGTCACCAGTGAGGTACTAAAGAGTGTCGAACAAACACTAGTATAAAGTGGGGTCGGAAACCAGAGGACTGATGTTGTCAGGATTTGAATATGTGAGTGGTCATGTGGAGTATCTTAACCCAATATGTAGGGAGACACGAGTATGAAAATGAGTGTATATATTGTGCTATTAATAGAGCGAATCATTCGTTCATATATATTGTTTTGTTTGGGCGTATATTAGCAAGAGAAGAATATGTGGATTTCGTTTGAATCACATAATTAATGAAACTGAACATTATCATACTCACGACCAGTATCACGTTAAAAAATTTGAATTTCAATTTGGAATTGGGTTTTGAAATAGATGCGAAATGAAGAAATTTTGAAAACACCTCATACTTCATTGTGGATAATCCTAAAGGAAGTATGAATAGTAAACAACAAATAAGACATAATTGTTGATACCATTAACACTTGGTAGTAGTAAGGTCAACCATCAAAGTGTACAATTTGAAAGGGAATAAATACAACAAAATTTGATAATTTAACGATAGTCTAATATGTTTGTCATGTTGACAAACATTACATAAATTTGAGATTTTTTTTTCGTATAAAAAATCAAATTATACGAAAGTAAATACTAAAAAACTTGATGACGGAAATGACAAGATATTGATGTTAGGATAAATGAGTGGGCTGGTGAAACCTATCCAATTTTATAAAACTATAAATAATAAATAAAATAAAATATTAATTTAACTATTTTATGTCTACGAGAAGGATTACCAATGTTAAACTGGAAAAATATACACTAAAAAACTACATTGCCACATTGACAAATATATAATCGTGTCTAAAATTGTTGCAGTAGGTATAAAATTAAATAAAAAAGTAATAATTGTACCATTTGAGTGGTCGGTATAAACTCACTAGCAAGAAGTAAATCACAAAAAGAAAGTGATTTGTACACAATAATTTTTTTACATACACAATAATTTATGCATTAATGTAATGTATTGTACAACTCCATAAGACTGGAATGAGTGGGAGGGAAGCTGTCCTCACTTTTGGCGGGCCATACCCCTCTTTCCTTCACTCTTCTTTCCCTCACCTAAAAGCCAAAGAATGGGTGGGAAGCCCTTTCCTCACTCTTTTTTTTTTATTAAATAAAATTAATTTTTTTGTTATGAATTATAATTTTTAAATTAATACTAAACATAAAATTTATTTAAAAATAAAAAGCATTTCATTAATTAAAATAAAACTTACATTAAACCTAAAATATAAAAAAGTAGAAAATTAAAAAAAAAACACACACACAAACTAAAAATCAAACAAACCAACAACGACCTACGGAAAATATTTTTTCAGAATTTTTTCCCTCTTCTTCATCACAAGCTCGAGAGCCGGTCCTGAGAGATGATCGACGTTTTCCATCAAAAACTTCATGTCTTCCATTTCTTGTCTCTCCGCCCGCTCCTTTTTCCTTGTTTCTTCTTTTTCTTTGTCGAAAGCCAAACGTTCGGAGAAATTTAGATTATATCGATCAAACGACGATGTTATCTTCCGCATTTCGTCAATGTCCACGCTGAAATCAGATGCACTCGAAGAAGTCCCTTTTCCCTTTCTCTTCGCTTTGTCCCTACCCATTGGGCGTTCAATTTCTTCTAGCTCGAGTTCGTTGTCCTGATTTAAATCTAGACCGACCCGAGCATCGGAGGAGGTTATGTAACCACTAGAGCCCGTTTTCGTTCGCTTTGATTGTTGGACTCCAAAAATAAAACCCCGCTCGTATTTTTTCCACCTAGGACTTCGGACCAATAATTTCCAACAATCGTGCCACTTGAATGGTTTTCCGACTTCCTCAAGGTAAAACTGCAACGCTTCTTGAAGTATTTCTTCGTCGCCTTGGCCGCTTTTTCGTTGGGTTTTTAGGTTGTTGTACAACCCGTTAATTTTTGAAACCCCCTTTGCTATTTCTCGAAACTTCGAATTAAGTTGATGTTTCGTACGGTAGTCGTCACATTTTCCTAGCTCCTCTCGAAATCGTTCTAAAATGCGAAACCAAAAATGTTCTCCCGATTGTGCGTTTCCCTGAATCGAATCTTCAGAAATATCAACCCAAGCTTTGACCAAAACTAGCTCTTCGTGTGGAACCCATGCTGTCGGCTTTTGTCTTCCCGGTTGTGCGACACCCTCGCGCACTTGTTTTTTCCCTTTACGTCTTTGTGGTGGTGGTGTTGGTTGAGTTTCGGGAACCATGTCTTCTTCTTCCGCGTCATCCGATTCATCGACAAGTTGGTGGTGGTGTGGGGTTTGGGTTTGAGTTTCAGTTTGAGTTTGGGGTTGAGGTTGATTTGGCGATTGTTGATCCGGAAACACAACAAAGTTTGAAAACATTTGCGACGGAACATTTGGAACTTGCATCGGGTAATATTGGCCAACATTTTGGTATTGGAATTGTAGTGGGGATTGAATGGGAGCATCGAGTTGGGGACGGTAAACTCCTTGCGGGGATGAATCGATAGCAAAATGTTGCGAGGAGGGATGTTTATACTCGAACCATGGCTTTTTTTCCTTCGATCGGAAGTTGGGATTTGCTTGTCGGGATTCATTTTTTTTTGTTGATATAAAGTAGAGAGAATAGAGGATAGTGTGATGTTTTTAAGTTATATGTATGTATTTATAGTAGTGGTAAAAGGATAAAAAAGACACAAACAAACAAATAAAAACAAAACTAGCCGTTACAGCAAAAAAAAAAATTACATTTTTTACCATTATTCAACGGTTGTTTTTCAACAAAAAAAAATAATAAAAAAAAGGGTCGGCCAATCGCAGCAAGAGAGAGAGAGAGAGAGAGAGAGAGAGCGGGAGAGGCTCCCCTCTCCGTTTCGTGCACATCTCTTTCCCGCGCCGACGGTGCGGTGTTCCGCCGGGCGGGAAGCTCCCCGCTTCCGTTCCCCGCGCCCGCTCCGTCCGGCCTAATACATAAATTTTTATATATGGAGAAAAATTGTTGTGTACGAATCATTTTCCATCACAAAACTAACAGTGTTTTAGACTTTAAAATATTGACCAAATATGTGAAATTCTATAATTCAAAACCACTAGCTCCCATAAAAAAATAAAGCAAATATCATAACAAATAAATTTTATAAAAAAAAAATGACACGGTATGGTGAGCCCAAATTTAGCCCACCAGACCCAAATGGAAAATGTTGCATCCAAACAAAACCCCAAAAATGGATATTTGTCGTCCAATGTGAGCCCAAATTTAGCCCACTAGACCCAAAATTACAGGCATATAATTTATAAAGTCTCGTGCTCAATCCCGAAACCCTAATCTTTCTTCCTTGCGTCAATCTGAGCAAACTCTCCTCTGCCTACCGGCCGCCGTCGCATTCTCGTCTCCGCCTTCCTCTCTCCGCCGTGAAAAATGGGTCGTGTTCGTACCAAAACCGTCAAGAAATCATCCCGCTTAGTAATCGAGCGTTACTACTCCAAAATGACACTCGATTTCCACACCAACAAGAAAATCCTGGAAGAAGTTGCCATCATCCCATCTAAGCGCCTCCGCAACAAGATCGCCGGATTCTCCACTCACCTGATGAAGCGCATCCAGAAGGGGCCTGTCAGAGGCATCTCGCTCAAGCTACAAGAGGAAGAGAGAGAACGCCGTATGGACTTTGTCCCCGATGAATCCGCCATTAAAACAGATCGCATCGAGGTCGACAAAGAGACCATTGACTTGCTTGCATCTCTTGGAATGAGCGAGCTTCCTGGAATTGTCCTCAAGGAGGACACTCCGTTGGTTTCCGCATCGATACCAGGTGCGTATGGTGGTGGTCGTGGTGGATATGGAGGTGGAGCTGGGAGAAGGTACTGAATTTTAAATTTGTAGGTTAATTTTGAGTACTAGATATGAATTACGTTTTGTGATGGTTTTAAGACAAAATCTATGCACTTTTGTTATTCAGATATTGCCTTTGAATGCTTTTCTTTAATCAAATACTATCTTAGTTTTGAATTGTGCTCTAAGTTAATGCATTTTGCTTGTTGTTGGGTTGTCAAGATTTGGTTTTGCTTGATCTTGAACATGGGCTTTCTTGTTATATGTGGATTGTGGATTGCATTCGAGCAATTGACAAATGACAATGTTGCCATGTTTTTGTTAATTCTAGGTTAGGAGACAGTATCTTGTTATCAATAGCATCATTCATCAGCCAACATGATGCATTTCATAAACATTCAATACAACATCTGTTACAAAGTTTGATAACAGACCACATAGAATGAATGTATTACAACATTAACAATCAATAAAGTTCGATTGTAATACTAGTAGATATAATCGGGAGAGTGGTGGTCAAACGTATTTTTATTGGAATTGATAAGCGATTTGGGTTTTTGGCTAAAGCAATTTACTAAATATAAACTAAACTAGGTTGTTAAAAGTGTGGTTAATTATAACTTACACTAAAGTAATAACATACGTTTTTGGTTTCCTTAAAAATAATTTAGTTTAGTTTTTATATTATTAGGCTTCATGTCAAAAGAAAAATGTTGACGTATTGCCTATTCATGCACAAGTAGGTAATGTTAATGTAGTGCAAATATGGTGTTACAATAATGACATAACATGGCAATTATCTATGCAATTAGTTATATAAAAAAATCGTCCTTCGAATTTTTTTTTGTTTAAGTTTATCAATAAAGCTTTACAGTTGGGTTTTGTCAAGTAAGTCATATGACCTAAAGATATGAAGCAGTTGAAATTTTTCAATAAATTCATTCGAACTTAAAGGAGTTCTTTGGTACATTTGATTGATTCAAAAACATAGTTTTTGAAAAAATGAATTCTTTCTTTCAAAACCTTTCCTCATAAGCATAGGATGAATAAACATATGGTAATTTAATTAGAGTAATGAGCACTTTAGTATAAAGAAAAATTCTTTTGTATAACACTAGACAATGATATTAATAATACCAACACAGTTAAACAAATGACGCTGCTTTGAATCCAATATGTATGGAAAATATTATAATTTATGTTATATTTTCAACTTGGTTGTTCAAAATGTTATTTTCAATCAAAGTGTAGAATATTAAATGACTTGATATCTAGAAACAAACTTATCGAACAACAAAAAGAGAAAAGTTTTTTATAAAAGAAAAGGAAAAAGAAGTTTAAAAATCAATACATATAATATATGTCACTATGTGAAATTCTCTTTACCTAATGGTTGGACGTTTGTGTGAGCAACAAGAATTAACGGAATATGATGGAAAATACATTCACTATAGACGTTGCTCAATTGGACTCGTCCTCAAGAGTTACATACGACTTTACAAGTACTATATCAAGCTCCCTTTATTTTATCACAAATTTATTTTCCAACATTTATCGTTGTTTTGTATTGCTCAAATAATAAAAATAATAATCAAATTTTAAAGGTATGGAAGAGCATTATGAGACTATTGTATGTCAACGATGGTAATACTTATAAGAGTAAATTACACGAATCTTTCCTTGTGTAGGTGTTAAAATGCACGTTCGTCTTTATTTTCAAAAATTAACCCGGATCGTCCCTAAGTTGCCATTTCCTTACACGGTTAGTCCCTAACGTCGTTAGCCGTTAGTGGTTGCCGTTACATTGTCACACGTGTCTTGCACGCTTGTTAGGATCGTCCCCCGTTTGTTTAAAATTTGCACGTTTCATCCTTAATTTGTTTAAATTTGCATATTGTATCCTTAATGGACATAAAATAACTATATTACCCTCACTATTTTGTTTTCAATCTAATTATAATTTATATTGTATTTACCACAAATTAGATTCCACCCCCATCCCACCTACCCTAAAATTCTAACTCAATATATCTTTGTCCCTTTTTTTTTTTTTTTTTTTTTTTTTTTTTTTTTTTTTTTTTTCTTCTAAGATCAACTCCTAAAAAGCTCTAACATTATAACTACCGTCGGATCATTAAGTGTCGGAGACGGTAACCTCACCAAAACAAAGAAACACAAAACACACATACATTGTATGTGTGTGCTTGTGCGATGCCAAGACAGAGGGAAAGAGAGTCGAAGATCTATATTCCGATAATAAATTTATTCGGATATGTGATTTAGGGTACGCCACCAACAACTCTTTTTGCCGCTATCATCTCTTATCTTCTCTGTTTAAATATGTGATTTAGGGTACACCATTAACAACCCATTTATATTTAGATTTCACATCTACACTCCATTCACGGATCTATATTCAGACAAATCTTCTCTCTTCTTCGGTGGTGACAAGTGGTGGTTGCATGAGTTGAGAAAGAAGATAGGACACAAATGTAGGGTTTCGATTCTACATATCACTCCCTCTAGATTTTGCATCGATGTTGGGATTTCATGATTGATTTTTGGGGTTGGGGACTTCATCTTGAAAATCAGTGACGTTTAAAGATTTTAGATTAGGATTTAGTATTGATTATATGTTTCATATTATGGTTCTAGTATCGAATTTAGGTTTGAGTTTAGATTTTGGTTCTAATATCAAATTGGTGGTGCATGATGGTGGTTAGAGGAGGTGCCGGCGATGAAAGGAGATGGTTGTTGGCGATGATAGGAGGTGGTTGCCCGAATTGACTAAGATGATATATATATATATATATATATATATATATATAGAGAGAGAGAGAGAGAGAGAGAGAAATGAAAATGATATAAGTTTTTAAAATTTATAATTAATCTAGTTTAATTGATGAATTATAAATAAATGAAAAATAAATAGAAAATGGCAATATAGTCTTTTATAAAGAAAAGATGGACTGAAATGATAAATTTAAAAGAAACGGGGGACTAAACGTGTATTTGGGGCACTTAAACGGAAACCACTAACGATGACAGGGATTTACTGTGCAAGGAAATTGAAACCTAGGACGGTCCGAGTTAATTTTTGAAAATAGGGACTGAACGTGCATTTTAGTACTTATAAAATGTTTGAAAATTTTCCACCGAATTTTATGACTGCTATAGTATTGGTCATTGATATAAATACAAATATAACAATTTTTTTGAAACATTACGATATAATATATGATAAAAGAAATACTAAGTCGAGAAGTAAGTCATGAATCACGAATTTCTATCATGATGTCACTAACTCATCAAAACTAACAAAGTATTGACATCATAGTTGGTCCGTTAATTTTAAAAGTCTTGTGCAAAAGACAAAAATGGGCTCTAAAAATATATTTTTTTAATAAAGAAAACATCTTTAATACAACGATAAGTCGATAATTGTTATAAAATTAAAAAAAAAAATTGTCATTGATCTGTCTCTCACTAATCTGTCGTTAATTTTAATTTATGTAAAAAAAAAAAGTTCAGGCCTCCAATACGACACGGGTTCTGTGCGGTCGCACACCCCACACATGACTAGGGCCAGCCATAATTGGCATGACATGGTTTAATGACACTCAGCCAAAACGTTTGAGAGTTCAAACATATTTATACGAACTTTTATTTTATATAGGAACCAACTTGGAGAATTTACAGACTTATATATTTTAAAATGGTAGTAAGAAAGAGAACATGAGTGGCATGATGCTCAATTCTATCTCGTAGAGCTAAATATATGTTTAGATGAGACATACCCATGTATATTGATTGCTTTGATACGAGGCCATTTTTTTTTGTCTTTGCCTACTAAATGGAACCTAGATATGGGAGGCTGAACATTATATTCACGGGAAATGATAGATGTGATACACCAAGAGAAAAAACTATTAGAAGAAGAATGAATCTTCATGCTCATGTGTATATTCTATAATAAGGTTTAGATTTGAAGATGTGACTAGCAATTCAATCTTCATTTCACCATAATTTGACGGACTCCAAGACGACACAAACCAGACTGAATTATTATTAAAAATAACCAAAAGAAAGAAAAATAAGAGATAGTGCCTACAATACCCTCTACTGAGTTTCTTTATTCGATTTGTGACCGCCTTATGAATAGTATTATCTAACTTGCCAACTAAGAAACTTGATCAATGGGATGTTACAAAAAAATAGATATTGGTCGATAGAAATAAGCTAATTGATAATGATAATAATAAAATCTAGCCCCCTAACAATGTATTCATGTGCAAATTACCAATAATAACAAAGAGAAAACAACATTAAAACAGAACACAACATCATCAATAAGATCCAAGAATATCAAATGCAATACCCACTAAAAATCTTTTTCACTTGTATTTACTCTATTTTTTAAATTTCAAAGTCTTTTTTTCTTTGGCTCTATTAGTTGATTTTCCAAAAATACCTTTTATTGATTCCACCCTTACCCATATTTTATTTAAACAACACTTGATAAAATGCTAAAAAGGGGTCGACCTTCATCCCCTATATTTCCGCTATTCACAAATTAACTTCTAATTTTTTTCAATCATGCCTTCACATAGTTAGGAAAAACAACATAAAATACCAACTAATCAAGGTAAGAGCAATATATACTAAATTATTTAAAAACACTACAACTCTACAAGAATAACCGATTGTTCTTTAACATTCCAAGCTGTCAAATTTAAGAAGAAAAAAAAAACTAAAACAGATACTTTAATAATTGAATTATATTTTACAAATAAACTAATAAACTTTTTTCATTGTATTTAGTCTATTTTTAAAAATCTCAAAGGTCTTTTGTCTTTGGCTATATTAGTTGATTTTTCAGCTATACGCCGATATCTATTATTGGTTCCCCTTCACTCTTACCCACAACCATGTCGACAACTTATCTAGTTATGCTTGAATGTTAAACTGACTCATGGTCTATATAATGTAATTATGAACTTCGTATGTCCAGAGATCATTAACAAATAAACCTTTTTCTCATGACTCCATACATGAATCACTTCAAGTTCTTGCAAACCATCTCCATTCTATACGTGTTGGTGACAGTAACATGCACTGGATCATCACTAAGCCATGATGAAGAATGCTCAGCCTTGTTCCAGTTTAAGCAAACCATAATTCATCAAGATGATGTTGCTTGTGTTGCTTATGGCTCTCAAGTGCTCCATTCATGGAACACTAGTTTTGATTGTTGTTCATGGGAGGGGGTGGCATGCAACAATGTCCATGATCAGTATGGTCATGTGATCGGCCTTGATTTAAGCGATAGCTCTCTTTGTGGGCGTATCAACTCCAGCAGCACCCTCTTCAGCCTTGTTCATCTTCAGAGACTCAACCTTTCCATGAACGACTTTGGTGAATCTCAAATCCCATCTGAGATTGGTCGTCTAAAGCAATTAAAAAGCCTTGATCTCTCTGATTCTGGGTTTAGTGGCCAAATCCCGAATGGAATCTCGCAGCTGATTCAGTTGACTTCTTTAGACCTGTCAAGGAATTCACTAAAGCTTCACAATCCTAGCCTCAAGAACCTAGTGCAAAACTTAACAGGGCTTGAAGAGCTCCATCTCTCGGGGGTTGACATTAGTTCTTCTGTACCTCATTTCTTAGCCAACTTTTCTTCTTTGAGGTCAATCAAGCTAAGAGAGTGTTCCCTTCAGAATAAATTCCCTGCATCCATATTTGAGCTACCAAAGTTGCAAGTTCTTAATTTGGCAAACAATACCCACCTCACAGGATCCTTTCATGAATTCCCTAACAACAGCTCACTTGAAAAGGTGATACTACCTTTCACAGGTTTCTTTGGGATTATACCAGAATCCCTAAGCCACCTGAAGCATTTAACAGTCTTGTCCCTTAGTGAATGCTCTTTCTCGGGGCGTATTCCAGGTTCACTCTCTAACTTGACGCAACTCACTTACTTGACTCTTGGTGACAATAAGTTCACAGGCTCAGTTCCTTCGTTGGTAAGTCTTTTGAAACTTGATGTTTTGGAACATACTGGTAACAAATTTGAGAAAGGACGCTTTCCCAATTGGCTTGGAAGGCTGACTACACTTCGTGAACTCTATCTAAATGATATGAACGTAAAAGGTGAAATCCCTCTCTTTCTTGCCAACCTAACTAAACTAAGTGTAATAGGAATGAAAAATAATTCTCTTATTGGTCGTATACCATCCTGGTTGTTCAACCTTACCCAACTAAAAAGTTTGAATCTTGATACGAATCAATTGGAAGGACCAATTCCAAACACATTTTCAATCTTCAAAAATCTTGAGTATCTTAACCTAGGTACAAACAATTTCAGTGGTAGGGTAGAACTCGACATGTTCCTAGGACTCAACAAACTCCAAACACTCTGGTTAGGTCATAATAAAATATCATTAGTAGCCACCAACAACTACACCCATACCACTTTACCAGAACTGGATACGTTAGGACTTTCAGCATGCAATCTGAAGGAATTTCCTTCCTTCTTGCGCTTCCAAAATAAACTGCATGGCTTACTTCTTAACGACAACAAAATTGATGGTCGGGTACCCGTGTGGATCTGGAACAACAGCCGGGAAACATTACAGTTTTTTGACCTTTCACACAACTCCATCACTGGACAACTACCAATTCCACCACAAACCACAGTTCTTTATGATATATCACATAATAACCTGACAGGAGAAATACCATCATCATTATGTGGCTTGAAATCTCTTCGAATGTTAGATTTGTCTTCTAACTACATGAGCGGAACACTTCCTTCGTGTTTGGGTAGCTTAAGCAATTCGTTAATGTTTTTGAATCTTAGACGAAATAACTTCCATAGAAATATGATGAATGCTTGTACGCCTGGAAGCCTGTTGACAGATCTTGATTTGAGCGAAAATAGATTTACAGGTCAGCTGCCAAGATCATTGACAAATTGTACCAATTTAGAGGTTCTCTCTCTTGGAGATAACTCTTTTCATGACGTCTTTCCTTCTTGGCTGGGAACTCTTGCCAAGATTCAAGTTCTCGTTTTGCGATCAAACAAACTTTATGGTCCAATTCAAGGTTCCATACACTTCCCTAAGTTGAGGATCATAGACCTCTCTAACAACAATTTCAGTGGTCAGTTGCACGAAAACTACTTCCAAACTTGGAGTGCCATGAGCTCCAACAATCTTGGTGTATCATCTGTTATGAAATCAGAGATATCCACTAAAACGACTTATTCAAATTTTCCATACACCGCGACATTGATACACAAAGGTGTCAGAACAGAGTACGAACATATTTTAACAATAGATATGTCCATTAATCTCTCGTGTAACAATTTTGAAGGAGAAATCCCAGCATCACTCCAAGCTCTTCAAGGGCTTCAAGCACTAAATCTTTCCAACAATCATTTTACTGGACGCATCTTGCCATCTCTGGGGAACCTAAAGAATCTTGAAGCTTTGGATCTCTCTCAAAACAAGCTATCTGAGGAAATTCCTCAACGGTTGGTGCAACTTGGCTTCCTTGAAATTTTCAACGTGTCATTCAACCGACTTGAGGGGCGCATATCCAAAGGAAAACAATTTGGTACATTTGATAACAACTCCTACATAGGGAATCCCCGATTATGTGGACAACCATTATCCAAGGAATGTAAAGATTATTTAAAGGTGTCAAGACTTCCACCAACAAGCAATGTGTCTGAGTCTCTCCTCCCAAGTGAAGCAATTGATTGGATCATCGTATTCTGTGGAGTTGGAAGTGGGTTGATTGTTGGGATTGTTGTCGGGAACTTTCTACATGCAAGATATAGTGATCGGTTCACAAAGAAGAATGACAAATGGGTAAGTCCACTTCGTAACGCGAGGAGAAACTAAGGTACAATGATTCCATATTTTTTAAACTGATATTTGTAAATCAAAGCAATCGTAACAAGATCTTTGTGGGATTAACTGTCATACATCTCAACTTTGTATATATTATCAACTATTACTTGTTGTTTTTTTGTCATTTATCAAAAACTTTAATTAAATTATATGTCAAGTCAAATATGCATTTTAGCAAAGAAAGTCTTATTAACATATTTAACTTAAAAAAATTAAAGAATTAATCATTAACTTAACTTAACACGTATCTCAGGAGGTGGCATGGCTTAAAGTTCAAAGGGTATGGAGAAGCTGTAGAAGACCTTCAGGGGATTTCAGTTTGTTTTACCATGTAGTATGCTTACAATAAGATTTCTTTGAGTAGATTGTAAGATTTTTAATGTATCATTTAGTAACAGTTCCATTGTTTAAGCTTACAGTTTATAGTCACAACCTTAGAGTTGGGGTTGTGATAGTATGAAAGTCATGTATATTATATATTTTCAAATAAAATAAATGTCATTGTTAATATAAAATGTAATAATTCTTTTAACAATAAATCAATGTTATTACTCGAACTATTTCAATTGATTTTAGTCGAATTAACACACTTTTTAAACTTCTTGATAGAAATTCAGCTAAAATGTTTCATCCATTTTCTTTCATGATTTCAAACACCTAAGCGTTATGTTCTCGAGTTCTAAAATTAAGGAAAAAAAGTTACGTACTCATGTTGTAAGAAAAGAAAAGGAAAAATGATTTATCTATTTTTTTATAGACTGTATATTTTTACTCATCATTGGTGTTAACGACATATAAAAGAAATCGTATGTTTTTGACGTTTTGGTTGTTGAGGAATAAGAAATGATTCGCCTTTACAACTTATAAAAACTATTAAATATTAAATGCCATAACATCTAATAGATTGTGATTATATTTGATTTATCAAGTAACAAAACAAGAATTTGCCAAACTGTGTATCACATAATTGACGAAAGCCCATTTCAACTTTGGGCCATAGTCTTTCACTTTTATGAATTTTGCCGTTTGACTGATTTCGCTATTTTATGTTTTACCAACTACCAAGAACTCTCGAAGATCGAGAAGAGAATGGGATCTTCTAAAGTCAAGTGCGTTCATAATTAACAAACCGTTGTAGTTTTTGGGTTCAATGAATTTTAGGAGATGTGAGGAAACTAATCAGCACAAACCCTTCATACAACAAGATTAGATTGTACAATAAACAAATCAATGTAGAAAGCGGTAATACCAAGAAATGAAAGTAGAAGGCTATAATAATTAACATATCAATGAGATTAGGTTGCTATTTATTAAGTTTCAAAGCTAAACCTCTACTGCCAACAACGTAACAGAGAAACAAATATACATATTAGTTCTTTTGTACTTAACATACTTGATGTGGACATGACTTATCAAGTAAGCTATATATGTGTTTCATGTAACTTAATGCAGAAAGAACAACTTAATAGAGAAACAAGTCCTAACCCGTCTGGTTAGATGTATCCATTTTACCTTGTATTATATGCACACTTATCTGCAAGAATTTGCAGCCATTGTAGAACCTGATTATTTGAGAGGAAAACAATTCATTTTAATAATAATTTGATAAACTACATTTTTTGGTCTTCAAGCATGACGTCACTTAAGTAAATTAACATGCAAAAGAAAGGGTTAATGTTATAAAAACTCTCAAGTTTGTAAGGTTTTGTCGGTTTTGTCCAAAGTTGAATTTTATATCCGTTTTTACCCTAATATTTTCCAAAAAATGTTCGTTTTTACCCTTTTACCGGTGATAACAGGTTACGATTATATTAACTTCACAAAAAACTCTTAAGTTTACAGTTTCTTTACGTTTTTACCCTTAAGTTTATAATTTTTTTTACACTTTTACCCTATGTATTTTTTTTCATATTATACGTATTCATGCAGAAAAATCATATTTATATACGAAAAAGTTTTAATTAAATATTGTATTTACATTTTTTTAATGTTATTTCTTTATATATATATATATATATATATATATATATATATATATGTGTGTGTGTGTGTGTGTGTGTGTGTGTGTGTGTGTGTTTTCTTGGATAAACAATTTAAGATGTAAAAAAACACAAATTAATATGTTTTTAGAACTACAAATACGTATTTTTATGTATTTAAAAATATACATATCAATAAAAAACTTGTTCAATCATAAATATGTTTATATAAGTATATACATATATTTTTAGAAGTGTAAATATGTATTTTGATATATGTTTTTTTTAAAAGTATAAATATATTTTTAGAAGTATAGATACATATTAATATATAAAAATGTAAAAATATGTATTTATACTTCTAAAAACTATATCTATAAAACATGCATTCATAATTTTAAAAATATTATTTATATTTTTAAAGGGTATAACCTTGCAAAAACACACACACACACACACACAAACAAATATATATATATATATATATATATATATATATATATATATATATATATAACATTAAAAAAAATATAAATACAAAATTTAATTAAACATTTTTTCGTATATAAATACGATTTTTCTGCATAAATACGTATATTATGAAAAAAATTACTTAGGGTAAAAGTGTAAAAAAATTATAAACTTAAGGGTAAAAATGCAAAAAAACGGTAAACTTAAGGGTTTTTTGCGAATTTAATATAATGGTAACCTGGAAAACCTGTTATCACCGGTAAAAGGGTAAAATCGAACATTTTTCGAAAATGTTAGGGTAAAAACGGACATAAAATTCAACTTTGGGCAAAACCGACAAAACCCTGAAAACTTGAGGGTTTTTATGACATTAACCCCAAAAGAAATACATTTGTTTCCAAACTTTAGAAATATATTTTTGTTGATCTTCAAAAAAGAAGTGTCACCTTTTGTGAATATTTCTTGGGATATATACAGTAAAGTCCTAATATTTTCATCGATTTGACAAAAAAATCCTAAACTTTATTTTTTTGACAGTAAAGTCCAAATTACCGGCAATTTTTGACACTTTTACCCTTTTTTCCGGTTAGCCGGTAATTAGGACTTTTTTGTCAAAAAATAAAGTTTAGGACTTTTTTGTTAAATCGTCAATTAGGATTTTACTGTCAAAAAAATAAAGTTTAGGATATTCTTATCAAATCGTTAAAAATATTGGAACTTTAGTGTATATATCCGTTTTTTTGGTTAGAAATTTAATAATATGATATTTCTTTAAGAGCACCCATATCGGCTCACAAATTGGTCTTGCAAATGAAAATCAAAGGCCACGTAGACCATGCAAATTGGTCTTGCAAATGAAAATCAAAGGCCACGTAGACCATTATCTTGTAACAGTTGCAAGGCTTGCAAATGAAACATTAATATTCTATTCTTATTATTTATATATTATATATAATACATATTCCACACACACTCATATATATATATATATATATATATATATATATATATATATATATATATATATATATATCGTTTATTATATTATATATTTTATTTCTTAAATTATAAAGTAATATATAATATATTAAGAATTTTTTGATTAATTAAATAGTTGTAGATGTGGCAGTGGGGACCACTTTTGAAAGATGAGTGTTATTGCACTGATGTGGGTAGTCATTGCAAAGCTGATGTGGCGCAATTGAAAGATTAGTGGCATTGCACTGATGTGGATGGCCTAAGCATAAGAGTTATTGAAACATTCTCTAGTCAGCTAGATCCTATTGAAATCTTTAACATTTGTTTCTTGTTAAATCGTTCTTTTAATCTCAACAAACCGACATTGAAAAAATGAAGATAATAACCAGGGTTGTGTTTCTCCTGATCGTGGCGAAGCAAGAAGAAAGTTTTACAAGTCTTTTCACCATTTCTCGCTCTCTCTTTTGCATATGTTTCTCATGATCGTGATTGTGTTAGGGTAAAGATGATGATGGTAAGAAAAACAGTGGTGTTGCAACAAAAGTCACAATTAAAAGTTCTTGGGTTACGAAAATACACTAAAGTCCCAATATTTTCAACGATTTGACAAGAATATCCTAAACTTTATTTTTTTGACAGTAAAGTCCTAATTGACGATTTGACAAAAAAGTCCTAAACTTTACTTTTTTGACAAAAAAATCCTAATTACTGGCTAACCGGAAAAAAGGGTAAAAGTGTCAAAAACTGCCGGTAATTTGGACTTTACTGTCAAAAAAATAAAGTTTAGGACTTTCTTATAAAATCGATGAAAATATTGAAACTTTAATGTATATATCCCATATTTCTTAGCACCAAGTCATTCATCAATTACAAAGGCAACCCGTCAATTACAAGAAAAACCAAGAATCAGACTCTAGTCATGAAATCATAATCCAACGAGTCAATTACAAGAATGGTCCCTGTGTTTTACCCGAAATTGCAAGTTTGGTCCACTTTTTGAAATTTTCTATGTTGCCACTAAATTTGATTTTGTTGTGGTAATGGTCCCCCGAAAAAAATACAGTTCCACATAAATAGTATATTCGAAGAATTACAATACCTTCATTATGAAGACAGTGTCTCACTCTAGTCAATTTGCTGCAAATTAATGAGAAAAAGACTTATTCACATATAGTAATTTTCTATAATTTATGTTTGTAGTGAAAAAGACTTACCGATCTAAGATCATGCTCTTCATTTACCAAATTCCATCCATCAATATCAGGAACAACTTGTTGCTCAATAAGTAATAACATATTTCTGTAAAAATATTATATAGAAATAATATTGCTATATGCAATTAATTAACAATATTTAAAAAAGATGATAGATATGATATTGTATCATGTTTGCCACTGATGTGATGACAGATGAACTAGATAGTTCCTATCTAAGATCATGCTCTTCATTTATCAAGTTACGTAATGTATGAAAAAATTTCCAAGGTTTTTTTTTTATATATATATTTTTTTTATATTAATGAAATATTGAAGTTTAAGAATTAAGAGTAGTTTATGTTTTATAGGTTGTATAATGTTATTAAGTATGAACCAATACCTAAGTTTTTTATTTTCATGAAATACTGAAGTTTAAGTGTAGTTTATGTTTTACAAGTTATGTATCCAAAGCTCCAAACAATCTAACAATAAGTGATCTCGAACTCTAGTGGGTAAAAATGGAGCCAAAACAAGTGTAAGACAATGCAACCAAGACAAAAACAATCTGATTCCAACAAAGGTTGAAGTGAAACCAAGTCTTCATATTAACATCAATACAATCCCATCATACAATAAGCTTATTTCACAAAACAAAACACCATAAAAAAGCCGAAAATATATGCTTCCACATTTTTTTTCATTTATCAGTTGCTTGAATTTGCTAACCCAACCAAATTAAGCATATTGCGATCTTCTTTAAATCTTTCAAGCACACTACCTTTGAGGCCCTCTTGTTTATCTTGTTGAAATCCTTTTGGTACAACTCCCCAATATTCAATGACTTCAGGGTATATCAAGTTGCTTTTTGAGAGACAAGGATTGTTGAATGTTGCTCCAGTGAAAGTATGACCACTATCAAAGTTTGCTGAAATAAATAAGTTGAAATGATTTGCACGTCCCCCAAAACCAATGCCATTTGGGATGCTATCTGAACTGAAGTTTACACCACACTGTATAAAAATGAACAAAAATATGTGTAAAAAATTGTGATAAATGGAGTAATAAGAACATTAAGAAGAAGATTAAGGGATTGTTTGTTTTGACTTAATGGGCTTAATGGGCTAAGCAGCTATACCTGTTTGCCCTTTTCTTTTTTCCTCCCAACTCCTCTCACTTTAAAATTGATGAATATTGTGATATATGGTTTTTGGAATGTAAGGGTAAAATGGTCATTTAGTTTCAGTCAGACTATTTATTTAATTTAGAAAAGAAACAGGCTTAATGTACACAACACTATATCCAGCATATATTATTATCCATTGAGCCACTTTACCTATACACAACTTTATCAGGAAAAAAAATCCTGTGTTTTTCTTACTCTTTCTCTCATTATGTGTTGTATGAATTTGAATAAATGACCATTTTACCCTTTTGGTTAGAGCTAATTAGGAGTAACAAAGGACTGTTTATTTGATAGCTGTAATAAATTGAAACTGAAAATAATTTTATTTATTTCTGTCAGTTTTTTTGTTGATATGGTGTTTAGTTTCTACATAATGAAGACAATTATATAAAGGTGTTTCTTTTTTACTAATACACACAGCAGGTCTTAAAGGGTTAAATGAAAGGGATCACTTTATGCCATTTTTACCTTCCTACCCTTTCTTTCCGCTTTTTTGTTCCTAATATCAATGGTATGTTTTTATTTTTGTTCCAAATATGCTAGATTGACAAAGAACTTATTATATACAATTTCCAATTTTAACAGTTATCAAATAAACAGTCATTTGTTATTCCACATTACCTCTAAACAGAAGGGTAAAATGGTCATTCATTCACATTCAAACAGTTCATTCAGAAAAAAAAAAAAAAAAACAGAACATAACTTACCCATTGTATACTGTTGTTGGCACCAGTAGGTCGATAAATAGATGCTTTAGGGTATAATTGGAATAAAAAAGATTTCATGTCCCCATAAAAGTCAGCATGCTTCTCCCAAGGTTGTGAAGCATAACCTCCATATATATACCCTTCCTTGTCCTTGATAATTAACACAGTTGGCCCTTCAGCATTTCTGCATAGATATATGTAATGAATATAAAAACTCAAAAAACCTAAATGACTTTGCTTAAAAGACAAAAAAAAAAAAAATGGAGGAAGTAGGCTACCCACGAAATATTGCCCATGAATGTATTGAAACTTAGTCCATTAAGTGAACTATGATACAAAATTCTCCATTCGCCTAATTCTTGATGTGAAAGAGCTCCTCCTATGTGCCAAGCATATTCCTCTTTTAATAACAGCATATTAGAATCAATGTCCTGGTGGATCAATTGAGGAACTTGAGAACCTGTGGGAAATATTGTGTATCTTATGAGTTGAAACATGTAGAGCAAATAACAATGCATCATAATGGAAAGATGAATGAATACCAGAAGAAGATGGCTTTAACAATTTTGTAAGAAATTTTCTGGCAGATGGAACAAGGTGACTCCAGTTTCTGAAATCTTCAAAAGACATGCTTTTTTCAGGACTTCCTTCATTGTCCTTTGTAAAGTTGGCAGCTTCAAGGAATACGCTAATTGATGAGGGTTCAGAATTTTTATGAGAAGATATGGTTTCAAGTATTTCACTTATTACAGCTTCGAGGTCAGACCTGCAAGAAGCAGAAATGTGAAGGAATTCTTGAAGAAGATAGCAAATAGGCAACCAACTATACACATCCAAAGATAATTATTAAGTACATTGAAAGTGATAAGACTTGAATCCTTTTACCTCACTAAATTGCCATCACCATTAACATCACAAAGTTGATAAAGAAATTCGTCAATCTCATCTCTAGTTCCTTTTTCATAAGTTCCCTGAATTACAGATCAATGTATAAGTACAAGTTGATTTGAGGAAGTACTGATTAAGAGCTGAAGTTCTTTTTAACTTATAGGCTTATCACCAAATGTTTTAAAACTAATTACTGTTTAGTAGTTTGTGATACATAACATTAACCATTAACAGGAAACAAAAGAATTGACAATATTCCAATCACATAGACAATGGTGCAGAAAGATAACTTACTTTAGCAATTACAAGGTCTTCAAATGTTAGTTTTTGATCTTTTCGATTCTGAGTAACTAAATCATACAGTCTATCACCGAGAGGACCTTTAAATCCAGAATACGCCTAAAATACAAAAATCAATTCATAAATTCTGATCGGAGAGAGATATTCCAGAAAACGAACAACCAAACAACACAGATAATAAACGATACCTTCAATACAGAGAGCGAGATGTATTTTCCGTCTGTTTGAGACTGAGAAGCGAGAGATGCGAACAACGATTTTAGGTCACCAAGCTCCTTCTCAGAGAAAGCTCTGTAAATTTGAAGAAGATTTACTAACGATTTGTGGCAACTCAAACAAACAAAAATGCATGTATTACGTGATAGCAAACCTGATAGCGGAGGTGAAACGAGGATCGGCGGCAGGTGACTGTGCGTTCCCCATCTCTCCGGCAGTGGCCGGTGATCGATTTTTTATCGGTTATTGATTGTTAACGGAAAACTGGAAAAGGCGTTTATAAAAAGCACGTTGGCTCATCGGCCTACGAACCGGTGTTTTTAGGGAAATTCCTCTTTCAGAGCTAAAAATACTAAATATAGAAATGTATGCTATATAGAACTGTACCTAATGCAGTGACAGTTATACGTTACTCTGGATTTTGTTAATATTCACTGGTGAGAAAATTCTTACAGAAAAGCCGTGTGTGCTGCATTGCTGGCACGGCTAGTCGACTTACAATAATAAGTTACAAGATTCGTCCCTGAAAAATGAGGCCAGTTGCATTATGGATCATGAACCTCTAGTTCTTTTTTCAACTTTGGTTTAGATAGTATAATTTTTGACAATATTGATCGATTTTAGTTTTTTAAGAGTGTGAAGTTTCAAATAGTTTTCTCTAATAAATAGCCAAGTGGTTTATGCAATGCAAAGTGATTCATAAATACAATGTATGTTATTTATGTAATTTTAGTGAAATAATTTAATTATTATTTAGCCTTGTAATTTTTTTTATTTTTTAATGAAATGTTATCATTATTAGATGATAACTAGTTGTATATTTTTATCATTTTTTATTTTTTAATTAAAATTATGTGGGATGATGTGGAATAGAAAGATGATCAGTTGCGGGATGGTTTGAGATGGTTGTGAGATGTAGATAGAAAGATGATAACTGATACGGGTTATTATGTTTTGTGTTGGTCACCCAAACTGCTCATAAACCAAAACCATATTATCTTCGATACGCCGTATGTAGCATAATAATATGCTGAGTTTGTTCATAAACATGATGAATAGTGTTGGTGATTTTAATTTCAACAAATGTTGAGTAAGTGAGGTTTACATGAGACGAAAGGAGATTTAAGCTAAGTTGGATATATTCAAGGAGCTTTAAAAAGAATATTTGTACATGCTTTGTTAGGTTATGACCATGACGAATGGTTTGGTCAAGGGGCATCACCCCTTGAAGGGTATACATGCAACACTTGTTGATGTGGTCATACTTTTTAGTGTTAAATGTGTATTTGGTATGCATGCGACATGTTAATACACGTTTGATAGTGTATTAGTATGCGAGGAACTGCATATCGATACAACCTAAGTAGTGTACCAATACACTTTCCAATATTGTTGGTGCAGAAAAACGTTTATAACTACATGCTAACCACCACTTGTCATTATAATCCCGATATAACATCAATAGTTATACTCTTATACATCTAAGAACATATATATACACACATTTGTATTTTTTCTTCTAAGTTTATGCTTAAACTATACATGGTCTTTTTTATCGTCTCATGGTTGAATTTGTGATACCCCACACATTAACAAGGTCTGATAAATTTATGAAAAATGTCTAACATGATCTGATATACGGTACATTAACAAGGTTTGATAAATTTATGAAAAATGTCATGATCCAACAAGATATGCATGTTATTGATTATCAATATAACCTTATACTTCAGACCATTCACTAAATGATAATGAAAAAAAATACTTGTCCTACATACTTATTTATATATGGACAATGACAACCCATTGTACCAGCTAGTCTAGCTCATCCGACACTTTGACACTAATCTTACGGTTGATTAGCCCTTTCCAAAGCATACCATAGATGTATAATTTTCATATATCTTTAAAGATTATTTTTTTTGTGTGACAAATTGTCGTTTCAAATGTAATTAGGATTATTTACATGAAGTAGCAACCAATTTGTGCAATTTTCTATTTTGCTCATGAAGCAATATTGGATAGTGATTATGACTTGAATATCAAAAATATAGTCCGATCCGAAAGTTCCCTAAACAGTAAACATCCCTTTGTGTATGACCACGATGTCTCTTTGAAACAAATGCTCTTACCACGTTAGTTGGCAGTTGGCAATATCAGTCCCAAAATTTTACAAGGATTTCAATCGTACACCTGGTTTGGTATCTTCGATCCACGCGGTTTCCGCCGTCTTCAACGAACACTAATCTTCATCAAAGGTAATCTTCTTTTACTGTTCAATTCAATTGTATTTCAAGCGCATTTTATGCATACATCCATGAATTAATGTCGAACACACTACCGTAAAGTATTTTGCATTTCCAGTAAAGTATTTTGTTGGTTTGATGCTGCACCACGAACTCATCAATTTGTGTGAAGATGATGCTATGTGTTTCCTAGGGCTTCGAATTAGTTGATTTAACTTTGCAAGTAATCATCGCACACTGGCCCTGTTCGCTTCTGGTAAATTAGAGAGTTGTGAGGTGGAATTCCGATAGGGAGAAATGAATTCATCTCCATCCTCCTTCTGGTTTCATATAGAACATTAAGTTGGGGGAAAGAATCAACTCTGTCCTTTGGATTGTGTAGGAAGAGACATCACGTGCAATCCACCTAGCAGAAAGCAGAAATAATTAGGGTTTACCTGAGAAGGGAGATAGGGATGAATTACTTCCATGAATTTGATTTCTATGAGTTCTCAATAGCTAGAAATCTGTAGACTTTTCATGAATTAGTAAGTTTGAGGTTTTGGGTTTTCTAATTTAGCTAAAATGAAAATTTCTTTTATCAGGGTGATAGGTGATTACAAGAGTTGGTAATTTGGCGATGTCGAGGCCACTTCTATTAGTTTCCTTGCTGTTGTTGATGATCTTCACTTCTCAATTTGAATGGAATCAGCATATTGTAAATGAGGTTGAAGCAAGGCCATTGGCTCTTTCACAAAAGCAGCAATATGTGTTAGAGAGGGAAGAATCCATCAAAGAATAGGCAAGTCTTCAACTACTTGTTCTCTCCCTTTTGTGAACTCTGACTAAGATAACTGATAATGTGTAATGTTATTACAAATGCTCTGTTAACAATACATAGAGATGAACACATCAGAGGGTTTAAGGTTTGGTATAAGGGAGATCTAAATGTGGGAAGTTCTCTATTCATTACTTAGAGTCTTAGATAACTTATGAAAAATTAGAACCTTCCACGTCTTGTATTTAAATCTGGGAAGTATGTTCATTCTTTCATGGCTTACAGTATATATTTAAACTGTCATTCCAAATAAGTGAAGAATTAGGTTTCATGATTTAGCAGTTGGTTGTATTTTATGATTAACTTGCAGAGTTGCAGTAGATGCAACTATTATTATGTTTGAATGTACCATGGATGACTAGGATTAGCTGGAGCAATACATGAGTCATTACACATTCTCAGAGGTGGATGAGGGATGTTTTCAGCAATCTTGTGTTTTGAGTGTTCAAAACTCATGCTATTGAGAAAACACATTGAGCTGCTTGAACTTTTAAATAGCAAGTGCTACTGTTTGTCTTTGTTCATCACAATCTATGGTCTGCCACCTGTATTGTTTAAACTTTATATAGGCAACTCCAAAACAGTAGCAGCTGCCAAATCTATGATAGAGGTTGCTTATGAGCTGGACAAATTTGTTACCAATTTCTAAAATAACCCCTGTATGGATTGTAAAACATTCTTAGAGGAGAAATATGTGAAGGAAATATCTAGTACTTTCTTGGCAAAAACAAACAGACCTGCCCATGTCCATTCCTTAAGAATGCTAACAACTAAATCATGACGATGTGTTGCAAATAATAACAAGGCAAGGGTGAGGAGTACCTTTGAAAAATTGGATAATCTTTTGTCTCGTGTGTAGATACTTATCTGAAGACATAATTTGACCCTATAAGCGGGGGGGTTACATGAACTTTACTTTGGGTAATCTAAAGACGAAACAAACTGGAAAGTTTACAAAAGAAAATACTTTAAGAACACCAAAGGAAAGTCAGGTGCAAGTGAATAACTGGTTGGAGCAGTTGCATAGTGGGGAGATTTGAATCAGAGTCCATGTTTTGTAATTTGGCATGTTGGTTACATTTGTCTAGTTTCAACTTAGAGTTTGGGCAAGGAGAAGATTCTGTATGTTGAAACCTTTTATTGTGTTTGTCTTTCTGGTTAATCATTAGTTTGGTGTTCAAATTCAATCTATCCCCTGTTATTGGTTTTCAATAATAAACATAGGATAGATTGAACTGGAACACAAAACTAATGATTAAATAGATAGATAAACACAATAGAAGGTTTCAGCATACAAA
The DNA here is from genome assembly GCF_052849685.1 of Lactuca virosa. NCBI lineage: Eukaryota > Viridiplantae > Streptophyta > Magnoliopsida > Asterales > Asteraceae > Lactuca > Lactuca virosa. The sequence continues at coordinate 106,446,550 of NC_136426.1, read as the reverse complement.
ACCCTCTCTTTGCAAAAGCTGTAAGCCGAAGCTAGACAAAAGTAACCAACATGCCAAATTACAAAATGTGGACTCTATTTCTAATCTCCTCAGTATGCAACTCCTTCAACCAGTTATTCACTTGCATGTGACTTCCTTTTGGTGTTCTTGAAGTATATTCTTTTGTAAACTTTCCAATTCGTTGGGCCTGTGGGCTCGTCTACAACTGGGCCTGGATCCGAGTCTCTATTAGGTGGCCTATCCCAGTCAAGCTAGTAATCTATTAAAGGTTGATAAATTGAATCCACCTAAAAGGTTGATACGTAGTAAGGAATAAATTGATTTTTTTTTATTTGTTAGTAATCTGGTTAGTTAATTAATACCTTTATAAAACAAAATTTATAATTGTTTAAAGAGTAACTTTACTGATAGTGGTTGGATGATGATACAATTTCATATGATTGTAGTCTTTGAAGACCACCTTTTGACCATGAAGGTTTGAATGTGAAGGCTTTGCATGGATTATAACAATTAAAGTTTAATAGGTCTTAACTAAAGGCTTTTGTGACTATTCCACTATGTTAATCCTTTTAATCTCGTATACATCTTCTCTTTTGTCACAACCCTTTAATTTTTTTTGTCACTTTAGATAAAAGGAAATGCCATATATTTGATTGATAATGGAATAATATTTAGATTCTATGGAAAAATATGTAGATTCTATGATTCATAGTTTTCTTGAGGTTATTAAGCACCTGATTGTTGGCCAACAATGAGTACTAGGGTTACTATACTTGCCTTTCTTATCTCATTAGCAATATCTGACCTCGTGCTTTCTGGACATTGCATTAAGCAACAAATAATCTTTTAGCTCAAGTTGTGATATAGCTTCACCCATATTGGGCATATGCTTCACATTTGGATATATAGGAGTACTCTTTACGTATAAGTGAGAACCAATTCTCATGAAAAAATTGCATCTTTTGATTCTATAATGGTATTAACTGAAATAAAATCATTAGGCTTTATAACATAGAACCTATAAGCCTTTATTATGATAACATGGAATTAACCATTCCCTGAAAACTCCATTATTCCTCTTCGACACACTAGTTTGTTGTGATGTGTAACAGTATAACTTACAAGGAGTTGTAGTCTCATTTATTATGATGGATTGAAAATGGTATAGACTAGGTATTAAATTGCAAGAATTGAGATACTGATATAGCTGTATGATTGAATCAAAAAGGCACAATTACAGGATTCCTTGACTTTTGAGAGGTCAAGACTCTCCCAACTCCAAAGAACCTTCAATTCACTTCAAACCAACGCTAACCGACTAACGCTTCTAACAACCTCTTTAATTTCCCCTGGACCAACCTAAGAGGACAATTACTGAATTACCCCTAGCATGTCTCCTTATTACAACTTCTCACAAACATGTCAACGACTAAAAGAAAGTCAATGATCACTAAAAAGTTTCAAGCTTTCTTAAAAATTACCACAAAAAAGTATTTTTAATCGTGCAAACATCAAGTACATTTTATACATCTCAAGTTCTCAACTGTTTATTTATTTTATCTCCCTATTGCAGATAATCCTATCTCAAGAGAAACAAATTCAAAAGCTTAAAGCACTGGTGCAATCTCTTCAAGAACAGCTGCTAGTATGCAGGGGCAAAGATGACATTGTGAACGACACTACAGGATCTTTAACTGAACTACTAAACGAACTAAATCATCACCAAATCATGGAGTAATTAACATCACTTTCTTTCTGTAAGTAATTTGAACCTTTTGATATAATTAATCTATATTTTTTACCAATCATATCTTTTTTATGGTTAAACAGGTATCCATGAAGCTTGGTTTTTTTGTAATTTGGTAAACATGTAAAGTACATTACCATCTCCTGATTACCTTATCCAGGAGCTCTTCTCCAGAATGTACCTACCTCTATGCAGGTTAGTCATCAAAACCTTAAATAGACCAATCTACCCCTTCATAAATTGTAATCTTAAGTAACACTCATATCTATTAATAGTTGCCAGTCTGTGTGTAATCTAAATTCTAAACTCTGCATTTATATTAATAGTTGGCACTTGTCACTCTATTTAATATATATTTCAAAAAAAATTCCCAGAAAAAAAAAGTTGCAAAATTTTCGCGATATTTTTGAGTCGATTTAATCAAGGCCGGTAACAGGTTACTATCGTTATTTATTTATTTATCTATATCGCACACAAATTAAGGTTCATTTAATGTGTACCTTTAACTTGTTATTCTTGTGTACACTTTCACTTTAAGCAAAATCAACTTACAATTCTTTAACTCTACATGTATTTTTTGTGCGTAAAATTTGAAATGTTGAAATCAAATGTAACATCATTATTATGAAAAGGTTCTTTCAAATGTCGAAATCAAATGTAACATCTTGATTTGTCACATTTGGCAAATGTTATTATTATATGAGCGGTAGAGTAGTTTTACTATCACTATCCATTGAGACTTCTGGTTGTTTATTTTTCACTTAATCTTAGCAGTTAACAGAATGACTTAATGAGAAAAAAAAAAAAAAAAAAAACGATCGGTAATCTTTTACCTATGTCATTCTTCTTTTTTCCTCCCAATATTAATATAGTTAAAAATGATGAATGTTGTGAAATTATACAGTAGTAATTGGTATTAGATGTAGGATGGATAGGGTAAATTAAGGAAGGGGTTGAGGTCGATGAAAATTGATGGCATTTTGGTACTTTCCTACTAGAGTAGTAGGGAAAAGAAAACACTGTAGTTTGGTTGGGTGAAAGTGTCTGTAATGTCAGTGAGAAAGATAGGAAGCATCCTATAATCTTCTTCTGTTTCTGCTATCGACTTTAAACACAGGTTGAAAAAGTGCCAGTTTTTCTGGTGGGTTTTTACTTCCACATTAAGTTGTACCTTGAGAGAAAAAAAAAACATTGGTTTAAATAAATTTTTACTATAATTCAATTAGATTTACGACAAATTACACACAATTAATTACGTTTTTAGTCATTTACCTGAAAAATAATTTGAGTTAAAAAAAAAAAAAACTGAATGGTGACATGCTATAACGGTATAACCCGTTAACAGGCGATCACATTTGGAAAAAGTTAAAACTTGATTTTTATTTTCGAAAAAGTAATCATATGTATTATTATTATTATTATTATTTGTATATTCTTTGCGATTATTTTAAATTTTTGAGTAAATTACATGAATGGCCCCTGTGGTTTGAAGTAATTTGCATGTTTGGTCCCTAAGTTATTTTTTTAAACTCGGACGGTCCCTAAAATTTATTTTTATCGCGCGTTTAGTCCATACCAGACCTAAAAAGACTAAACTGTCCTTATTTATTTTTTTTTTAAATTTTTATTCTTTATTTGTTATTTAATCTATTACAAAATATTTATTAAGTGAAATGGATCCCACTCCCACCCGTCTCTTTCATCTACCTATCATCTTCTTCACACTCGTTCAATCGAAAACTTCATGGGAATATAACTTATTAAGGTAATTAACTTTTCGATTTGTTCATATTTAGGTAACTATCTTTTTATTTTGTACATATCTAGGTAACAAACTTGTTAGAAGTGTTCACATATGACCATTATGATCTGTTGTAGCAGGTTAAATTCTAGATGTGAACACTTTCAACAAGTTCGTTACCTAGACGTGTATAAAAAAAAAATAGTTACTCATATATGAACAAAACAAAAAGTAAGAGTAAATTACACGAATGGTCCCCGTGCTTTGGGGGAATTTGTGTGTTTGGTCCCTAATTTATTTTTTTAACTCGGATGATCCCTACTGTTTATTTTTGTTGCGCACTTGGTCCCTGTCTTACCTAAAAAGACTATTGTGCTCTTATTAATTTATTTTTTAAAATTAATTTTCTTATTTATGTATTTATTCTTTATATATTTAAAAAAAATAATAGACCCCACATATCTATATCTCATCACCATCTCATCTCTCATCCTCTTCAACTTCTATTTATTTTCCATCTTTAGTGATATCGACGTCGTTACCATCCTTTCTTTTTTCAGCCTTTCAACTCCGTCGAATCAACACCACAACCCACTAAAGATGAAGAGACAGTGGGTTATGGTGTTGGTTTGCCAGAGTTGAAGAAGGTGTTGGTTTGCCAGAGTTGAAGGACCAAAAAAAAAGGGATGGTGAAGATGTCGATGTCACTAAAGATAGAAAGGAAATAGAAGTTGAGGAGGATGAGAGATGGGATGGTGACTGGTGAGACCCAAATTAAATTTCTCAAATGTGGTTTCAGGTTTACGGTGAGCAGATACATATATGTGAGGTTTATTAATTTTTTGAAATATATAAAGAATAAATACATAAATAAGAAAATTAATTTAAAAAAATAAATTAATAAGAGTACAATAGTCTTTTTAGGTAAGCAGGGACCAAACGCGCAACAAAAATAAACAGTAGGGATCATCCGAGTTAAAAAAATAAATTAGGGACCAAACACACAAATTCCCACAAACCACATGGACCATTCGTGTAATTTACTCTTACTTTTCGTTTTGTTCATATTTGGGTAACTATTTTTTTGTACACATCTAGGTAACGAACTTGTTGAAAGTGTTCATATCTAGGATGTAACCTGCTACATCAGGTCATAATGATCATATGTGAACATTTCCAACAAGTTTGTTATCTAGATACGTACAAAAAAAAGATAGTTACCCAGATGTGAACAAACCGAAAAGTTAATTACCTTAATAAGTTGTATTCCCAAAAATTCATCTATCACCACCGCCACACACTCCTTCCTCCACCTTCCCTTCACCAGAAACTTGTGTCCTCCATAATCCTTCCCTTTCTTGCCCTTCTTGCCCTAAAACCCACACATCGCAGCCACAGTTTCCGAAAAACGTGTTTGATTCGGTTCCCTTTGTTGGAAAGCTTTCCCTCATCTCCTTCTGGTCCGGTTATCTTCTCCCTCACTAGAAAAGGTTGCAGGCGGCCTGCCCTTTACATCTCCTCTTTTCCCTTATTTCCCTCTCAACAGAAGCATACAAGTAGAGGGGTTTGGAGAGACCAAACCAATCGCCTCCTTTCACCTTCCATCGTCGGGGTTTCAAATTCTCGACGAGTCCACTATGCTTTCCGGAACTCAAAACCCTCTTGTCGGACCCTTGCTCGTCGGAGTCACCCAAAAGATCTACATGCCTCCTTCGTCTCCTCCTCTCCCTGATAAACCTAAATCCTAGTCGAGGATATTATTGTTGTTTTTTTTCCACCGTTGCTGAGTTCAGATCAGCTTCACCGGAAGCACATCTTTCTCTCATCTTTTCCTGAAGATTGCCCTTGGAAGTAGGTTCTAATTGGAGTAAAAGTTGATTCAATGAATTTGATGAGAATAGAGATTTGGGGCTCGAGTTTTGCTACTTATTTCATCTTTACAATTTATATGCAATTTTGTAATGTTGATTGTTTTTTTTTAGAATTCATATGCCTCTTGTTTTGCATATTTGTAGCTTTTTTCCATATATCTTTTTGTTAATTCTAAATTGTAGGTTTATTGTTTTGGATTTTGATGTTTATCTTTGTATTGGTTAAAGATTTTAGATGATTATTACTGCCATTAGGATGGTTCCCTGGAGAAGATTATTATTGTCGGAGAAGAGGGCAATCGGAGAAGACGACCGTCCATGACTAAACGTTTTTGACTTTTTATATTCCAAATATATTCTTCGATGAGCATGGGTGTTTGGGGGTGGGACTCATTTTATTAACCAGTTTTTAATTAATAAATAAGAAATAAACAATAAATAAATAAATAAGGGCAATATAGTCTTTTTAGGTTCAGTAGGGACCAAACGTGCAACAAAAATACATTTTAGGGACCGTCCGAGTTAAAAAAATAACTTATGGACCAAACACGTAAATTACCCTAAACCACAGGGACCATTCGTGTAATTTACTCTAAATTATTGTGGGTTTTTCTTTTTCATTTTTTCTAAAAACTTAATGTTGATTGTTATTCAGTTACAAAAACGAACCATAAGTTGGGGCTAACCCACTTGGCTAACAAGGTGTCTAATAAGGTAATGAGTTCAATCCCACACATATACTACTTTGTCGTTCTAAAAGAACAAAAACAAATCTCTCTCTCTCTCTCTCTCGCTCTCTCTCTATATATATATATATATATATATATATATATATATATATATATATATATATATATATATATATATATATATATATATATACTATCATCCAATAATATAAACAAACCATATCTTAACAAAAAAAACCAAATTTTTTCACATGTCAATACACATTTTATCTAACATATAGTCACCGATTCACAATCATACTAAGAGTTTACAAAAATGTCAGTTTTCAAAACATCGATGAACATTACAAAAGCATGTTACATCCTTAGATTAGATGTAACCGTCTTCATTTTTTTTGAACGGGGGGGTTAGTATATGTCTGGGATTGAACCCATGACCTCTGGGTTAGAAACTCCTAGTTAGACACATTGTTAGCTAAATGGGCTAGCCCCAACTTATCCTTCTTTATTTCTATCCACAAAACCTTCTTCATCACAATTAAATTCAAAATCCTCTTCACATTCCACTTGTTCTTCATCCGACACAAAATCTGTTGGATTAGGTGTCTAAGTCCGTAACTATTTTTGGTATGTACTTGATTTGATTATGAGCATGGTCCTTTTGGGTTGCCTTCACTTATGCAACTTGATAGGATGACAAGAGGAGAGCGAGTAGGATTTATTATATGAATAATAAGTTGGTACTCAAAATGGCTTTATTAATATATTATGAGATTAATATATTATTTGGAAATCATATTATTAATTAGTAATTAATCAGAAATTAATTTGATATTAATTTTGGGATTAAAGGGACTGATTAATAATTGAGGGACTAGTTGTGCAAATCATTGATAGTTGCATAATTGGGCTGACGGACTCCATAGACTAGAGTGGACGAAATTTATGGGGAAGCCCATAAGATTTCGTCCAAGGGCTCTAAGGAAGCAGTCTATGGGCTGCTTGTTGCCTAAGCAATGTATTAGGGTTTCCACCTGAAAACCCTAGCAGCCACAACTATATAAAGACCCTCTGACAAAGGATTTTCGGCCTAAGCTATTCTAAGAGAAACCCTAGCCGAAAATCTTCCTTCTCCTAAAGTCATCATGTTGCTTGAGTGTTTGTGACTCCATTAGAGGTGCAACACTTGAGGCACTATGCTTTCAGAAGTCCAGATCAAGAAGGATAGTGATTGTTATTGCTCAATAACAATCAAGGTAAGATTCCAAACCCTAATTTCATATGATTTTCGAAATTAGTATGCTAGTTCTTAGGGTTTATTGCTTTGCTATTCAATGTTGTATGTTTACTTAGAAAAACTTAGATCAAAGCAATTAGGGTTGCATGTACACCATATGATTGATGTAATGCTTGTAACCCAACAGTGGTATCAGAGCCTAGGTCGTTTTCTAGTGAATAGATGCAAAAGTGAACCACCAAAGATCAAGAAAATCGAAATTTTTTGGCTTCTGGCTGCTGACTCGCCGAGTCCATGTATGGACTCGACGAGTAGGTCCTACTCGACGAGTTCCATAGTGGACTCGACGAGTCCAGGGGTCTGGTACCGGGATTTTCGATTTTCTGGCCAGATTTTGTTGAGGATTACTTCCAAAACTCGTTTTTTCTTGCCTAAAATCGATTTTTTATGTTTGGAATGTTTATCCTTATCAAAATTAATGGATTTGGTTAAATATGGATAATATAGGATTATTATGAGTCATATATTTGACCTAGTAATTTAGAAAAGTTTCAAATTACACCCTCTAGGTTTTATAGTTTAAATTTGAACTTAAAAGTTTTAGTTTTGAAATTTAAATAGTTAAACCCTAATATTTTGAAAGATTTCAAAATTTGTTCTCAAGTTTTGGAATTTAAAATTTAATTAAAAGGTATTAATTTTGAAATACTAAATTCTAGAACCCTAGTATTTTGAAAAGTTCAAATTGCACCCTTATGGTTTGATTAATTTAATTAAAAGTTTATTTAAAAGAGATAATTAATAAATCCATAATTATATGGTTTAAGATTAATCAAATTAAAAAGTTTAATTTATTAAATTAAACCACCTAGTATTTTAAAAGTATAAAATACACTCTTATACTATATAAAATTAAAAGTTTAATATTATATATTGTATGGGTAAATGTCAGTCTTACCGTTAGTAGGCCTCATTCACGAAGTTGGTCTATAAGGGGTGTTTAAGAAAGCGGCGTGTAAAATGACCACCATTGGGTATCCACTCTTACCCACCGCACCCTTGACTAGTGGATAGTCGTTAGCCGAACGGGTAGGATATGACACAACCTTCCATTATAAGTATAATACGAAGTAACTAAACACTTTTATAAATTCCCAAATCTTAGTTACCTTAGGAAAAATTTGGAGTTTGTGCTAATCCATGAAATTACACATTGCACCTTGTTGGTCGTTAGTGGAGCGTGTGTGGTTAACCGGCACACTAATATGGGACCAATGAAGGATGGCAATGAGTAGCTCGTAGATTATCATAGATCAATGGAGCGTGTGTGATTAACCAGCACATTGAGTAGGTGATAGACATCTTCGAGAGTACCAAGCTAATTTGCATGGTTATCCACACCTTGTTTGTGATCCTCGACATCCCAGTCACAAACATGAAGGGCATAATCAAGATTAAACATGCCATTGAAAAGTTCAATGAATCTCAAAAGATCTAGGAGTTTCAATTCATTTAAAACCTAATTTTCAATTTTCGTTTTTCATGGTGGAAATTGGTAAATTGTCATTTACCTACCTTCAAATATTCTGCAACTGGATTACGGCATCCCTCTTCCGAGTTGTAGAATATTGTGTTGGATCATAGCCTTAATATTTCATTTGAGTGTTATATTAAGGATTGAATCAACTGACTTGAATTTCTCCCGTTTTGTAGATGTCAAAATCTAACAACTATGGTCTTCCTGAATCCCTTGGAAAAAGCTTTCCACGTGAAGATGATGTTCCACGATTGGATTGTGGAAAGGAAATAATGCTTCACTTCCTCCACCTCCTCCAATAGTTCTCCCTGACCCACGTGCTCGAAGACTTGAAAAGTTCAAGGTCACTCAAGCCCTATTGGCAAGCAAACACGAAAATGGAAAGTCTTTATGTGCTCATGTCTTGGATATGAAGTTGCATATTGATAGGTTGGGAATGTTGGGTGTCGAAATCTCAGGAAAGCTGGCTGTTGACTTGGTTCTTCAATCGCTTCCTGACTCATAGATTGAGTTCATTAGAGTACATGATGGACCACGACGTGACCCTCATTGATCTTACCTATTTTCTTATTGTTGCTGAATCAGAAATGACTTGGCGCATTGGTAAAGCAAATTTGACAGGTAGATCAACCTCCTAGACTTCCATGGACATAGGAAATGGCAACGATAGTCCAGAAAGGATTTCTTCTCCTAAGGGAAAGAAAATTGCCATGGTCAAAAAGTTCGACCATAAGAGAAAGGCAAATTCTGAGAGTGTCCCTTGTGCCATTCCCAAAGAGTTTGTGTGTTTCTACTGCCAAGAGAAGGGGCATTGGTTACGAAGCTGTCCTAACTACCTGAGAGATCTAAGAGATGGGAGAGTCAAGATGTATGACTCTGCTTTAGGTAAAATCCACTATCTAATTCTATTAAGTTCCTATTTGTAGATTCTTAATACATGATGTGATATGATTACATTTTGATGTTTTGTAGGATCGAAGAAAAGAAAGGAAGCTTAAAGGAAGAGCGAGCTGAGTCTGATCACGAAGAAATGGATTTCGATCGCATGATTCGAAGATCGGATTTTTGAGCTGCTATTTAAGAGTTAGGATAGATTGCTTAGAAATGTTTAGTAACATAGTTTTCATTTGTAATTGCTTTGTAAGGACATGTTTTTCCGCGTTTTATAAATAAAATAAATTTTTGTTTTGTCTTATTTATATCCTTACAATGGCATTTGTGAAAATTGATGTTTGAATGTTTCTATTGATAGCAATGTTAAAATGGATGTGATTCTTTATTATGTTATTTGTGGTAGTGTCGAAAATTTACCAAATAAGGAATGATTCTCATCACCCAAGTTTCAATTGGACAGAAGCTTGGAATCATGCAACTGGTATTGTATGATGAATGAGAACCTTCGCATTTGGGAAATTGAGACTAATTCATTGTTCACATATAGATGTGAGTCAAGTGAAGGAGTAGGGGATCTAGTACACATAGTTGTGCACTAGTCAAGCCCACCACAAAGAACAATAAAACTATTCGTCATGATTTGCTAAAAGTTTAGTACATATGGTTATGCTTAAAAGTTTAAGTGTGATTTTGAATCATTGGAAAAGTTTCAATAATAGCAGAACGAATAAGAAGAATCAATTAGGCAGAAAGATAATAGTTTCTCCAATCTGAAAAGATGGGAGAGTACTTAAATATCGTGTTTTGTGATTAACTTAGTGATTATGAAACCGTGTCACAATTGATCTTCTAAGGACACCTTAGTACACTAGTATGGCTAAGAAGAGGAATCGGCAATTGTTGAAATGGTTAAATCAAAAGGTGAATCATACTTCGTTCTAAAATCGAGTCTTAGAGTCATACTCTAAGATTGTGACTTAAGTGACACATCTTAAGAAGTTTTAACACACTCATCAAATGTGGAGTAGAAAAATGTTTTTCTTACTCTTGCACGTTTGAAATTGGTAAGTTGTGATGTCCTGGACAAGACAAAGACCAACTAAGACCAATTGTGTGTAGTGTTTGTCTTGATAAGGACCCACAATAACTCTTGAATATTTGCTTGTCAAGGAATGTTTCTTGACAAGGGAATCTTTTATGTCAAGAGGTGAGTGGGAGTCTTAATGATCTTGAAAAGCTTCAAGAATTGATCAAACACTAGCACACGACTTGATGCATGTGAGTTCTATGAGTTCTCAGTTGTTTGCATAACAACTTGGAAGCAATGGTAGGCCCTTGTGCTGCGAGGTGGCAAGAAATTAAGATTGAACAAGTTCAGTCCATATGAGTTTGGATTTGTCACTAACCTTGTCTTGTGATTATGGTTATGACAGATTCACATGGATAGGAACACATACACCATAAAATCTAAGTGATAAGGTTTCTCTCCACTTCATGAAAATGATTGTGAGGAAACGCTTTCACTAGGAAGATTTTAGGGAGATAGCGATTGTGTATATTGCATTCTCAAATTCGATTATGATTACGGCATCCCTCTTCATAGTTCGAATTGTGAGATTTGGCAATTAGTTTGAACAATTAAGACTTATTGTTGTAAGTTCTGAAATTGTTTAGACATACATATGAGCTATCTAAGGAAAAGTGTATGAGTTTGAGAAGCTTAGATAAAAGCTTATCGAAGCATATCGTATTAGAAATATGAACTTTGGAAGTCAATAAGTATTGATTTCTAGAAGTCCAACTGTTTTCTGAGTACATGTGAAAGCTAGTGGGAGCATAAATGTTATGCTATTAAAGTAATAGTTATCATGTTAGTGGGAGCATGATTATTATGTTGCAAGTTAGCAATATTTATTATAGAAAACAAAGGTTTCACTTTGCAAAGTTGCAGGGGTTGAAAGGTTGCTTTGCTATAATTAAGGGAGAGAATAGTATACTTCATTTCAAATCTAAAAGCTTAGATCGAGAAATTTTAATCAAATTTAGTCAAAAGGTATATATGGATGTTATGTTGAAAAGATTCAACATAAGGGAATCCTATATATGACAATATTATGGCAAGAGACTGGTAAAGTATCACGTTTTCATTGCGTATCGTATCCCACACGCTTCGGGTATAGGATCGATTGCATATGTTGTAATATTCGACCGTTCTGATTTTCCAAATGCCTAGGGCATTAAGAGGGAAAAAAGGACCAGAACAAATATGACTGAAATTAATTAAACAACTGTCAAGAACAATCTAAGGTTCGCCAAGGATTGGTCACTTGTGGGCAGTTGGAAGTAGAGTATTGGATGGAACATATTGACATTATTATGAATATATATGATTCTATTTAGAATGAGTTGTCATATGGCAAATATGGAAATGTTTCCATAAATGGGAGTTGGATATCAAGAATCTATGTTTAGATTAGAAACTTTTATACAAGAAGGATGTTCAAAGGAATGTACTTTAAATGTGAGACTTCATATCTATGGAATTGCCTTGTAACAATCTCCAATAGAGCACTTTGTAATATCATTGGCAAAGTCTTGGTGGCTTTGGTGTTGTGACATTACGAAAGGATCGTTGCATAAAATGTTAGAATCTAACATATTCTAATAGTGGCAAGAATTTGGTATTCTTACACTTGTGATAAGGATTGGAAATTGTGAGATGAGCATCAATGGAAATGTGTTCAGTTGATCTATTTCACAAACTAAGGACCATAGGTAAACATAGTGTGCATGCTTGGAGCATGGGACAACTGTTGTTATAATTCAAGTAATAAGTTGATTATCCGAAACATTATACAATGGTTAATGTGTAATCGATATGGTGATTAAATAAAAGGTGTTTTATTTATACTCAAAAGTTTGAGACCATATTGGATTCGATTATTCTTGTGTTTCACTTCGCATGTTTTGACTTCCCGAATAATATGGTTATTCAAATCATCCACAGTCGATAAATACTTTGGAAGTAGGTATTGAAGCTAGACTGTCATGAATCCGACTATAGATTGTCTAAAGCGTTTAGACATAGCAAAAGTCTGTTGCAGTGTTCATGAGTACTCCTGAAATAAGATTTGAGTATTGGATTAAACCCACGCTCACTTAAATCACTTCATGGATTTTATCACGGGTGATTAGTGAGACGATAATATCTTATATTCTTGAAACCGAGACATGTGAGTTGTAATTTACAAGTCGGTTGCACATTGATAATATGTAAACGCACCAGTAACTTGGTGTTATAAAACATATTGTTGTGTGTGATTTGATGAGTAGGTACAAGCGAGCATTTGAGTCGAAGTTTATCCGTTCCTTTTACCCTAAGAGGGATAAAAGCGATATTTGTGGGGGCCCTCGATGATTTAGTGATGACACCCTAAGCACTTGACCAAGCCTGGACTAAGTTGATGTGTTCAATTGTAGTCTGTTGTCAGTCGTCATAAATCGGAAATCGGGAAACAACACATGAACATAGAGTATGATTAAAATCCATGTCTCATTTCATACGATATCTAGAATGGAGGAATATATGATCCCTTATCTAAAGGACGCGTTGCTGATAAGATCAGAGTTCGACAGCGGCTTTTGAAAGCTACGATTGCTAATCAGATTCTGAAGTTGTATGCAATAATAGTTATTAGACTTATACATGTGAGAGACTGTTGGATTAGGTGTCTAAGCCCATAACTATTTTTGGTATGTACTTGATTTGATTATGAGCATGGTCCTTTTGGGTTGCCTTCACTCATGCAACTTGATAGGATGACAAGAGGAGAGAGAGTAGGATTTATTATATGAATAATAAATTGGTACTCAAAATGGTTTTATTAATATATTATGAGATTAATATATTATTTGGAAATCATATTATTAATTAGTAATTAATCATAAATTAATTTGATATTAATTTTGGGATTAAAGGGAATGATTAATAATTGAGGAACTAGTTGTGCAAATCATTGATTGTTGCATAATTGGGCTGATGGACTCCATAGAGTGAAGTGGACGAAATTTATGGGGAAGACCATAAGATTTCGTCCAAGGGCTCTAAGGAAGGAGTCCACGGGCTGCTTGTTGCCTAAGCAATGTATTAGGGTTTCCACCTGAAAACCTAGCCACAACTATATAAAGACCCTCTGACTAAGGATTTTCGGCCTAAGCTATTCTAAGAGAAACCCTAGCCGAAAATCTTCCCTCTCCTAAAGTCATCCTGTTGCTTGAGTGTTTGTGACTCCATTAGAGGTGCAACACTTGAGGCACTAAGCTTTCAGAAGTCCAGATCAAGAAGGATAGTGATTGTTATTGCTATATAACAATCAAGGTAAGATTCCAAACCCTAATTTCATATGATTTTCGAAATTAGTATGCTAGTTCTTAGGGTTTATTGCTTTGCTATTCAATGTTGTATGTTTACTTAGAAAAACATAGATAAAAGCAATTAGGGTTGCACGTACACCATAACATTGATGTAATGCTCGTAACCTAACAAAATCATCATCATGGAGTTCTCTAGCCTCTTGGTTTGCGTCATCAATTGCTTCTCCACCAACCTCCATGTATCATCCCAAAAATTACGAGTTACAAATTTCATTTTTAATTCGATCAAAACACTAGATATCTTTTAGCCAAGCATCCATTATCCTTTTTTCTAATTATTCAAAAGTATTTCATAAGAAAACAATTATCTATTGTACAATTCTAAAATCATCATAAGGCGGAAACATGAGTGGATGTGTTGCGATCAAACCGGGCCCTTCACTTTTGAACCGGAAGTACCTAAAAACATAACCATAAATCTATAAGCACAAAGCTTAGTGAGTTCCCCAAAATACCACATACCATACATACATTTGTCATGGGCTACCCCCGTGGTTTTTCCCTGAAATGTCATGGGCTACCCCCATAGTCTGACATCCTAGTGTCATGGGCTACCCCATGGTCTTTCCTTGAAATGTCATACGCTTCCCCCATGGTCTGACATCCAAGTGCCATGGGCTACCCCCATGATCTTTTATACAAATGCCACGGGCTACCCGTGGGGTCTTCCAGGCAAGTATTACAAAGACAACTAGCATATTACATAACAAGTAATGGGTCGACATTGTTGCCTTCGACCCATGGATATAGTGATAAAACTCACCTCAATCCACTAATAATCGAATGACTGCTCGGGTCGCTTAACCGGATAAGCTCGCGCCAACTAACAACATACAATCTTAATAAATAATAATCCCGATAACCCAAAATCTGAGGCTCATTCCATAAACCAACTTCCTAAAGGGTAAAAAACCATTTTACCCTTTATTTACATGGCCCAAAACCAAGGCCCATCCCAATTGCCCAAAAAGCGCAAAATGGCAACCCAAAGCCCAATATGGTCCAACTTCCTAATCAGGCCCAAAACTATCATGGGACCAATACCAAGAAAGCACATAGTCTAACCATAGCCCAAAGCCAGAAGTCTAATGGCCCAACAAGGCCCAAACCTCAAAAAGCCCAAAATGACATACTGGGGAGTATGCCATGCGTACCCGAATGGTATGCCCCGCGTACTCACCCTCGAAGCAAAGAGTACAAGTCTAAAATACACAAATCATCATTACGCTGAGCGTACACTTACATACGCCCAACGTACTCCTCAGGCCACCTTTTCAATCCAGTAAGCTCTTAATCGATTACGATAGCATGCTAAACTCTAAGATTTGATTCTATACGACTACTTATCACGTAAAGTTGACAACTTTACACTCATGCTAAACTCTAAGATCTGATTCTATAAGGCAACTGCCCATTCATTATTGCAGAAAATCTCCACAGGCTCCTTTATGGATGGTACAACTCCAAGGTCTCCGATGAAGTTCTTCAACCATATCACCTCTTTCGATGCTTCGATCGCTGCTATGTACTCTGATTCACACATTGAATCAACTACAGTCTCCTGCTTGGAACTTTTCCATGTTACTGCTCCTCCATTTAGGAAAACACCCAGCCCGACTGAGAGCGCAAATTATCTCTATCGGTCTGAAAACCGGCGTCACAATACCTTGTCACTCTCAAGTCATGACTCCCACCGAGGGTAAGGAACCAGTCCTTACTCCTCCGCATGTACTTAAGAATGTTCTTTACTGCAGTCTAGTGAACTTTACCAGGATTCCATTGATATCTACTGACCATGCTCAAAGCAAAGGCCACATCAGGGCGAGTACAAGTCATAACATACATGATCGAGCCAACCGCATAAGCATACGGTACTCGACTCATGTCTGCTATCTCAGCCTCTGTACTCGGACTCTGGGTCTTACTCAGTTTGATATTGCTTTGGATAGGTAAGTCACCTTTCATGGAGTTCTCCATTGCTGAAACGCTTCAACACCTTGTCCAAGTAGGTACTTTGACTAAGGGCCTGTTTGATAACCCTTCTAACTGGGTCTAAAGTTAAGAATCGGTCCTCAATCCCCAATCAGCTTGTTTGTTTTTCCTTTTGCATCCTTGGACTCGGTCCAAATCAGGGACTCGGTCCCCAATTTTATGCTGATTCGGTCCTCCAAGAAAACAAAGCTGACTCAGTCCTTCTTTGTTCCCAACATTCGCTTCTTCCTCGTATCTGAAACAACGGGAATGATATTCACCATCGCTCCTTCCCTCGCTCGTGCATTCTCTGTCGCTCACCACTCAAAGGGGAAACGGCCAAGCCTCTACCCTCCACTACCCTCCCAACACCAGCAGCTTGCTCCGCAAGTCCTCCACCATCGCTGGATTTTCAACCTCTGCATCTCGAAGGTAAGCTGCATTCATTTTTTTCTTCTGTTTTCTGAAATTAGATGTACAATGAAATCATATCTGAAATTAGGAGATTGCTCCAGTTGTATGATCTGAAATCGGACATGAAATCATATATAATCAGACATGAAATCAAGCTTTTTTCTGTTTTTTTCGTTTGCTGAAATTGGACATATATTTGAAGTATTGTTGAATGGTGAATGGTGGGTATCCTGTCAACAATGCTGGTTGAGGTTTGATTTTCATTTATCATCTAATAATTGAGTTTTGTTTGAATGAATCATATCTAAAGTGAGAATTTCTCCCGCAGGTTAATATTTCAAGTGCATTAAGGACTTTATGTAAATGATCCAACTTAAAATTTGATTAATTGTTGCTTCGGAGTTGCGTATCCATATGAAGCAAAAGGTTGTTGTATGACAGTGGCTGTTTTTTTTACTTAATAACTAAAATAATGAATGAACAATTGTTTTTTACTTATTAAGTTAATGAACAATTGTTGTTTCCGATCAATGGGTAATATGGTAATTTTTCATGATTCACCATAGTCGGTCAAAGATATAAACAAACAATATGATTTCAGTCAGATGTGGACTCAGTCAGAAGTTCTAACTCGGTCAGCACTAACCCGGTCAGCACTAACTCAGTTAGCAACTGTCAAACGAACCCTAAGTCTTATTAGTCTTTTACTCATGTTTCTCATTATCCTTATCCCTAGAATATAGGCAGCTTCTCTAAGGTCCTTCATTGCAAAATACTTCCCAAGCCAGGACTTAACCTCCTGCAAGGTTGGGATGTCGTTTCCTATGATTAGTATGTCATTCACATACAACACCAGAAAGCTTACTATACTCCCACTAGCTTTGACATATACACAGGACTCATCCTCGCTTCTCGAAAATCCAAACTCTTTGACTTTCTCATCGAAACAAAGATTCCATCTGCGAGATGCTTGTTTCAATCCATAGATGGATTTCTCAAGCTTACACACTCTATTAGGGTACTTTGCATTGACAAAACCCTCTGGCTGACACATGTAAACATCTTCAGCCAACTTTCCATTAAGGAAAGCGGTTTTGACATTCAATTTCCATATTTCATAGTCATGAAATGCAGAAATGGCTAACATAACCCTTATAGATTTAATCTTCGCTACTGGTGAGAAGGTCTCATCATAGTCAACTCCTTGAGTTTGAGTAAAGCCCTTCACAACCAGTCACGCCTTATATGTGTGTACTTTCCCATCCATGTCGGTCTTCTTCTTGAAGATCCATTTGCACCCGACTGTCTTGCGACCTGGTACATTGTCAACCAAGTTCCAAACTTGATTGTCATACATGGACTAATTGTCACTGTCTATTGCCTCTTTCCATTTAGCAGACTCGGGGCCTGCCATGGCTTCCTTGTAGTTAGATGGTTCATCCAAATTTACCAGTGTGCTATCACTGATAAACGTATCACCTTCATTAGTGTTAGAACAAAGTTCTAGTAGGATCGATAGATTCTAAGCAGATAAACAACTAGAGATGCAATTAAGAACACAGGAATGGCTTTAAAGATGTCGTATGATTAAACTTTAACACCTCAGAAGAGCTCGATTAAGAACTTCGACTGTAGAGGTGTTTAGGGTTACAAAAGCTATAATCATTATAATCACGTCAGTTTCTATGCATACATGCTTGCACTATTTATAGCTAAACCCTACTAGATAATCACAGATGGACAGGCCCAATCCGGATATACAAAATAAGCCCATGACGCAACATTCAATAATACCCAACAATCTCCCCCTTTGCGTCAATGGAGCCGAAAGCTCACTTCGGTTGAGCTGCAGAAGACTTCTTAACTGTCTTGAACACCTTCGGTATGATGGCCAAAAGAGTATGATGAAACGTGATGTACCACCGAAGCATGTCCGTGAAGTTCTTCTTGTCTGCCTCAGAGTTTTGCTTGCACCGATGATTGATACTGATAATATGCTCTAAGCAGTCTGTTGAGAACAGATGTTTGTCAACAAGAGCGACAGAAAACGATTGGCTTCGCCTCTTGTGAACATCACAGTAAGATGTGTAGAATCAATCTGGCCCATCCTCATTTTATTCACATCTCCTGGTTTCGCTGTTGGCTTTACAATCGGTTTCTTATTCATCACTTTTGCTATCTCCTGATCCATTGCAGCTACTTCATGGATATAGGAGGCCAACATCCTCTTCAAATGATCCAATATCGACTCATATTCTTTCGGATTGGTGAGCAGAATGTTAAACAACAGAATCCAATCATGAGGATTCAAATTTGGAAGATCTGCCAGGGAAATAACCGAAACCGAGTTTGTTGATCCTCGGGTGATTTTGAAACTAACATTTATGAACTTCCCGGCAGGCGAAGGTTTAAGTACCTTGACAGTAACAATCTTCTGTGCACTCCATGTCAAGTACTGAGGCTGACCGAACTTCAAATAAAAATCAATTAGTTCGCGAGGCAGAGTCTACAGCAGGGCTGTAGTGGGTTTGTGGCTTATGTGGTGGACACGAGAGTAGGTGCAGAGAGACCGAGGTCGGTCGATGAGGTCCCGATAGTGCGTGAGTTCCCGGATGTTTTCCCCAAGGAGTTGTCGGGTGTGCCTCCCGAGAGGCAGGTGGATTTCCGTATCGATTTGGTTCTGGGGGTAGCGCCTATCGCCAAGGCGCCCTATCGCCTTGCACCTCCAGAGATGCAGGAGTTATCCTCGCAACTTCAGGAGCTGCTGGGGAAGGGGTTTATATGGCCGAGTAGCTCGCCGTGGGGAGCGCCGATCCTTTTTGTCAAGAAAAAGGATGGTTCACACCGGATGTGCATTGGCTACCGGGAGTTGAACAAGTTAACGGTCAAGAACCGTTACCCATTGCCGAGGATCGATGATCTGTTCGATCAGTTGCAGGGAGCGTCTTGGTTCTCCAAGATTGATCTGAGGTCTGGATATCATCAGATGAGAGTGCGAGATAAGGATATCCAGAAGACGGCGTTCAGGACTCGTTATGGGCATTACGAGTTCGTGGTGATGCCCTTCGGGCTCACCAATGCACCAGCAGCATTCATGGATCTCATGAACAGGGTGTGTAGACCGATGCTGGATCGATCGGTGATCGTGTTCATCGATGACATATTGGTGTATTCGAGATCCAGAGAGCAGCATGAGGAGCATTTGAGGGAGATCCTCGGAGTTCTGAGATCGGAGAGGCTTTACGCCAAATTCTCCAAGTGTGATTTCTGGTTGCGAGAGGTCCAGTTCCTGGGACATCTCGTTAATAAGAATGGGATATTGGTCGATCCGGCCAAGATTGAGGCGGTAATGAGCTGGGAGGTGCCGAGGACCCCCACCGAGATCAGGAGTTTTCTGGGGTTGGCCGGCTATTATAGGAGATTTATTAAAGATTTCTCTAAGTTCGCCGTGCCTCTCACCAGGTTGACCCGGAAGGGCGTTACTTTTTCGTGGGGTCCTGAGCAGCAGGCCTCGTTTGAGACTCTTCGCCAGAGGTTGTGCGAAGCCCCGGTGTTATCCCTTCCAGAGGGGATGGAGGATTTGGTGGTGTATTGTGACGCATCGATATCAGGGTTGGGTGCAGTGCTTATGCAGAGGGGGCATGTGATAGCATACGCATCGAGGCAGCTGAAGCCTCATGAGACGAGGTATCCCACTCATGACCTGGAGTTGGGGGCTGTGGTGTTCCCTCTCAAGATCTGGCGTCACTATCTGTATGGGGTTCGGTGTACCATATACACGGACCACAAGAGCTTGAAGTATTTGATGGATCAGCCCAACCTGAATATGCGCCAGAGGAGATGGTTGGACGTGGTAAAGGATTACGATTGTGAGATCCTGTACCACCCGGGCAAAGCTAACGTTGTAGCTGATGCCCTGAGCCGTAGGGCGGAGAGTGCCCCGATACGAGATGTTTGCTTGAGATTGACAGTGATGACTCCGGTGCTGGACACCATTCGGGAGGCCCAGGCAGAGGCCGTGAGACCGAAGAACCGTAAGAGGGAGCGGGTGATTGGGCAGGCACCTGAGTTCGTTACCGATAGCCGTGGGCTTATGACCTTTTAGGGTCGGGTTTGGGTGCCGTATACGCGCAGGACGCACATCACTTTGATGGAGGAGGCGCACAGATCGAGGTTCTCGATCTATCCCGGGGCCACTAAGATGTATTTGGACCTGAAGAAAGATTATTGGTGGCCCTGTATGAAGAGGGATGTCGTGTGGTTTGTGGAGAGGTGCTTGACCTGTCGCAAGGTTAAGGCCGAGCACCAGCGTCAGCATGGCAAGTTGCAGCCGCTTGATATTCCCCAATGGAAGTGGGAACATATTTCCATGGATTTCATCACCAAATTGTCGAGGACCGCGAGGGGTGTCGATGCAATTTGGGTGATCGTCGATCGGCTGACGAAGAGCGCGCATTTTCTTGCCATCAGTGAGAGCTCTTCTGCTGAGAGGTTGGCAGAGTCGTATGTGCGGGAGGTGGTATCGCGTCATGGAGTACCGATCTCTATTGTGTCAGATTGAGATGTACGTTTCACTTCCAGGTTCTGGAAGAAGTTCCACGAGGAGTTGGGTACGAGATTGCATTTCAGTACTGCCTACCACCCCCAGACGGACAGACAGAATGAGCGGACAATTCAAACGCTTGAGGACATGCTCCGAGCATATGTGTTAGACTTCGGAGGAAGTTGGGACACGTATCTGCCGTTGGCTGAGTTTTCCTATAACAACAGCCACCATTCGAGTATTGGTATGCCTCCCTTCGAGTTGTTGTATGGGAGGAGGTGTCGGACTCCCATTTGCTGGGGAGAGGTAGGGCAGCGTGTGATGGGTAGCACTGAGATAGTGCTTCGGACGACAGAGCAGATACAACAGGTTAGACAGAGGTTACTGACGGCCCAGAGTCGTCAGAAGAGTTACGCGGATAGGCGACGATCCGATCTTGAGTTCCAGGTGGGAGACTTCGTACTCCTGAAGGTATCTCCTTGGAAAGGAGTGATCCGATTCAGGAAGAGGGGCAAGCTGGGGCCCCGGTACATCGGTCCGTTCAGGGTGACCGCGAGGGTGGGCAGGGTAGCATATCGGTTGGAGCTGCCTGCAGAGTTGAGCCAGATTCATGATACCTTCCACGTGTCTCAGTTGAGGAAGTGTATAGCCGATGAGTCGGCAGTGGTGCCACTGGAGGATATTTAGATGGATGCGAGCCTGAATTATGCGGAGAGGCCAATCGCGATTCGGGATCGGAAGATCAAGGTTCTGAGGAACAAGGAGGTGTCATTGGTGCAGGTCCAGTGGCAACATCGGAAGGGGTCCGAGCTGACCTGGGAGCTGGAGTCGGAGATGCGGGAGCAGCATCCAGAGTTGTTTGCCGAGCAGGACTTCGAGGGCGAAGTCTGATTCTAGTGAGGGAGAATTGTAACATCTGAATACCCAGGTATCTTATTTTAAGTATTTTGTTGAATTTTAGAAAGGGACTCGGCGAGTAGGCGCTCAGACACGCCGAGTGGAATCGTGCTTCTGCCAGCCTGGATCTAATGAAGGGACTCGACGAGTCCATGCGTGGACTCGGCGAGTCCGCGCTGTTTAATGAAGCCCTAATTTTCGGTCTTGTGCCCTATTTAAAGGCCCTTATGGCCGTCATTTGAGGCCACCTTGTTCCAGAGAAACCCTAGAAAGAGTGAGGAAGGCTTGAGTGCAAGAAAGGGCTTATAATCTTCATTTTGAGGTGATTTTTGCTAGAGAAAGAAGAGAGGATCCATCTAGAACGTGAAGGGAGCTTGGATTGGAGCGAATCATCTTGAGATATTGTCTCTGGAGGTATAATCCCTTCTATTTCGTATTGATATGATAGATTTCATGATTTTAGGGTTTTTACCTCCCTTTTTTATAAGATCTAGTGAGTATGAGGTCCCCTTTGTGTTGATGATATCAGATCTGGACCTTGAGAGGTCCATAGAGTCACTACCTTCTAGCTTTTTGCAAGCAAATAAGCAATTGGAGACTAGGATGCCATTTCTAGTGATATTTCTCCATTTGAGGCTTGATATGGGTTGCATGCACGTAAAGGTTGCACCTTTATGTGACTTTTGAATGTTAGAAGGATGGATCTACTGTTTGGTGAAGCATATCTAACCTCAAGATATCTTTTGAGAGTTTTCATGGGAGGAACTCGCTGAGTCCATAAGGGACTCGACGAGTCGAGTCGGGTTGCCCCGTGACTCGCGATCTGTAACGACCCGGGGAGTATAGGGTTGACTCAGTGAGTCAAGTGAGGACCAGGGACGAGGAGGCAGGCATGTACTCGCCGAGTCACTCTAGTGCACTCGGCGAGTCTGGTCAATGTTGACTGTTGAATTCTGTTGACTTTTAGGGATTAGTCCGTGTTTGGACTTATGAGCAATTAGAGGGGCAGAATGGTCTTTTAACCTTCTTAGAGAACTTATAGAGAGGAGTTGGCCTAGCCTTTAGAAGTTGTATTAATTAGAGAATTTATTTATGTGATTAGGTGCAGGCTAGTGCAGTATTTCAGAGTTCGAGGTTTACCGAGTTACTCGAGGTGAGTCTTCTCACTATACTTTACCTAGGGTGGTAATTAGAGTTATGTGACAGAGTATTTTGTATGCTTTTGCATGATGTGATTTCTATGTGATTTATGTTATGTATGTTACAGAGTTTACAGAGTTAGGACCGGAAGGTCCACAGAGTTAGGGCCAGAGGGCCCACAGAGTTATGGGACTGGAGGGTCCCACTGAGACACATTGACCAGAGGGTCAAACAGAGTTATAGCCTCGAGTGGCTAATATGTGTTGTGTGCGGTATTTTGGGGAACTCACTAAGCATTTATGCTTACAGTGTTTTGTGTTATGTGTTTCAGGTACCAGTAAGGATCGCGGGAAGGCCGACATGATCAGTACACACTATTGGAGTTTTATACATTATGATCTTGGGATGTGTTTTTATGGATTTGATATGTGATACATTGGAATTCGAGAATATTTATGAATGAAATTATATTTTAAAAAGTGAAAAATTGTTTTGAAATTTACGATGTTACAAGTTGGTATCAGAGCCTTGGTTTGAGGGATTCGGGTGCATCTTCGGATGAATCTGAACTCAAACTGAGGAATTGAGAAAGTTTTCATAAAATAAACAAATTTTCTAAAAGAGTAAAAAAAAAGATTTTGAAAAGAGCAGAGCAGAGCAGTGTGTACGATCAGCTAGTGCCTGAACGGTGATTTCCCAAAATACCCTTACATTATGTGTTATAAGATGTGTTATGATATGATATGCATGCTAGAGTAGGCTAGGTATTACTATTAGGACTAGAGTGGTCTGATCTGTGATGCCTTAGCCTAGGAGTTACTGCTACTATGAGATGCTTCGAGAGTAAGTAGGTAGCAGCGAGGAACTTATGAGTGGTTTACTAGAGAGTAGCCTGAGTTTAGTGAGATATGGAGTACTGGTGACGTGGGATCCAAGGAGGAGGACTTAGGGTGAATACTGATGCGGTGTGGACGGTAGTATAGGGCCCATACTACTGAAGACATCGGAGCAGTGCGCACTCTAAGTAAGAATCCTTTGGGTACTAAGAGAGCAAGTAGGGTCGAGTATCGAGTGCGAATATACTCGAGGGAGCCTCTGATTCCTTTTGTGTTGTATTTCAGAGACATCATGGTTGGGACGCGCCATCACCCAGGGGGCAGTGGCACCAGTGGTACCAGTGATGAGGCGATCCGTAGGCTGATTCACGAGGAGGTGGCTTCGGCCATCCGAGTTGAGATACCAGAGATGTTCGGGTCTATCAAGACCACGTTGATCGAGACTTTTGATGAGCGGTACGCTGCTCTCATTGAGGCTGCTGTTGCTGCGGCCACCGCAGCCGTCGCTGCTGCCAAGCCGCAGGGGGGTGACTCGTTTTTGTACCGAGAGTTCAGCAACACAAAGCCACCAGAGTTTGATGGGACGCAGGATCCGATTGCTGCGATGAGATGGGTTTCTGATATTGAGGGATGCTTTTATACGTGTTCTTGTCCGGAGCATCTGAGAGTTCGGTTCGTGCTGAACCAGCTTCGCTTGGGAGCGAAGGACTGGTGGAAGTTTGTGACAGCTCACTACACACCTGCAGAGTCTGCCGCAGTGACCTGGGAGAGGTTCACCGCTATGTTTCATGATGAGTACGTTCCCCCGGTGGAGAGGGAACGTTTGGCCCAGGAGTTTCTGACCCGTAAGCAGGGTACTGAGTCTGTTACTGTGATCACCAGGATGTTCCATGAGAGGGCGATGTTTTGCCCTGAGCACGTGTCTACCGAGCAGGCACGTATGAGTCGGTATCTGAGTATTCTGAGGAGGGACATACGAGAGTTCGTGGCGAACTCGTCATACCGGACATTTGCTGAGCTTCAGGCAAATGCTCGGAAGAGGGAGATAGAGCTAGAGACTCAGGCTAGAGAGGAGGCGGAGTCTCAGGGGAGAGATCGACGACCGACACAGTCCCAGCCGGCAGCCAAGCGGGCCAAGCCCGCCGATTCGAGATCAGGGAACCAGAAGGGCCGCACTTGTGGCAAGTGCGGCAAGAGTCACGAGGGAGTTTGTAGAGCGGGGTCTTGCTACAAGTGTGGCAAGGAGGGGCACATGGCCAAGGATTGCCCCAAGGGGTTTGCAGTTTGTTTTCACTGTAACCAGACCGGACACCGGAAGGCAGAGTGTCCGCAGTTGCGAGGGTCAGCTCAGGGAGCTTCTCAGGGATCTGTCCCTGCTGCCGTGCGAGCTACGGAGAGTCGGCCAGTGAAGGCCGAGGCGCCAAAGGCTCGCGGGAGAGCCTTCCAGTTGACAGCGGAGGAGGTCCGCGCAGCGCCCGATGTCGTGGCTGGTATGTATTCTTTCATCTGCTTATTTTTGGATTGTGGTATTATGCTTATATTGTGTTATGCGTAGGTACATTTCTTGTGTGTTCTGTACCTTCTTTGGTGTTATTTGACTCGGGTGCGAGTCGGTCTTTTGTGTCATTAGCCTTTAGTCAGCACATCAGTACTCGTCGAGAGGCGTTGAGTCGACCTTTGCGAGTTTCCATAGCTGACGAGAGAGCAGTGTATGCCACTGAT
Source organism: Lactuca virosa (assembly GCF_052849685.1). Taxonomy (NCBI): domain Eukaryota; kingdom Viridiplantae; phylum Streptophyta; class Magnoliopsida; order Asterales; family Asteraceae; genus Lactuca; species Lactuca virosa. Next base: position 106,420,877 of record NC_136426.1, on the reverse strand, counting down.
GTGATTCGAGGATGTGTACTCGAGATCTTCGGCATTGAGTTTCCGATTGATTTGGTCCCGATTGCTATGGGAGATGTCTGTGTCATCGTGGGCATGGACTGGTTAAGCAGATTTGGAGCGGTTATCGACTGCGAGCGACAGCTGGTGACCATACGAGACCCTAGTAGGGGAGTTCTTACAGTTTATGGCGTGGGTACCCGTTCTGGGTCGACATTTTGTTCAGCCGAAGAGCGAGGCAGAGTCTACAGCAGGGCTGTAGTGGGTTTGTGGCTTATGTGGTGGATACGAGAGTAGGTGTAGAGAGACCGAGGTCGGTCGATGAGGTCCCGATAGTGCGTGAGTTCCCGGATGTTTTCCCCAAGGAGTTGTCGGGTGTGCCTCCCGAGAGGCAGGTGGAGTCCTGTATCGATTTGGTTCCTGGGGCAGCGCCTATCGCCAAGGCGCCCTATCGCCTTGCACCTCCAGAGATGCAGGAGTTATCCTCGTAGCTTCAGGAGCTGCTGGGGAAGGGGTTTATACGGCCGAGTAGCTCGCCGTGGGGAGCGCCGATCCTTTTTGTCAAGAAAAAGGATGGTTCACACCGGATGTGCATTGGCTACCGGGAGTTGAAACAAGTTAACGGTCAAGAACCGTTACCCATTGCCGAGGATCGATGATCTGTTCGATCAGTTGCAGGGAGCGTCTTGGTTCTCCAAGATTGATCTGAGGTCTGGATATCATCAGATGAGAGTGTGAGATGAGGATATCCAGAAGACGGCGTTCAGGACTCGTTATGGGCATTACGAGTTCATGGTGATGCCCTTCGGGCTCACCAATGCACCAGCAGCATTCATGGATCTCATGAACAGGGTGTGTAGACCGATGCTGGATCGATCGGTGATCGTGTTCATCGATGACATATTGGTGTATTCGAGATCCAGAGAGCAGCATGAGGAGCATTTGAGGGAGATCCTCGGAGTTCTGAGATCGGAGAGGCTTTACGACAAATTCTCCAAGTGTGATTTCTGGTTGCGAGAGGTCCAGTTCCTGGGACATCTCGTTAATAAGAATGGGATATTGGTCGATCCGGCCAAGATTGAGGCGGTAATGAGCTGGGAGGTGCCGAGGACCCCCACCAAGATCAGGAGTTTTCTGGGGTTGGCCGGCTATTATAGGAGATTTATTAAAGATTTCTCTAAGTTCGCCGTGCCTCTCACCAGGTTGACCCGGAAGGGCGTTACTTTTTCGTGGGGTCCTGAGCAGCAGGCCTCGTTTGAGACTCTTCGCCAGAGGTTGTGCGAAGCCCCGGTGTTATCCCTTCCAGAGGGGATGGAGGATTTGGTGGTGTATTGTGACGCATCGATATCAGGGTTGGGTGCAGTGCTTATGCAGAGGGGGCATGTGATAGCATACGCATCGAGGCAGCTGAAGCCTCATGAGACGAGGTATCCCACTCATGACCTGGAGTTGGGGGCTGTGGTGTTCCCTCTCAAGATCTGGCGTCACTATCTGTATGGGGTTCGGTGTACCATATACACGGACCACAAGAGCTTGAAGTATTTGATGGATCAGGCCAACCTAAATATGCGCCAGAGGAGATGGTTGGACGTGGTAAAGGATTACGATTGTGAGATCCTGTACCACCCGGGCAAAGCTAACGTTGTAGCTGATGCCCTGAGCCGTAGGGCGGAGAGTGCCCCGATACGAGATGTTTGCTTGAGATTGACAGTGATGACTCCGGTGCTGGACACCATTCGGGAGGCCCAGGCAGAGGCCGTGAGACCGAAGAACCGCAAGAGGGAGCGGGTGATTGGGCAGGCACCTGAGTTCGTTACCGATAGCCGTGGGCTTATGACCTTTTAGGGTCGGGTTTGGGTGCCGTATACGGGCAGGACGCACATCACTTTGATGGAGGAGGCGCACAGATCGAGGTTCTCGATCCATCCCGGGGCCACTAAGATGTATTTGGACCTGAAGAAAGATTATTGGTGGCCCTGTATGAAGAGGGATGTCGCGTGGTTTGTGGAGAGGTGCTTGACCTGTCGCAAGGTTAAGGCCGAGCACCAGCGTCCGCATGGCAAGTTGCAGCCGCTTGATATTCCCCAGTGGAAGTGGGAACATATTTCCATGGATTTCATCACCAAATTGTCGAGGACCGCGAGGGGTGTCGATGCAATTTGGGTGATCGTCGATCGGCTGACGAAGAGCGCGTATTTTCTTGCCATCAGTGAGAGCTCTTCTGCTGAGAGGTTGGCAGAGTCGTATGTGCGGGAGGTGGTATCGCGTCATGGAGTACCGATCTCGATTGTGTCAGATTGAGATGTACGTTTCACTTCCAGGTTCTGGAAGAAGTTCCACGAGGAGTTGGGTACGAGATTGCATTTCAGTACTGCCTACCACCCCCAGACGGACAGACAAAATGAGCGGACGATTCAAACGCTTGAGGACATGCTCCGAGCATGTGTGTTAGACTTCGGAGGAAGTTGGGACACGTATCTGCCGTTGGCTGAGTTTTCCTATAACAACAGCCAGCATTCGAGTATTGGTATGCCTCCCTTCGAGTTGTTGTATGGGAGGAGGTGTCGGACTCCCATTTGCTGGGGAGAGGTAGGGCAGCATGTGATGGGTAGCACTGAGATAGTGCTTCGGACGACAGAGCAGATACAACAGGTTAGACAGAGGTTACTGACGGCCCAGAGTCGTCAGAAGAGTTACGCGGATAGGCGACGATCCGATCTTGAGTTCCAGGTGGGAGATTTCGTACTCCTGAAGGTATCTCCTTGGAAAGGAGTGATCCGATTCAGGAAGAGGGGCAAGCTGGGGACCCGGTATATCGGTCCGTTCAGGGTGACCGCGAGGGTGGGCAGGGTAGCATATCGGTTGGAGCTGCCTGCAGAGTTGAGCCAGATTCATGATACCTTCCACGTGTCTCAGTTGAGGAAGTGTATAGTCGATGAGTCGGCAGTGGTGCCACTGGAGGATATTTAGGTGGATGCGAGCCTGAATTATGCGGAGAGGCCAATCGCGATTCGGGATCGGAAGATCAAGGTTCTGAGGAACAAGGAGGTGTCATTGGTGCAGGTCCAGTGGCAACATCGGAAGGGGTCCGAGCTGACCTGGGAGCTGGAGTCGGAGATGCGGGAGCAGCATCCAGAGTTGTTTGCCGAGCAGGACTTCGAGGGCGAAGTGTGATTCTAGTGGGGGAGAATTGTAACATCCGAATACCCAGGTATCTTATTTTAAGTATTTTGTTGAATTTTAGAAAGGGACTCGGCGAGTAGGCGCTCAGACTCGCCGAGTGGAATCGTGCTTCTGCCAGCCTGGATCTAATGAAGGGACTCGGCGAGTCCATGCGTGGACTCGACGAGTCCGTGCTGTTTAATGAAGCCCTAATTTTCGGGCTTATGCCCTATTTAAAGGCCCTTATGGCCGTCATTTGAGGCCACCTTGATCCAGAGAAACCCTAGAGAGAGTGAGGAAGGCTTGAGTGCAAGAAAGGGCTTATAATCTTCATTTTGGGGTGATTTTTGCTAGAGAAATAAGAGAGGATCCATCTAGAACGTGAAGGGAGCTTGGATTGGAGCTAATCATCTTGAGATATTGTCTCTGGAGGTATAATCCCTTCTATTTCGTATTGATATGATATATTTCATGATTTTAGGGTTTTTACCTCCCTTTTTTATAAGATCTAGTGAGTATGAGGTCCCCTTTGTGTTGATGATATCAGATCTGGACCTTGAGAGGTCCATAGAGTCACTACCTTCTAGCTTTTTGCAAGCAAATAAGCAATTGGAGACTAGGATGCCATTTCTAGTGATATTTCTCCATTTGAGGCTTGATATGGGTTGCATGCACGTAAAGGTTGCACCTTTATGTGACTTTTGAATGTTAGAAGGATGGATCTACTGTTTGGTGAAGCATATCTAACCTCAAGATATCTTTTGAGAGTTTTCATGGGAGGAACTCGCCGAGTCCATAAGGGACTCGACGAGTCGAGTCGGGTTGCCCCGTGACTCGCGATCTGTAACGACCCGGGGAGTATAGGGTTGACTCAGTGAGTCAAGTGAGGACCAGGGACGAGGAGGCAGGCATGTACTCGCCGAGTCACTCTAGTGCACTCGACGAGTCTGGTCAATGTTGACTGTTGACTTCTGTTGACTTTTAGGGATTAGTCAGTGTTTGGACTTATGAGCCATTAGAGGGGCAGAATGGTCTTTTAACCTTCTTAGAGAACTTATAGAGAGGAGTTGGCCTAGCCTTTAGAAGTTGTATTAATTAGAGAATTTATTTATGTGATTAGGTGAAGGCTAGTGCAGTATTTCAGAGTTCGAGGTTTACCGAGTTACTCGAGGTGAGTCTTGTCACTATACTTTACCTACGGTGGTAATTAGAGTTATGTGACAGAGTATTTTGTATGCTTTTGCATGATGTGATTTCTATGTGATTTATGCTATGTATGTTACAGAGTTTACAGAGTTAGGACCGGAAGGTCCACAGAGTTAGGGCCAGAGGGCCCACAGAGTTATGGGACTGGAGGGTCCCACTGAGACACATTGACGAGAGGGTCAAACATAGTTATAGCCTCGAGTGGCTAATATGTGTTGTGTGTGGTATTTTGGGGAACTCACTAAGCATTTACGCTTACAGTGTTTTGTGTTATCTGTTTCAGGTACCCGTGAGGATCGCGGGAAGGCGCCGGCATGATCAGTACACACTGTTGGAGTTTTATACATTATGATCTTGGGATGTGTTTTTATGGATTTGATATGTGATACGTTGGAATTCGAGAATATTTATGAATGAAATTATATTTTAAAAAGTGAAAAATTGTTTTGAAATTTACGATGTTACAGTAACGCCCCAATTTTCAGGTATTGTTTAAATAAGGTTTTTGGGTTAAGCTCTACTCGACGAGTTGGTTGACCTACTCGTCGAGTAGCAGCGGGGCAGGATCGCGTGTTAAGTGACCTACTCGACGAGTCCATATTGGGACTCGACGAGTAGGAGCTGGCAGATGAAACCCTAAATCTCGGGGTTTGCACCCCTATTTAAAGGAACCTCAGCCTCCTTTGGCCTCTTTACAGTCTTTGAGATCCCCTTAAAACCCTGATACGTGTGTGTGTGTGCCCATTGTGTGATTGAAGCTTAAAAAGAGAATCTTTGGAGGGAGAAGGCTTAGAGGAGAAGGAGATTGGAGCAAGTAGAGTGTGGAAATCAACTCTTATCTCAGTTATCATCTTCGGGAGGTAACCAAATCACCTTTTTCTTGTGAATCTCTTTTATTGGTTGAGTTTTAGGGTTTTTGGTGAGACATTAAGTTGGAAAGATGAGCTATGGGCTAGATCTGAGATTGTAACTTCAGATCTGGACCCTCCTTGGATTCTATAAGCATAAAGTTACAGTCTTGGTCATGATTGAGGTCCCTTTTGAGCATAAAGTTCCATTAAGAACTTAAAATAGGCATTTAGAGCCTTTATAGCCATGCATGCACGTAAAGTTTGCAACTTTACGTGATAAGCATGCCCTAGAAGCCTGGATCTGTGATTTGGAGCCGCTGCATGGCTCAAAACAAGTCTGTATGGAAAAGGGACTGAATGGACTCGGCGAGTCGCAAGGTTGACTCGGCGAGTCACATGAAGATGGTCGTGGACTCGACGAGTTGGATTAACAACTCGGCGAGTCCGATGAAGATTACCATAAGACTCGACGAGTTGAAGAACAACTCGGCGAGTCGGATGAGTTTTCCCTAGGATATGTATGCGTGTGTATCCGTCGAGTTGCAAGGAGGGAACTCGACGGGTGTCCTTAAAGTTTGAACGAGAATCGAAGCAACTCGACGAGTCACCCCGATGACTCGGCGAGTTGGATTGTGCTTCAAGGAACTCGGCGAGTAGCTGAGGGTACTCGGCGAGTTGGGGTCAACATGGACTGTTGACCTTGACTGAGGACTTTGACTTTGACCACGGGTTGACTGGTGGGTTATGGAGTACCTTATAGAGTTAAGGACTTATGAGTATATTGTACTATGGTCATAGGTGGTGGAGCCTGTGTCAAGTGATCCGAGAGTTGGAGTTTACCTTTCGAGTCGACATCTGCGAGGTGAGTTATCCTCACTATATCGATAGGGTCTACGGCACCAAGGTCGGCGCTTTAGTTGTTATTGTTATGGTATGCTACATATGGATTTGATCTGCTAGATCGGAATCAGGGTAGACAGTATGTTATGCTTTTATGATCCGTAAGGATTGGTATGTTAGTGACCTGCTAGGTCGGTACTCTCGTTACGAAAGGATTCTATGATTGATGATCAGTGTGACAGATATGTTTGATGTTTGTATATGTCAGTATGTGATCGTTATGCGAACATGGTTATTTACTTGTTGGTTGGGTTGATGCGGTCCTGCTTTGTGCTGAAGGCCAACATACCCTATGAGCGGTCCGGGGAGACTGTAGGCCCACGAGGCGGACCAGTCATGCCGAAGGCTCGGGATGGATTCAGATAGACTGTAGGCCCAGTAGGGCGGTCCAGTCAGGCCGATGGCCCAGTATGCATGTTGATTTATTGATTGACTGATTGTTGTTGACATGGTATTGTCAGTGTGGTATTGGTATTTTGGGGGTAGCTCACTAAGCCCTCGGGCTTACAGTTTTCAGTTTATTGTTTCAGGTACTTCAGGAGATCGTGGCAAGGCGAAGGCGTGACCGTACCGCTCCTCATCCTTATGTTATGATCTGTTTATGGGACACTCTGATGGATATTGATTTGAAAACATTTTTGTAAACAATACTATTTGACTTTTATTTATGGTTGAAAAGTTTAAATTTGGCGTAAAATTTTTGGATGTTATAAGTTGGTATCAGAGCCTTGGTTTGAGTGAATTGGAGGAACACTCGTGTGAATCCAGTCTCAAATCAAGGGGATTTTCGGAAGGAAAGTTTTAAAAATGGTTTTCAAAATAAAGGATGGAGGATGTAGAGGGTACGATCAGCCGGAGCCTGTAAGTAAACCCCAAAATATCATACAGTTATTTGATATTCTGATATGTTAGAACAGTATGCTAGTGCTAGGCTAGGGATCTTCAGGAATCGCATGATAGAGTTGCCTAATTATATGATACCTATTAGCCTAGGGTTTCTTGCATATGGAATTGACATCATAACTGTAGATGTTTAGTATATGCATCATGGCTGTGTATAGTCAAGATCTTATAGCCTGAGAATGTCTGATTCGACCTTAGGTTAGGATGGGATATTCGAAAGTCTATCGGGTCCAGCGTTATGTGCGGCTAGGATACACTAGCGCTGCAGTGGCTGATGGAAGTTCCATGGAGGTGTGAGTTGTGCAGAGCTGTGGGATCAGTTGTGAGATAGGCGGTGTCCCCTAGTATTGAGGGTTGAGCGCATATTATGTTGAGTATAGTGTTAGGGCGTTGTGGTGATACTTGAGACAACTATGGGTAGGTGTGGAAGGTAGTATGGGCCCGTACTACTGAAAGCACAGGACCCATACGCGTAGCAAGGAAGTCACAACCCCTAGGATTTGTGGGTTTTGGTCTCCCGATATTATGTTATTTATCTGATGTCTTGAATGTACCTTTCAATATGGTGGCGACGAGACGTTTTGCTGCTGGGTCTGGATCGGGATCTGGATCAGGGTCAGGGTCGGGTAACGGAGGGCCAGAGGTGCCGGTAGCACCTGAGCCCGTGGTGCAGATGGGGACTGAGGAGCTGGATGCCAGGATCCGGGAGATTTTGCACGATGAGGTCGCTGCGGCTTTCCGAGCGCAGCTACCAGAGATGTTTGCGTCGATCAAGACCGCGATGGTCGAGTATTTTGATGAGCGATATGCAGCTCTGGCGGAGACAGCAGCCGCTGCAGCCACTTCGGCTGTAACTGCGACAGGGGTTGGAGGAGGAGCCGGCAGGGCCTTCCAGTACCGGGACTTCGATAATATGAAGCCCCCGACATTTGATGGTACTCAGGATGCGATCAGAGCTATGCGGTGGTTGTTTGACATGGAGGGCTGTTTCTTCACGTGCTCATGTCCTACTGACCAGAAGGTCAGGTGTGCTCTGAACCTGCTTAGGCTCGGGGCAAAGGACTGGTGGAGATTGACGACAGGTTCATATTCTGATGATCAGCGGGCTGCTGTTACTTGGGAGCAGTTACGGGATATGTTTCGCACCCGCTACGTTCTGCGCGTGGAACGGGAGCGGCGTGCTCAGGAGTTTTTGACATTGAGACAGTATGGGGAGTCTGTGATGGAGATTACCCGAATGTTCACTGAAAGGGCTATGTTTTGCCCGGAGTTTGCGTCGGAGCAGTCTCAGATGACTCGTTATCTGAGTATGCTCAAGACGGATATACGATAGTTTGTGGCTACACAGCGTTGTGAGACCCTCCTGGATCTACAGGAAGCCGCGAGGCGGCGTGAGTTGGAGATAGAGCTGCAGCTGAAAGAGCAACATCAGGCACCGGCACAGTCTCAGCCGGCGCCTAAGCGGTCTAAGACCGCTGATGCACGGTCTGGGGGTCAGCAGAGTCGTACTTGTGGAAAGTGTGGCAGGGTTCACTCGGGAGTTTGTAGAGCAAGAGGTGGGTTCCACAGATGTGGCAAGGAGGGGCACTATGCCAGGGACTGCCGACAGTCCGCCTCTCCAGCAGATATGCGGATTTGTTACCATTGTCATCAGGTTGGTCATGTGAAGACCAATTGTCCGCAGCTCGTCGCCAAGTCGGCACAGGGTCCCGCGCCAGCCACTGTGAGGATTGGAGATGGGAGGCCAGTCAGAGTGGAGCCTCCGAAGGCTCAGGGTCGCGCCTTCCAGCTCACGGCCGAGGAGGCCAAGGCAGCACCGGATGTGGTTGCTGGTACGTTTCTATTCTCTGTCTCAGTTATTGTATTGGTGTTATGCTTATTGATTGTACCTGTGGTTAGGTACGTTTTAGTGAATTCTTTGCCCGCTTTGGTATTATTTGACTCAGGGGCGAGTCGGTCGTTTGTATCTCGGACCTTCTCTGGAAGGTTCAGTGTGCCGATAGATGATCTTGAGTGTCTGTTGCGAGTTTCGATCGCCAACGAGCACGGGGTTTCTGCTTCCTCGGTCTACCGGGGATGCGAGTTGGAGATTTTCGGGGTGTCCTTCCTGATAGAGTTGATTCCTATCCCCATGGGGGATGTATGCGTGATTGTAGGGATGGATTGGCTTAGCCGTTTCGGCGCCATGATCGACTGTGAGGGACAGCGGGTGGTGGTTCGAACCCCAAGTGGGGGAGAACTGGTAGTATATGGTGAGGGCACCAGGTTGGAATCAGGGCTTTGTTCGGCAGCCAGGGCTCGACAGTACATACAGCACGGGTGTGCCGGTTATTTGGCGTATGTGGTAGATACGCGGACTAGGGATCAGCCCTCGGTTTCGGAGGTCCCAGTAGTTAGAGAGTTTGCTGACGTGTTTCCGGAGGAGTTTCCCGGAGTGCCTCCGGAGAGGCAGGTCGAGTTTAGGATTGATCTAGTGCCGGGTGCGGCCCCTATCGCTAAGGCGCCGTACCGACTGGCACCGCCATAGATGCAGAAGTTGTCATCTCAGTTGCAGGAGCTGCTGGGCAAGCAGTTTATTCGTCCGAGTAGTTCACCCTGGGGAGCACCGATCCTCTTCGTCAGGAAGAAGGACGGTTCGTACAGGATGTGCATTGACTATAGGGAGCTGAACAAGTTATCGGTGAAGAACCGTTATCCGCTTCCAAGGATAGACGATCTTTTCGATCAGTTGCAGGGTGCATCTTGGTTTTCCAAGATTGATTTGAGATCAGGATACCACCAGATCAGGGTGAGGGAGGAAGACGTGGAGAAGACCGCGTTTCAGACTTGTTATGGTCATTACGAGTTTGTGGTGATGCCGTTTGGGCTCACCAACGCGCCAGCAGTGTTCATGGATCTGATGAACCGAGTCTGCAGACCGATGCTCGATCACTCGGTCATTGTGTTCATAAATGATATCTTGGTATATTCCAAGACCCGAGAGCAACACGCGGAGCACCTCAGGGAGCTGCTGGAGGTACTGCGACGAGAACGACTGTATGCCAAGTTCTCGAAGTGCGAGTTTTGGTTACGAGAGTTTCAGTTCCTCGGACATCTCGTTAACCAGGAGGGGATTTTGGTCGATCCAGCCAAGGTGGAGGCGGTTATGCAGTGGGAGACTCCGAGATCTCCCTCAGACATCAGGAGTTTCTTGGGTTTAGCAGGGTATTATCGGAGATTCATTCGTGATTTCTCCAAGATTGCCATACCCCTCACTCGTCTAACGAGGAAGGGGGTGGATTTCCAATGGGGCCCGGAGCAGCAGAGGGCGTTTGAGACCCTCCGGCAGTGTTTATGCGAGGCGCCGGTGTTGACACTCCCCGAGGGAGTGGAGGATTTTGTGGTATTTTGTGATGCGCCCATCACAGGCTTAGGGGCAGTTCTCATGCAGAGGGGACGAGTGATAGCTTATGCATCGCGGCAGCTAAAGCCGCATGAGACGAGATACCCCACGCACGATCTTGAGTTGGGAGCAGTGGTCTTCGCTCTCAAGATTTGGAGGCATTATCTGTACGGGGTCCGTTGTACCATATACACGGATCACAAGAGTTTGAGACACATTATGGATCAGCCAAACCTGAATATGAGGCAGCGCAGGTGGCTGGATGTAGTCAAGGACTATGATTGTGAGATCCTTTACCATTCTGGTAAAGCGAACCTGGTTGCGGATGCTCTGAGCCGCAAGTCAGTTGGGTCCTCGACCCCAGCCCGGTGTATGAGGATAGCGGTGGATTTCCCGCTGGTGGGTTTGGTCAGGGATGCTCAGATTGAGGGTATGAGACCGGAAAACTGGAAGTTGGAGAAGATTAAGGGCAAAAGCGCCCGGTTTGTTCAGGATAGCCGTAGATTGTTGACCTGTTACGGTCGGGTTTGGGTTCCAATGTTCGGAGGAGTCCGGCAGACAGTGATGGAGGAGGCTCATAAGTCTCGTTTTTCTATTCACCCGGGAGCCACCAAAATGTACCGTGATTTGAGTTCGAGTTATTGGTGGTCTGGCATGAAGTGAGATATCGCTTGGTTTGTTGAGAGGTGCTTGACCTGTAGGATGGTCAAGGCCGAGCACCAGAGGCCGCATGGTAAGCTGCAGCCTCTGGAGATTCCCATGTGGAAATGGGAACGGATCGTGATGGATTTCATCATGAAGTTGCCATAGACGGCAAAGGGGTTTGATGCTATATAAGTCATCGTGGATCGATTGACCAAGAGTGCCCATTTCCTAGCCATACGGGAGAGTTCGTCGGCACAGAAGTTGGTCGACTTGTACGTCCGCGAGATTGTCTCTCGCCATGGGGTTCCAGTTTCCATTGTTTCCGATTGGGATGTCCGATTTACTTCCCGTTTTTGGCAGAAGTTCCACGAGGAACTGGGTACGAGACTGCATTTTAGTACGACGTGCCATCCGCAAACTGATGGGCAGAGTGAGCGGACCATCCAGACCCTCGAGGATATGTTGAGGGCGTGCGTCATTGATTTAGGTGGGAGTTGGGATTCCCACCTACCGCTCGTAGAGTTCGCCTACAACAACAGCTATCATTCCAGTATTGGCGCCCCGCCTTTCGAGCTGTTGTATGGGCGGAAGTGTAGGACCCCAGTCTGTTGGGGGGAGGTTGGGCACAAAGTGATGGGTCGGACAGAGGTATTTCTGCAAACTACCGAGATGATACAGCAGATTAGACAGGGACTGCAAACCGCTCAGAGTCGGCAGAAAAGTTATACCGACCGAAGCCGATCTAAGCTGGAGTTTCAGGTGGGTGACATGGTTCTCCTGAAGGTATCACCCTGGAAGGGAGTGATCCGCTTCAGGAAGAGGGGAAAATTGGGTCCCCGCTACATCGGGCCGTTCAGGATTGTTGCCAGGGCTGGAAGGGTGGCTTATAGGCTAGAGCTTCCGGAGGAACTTAGCCGGATCCACAGCACATTTCATGTTTCGCAATTGCGGAAATGCATCATGGACCAGGAGGCAGTGGTATCGTTGGATGACATTCAGGTCGATGAGCGCCTGAACTATGTGGAGAGGCCTGTGGCTATTTTGGAAAGGAAGAAGAAAATTCTACGGAACAAGGAAATACCTTTAGTAAAGGTACAGTGGGAACATCGGAGGGGATCCGAGTGGACATGGGAGTCGGAGGCGGAGATGCGCGAGCATTACCCGGCATTGCTTATTCCAACGGACTTCGAGGACGAAGTCTAGTTCAAGTGGGGGAGAGTTGTAACGCCCCGATTTTCAGGTATTGTTTAAAGAAGGTTTTTGGGTTAAGCTCTACTCGACGAGTTGGTTGACCTACTCGTCGAGTAGCAGCGGGGCAGGATCGCGTGTTAAGTGACCTACTCGACGAGTCCATATTGGGACTCGGCGAGTAGGAGCTGGCAGATGAAACCCTAAATCCCGGGGTTTGCACCCCTATTTAAAGGAACCTCAGCCTCCTTTGGCCTCTTTACAGTCTTTGAGAGCCCCTTAAAACCCTAATACGTGTGTGTGTGTGTGCCCATTGTGTGATTGAAGCTTGAAAAGAGAATCTTTCGTAGAGCATCGAGAATAGTTGAGTAGTGGTGATGAAGTCAGGTGAGATCACAGACGAATCCATAGCAAGCTGTAACAGTGAACAAAATCTCCCTTTTGAAATCGAAGCCTTGTGAGAGAAGATTTGGAAGTAGATCCTCTCCTTGTTCTTGTCATGTGATGCAGTAGTGTAGACATGCGATAGGAGTGACATTGGGACGGATTCCACCTGTGTTAGGGCGAGAACTAGAGGAGAATACTTCAAGCATTCAACCACTTGTAACATGTAGGAATCGTACAGAAAAGGGTTGAGTTGAATGATCAGGTTCTGGTTTGGCTTGATCGAGAGCAATGAAGACGAAGCAGTTTGATCTTGAACAGATGAGGAAGTCGCCATTGTTGAGTTAAGGAAGAAGATGAAAATATCAAATCGCCTTGTATTTTGAAAGAATTTGTTGCTGGTAAAAGACAAATAAGATTAGAAACCCTTTATATACCATTGCCAGGAGAGAGAAATAATATTCATGATAATGACGCGGTCACTGAAACGTCGCCTGAAAAAGCGCGATGTGACAGGTTGGTTTCTCCTAGGTGTACGTCAGCACACGTGGGATTAGGAACCGTTCAAATTCACGCGCTCAACATCTTATCCATAGTTCGTCGTTTGAAATCCATCTTCGCTCCAAAAATTGGGATAAACATTGTTGCTCAGTCAGAATGTTGGAAAATCACATAGAATTTTCGTGCAATAGTGTGACAAAAGATAAAGAAATAAAGAAAAATGTGTATAGGATGTGAGTGATGTCTATTTGAAGACATAAAGCAGATGATTCCGGGCAAGAATCGCTTCCTTCAAAGTCAAGAGAGACTTAAAGTGCTTGCGTGGTTTCCCGAGAAAATACGATCGAGTGCTTGTAAAGAACCGAAAGGCTTCTTTTAATTAATAGGCTAAGGGTGGCTTATCTTCAACCGAACGTCAATTCTTAACATAAGACCGAACGTTGGATGAAGTACTTGTGAGACCGATGTGGTCTGTTGAACAAGTAGGTTGGATATATTTTGCTGTAACTAAAGATATTATTGAAATCTCAAAAACACAAACAAACTGGATCTTTATGGGAAGAAATGCCTTGGTGTTAGACAATTTCATAAAAGACCACTCAGAAAATAAAATGAGATTTCATCAGGTAACAAGTAAGATCTTGAATATAAAGATTCACCGTCAAGTCATTGTTGGTGTTGGATTTTGGGTTTCACTTAGCACGTGGTGTACGTATCTAAGATCATAAACACATATATTATGTAACCATAAACCTCAGTGGTTAAAGTTGAGAGTCTCAAGGGTTACAGTGATGAACCGAAAGTAGATGGAGAATGTAAGGAAGGTGGTTAAAAACCGAAAGTACCTCTGCTATATAAATGTGACAAAGCAGAAACTCTTAACTCATTTGAGAAGAGAAAGGTAACTCTTGACTTGAGTGGATTTTAACAGCCTGATTGGGAAGAAACGATAGGTATTGATCGAATCATTAAGGCCTAGCTCTTAGTCGTAGAGGCTTCGGTCGACATGCAGCAGCATGCTTCTAGGGACTCTTAACTAGTTCAGATGTAAAGAATCATACCTGCCTTAGCTCCAAATTATGTTGCACTGAAGTATATGGGACCTAAGTAAGAGAACAAGCATATAAACACACCACACAAACAAAACAATCAAACCAAACAAAACAAAAAAACTTTTTAGAAAAATATTTTTGGAGTTTTGAAATTTTCTGAAAAATAATAAAAATAGAAAGATAAAAGAAAAAATATTTTTGGATTTTGGAAGTTTTGAAATTTTCTGAAAAATAATAAAAACAGAAAAACAAACAAAAAGAAATTAACACAAAACACTCTTAAAAAAAAAAAAAAATTGAAAGAGAAAATAGAGTATGAAAATAGACTGAAAAGAATAAACAATATGTACAACCGAAACCAGATCTTAAAAGAATGAAGTGAAATAAGTCGAGCGTTCGGTTCATTTCGGTTCCTTAAAATTCCGGAGCCGAAATAGACCGAGCGTTCTGTTCATTTTGGTTCCCGAAAATTATGGAGCCGAAATAGACCGAGCGTTCGGTTCATTTAGGTTCCCGAAAATTTCGGAACCGAAATAGACCGAGCGGTCGCTCCATTTCGCTTGTCTAATTTTTAGAGAGAGATTTGAGGATTCGGTACCGACTCTGCTTCCATCATTCCCAAACCTTGTAAAATTTTATTGAAGCTTGCTTCTGGTAAGGCTTTAGTGAAAATGTCAGCCAATTGATCAGAGGACCGAACGAAATGTACTTCCACGTTCCCATCTTCCACATGGTCCTTGATGAAATGGTATCTCAATGCAATATGTTTTGTCTTTGAGTGTTGCACTGGATTGTGGCATATTCTTATCGCATTTTCTGAGTTACAACAGAGAGGTATTTTCTTCATACTTAGCTCATAGTCTCTTAGTTGGCTTTGTATCCATATTACTTGAGAGGTACAGGATGCTGCAACTATGTACTCAGCTTCGGCTGTTGAAAGTGACACACAGGTTTACTTCTTGGACTGCCAGCTAACAAGTTTCCCGTCAAGGAATTGGCATCCACCAGTTGTGCTCTTTCGGTCCAGACCACATCCTCCAAGATCGGCGTCAGAAAAGGCTTGAACAAAAAATCCAGATCTTGCAGGGTACCAAAGACCGAGAGAAGAGGTTCGCTTCAGATAACGAAAAATGTTTTTCACAGCCACCATGTGAGGTTCTCTTGGATTTGCTTGAAACCTGGCACAATAACAAATAGAAAACATAATGTCTGGTCTACTAGCTGTTAGATACATAAGAGACCCTATCATTTGACGAGAGAGTGTTACGTCAACAACAGGTTTTTCCAAAGACGGTGTTAACTTTGTGCCAAACGCCATAGGAACCTTCACTTTCGAATCTCCCGTCATACCGAATTTTGCCAGCAAGTTCTTCGTGTAGGCCTCTTGGTTGATAAAAATACCTTCTGGTTCCTGTCTTATATTCAAACCAAGGAAAAAATTAATCGGACCCATTGCGCTCATTTCAAATTTAGTCTCCATCAACTTCCTGAATTCAGCCGTTAAGCTAGGATTCGTGGAGCCGAAGATGATGTCATCGACATAAATCTGAACTATCATTAGATGTTCGCCTTCTTTCTTTCGGAAGAAGGTTGGGTCAACCGAACCTTGCTTGAATTTTGACATTTTAAGAAAGCGAGTTAAAGTTTCATACCAGGCCCTCGGTGCTTGCTTTAGACCATATACAGCTTTATCTAACACATAGCAATGATCAGGGTATTTCTCGTTCACGAACCCAGGTGGTTGCTCAACATACACCGTTTCTTCTAGTACTCCATTCAAGAAAGCACACTTCACATCCATTTGGAAAACTTCGAAGTTTTTATGAGCAGCATATGCCAGAAAAATTCTAACTGATTCCAACCTTGCTACTGGAGCGAAGGTCTCCTCATAATCTATTCCTTCTTCTTGGCAATATCGTTTCACCACCAATCGAGCCTTATTGCGTATGACGTTCCCCTCTTTGTCCAACTTATTTCTGAGACCCATTTTAAGCCGACCACCGAAGCATCCTTTGGAGTGGGAATCAATCTCCAAACTCGATTACGTTCAAACTCATGGAGTTCATCTTGCATAGCTTGTACCCAATCAGCGTGATCAAGTGCAGCATTAACCGTCTTCGGTTCGACTTTGGATATAAACGAATTAAACATACAGAATTCAACCTTAGAGAATAATGCAGTTTGTTTCGCTTTCAATTCAGAACGTGTTAGAACTTTCTCAGATGATTCACCAATTATTTGTTCTTTTGGATGGTCCTTAGTCCATTTCGTTAGAGGAGGGTAATTAGGGTCATAATCTGGATCCAACTCTGCGTTTTCTTCTTCTTCAAGTTCTGATTGATCACCTTCGTCAGTTGTGTTCTCTTTCTCCCCCTCAAATGGCGAAGTGTAACCCTTGTCAGTTTCAGAGTTTTCATCATCTGTGGGAGTTGGTTTCTCCCCCTCGATTGGACTATCATTGGGTGGTGTTGGAGTTGGATTCTCCCCCTCAACTGGACCTTTACGGATTGGGGATGGAGTTGGGTTCTCCCCCTCGAAAGATATTTCGGCTGTCTTTGGTGCAGATGAACCCTCCCCCTTGAACGTTGAGCTGTTGTTTGGAGGGTCAGTAGAGGGTTTACCACCAGTCGGTTTATGAGGTTCATTTTCCATTTCTTTTGCAGCTTCATCTATGATCTTTTTGAGATTGTCGATTTTGTTGTCTGCTGCTTTCGCCTCTGAATGTGCCGCCTTCTCTGGTTCGTCAAATAGCCTTATGTATTCTTCAAACAGGTTGGATATTGGAACCGAGACTTGTCCTGATTCAGGAAATATTTCCCCCAAGGCACTTTCTCTTCTTTGAACTTTCTTCATGTAGTTATCATCAAAGGTTACATAGTATGTTTCTTTAATTCGTTTAGAACGTTTGTTCAAAACTCTGTATGCCTTTGAAGTGAGTGAATAACCAAGAAAATTCCCTCATCGGCTTTGACATCAAACTTGTTTCGGTTCTCTTTGGAATTAAAGATGAAACACCTTGAACCGAACACGGGGAAAAATTTGACGTTGGGCTTTTGATTGTTCAGAATCTCATATGGAGTGATTGAGAAACGTTTGTTGAGCAAGGATCTATTCTGAGTATAGCACGCAGTTGCAACTACATCAGCCCAGAAGTATAGCGGAAGAGAAGCGAAGCTTAGCATGGTTCTGGCTGCCTCACATAAAGAACGGTTCCGTCTTTCAACAATCCCATTCTGTTGTGGTGTATAAGGAGCCGAAAAGTTGTGAGAAATTCCTTTTTCAGCCAGAAAATCCTCGAAATCTTTACTCTTGAATTCAATCCTATTATCGCTTCTGATGTTCCTCACCAGCTTTCGCAGCTGCACTTCCATTTGCTTGATGAACATCTTCAACTTGGGAGTTGCGTCTGATTTCTGTTTAAGAAAGAAAACCCAGGTGAAGCCTGAAAAATCATCTACTATGACAAGAATGAACTTACTACCACCGAAGCTTTCGATAGCCGAAGGTCCACATAAGTCAATGTGCAGAAGTTCAAGAGCTTCAACAATCTTTGTATTGATTCGTGTAGGATGGCTCTTTCTGCTTTGTTTGCCCATTTCACACGCTGCACACAAATGTTCCTTATCAAACTTGAGAAGAGGAAGACCTTGAACGTGATCACCAAGCACCAACTTATTAATGTCTTTGAAGTTTAGGTGCGATAGACGTCGATGCCATAACCAACTTTCATCAGTGTTCGCCTTTGACAGCAGGCATATTGCTGGTTTTCCTCGAATTGGATTGAGATTTAAAGGATACATCTCTCCCTTGCGTTCAGACTTCAACAGAACCTTTTTAGTTTGCTTCTCAATTATTTCTGAGCCCTCATCATCGAATGAAACCTTCAAACATGTTCCCACAACTAATTGTGATACACTGATGAGGTTATGCTGCAACCCTTCCACATAAGCTACTTTACGAATCGAGAAGCCTCCGTTGGTTATCATTCCATATCCTTTGATTGTGCCATAAGAGTTATTGCCATACTTCACACATCCACCATCTTTTAGGGACCGAAACTCCCTCAGCTCTTCCTTCCTTCCTGTCATGTGACGCGAGCAGCCACTGTCTATATACCATTCGTCATCGAACTGCTCGTCACTAATCACCTGCAAATTCAAGCAGATTTAGGAACCCAAAGTTTCTTGGGCCCTGGTGAGTCTTTCAAAGAAAAAGGAATTGCAGTAGAAATATCAATCAAATAAGTTCTTTTTATTAGTGTAGATTGATCTTTTCTTTTGATGGTATACACCTTGATTTTGGTTTTATCTTGTTTAAATTTTGGTGTATTTGATGGTGTGTTGTTAGATGGTTTTGGAATTTTCTTTTGAATCCTAGGGTTAGCTGACTTTTTCTTGTTATTGAAATCAGAATCTGAATCAAGCTTTCCCTTTCCTTTGATGTCCTTCACTGAATTCGATTTTCTTTGGGAGTTGGAAGGACCGAAACTAGACTTGGGACCGAAACTAGACGTTCGGTTGTTAGCCTTGACGTTGGGACCGAAGCTAGACGTTCGGTTCTGTGCGCTAGTTTTAGAACCAAAAGTAGACATTCGGTTCTGAGCTTTGGAATAGTAGGAGCTTGGACTAAAATTCTCTTTTTCTTTTAGCTTTTCCTTTCCTTTACCAATTGATTCTTTCTTAGGAGGTACGTAGTTGGGATTTTGAGATTGCCAATAACGTTTTCGCTCATTCAGATTTTTCATGTATCTTTGATTTCTTTGGCGTTTCTGTTCAGCTAACTCCTTCTGAGATTTGTGGATATTGAAGCTAGCCTTTGGCTTTTCCTTTTGAGTTTCGGTTGTCTTAGTAGGAACATTCGGTGTTCTCTTTGGTTCTTCAGGGATCTCTTTTGTTCCACTTGTGCTTGGTTTGTCGAAACTCGAGGGTTTGTTGATAGGTTCAGCAACATATCTTCCTTTTACCCTCCATGAGGTTTGCTCAGATAAGTCGATGGTTTCATCTACGTTATCAATAGGGGCTGAACATAAATAATCGTCGCACCCTTCAGCATTGTCTTTGTCAACCAAGATTTTCAATTCTGATGTTTGTTTTGCAGTGACCCCTGTAACAGCATATACCTGATTCGGTACAGTTTGAACCTTATGATAAACCATTGCTTTCTCTTTGAGTTTCTGTGGCTTGTCCTTTGACAGGCGAGCGTATTCAACCGAATTTTCATAAATGAGGGGTTTCTCATTCTCGGTTTCGCTCTTCATAAACTCAGAGCAATCAACCATGTCTTCTACTGAGATTTCGCTCATCTCACTTTCCTCATCAAATTCAAACATATTTTCTATGTTCATTTTATGTTCTGAAATTAATTTGGCGTTAGACGAGTCAAATGATTGAATGGTCTCGGACTTAATTTTTAACCTATCATTTTCATCTAAAAGATTTTTGAGCATACATTTATGTTCCTTAGAGTCAATGAAGGTCTCTATCTTGTCCAGTCCGATTTTGTAAGCGATGGACGTCTCTTCTGAGGACACTATTGATTCACATTCATCGATGACCTCATCCTCCTTAAATTCAAGGAAGGGTAAGATCATCTTATGAATCTTTTTCCCTATTTCACAACTTAAGTGCAATTGAGCAATATTAGTATATAAGCGTTTAGCAATTAAACAAAAAACATTCCTTTGTTTTAAAAACTTTAAATTGTCTCGTTGCAAATGAATAGTTTCATCCCTAGCCCTATTTAACTCCGCCTCCTTCAGCTCAATCCACATCCTTCTCTCCTCACTCTTTGAAGACACCCTGCTGAGTTGGTCAGTTAGGTTAGAGTTCGCTAAGCGAGTTTGCATGAGACTGCCACTTAAATTAGAAAATTTAAATTTTAATTCATTTAATTCTTCTTCATAATTTGTTACTGAAACTTTAAGTGACTCAAGGATGGATTGTACCTTTTTGATCAGCCGATCACAATCGTTGATTTTCTCGCTCACGGGCTTGGCTGCAAAGCACTTGTCCTCAGTTAGGTTCGGCTCCTTACTCTCACTTTCGGTTGATCTACCAGCTGTAACCACCAAACATCTTCCAGCCGAACTTGCATCCCTCGCCACATAAGCTCTTCCATGCGTGGGCTTTCTCACCTCTTCATCCTCAGAATCAGTTGACCAGACTTCAACGCCACCGAATTCATCCTCATCTGCATTTTCCTGCACAATCAAGGCATTCGTTGAACTGTTAGTTGCCTTCTTTTTCTTGATCTCTTCCAACTTTCGCATGTAGTACGCCTCATCATCTTCACCATCTCTTTTCTCAGCCATCTTCCTCAGCATGCAATCTTTGGCAAAGTGGTTCTTGCCATAACAGTAATTGTAGTCGAATCCAGAGTCTCCTGCAAGCTTGCTCTCCTTCTTGTCTTCATCCTTTTGAGAAGTAATTTTCGCTTCATCTTTCACCTTCTCAGAACTGTAACTTCCCTGCCAGTTTCGGTTCTTATTGACAGCAAATTTCCTTCGTGCAAACCTCTTTGGATTAGTGACCATCATAGCATATTCTTCGCTTGTAAGGTCACACTCAGACATATCCGACTCCTCCTCTTCTTCTGCAACACTTTTTCCTTTTGAAACAAGGGCCAATGATCATACACCCGAAACTACCTTCGCCTCCTTGGTTACCACACTCTCATGGTACTTAAAAATTCCCACAAGTTTCGCTAGTGAGTAAGATTTAAACTGTTCATGTGCTTTCACTGTTAAAACCACAACCATCCATTCTGGTCTCAAACCATTCATGAAGGTTACCTTTTGCTCGATCAACTTCCTTTCTATACCATGCTTGATCATCTTGCTTAGGAGATGATTGAAGCGATCGAAGGTTTGTATCAGTTTCTCTTCTGGTTTCTGTTCGAAAACTCCAAATTCTGAGAGCAGCAAGGTTTGAATGGAGTGTTCTAGATCTTCATCGGTTGAGTAGATTTCCTTCAACCTATCCCAGATTTCTTTAGCGGTCGTGTATGAACCAACTAACTGAAAAGTGTCAGATTGCAAAGCGAATCTGATCATTCTCATGGCCTTCACATTACATAACAACTTGTCCTTCTCATCCTGCGGCATTTTATCTACGTCCGCCACCAGCTTATTATATTCTTTTTGACTCTTCACAGTTGTGTTCGTTCCAGAGTGAACAAACGGCCCAAGCGTGATAGCTTCCCAGATGAGATAGCCATTGTCTTCAGATCCAACCACGTAATCTTCAAAGTGATGCGCCCATACTTCATAGTCTTGTGTGTAAAGAATGGGAACCCTTGTAGTGGATCAAATGCTGTTAGAGATGTTGATGGGATTTGTTTGAGAATCTTCGTGAGACATGGTGAGCCTTTCCTTAGAACCGCTACAATTAGACCTGTAAACTTGTGATTAGGGTTTTATCAAACACCAGAGTTGTCGTCGATAGGAAGAAGACGGCTTCTTTATATTCGATAAAAGCAGAAACCCTAAAGAATTCTTAATACAGAAGGAATGTGTATAGATGACACAGTCTCCTGCTCTGATACCAATTGTTAGAACAAAGTTCTAGTAGGATCGATAGATTCTAAGCAGATAAACAATTAGAGATGCAATTAAGAACACAGGAATGGCTTTAAAGATGTCGTATGATTAAACTTTAACACCTCAGAAGAGCTCGATTAAGAACTTCGACTGTAGAGGTGTTTAGGGTTAGAAAAGCTATAATCATTATAATCACGTCAGTTTCTATGCATACATGCATGCACTATTTATAGCTAAACCCTACTAGATAATCACGGATGGACAGGCCCAATCCGAATATACAAAATAAGCCCATGACGCAACATTCAATAATACCCAACAATTAGTAATATGAAAGCCATAAAACTCAGGTGCCATCCTAACTCGAGAGGAACGTCGAAGAGGTAATGAATCGTCAATAGGTTCGACAGGAGTTTCCTCCTCGGGTTGAGTGCCAGTGTTTGAAGTACCTTCATCACTTAACTCTTGAAGCTCTTCAAGGTCAATTTGCCTCCCACTGTCCTCTTGGCATATGAGTTCTCTCTCTCGAAAGACTCCTCTTCTCGCAACGAAGACAACATTGTCACTCGGTCTGTAGAAGAGATATCTAAAGGATTTCTGTGGGTAGCCGATAAAAATACATCGCTCACTATGAGGTTCGAGTTTGTCGGGAGTCTCCCATCTTACGAAAACCTCGCAACCCCAAACCTTGATGTGATCTAACGAGGGAACCTTCCCTGTCCACATCTCGTGAGGTATTTTGGCAACCTTCTCAGTAGGGACTAGATTAAGGATATGGACAACAGTCTCTAAGGCATACCACTAGAATGAGATAGGTAACAAAGCTCGACTCATCATGGAACAAACTATATCCAACAAGGTTCGGTTGCGCCTCTCAGCCACACCATTTAACTGCGGTGTCCTAGGTGGCATCAACTGTGAAACAATTCCACATTCCTTAAGATAGTCTAGGAACTCGATACTAAGATACTCTCATCCTCGATCGGATCACAACATCTTTATCTTCCTGCCCAATTGATTCTCCACTTCTTGTTTAAACTCTTTGAAATTTTCAAAAGTTTATGACTTATGCTTGATTAATTAAATATACCCATATCTACTATAATCATCAGTAAAAGTCACATAGAAGCGGTTAGCATCCCTTATGGCGGTTCTGAAGGGTCCACACACATCTGTGTGTATAAGATCCAACAAACCTTCACCCCTCTCACAAGTACCAGCGAAGGGTGACTTGGTCATCTTTCCAATTAAACAAGATTCGCAAGTGTCATCCGATTTCAAGTCGAATGACTCCAAGACTCCATTCTTTTGGAGTTGGGCTATGCACTTCTTGTTGACATGTCCAAGACGACAATGCCACAAGTATGCCTTGTCCAAAACATTGGACAAATCAATATTCAACACATTATTTCCTAAGTTATCTACAACCATCACAATTTCATATATACCATTACAAGGTAATGCTTCAAAATAAAATACACCATTATAATAAGCAATAATACTACCAATTTCATTATTAAAAGAAAAGGTAAAACCTTGTTTATACAAACTATGAAAGGAAATAATATTTCTCGTCATATCTGACGAGTAACAACAATTATTCAAATCTAAATTTAACCCACTACTAAGCAATAAAGAGTAAACTCCAATCTTGGTCACTGGAGACACTTTCCTATTCCCCAAGATTAAGTTTATCTTCCCGTGCTCCACATCCCTACTTCCTTTTAGTCCCTGCATATCGGAACAAATGTGAATACCACAACCTGTATCAAGGACCCAAGAATTAGCATGTGATGAGTTATTAGACAGAATAGTGTAAATACCTGCGAAGGTGGGCTTTATCTTCCCATCCTTAATGTCCTGCAAGTATTTGGGGCAAGTTCGTTTCCAGTTTCCTTTTTCATGACAATAGAAGCACTCTGCTTCCTTTGGATTGGTATATGGATTAGCAGAACCAGCTTTGGTCCCATTGGAAGAGGATCCATCAAGAGACTTTCCCTTGCGGCTCTTAGAATGAGCCTTCCTCTTATTTCCCTTCCCATGTCCAATTGCCAGAACAGGGGCAGAAGTAGTAGGGGTAGGTACAACCGATTTGCCTTTCAAGTTGCTTTCTACAGTTCTTAGAAGGCCTTGAAGCTTTCAAGTTCCTTGTTCATATGATAGGTCATACGAAACGGATCATAACAAGAAGGCAACAAATGTAGGATGATGTCAATAGCCAACTCTTCATCGAAGTTCACATTCAACTTCAACAAGCGGTCCACATATCTCTGCATCTTTTGCAAGTGGGCCGTGATGGACTCTCCATCCTTCATTTTGGTTGTGATCATGGAGGCAATGATCTCATACATTTCCTGCCGAGCACTTTGATGGTACCTTTCCATCAAATCTTGGTGCATTTCGAAGGGCCAGAAGTCCTCATAGGACTTTTGAAGCTCAGCAGTCATGGTAGCAATCATAATGCACGACACCTTTGGTGCGTCCCTCTCATGAACCCTGTATTCCTCGATTTGTTCGGGAGTAGCAGTTTGTTCATCAATCTCCTTCAGCTCTTTATCAAGAACATATTATTTGTCCTCGTAGCGAAGGGCCATACGAATGTTTCTTATCCAATCGTTAAAGTTTGACCCATTGAAGATAGTTCTCCCAACCAAATTCATGAGGGAGAATGAGCTAGAAGGGTTGGAGCATGAAGCATTGTTTGGGATAGACATCTGAAAAGAAAAGAACAAAGTTTAGATTAGATGAGAATCCTTAATATAACACCCAAATGAAATATTAAGGCTAGGACCCAACACAATATTTTACAATTCGGAAGAGGGATGTGTCACACCCCCAAACCGGAACGGCTGAAACGTTCGGGGGCGAAGGACGTCATGTACAGTATCACAACAATTGTATAATAGTAATCAAAGTAACAACAACCATAGTATTAATAATATAAAGTTACGTTGTATTCAAAACATTTCATGAGTTACTTTATAACTATAGAAAAAGTTAAGACGTAAAGCTCCGTCTTCGCAACACCTGAGAGGGTACATGTCTACTACCGATCCTAAGAATACAAGTGGTTTGAAAAAGTGTCAACATTAAAGTTGGTGAGTTCATAAGTATTTTTTTTATACAATGTATACTCTTTGTTCTTTGGAAAAGTTCGTTTGTTCCTCCATAAAATCCTATATTTTCTTAATGAGTAATATGACCATAACCGTTCCTTCAGTCATACCTTGGCCGTGAACACTTGTGATCCTTAAATATCCAATCCGTGAACACTCATTTGATTTAATTCCCAAACCGTGAACACATTATTGATTTAATTCCAATCCGTAAATATCAATTGTTTAAGCATTAAATCCGAAAACACCCTCTTAAATATCAATATATTTATCCAATTTAGCTTCCCAATGTGATAACTTTCGTAAACCTTACATACAACCGCCTCATAACTTCCTTCACATATAAGTCACAACTTAGAACCATTTCTCTCATTTCACACAAGCAGTATATGAAATCATCTCATTCTCTCTCAAATAGCAAACCACATTTCTTTCATTCTCAAGAATTAGACCAAGCTTCCAGGGAGTTATACTTCAAAACTTCATCCTTCAATCTTCATCCTTACGATATTTTGGTAAGTATTAATTCATATTAATTAGTGCTTATAAAAAATGCTTGTGTTATTAAAAATCATATTATTCACACACTATTGTGTGTTTAAAACCATTAGAAACACGACATCCTTCCCGTAATCTAGCCCGAAGGTCACCATTTCTATTCCGTATTCAAAACCGTTACCACACATAAGGTGAGTTCATACCCCCATATTTTTCCAAGCTTTTTCAATGTTTTTTAGGGGGGGGGGGGGGAATACAAGTAAAACACAAGAAATTTTGTGTTTAAAAATATAATTTCACTTATTTTGTTTTCTTACCGTCAATATGTATTTAAACGCGAAATTTGTTAAAACATGAAAATAAACTTATAAACTATATTAGGTATAGTTAATGGATCATATGAACTATTTAACAACGTCCAGGTTAAAACATGGAAATAAACTTATAAACTATAATAGGTATAGTTTATGAAACGAAGGGATCTTTTTCACATAATTGCATGTTATTACTAAAAGGTTTTTCACTTTATGTAAACTAGTTAATACATGATTGTGAACCGCTTGATGTACCAGCCATGGTATCCGTTAAAATCCTAATTATAACCAGAGTCTCCTTGAGGGAGAGCGTGAGTTTGTGTATAGATCTATACGGGACTGATTATGTATTAGTATGGTTATAATGAATATTCACAATAAGTATTAACTAATTATTTACGTAAAGATATACTTTTTTTTTCTTAAACAGTCTCAAGGGATACTAACTATGTGATTACTCAGTATATACAATAGGGTTAGATAAAATTGAAGTCCGATAAACAGTAGAATGTGTGACTTCCACCTTACTTTCTGTTCCTTGTTTGGTTGTGGGCTTAGGGCGGATTCACTCATCCAACTGTCTGTTCGATCTCATTTATATACAACTCGTATGTATTAAGTGATCATAGGAGGGTAGTATCATCGCATCGAGTTTTCAGGGAAAACAAATCTTCGGTTAGTTTAATTTATAAACAAAACTAGATATCATTAAAGTATAGTAATTATACTTGTGCTTTTCGGTCTTGGAACGATTAAGACTACAAATCGGTTTTATAGTAAATATAGGATTTTCTATGATAAACATCGTTATATAAAAGGTAAACAGTTTTCAACTTTCTGAAAACAATAACAATTATTACTGAAAACAATGTTTTACAATAGAGTAAGTGGAACTAGGAACATATTTCCAAAAGGTTCAATACTTATTTACAAACTAGTATAACATAAAGGACATTTAATGGCTAACTCTATAATTCCTTAGTTTATATGTCAGAGTTATATATAAATAATATCCAATAGACAGTGGAATGTGTGACTTCCGCCTTACTTCCTGTTCCTTGTTTGGTTGTGGGCTTAGGGCAGATTCACACATTCAACTGTCCGTTCGATATTAGGTCATATATAGCTAGTATAAACTAAGTGATTGTAGAAGGAACTATTGTGGTTACCATTCTACTAAAGAAAATATAGGATTTTCTAAAGGAAACACATTCATCATATCAAAAATAATCATTAATGTTAATTCTGTGATTACTTGGTGAATACGATAGAATTATATATAATGAAGATCCGATGGATAGTGGAATGTGTGACTTCCGCCTCATTTCCTGTTCCTTGTTTGGTTGTGGGCTTAGGGTAGATTCACACACTCAACTTTCTATTCGATCTATATTATATATCATATGTATTCACTAAATGATCGCAGAAGGAACGCTTATGGTCATATTACTCATTAAGAAAATATAAGATTTTCTGGAGGAACAGACGAACTTTTCCAAAGAACAAAGAGTATACTTTTTATAACAAAAATACTTATGAACTCACCAACTTTAATTTTGACAATTTTTCAAACCACTTGTATTATCAGGATCGATAGTAGACAGGTATCCTCTTAGGTGTTGCGAAGACGGAGCTTTACGTCTTAACTTTTGCTATAGTTATACTGTAAATCATGAAATGTTTTGAATACAATGTAACTTTATATTATTAATAAGATGGTTGTTGCTACTTTGATTACTATTATACAATTGTTGTGATACTGTACATGACGTCCTCCGCCCCCGAACGTTTCCGCCGTTTCGGTTTGGGGGTGTGACATGATGTCGTAATCCAATTGCAAAATATTTGAAGGTAGGTAAATGACGATTTACCAATTTCCACCATGAAAAACAAAATTGATTATTAAGTTTTAATTGGATTGAAATTCCTAGGTTCTTTTGAGATTCATTGAACTTTTCAATGACATGTTTAAATCTCGATTGTGCCCTTCAATTTTGTGACTGCAATGCCGAGGATCACAAACAAGGTATGAATAACCATGCAAATGTGTTTGGTACTCTTAATGTTACAAATCACCTAATCAATGTGCCAGTTAACCACACACACTCCATTGATCTATGATTAACATCAAGCTACCTTTGCCATCCTTGTTATTCCCATATTAGTGTGTCGGTTAACCACACACGCTCCACTAACGACTTAGCAAGGTGCAAAGTGCAATTTCATGGAATAGCACCATTTTCACATTTTTCCTAAAGTAACTAATATTAAGAATTTAATAAAAGTTTAGTTACTTTATAATTATCATTATACTTTTAACAATAATTAATGTCCTATCCTACCCGTTCGGCTAACGACCCTCCACCAGTCAAGGAAGCGGTGTGTGAGAGTGGACACCCATTAAACCGTCATTTTATAAGCAGTAACCTTATACCCCCTTATAGACCGGCTTCGTGAATGAGACCTACTAACGGTAAGACTGACTTGTCTTATACATATAAATATATTATTAAACTTATAATATTATAATAGTATAAGGGTTGAATTTTAAACTTTTAAAATTCTAAGGTTTGAAATTAAATGTTTCATTAGTGAGACTTTACAAATTCCAAAACTTGAGGGAAAGTTTTGTAACTCTTCAAAACTTTTGGTTTCCATAACTTATGAAAACTTATGAGTTTTAATTTTCATGAATGAGACTCTTCATATAACTTGAGGACAAGTTACAAAACTCACTTCAAGAACAACTTAGATCAATTTTAGCTAACAAGATTATCATATAATTTAACTATTGATCTAATCTAACTCATAGCAAGGCAATTCATATCAAATAATACAAATAATTATCTTATTATCTTAAAATTTGACAATTGTCCTTTAATTGGATGAGGATCATCATTACCAAATCAGAAAATAAGATTTTTATGATTACAAAACAGTTTGTGGTAATGATCCTAATCTAATTATGGCCAAAAACTCGAAATTCTGCAAACAGAAGCCTCTACTCGACGAGTACATGAACTGGACTCGTCGAGTTGCCCTTTCACTGAGTGGACTAGTTGAGTCAGGCATTGGACTCGGCGAGTTCATCAATCAGAGGCCAGAAAATCGATTTTTTCAGCTTTGAAAATTAACAAGCATCAAATATAACATAAAACAATCCTAGGCTCTGATACCACTGTTGGTTTTTAAGCACTATAACACTCCTATGGTGCACATGCAACCCTAGATGCTTTGGATCTATGTTTTCTCTAATTATACATGCAATTTCAATTTTCCAAAGCATACATTCTAACTAGCATACAATAGAGGATATACAACATAAAAACCAAGTTAGATGAATACCTCTTGATGTAGTTTGTAGTTCTTGGCCTTTGAAAGCTTTAGCACCTCAAGTGTGATGCCTCTAATATGTCACAAACACCAAATGCAATAGGAGACTTGAGAGAATAGGCTAGTTAGCACAAAATCGATTATCACTCTCTTAGAATGAATGGGCAACCGATTTTGGCTCTAAGGGGTTGCTTTTATAGTGTTACAAAGGCTAGGGTTTCATCCATGCAAACCCTAATGTACCATGACCCTTCATATTACTTAGGCTCCATGGGGTAAACCTCCATGGACTTTCATATTGGTTTCGCCCATCCTAATTAACCATTGATCATTGGCCCACACTATAAGAATCATTGATTTACTTAATCAATCCCCGTATATTTAATTACTCTCTTTCGATCACTAAATTAATTCCAAATTAATTCTTGATCAATACTAATTAAATAATATGATTTCTCAATTAATATATTATACTTATACTATATTAATAAATCACAAATAACCTTATTCTCAAAAGTCCATCCTATCAAATTACACTGGTGAAGGCAACCCAAAAGGACCATGCTACTATCGGGTCAACTACATCCCAGTTATAGTTATGGGCTTAGACACCTAATCCAATAAATAGAACTTAGTTAAAGACATATATGAACATTATGTAGAAATGTTTCAATATAGGTGATTTGATATATAGAAATATTATAGCAAGAGATCGAACATATATCAAATCGTTGTGTAGGGCATAATAAGTCGAGTCCCTTATGCTTCGGATATACGATCGATCACATATGTTATAATGTTCGCTTATTTTAATTTTTCAAATGCCTTTAGCATTGTGCGAAAAGGATTAGAATTTCATATGACTAAATTTGTTAGACTACTGTCAAGAACATTCTGAGGTTTACCAAGGACTGGTTGTTTGCGAAAAGTTGAGAGTATAATAGTGTTAGGACGGACCATAGTGACATGTTCTGGATTGATATGATTCTTGGTCAGAATTGATTGTCATATGGAAATATAGAAATGTTTCCATTATGGGAGATTTTTATAGAATCTTCATGTGAGTTGGAACCTTTAATGCAAGCAAAGTATTCAAGAAGTGTATCTTGAATTTGAGACTTTGTTACCATGTAATTGTCCTGAATAACAAGTTCTAGTGGAACATTCTGTAATATCGTAGGTTCAGTCTCTATGAATTTATAGCCTCGACATCACAGGAGATAATGCATGTAAAGATGAATTTCCACTACATCTTATTAAAAATGTTCTTCAAAAGAACATTTTTCAGCTTCAAATCTAAACTGGAATGTGATTTGATAACACAGTAAAAATGTTCTTCGAAAGAACATATGTTGAAAATAAGAGATCGTCACCTGTTACCAAGATTGGTGTTTATTCTTTAGTGCTTAGTAGTGCGTTGAGTTTAGATTTGAACAATTGTGCTTAGTAGTGGGTTGAGTTTAGATTTGAACAATTTGAAGCTGAAATGTGATTTGATAATAGGATATTGAAACTTGATGAATAGAATATGTTCTTTCGAAGAACATTTTAACTGTGTTATCAAATCTCATTTCAGCTTCAAATTTTCCGATCTCATAACACAGTAAAAATGTTCTTCGAAAGAACATATGCTGAAAACATGAATATCTAGAGTTTCCTGTGACGAATCAGAATAAGGATTACCAAATAATCTGGATCTTGTAAGTGTAATCTTTCCCTGTGATTTGCAACCAATGATTTGTGAAATTAATTTAATTGGGTTGGGTTAAATAGGTTTAAAAAGAATTTTTAAAAAGTTATAGCTTTTCTAAAAAGTCTTTGTTTCCAAATTGTAATTTCCAAAAAAATATGTGCCAAATTTATAAAAATAATTTCATATTTGGCTAAACATGTAAGAGAAGTAAACTAAATTTGTAAATATAGTTAAAGTCTGGGCTAAAATTATAAAAAAAAAAAAGTTTGGGTTAAAACTGAAAAAGGATGAAGTTGGATTAAAAGATGGGAGTCGGGTTAGTCTTGACTCGATTTTTTTACTCAGATAAGAATATCGGAGGAGATGAGATTGAACCTCGTCCTCTTCTGTAGCAAAACAAAATGCAAACCATCGTACATGGAATAAAAATACGCAAAATAATTAGAAGTTTTTTAGGGGGGAAAGTTTTTAGCGAAAGAAAAAAAGTTTTAGAAAATATATAAAAATGTCATTTTAAATATAAACTAATTTCTAAAAACATATGAACTAAAGTTGTAGAAAAGATTGTGTTTTAAATTAAAATCTGATTAAAACATATAATAGGAAAAAATGTTTGGGTAATAATTTAATAAGGAAAAAAGTTATGACGAACTTGGATCAAAGCTGTGTATGAAAGAGAGCGGTTAATGTAACGGTACAATTATTTTATGTGGTTGCGGTTTTTAACCATGTGGGTTTGATGCGGTTTTTATTTTACGGTTTTAACCGTGTGGAATTGGTATTGTTTTTCTGCGGTTTTAAGCGTTCAAAGACTATTGGTTGTAACAATATAAATAATCAATAAGATATATGACAATAACTTAAAATAATAACAAACTAATAAATTAAGTATTTAACAATTACCATCTTAAAAACGCTAACGTCATGTTTGATTTACCTCTTAGTCCAGTATTTAACAATTACCATCTTAAAAACGCTAACGCCATGTTTGATTTACCTCTCAGTCCAGTAAGAGTGTTTGATACCAACACTTTTAGCCTCTTACCCAACCCCCTAAAAAAGATGATGAACGAATAAGTTAACAATCGTTTCCTTTTATAACCCTTAGAAAATATCACGTCTCCCTCAACATCTCTATGCATTTGTCACATGTCGCTGCTCGAAGAAGACCATACCAGGCAACAACCTTCATCCTTCACCCTTCGACAACACCTCCCCCGCCTCGTCTACCAACGCTAACTCCAACCTGCATGTCCGATGGTAAGCTAGTGCTTCTTCTTTTCTCTTACAATCGAATTTTTTCCTTGTTTCTCTCTGAAATTAGAAGTTCAAAGTTGTGTATCTTCTTTTTGCTGATTTTTTCGAAGTGTGGTGATTTTGATGTGGAGAATTTGTTGTTTTTTTCTTAACTTTACGTGCTGTTTTTTTTTCTAAACTTATGTGTTGTTTTTATGTATATGTGTTATTTTTTATGTATATATGTTGAATTTTGTTTGAAGTATATGTGTTTTTTTTTTCATTATGAAATCTGAATTTTGTTTAAAGTATATGTGTTGTTTTTGAACTTCATGTGATGTTTCTACATTTAAAAAATCAGATATATAAACACGTCTAAGACAAATTCAACATACAAATACTTCAAATTCAGCATACAAGTTCATCATAAAAAAATTCAGCAAATAATTCAAGACTTCATGGACAAAACTTTTGGAAGCAGGTCTGCATGGACAAATTCAACATACTTGTATGCTGAATTTGAAGTATTTGTATGCTGAATTTGTCCTAGACATGTCCCAAAATTGGCCTAGAATTTTTTGGAAGCATGACTGCATGGACAAAACTTTTGTTGATGCATGTATACATGAAAATGCAACTAATGGTCAGGAAGGTAGTGACTTGAAAGCAAACTCATGAAAGGTAGTAGCGGAGAAACTTAAAATCGAACACAAATTTATAGTTGATCAAAAGCAAATGAAGAACCGATACGACTATTTAAAATCAAAGTACACGGCTTGGGTGAAACTTAAGAACAAAATGAGAAATGCTTATAATTCTGTTACAAACACTTTTAATATGACCGGAGAAGAATGGCAAACGAAGATGAAGGTATTAATTTTTTTAATAATAAAAATATAAAATTGATATTAACTAGTTTGATAATGTTTATTGTTTTTTAACAGTCGAACAAATATGTAGTGAAATTGAGATATGCACCCCTCCTTTACCCAAATCTTTGCACTCAATTGTTCGAGGGGTTGACCTCCACCGACTTTCACAGTTGGGGCTATTTTCTGCATAGCCTCATCCCATCGAGTAATTTAC
This sequence comes from Lactuca virosa, assembly GCF_052849685.1. Taxonomy (NCBI): domain Eukaryota; kingdom Viridiplantae; phylum Streptophyta; class Magnoliopsida; order Asterales; family Asteraceae; genus Lactuca; species Lactuca virosa. Next base: position 106,387,893 of record NC_136426.1, on the reverse strand, counting down.
TGAGCATGATTTTGATGATGTTGAGTGTACTCAGATGGAAACCCCAGCCTCAACAGATCCCCTACCTTCAAGTGAAGAATCTTGTGGTTGGTCAGAAAACAAGAGAGGAAAACAAAATGTGAAAGAAGTTCATATATACACACTCGATGAAAACTTGAGGGAAGTTTGGAAAGAAATTATCAAAGTCGTAAAGTCGTTGTTGGATGGGAGGGAATATCACATGATTCACGAGTTTTGAAAGAAATTGCATTTAATCCGACTTCAGAATTTTCATTCCCTCAATTTGGTTTATAGTCTTTATATGACTTCTATTATTATATACATTATCTAAATATTTTTTATATAATAGGCATCATACTGACGTTTACAGATAAATATTAACTTTGTGACGCTGCATATACCAACACTCATGGATTTCTGAATGACTCCATATCGTAATACGAGATATTGGTTAGCCGATTTTCAACAACGAAGAGGGTTAACAAGGGAAGAAAGATTCAATCATGCTCATGTATAACTCATAAATATTATTGAGTGCTCTTATGGTGTATTGAATGTGAGATTCCCAATCTTAAAACAAGTACCTCCTTATCCTTTTACGATGCAAAGAGATATACTCATTGCTTATTTTATAGTCCATAATTTTATAAGGAAATACAATATTCAAGATGACTTATTTACGGACTTTGAAGAGAACATTATGGTTACTCCTGACTTGGATAGTGGAGGAAGTGAGAGCATAGAATGGGGTTCAGAAGGTGTTGAATATATGACTACTTTGCATGATTAGATTGCTAGTCAACTACTTTCAAATAGTTCAAGTTAAATTTGTATGCAAATTATTATGTAGTGTATGAATTTTTGTATCTTTATATTTGTACTTTCAATGATTTATATTTAATTTTTGTTTTGTATGAAATTTTGTATTATTTGTATAAATAATCAACAACTTCATTTAAATATTTTATCGGAAGGATACATTTTATTCAGCACAAAACAAAACAAATGGGTAAAATGGTTGTTTTTAGCAATCAGCGCATCCAATCAGATCTGTAATCAAATAATATGGTTTCAGTCAAAATCAAAATGCAGTCAGAGCTTCAGACTCAGTTATATCCTAACTCAGTCAGATCTAACTCAGTCAACAACTATCAAACAACCCCCAAATTTCAATAAGTTATGTTAAAAGTTAAAACGCAACCAAACCAATAACTTTATTATTATTATTATTATTATTATTATTATTATTATTATTATATATATATATATATATATATATATATATATATATATATATATATATATATATATATATATATATATATATATATATATATATATATATATATATATAATACTATAAAAGTGTCAAATTTTAAACGCATAGTTGAAAAAAGCCTTAATATTTTTTTGGTTGGTTATGACCATAATTTTTATGCAAAGTTATCACTTTAGCCCACTTAACCAGTTTCACAGTTAACTCTATTACTTTTCTTACAAAATCAGTTCTAAAATTGGGTTTAAAGTCCAAATTTGATCCGTGTAGTTTGCAAAATATTACACCACATGGTTTTTTAATTTTATTTTTCATTTTTTATATACTTCATTTATTTTGGTTTTTTAACTTTATTTTTTCATTTTTTATATACTTTATTTATTTTTGTTTTATATATACACTAATATGTTCATACATTTCATACTTTTCGTAGTTTTTTTTAATTTTTTAATATTTTAATTTTATTTTTCATGAATTCGATAATTTTTTCTTGACCTTTTTCAAAAAGTGTAAAATGTATTAATATATTATAGTATAATACAATTTTGGTGTTTTGGTTTTTTGTTGATTTTCTATATTTTTATAATTTGGGTAATTTATGGTTTTTGTAATTTTTTTACTTTTATTCAAGTAAATAAAAAAGTTATATTTATATTTATAGATCTAGTACAATTTATATTCTTATATTTTTTTGTACGTTAGTAGTGCTATTATATTTATGTTACAAAAATTAAAAATTAAAAAAATCAAACAACTTATTTATTGAGAGTAATGTTTTAATGTGTGATATTTATGATTTATAATTATTAAAATAGGAAAAAAAAAAGATAAAATTTTTATAATATCACTTGCAAATTAAATCATATTTCCATATGTGATATCAATAGTTTAAATTCATGATAATATTTTTCAACTTGATAATAGACTAAAGGAAAGAAAAAAAGAAATAATAATAGTTGGTCTCTACAAAAAAAATTGTTATAATATTTTAAATTGAATTCAAGTTTATTTACTTAAATCAAAATAAATAAAAACATTAGAAAAAACCATAAATAACTGAAAATAAAAATATAGAAAACAAAAGGTCAAAAAAAAAAATTTGTTGAAAAATAAAGTTAAACAACGAATATATATATATATATATATATATATATATATATATATATATATATATATATATATATATATATATATAGGTTTAGGTTCTATGGAAAACAAAAAACCTTAAAAATCATAAAAATGCATAAAAATACTTAAAGATGACAAAACTTTTTTTTGAATTTTTTTTAGAAATAATCGCAACTTTTTCTTAAAATTCGCTTAAAAAATAATAATTCAATTTTTTTTTTTTATAAATTTTTTTTTTCAAAATTTTTTTCAGCGAATTTGTACAGAAAGCTCCGATTTTTTCAAAAAAAAGTTTTGTGATCTCTAAGTATTCTTTTTATGCATTTTTATGATTTTTAGGGTTTTTTTGTTTTCCGAAATTTTTTTGAAAAAAAAAACAATATTTTATAAAAAAAAATAGAAAATTGATAAAGCTGCGATTTTTTCAAAAAAAAATCCAAAAAAAAAGTTTTTTTTTTATTTTTTAAATTTGTTTTTTTTTCATATATATATATATATATATATATAATAGAGAACCATTATTAACAAAGAACCAAGAAACCATTCGTGAACATCGAAATTTAAAGTGATCAACGGCCAAAGAAATGGATAGACACTTGTACATTGGACACAGATAACCCAGATTATACCATAAAACACACATCTTTACGCAAATAATCTACCGTTGTTCATGATTTTTCCTCATCTTTCCATAGAATTCCATGTTGATATATAAAAATGAATTTTTTTTCGAAAAAAAACCCACTTCGTTTTGTTGTTTTTTTTTTCAAAATTTAAGTTTATTTTTATCCAAAAAAACTATATATACCAAAAATTTCAATTTTTTGTCCTCTATTAATTAACATCAACATCCATTTATTATGAATATATGTTTAAAGAGTACAAAAAATATGAATTTTGATATATATTTATTAAATTTTTTCAATAAAAAATAGGCCTTGACTTTTCAAAAAACAAAGAAATGAAGTGGGTTTTTTGAATATATATATATATATATATATATATATATATATATATATATATATATATATATATATATGGATCTCTATAGAAACATAACAAAAAATCATGAACTATGGTATATTCGGTTTTTTTTTTATAAAAAACATGGCCTAAAAAAATTAAACGAAAGAAAAGGAAGTGTGTTTTGTTATAATGCGGTACATGCACGTCCATTGTAAAATTCTACAACCCTTCATTTTGCCGTTGCTCGGTTTAAATTCCGAAGCTTTATATTGGTTTCTTGGTCCTCATATTAATAATGGTTCTCCGTTGAATATATATATATATATATATATATATATATATATATATATAACGAAAATAAAAAAATTATGTAAAAACGAAAAATACAATTAAAAACCATGTGGTGTAATTTTTTTACAAATTTCAGGGACCAAATTTGGACTTTATGTAACATCCATAAAAATCATGTCAATTTTAAACTTTTTAAAACATTTCAAAACCAATGATTATTACAAAACGTGTTTTCAGAATATTATAATGTCAGAGTATCCTGGGAATAAAATCATAAAATCATGAAATATGAGGAGCTGTACGATCACGCATTCGCCTTCCCGCGATCATCAGAAGTATCTGAAACAATAATCGATAAATGTAAGCTCGAAGGCTTAGTGAGTTACCCCCAAAATACCAACGTCATACGATCATAATCATAACATATAAACAAACACAACATGCATAATGAGCCATCAGTCTAACTGGATCGCCTCACAGGCCATCAGTCTATCTGGACTGCTCTCCGAGCCTTCGGCACGTCTGGACTGCCTCTCAGGGCCTTCAGCCTATCCGGATTGCTCGTCAGGCCTTCGGCCTGACTATATATCCTCCCAGGTCTGTAGTCTATCCGGTCCGCCCTGGGTATCTTGGCCTACAGCACAAAGCAGGACCTGCCTCAACCCAATCCCCCAAACCAACAAACGTGTGCACATAAATATCATACGCTAGCATGCAAGTACATATAGTCATACAGATCTAACATATCACTAACACGGAAACCATCCTATAACCAGGATACCGATCCAACCGATCAATAACATAACAACCATCCTATAACCAGGATACCGATCTAACAGATCCCTAACATATCAAACATCATATAAACTAGGATACCGACCTACCAGGTCACTAAGCATATCACCATCCTAACTACCAGGATGTAAATCAATAAGCATATCATGCAATAAACCCGGATACAAATCCGATAAGGGCTGGCATTGGTGCCTTAGACCGTGTTGATATAGTGAGGAGAATTCACCTCACAAGTGTTGAACTGTAGCTATAAGATCAACTCCCGAATCACTGTCACGAACCCCACCACCTATAACCACCATAGGACCAAGTCCATCAGAATCCCAATTTACCAAAATGCCCTCAAAATTCCAAATGGTCAACCCTTGGTCAAAGTCAAAGTCAAAGGTCAGAGTCAACGGTCCATGTCTTTAAGAACTCAGGAAATCATAAAACCTTCACTGACTCGCCGAGTTTCCAACCAACTCGTCGAGTCCATGCGTGTCCAGAAGTCGGGGAAAACCGTTACTGACTCGTCGAGTCCCCTTACTGACTCGCCGAGTCCATGCAGAACCCAACCATGGTAAATCTTCATCGGACTCGCCGAGTTGTCTATGCGACTCGTCGAGTTCATGCAGTCCACTTCTTATACAAATGTTTTTAAGCTACTCCAAAGCTCCAATTGGTAGATTTAGTGTCCTAAGGCCTAGTTACCACATAAAGTTGCAAACTTTACGTACATGCAAGGTCTTAAGAGACAAAACTAGGCTAAAGAAGAAGCTTAAGGCAAGGAGAAGGCCATAGCTTGACAAAGACTAGAACTTTGTGACAATAAGGGGCTAAAGGAGTCCAGATATGAAGTTACAACCTCAGATCTTGCCCCAAATCCGGAAATACCACAACAATACACCAGAAAAGGGTTCTAAACCCATGTATGAAGAGATCTAGCTAATGGAGAGCCAAGGTAACGACTTGTTACCTTCAAAGTGATGCTAAGATGGAGTAGAATTCGGATCCACAACTTCTCCTTGTTCCAAGCTCCTTGGACTTCAAGCTCTTCTCACCAAAATCCACCTTCCAAGCTTAATAACACACAAATATGGAGAGTAAATACGATTTAGGGTTTCTGAGCTCAAGGGGGCTGTAAGGGAGGCTAATGACCCTTTGAATAGGGTGCAAAACCCTGGAAATTAGGGTTTCATCTTCCAGCTCCAACGCGTCGAGTTGTGTCCTCCAAATCGTCGAGTTGGTCACTTAAGACACACGGCCAAGTTCGTTCCTAATCGACGAGTCAGGGCATCCAACTCGTCGAGTAGACCTTTCAAAATGAATATAAGGTTGTAAAGTTTATACCTGAGAGTCGGGGTGTTACACTTTAAACACAATTTTAGGACTGATTTTTGCAAAAAAAGATAACAGAGTTAACTTTGAAACTGATTGAGTTGGCTAGAACGATAACTCTGCATAAAAGTTGTGGTCATAGCCAAACAAATATTTTTAGAGCTTTTATCAACTACGTGTGTAAAACTTGGGACTTTTTGAGATATTATATATATATATATATATATATATATATATATATATATATACGGTTTTTGGAAAATTAAAAATCGCATCGTCAATTTCCATCTCAGTTTCGAATTTATATGTCTTTTTTGTTATTCTATCCTCCCCTCGCTCAACCCTAAAGTTGAGGTAGACATAGGTAAGAAAGAGAAATGAAATGGGGGAGTTGAACCTTGATATCCAATACAAGGGAAAGACAAATGGTACCGCCAAGTTGACTTATGTGCTTAGAAGCGCAACACTATGGACGTGTTCGATACAGAGCGTTTGGAAGTTTCTTGCTTTTAGCGTTTAGTTTAAACAAAACGCTCCAAATTCAAAAGTTACTTCACATAGCGTTTAACAAAACGTTACACATTACTAGCTACCCACTACACACTACCAGCTAACCGCTACCAGCTACCAACTAGTTTTACCGAACACCCACTATATCTACAAACAATAAAACGAAATATTAAATACAATATTCATTATATTTTTCTAATCGTAAGGGTTATATAACGAGAAATTATTAAATACAATATTCATTATATTTTTCTAATCGTAAGGGTTATATAACGAGAAATTATTAAATACAATATTCATTATATTTCTTTAATTATAAGGGTTATATAACGATGACTTGTAAAAATAAATACCAAAATAAAATAATTTATTGTGTTAATACTATCAAACTAAGAATTTCAACTTCTTACAAAAATCGTTCCATTTAAACTGGCCCACAAAGTGTGGGTAACTTCAATATCAATGTGATTTATAAAGCTTCCGTAGGAAAATGCAACATATTTATTATTATGGTTGCTTGTTTTTAAGCACCATCTATTTAAGTTTATTTATTATGTCTTGATTATTCATGTATTGCGACTATCTACTGATACCATGTATAACAGAAACATGGGACCACATAAATCATAGGATATATGTATAGAAAAATAAAACCCTAAATTCAACTTCAATTTTGTTTAAAGTATTCCAACGGATAAATTATAATTAGGAAAAGTTTTCTCAAGCAACGTTCTTGTATTTGGCCACTAACCAACAGGGTGTATGACAAGAAATTCCTAGCTTCCATTATAACTAGTTATCATATAAGATTTATTATCAATACATATTTTATATTCTTTTTAATTGCTTCAATTTTTAAGCATTTTCTTAGTTCATATTTTATTAAAAAATTTAAATATGAAAAGTTTGACGGTATTTGAATACGAATATATATATAGATTTAAATCATGTTTTATTTTTAATTAAAGGATTAGATGTTTAAAATAAGAAAAAATGTTAACAAAGAAATTGTTCAAAAGAGTAAAATAGTCGAAAGTCACACAACACATAATCTATTATAACACATAAAGATTTTTTTGCCACATGTGATATTCTTATTTATTTTGTCGTATGTTATTTTGTAGTTATTTTAAATTAATTTTTTTCCATATGTCATTTTATATATTTTTTTTTCATTTATTAAATTCCACATAGTATTTAAATATAATAGTTGTAATAAATATAATAATAAATGAATATCAATTTCATTAATGTACTTACCTTCAAATTTCAAAATCCCTATATTAAAACCATATTAATTTTCTTGTTTTTTTTATCTAATTATTTGTTTAAAGTTGAAAAAAACACTTCAATTTTAAAAATTCAGTAATTTACTCATCTTTTTATAAGTTTAAACTTCTTAAATATTTAAACCTTTATACTTAACTCTTTTATTTTTATTATTATTTTTTTTGTAAATAAACATATATAATACATGGATATCAGTATATCACAACTAGTTTGAATATATACAACAAACTCTCAACTTGTTTTCTTAAAAAAAATCTCCAGAAAAGTCGCATAATTTTGGTAAAATTAACGATTAAATCCTTTTTTTTAATAGAAAAACCCAAGAAACCAATAAATTTCTTCATTTTGTTTTATTTTGATATGTTCGTGATAAGACCAAACCGTTAATTTTCACAAAATAATAAGAGTTTTCAACATATTTTCTCAAAATTTGTATATAATGTATAAACGTAATTTTATGTATTTATTAATTATTTTTATATATTTTTGTATATTTGTTTATGTTTTTAAGATTTTTTATATAGTTTTTCTACAAATTATGTGTATTTTAAATATATAAACATATTTATATGAACTTTTAAGTATTTTTATGTACTTTTATGTATTTTGGTATATTGTTTTCACATATTTATGTATTTTTTTTAAAAGTTTTTAAAATATTTTTTACGTATTTATATGTATTTTCTAAGTATTTCGGTATATTTATTTTACATACTTCTGTATATTTTATTTCATGTTTCATTATAAGGTAACTATTATACCTTGTAAATGAAGAAAAAAATAGAATACTTCAAAATAAATATTTTTCAAATACAATTATTAGCAATCAACGCCATTTTTGTAGGTAAATTCTTCCTTTTTTTTCTTAAATTCAATTTGTAGATGAACAAAATTTACGAATATCTTTATTAACGACAAAGATATTCGTAAACTTTGTTCATCTACAAACTGAAATCATGAAAAAATGGAAGAAATTACCTACAAAAATGACGTTGATTGCTAAGGATTATCTTTGAAAAATGTTCGTTTTGAAGTACTCTAATTTTTTTCTTCATTTACAATCTCTAATAGTTACCTTACAATGAAATTTGAAGTAAAAATACATAATTACGTAAGAAAAACTATATCAAAATACACAAAAAAAAAAATACATATAAATACGTTTATATATTTAAAATACATAAAACATAAAAAAACATAAAGAATTTAAAAATATATAATACGTAAAAAATATATAAAAATACTTAAAAATACATATAAATACATATAAATATGTTTATACATTAGATATAAATTTTGAGGAAATATATAGAAAAGTCTCATTATTTTGGAAAAATTAACGATTTGGTTTAATGCCCAGCTGAACAGGTCAAAACGGGATACAATGAAGAAAATTTTCATTTTTTGTTGTACCATCCGAATTCCTGGGGTATTTTAATTGAATGTATTTTTGGATGTTTGGGTGGTACCACGTCGTGGTGAAGGCATCCCACGACGTGGTGATGGTCGGCGTATCACGAGTTTTAAATGACCACCACGGCGTGGCAGTTGTTTAATGAAAAACCCTAATATCTGTGGTTTGTGCTCTATTTAAGGGAATGTGATGGCTAGCGTTGATCACCCTCAGCCTCCATCACACTCTCTCAGCCTCCAAGCAAACCCTAATCTCCATTTTTGCTCTTTAAGTTTTTTGTGTTGATTTTTGGGGATTGGAAGAAGAAGGAGGTGACTTATAGACTTGGATTCAGCAAGCAACTCTTCTCACCATCTTATTGTGCATCTTATGGACTATTTTAAGTCCCCAAGTTCCAAGATTTTTGGTTTTTTGTGCATATATCTAGGTTTCTATGCCTTAATCTTCATGTCCTTGATTACTGGGTGGTGAGATCTCATAAAGTTTGCAAGTTTATGAATCTCCATGTCATTTTGGACCTTTGACGCTTTGGATCTGGAGTAATATTGTGTTTTATCATCATGCATGGCAGATTTAGCCAAAAACCCTCATTTTGACCTGATAGTGTCCAAGACATGCATCGGACATGCATGTCTAGAAAGTAAGGATATTTATGTTGTTATTTAATGCTGGAAACGTTCTGGAAATAGGGGTCTAGTAGTCTTCAAGAGAAAGTGCTTAATGGGGTAAGCCAAGTTATGTTTTTTTGCCCTATTTAGATCTAGAAGTGGGATCTCTATCCCTTAGAGAGTCTAAAGGGATAAAGTTGGAAACTTTATCCACTTGGATCTTAAAATGGAGCAGATATGGGCTTTGAAGCCCTTAAGATCAAGGAAATCGACTTAATCTATTAAGTTGTTGCGAGCCTAGTGCCCACGATGTGGCCTAGGTCTCCACGGCGTGACAGCTAGGCTAAGACTCGCCTGTTTTGTCATTTAGTGGCCATGACGTGGCGACCTATTGTAATTCACTTTGACTTTGACCGTTGACTCTAACCTAGTTTAACCCAATGGTATTTTGGGTTATTTGAGTTGTATTTGAGATTGGTCACTATTTGATGAATAGGTGACTAGTAGAGCTGATATTCGGAGCAGAAACATATTCGACTATTTGTTCGGACTAAGAGGTTAGTTTTCCTCACTGTACTCATGGGTCAAAGGAACCAATGCCGTCCCACTAGATCTGTATCTTGGTATATAGGATGTTTCTATGTGGTAGAGATCTGTAGATCTGTCTGTTTGTCTGTTGACTTGTTATATGATTATCTGTTGTTGGATGTATGTTATTTGTTATATATATGCCGTCATGGTATGGTAAGGTTGAGACTGTACTGCTTTGTGCTGCAGACCGGGGCATTCCAGCTGAAAGGTTATGGGCCAGGGCATTCCAACCGAAAGGTTGTGGGCCGGGCGTAATCCAACCAGGAGGTTGTGGACCCGTTATGTATTAGGCAAGACAACTGAAAGGTTGTGGGTCGGGGCATGCCAACCGAAAGGTTGTGGGCCGGGGGTAATCCAACCAGGAGGTTGTGGACCCGTTATATATTGGGCAAGCCAACCGAAAGGTTGTGGGCCGGGGCATTCCAACCGAAAGGTTGTGGGCCAGGGGTAATCCAACCAGGAGGTTGTAGACCTGTTATCTGTTTGATTATATGTTTGTGTGTGGTACTTTGGGGGAACTCACTAGGCTTTGTGCTTACAGATTCAATTTTATGTTTCAGGTACTTCAGATGATCGGGAAAGCAAAGGCATGATCGTGCACATCCTTCTAGTTTTATGAATTTTTATTTTAGGGACACTGTGATTATTGAATAACACTTTTGAAACAATGGTTTGTAAACATTTATGGTTATTGGGATGTTTTTGAAAAAATTAAATTTACTCTGATTTTCTGGATGTTACAAGTTGGTATCAGAGCACTGGTTTGAGTGAATCGGATGAGCATTTGTGTGAATACAAACTCAAACTACCGATCTGTAAAAGTTTCCAAATTATTTTCAAATTGTTTTCAAAATTTCAAAGGTAACCAAAGATGGACGAGATGTGTACGATCAGCAGGAGCAAGGAAGTATACCCCAAGTTACCACACAATTATTTTTTATTGATGATTATGATAGAACCACATGCTAGTGATAGGCTAGGGATCTTTAGGAATTTCATGATATAATTTCCTGATGTATGATGCCTGATAGCCTATGAGGACTTCTTACATGTTAGATGAAATTGACATCATTACTCTAGTTGCTAAGTGCGCGCATCATAGTTGTACATAAAAAAGATTCTATAGCCTGAGAATGTTTGATTTAGCCTAATTTACTGTTCTTGTCTGATTAAGGGCTTAGGGTAGAATCAAGTATTCGACTGTCTATTGGAGCCAACGTTGTGTATGATTAGCATGCACAAGTGGCTGCAGGGTTGGTGGAAGTTTCATGAGTGGGTACAATTCATAGCTAGTCAGCATGAGGAATGAATAACCAATCTTGAGAGAGTGAGGACAGGATGAAGGTGCATCCTATATGATTGGGCCTAGTGGTCGGGAATTTCATATGAGGATCTACCTTATTTTATTGTGTCTTAGTTCCATTCGATTTCACTGCTCGAATGTTGCTTGCTTTGTGCTTTGTGGGACTCATATTGATGTGAGTTAACTATCAAACGAATATGTTAAATTACATTCTACGAAGGTTAAATAATCTTAGAGTGAAGGATTTGGTCCTATTGTGCAACTCTCGTTTGAGTCTAACCGTTGTAGGGTTGAGTCTTTTAGTCGAAAGATTATTTAAGTTTTGTTGCATATAACTGTATTCATGAAGTGGTTAGTTGACTTTCATAGGGGTCTTCAACAGCTGATGATAGGGGAGGTAGAGATCCTAGGAGAGCCTAGGAAGTGCTTTAGTGCGGTTGTTATGCTGTTTAGTGGGTTTTGGGAGTATTAACATGAGTAGGTGATTTAGAGGACCCGAGATGGACTCTTGAGGAAAGTATGGATAGGTGTGGAAGGTAGTATTGGGCCCGTACTACTGGAAGCATAGGATCCATACTCGGATCGAGGAAAGTCACGAGGATTCTAAGGAGCCGGTTGAGGGTAGATAGCATGGTTGGGTAACCATGACTCGTGGAAGGGTTTTTGTATCTATCGATCTTCTGGTAATGGTTGATCAAGCTGAGGATGAGCCTGGTGATTGGTTGGGCTTTAGTGGCCATATAGGATTGGGTGAAATGGTGCTGACCTAGGTGAGTTAGTTGATTTGAGCTCTCGAGGGCTTTTCTCGATGGTAGTGCCAGTTGAGTCGCGAGACTCAAGAAAGAAGAGATTGTTATGATTGGCTTGAGGATTTTAGCTGGAGGATGAGTGATTGAAAGATAGATTGGAATATCACTATCTTCGGCAGGGGCTTGTTCGTCCATCCTTTCGTGTTTAGAGGAGAGATAGGGCAGACATGTGATTTTTGGAGTTGGGATGTAGACTTAGTATGGGGATTTGTGATTGCAGTTTTTGTCGGCAGTATGGCAGTGTGGGAATGCACAAGAGGATTTTATTGATTGGTTGCCTTGATATGCGATCAATGGTTTGTTTTCTTGGGATATAGGCAGGCCAGGAACCAGATTGTTGGTTTGGAAATTATGGACGAGGTTAGTGGTAATCCATTTGTTTCAGGATAGAAAATTGGTGCTACGAATGGACTGTCAGAATTATTGTTTGTGCACCTGCGCGGGGATTCTTCATGTTATAAGTAGTTATGATTGGAAATTTCTGAGGTCTTCATTTGAGATTTAGAATCGCTTGGTCCTTATTTGGAAGATCATCTTGTGTATGTTATACATTTGAAGAGTCAGGGATGGTTTATACCTGGTTGAGCCGATCTGAGATATGGTTTGGTTACAACGCCAATAGGTGGTAGTTAGAACCCTAAGTGGGGGAGAACTAGGTATTCTACTTGGAGGATAATCGATTTTTTTTTTGATTTTATGGTGTCTACAGATTGGTTCATAGGGATCTGCGGTGCGAGTATGTGAGACTTCGATTCAAAATTTGGTCAAGTCAGGGGTGTAGACCAAGTGGCTACCAGAAGTATGTGTTCAGGAAATACACGAGTTGTCTTGTAGCAAGAATTAGTTGGTCAAGGAGCCCGTTGTAGCCATTGTTTCCTTCTGGGGTGCCAATGAATAGATGAGGAGGCGCTAGGATCGCTATGGTTGAGTATCGGTTGTTGAGGGATTTGTCAACTCGTTGTATGGGTTGCTATTTATATTCTAGATTGGGCAGTTGCAGATCGGTCAATTGGTTTCAGAGTTTGGTATGTTTAGTCCCTCTTGGGCTTTGTCTAGCAGGGAATTGATTCATTGGATTAAGTGTCAATGCATTCTCAATCATTAGTCTGATTCAAGTGGGGGGGGGGGGATTGTACCATCCGGATTCCTGGGGTATTTTAATTGAATGTATTTTTGGATGTTTAGGTGGTACCACGTCGTGGTGAAGGCATCCCACAACGTGGTGATGGTCGATGTATCACGGGTTTTAAATGACCACCACAACATGACAACTATTTAATGAGAAACCCTAATATCCGGGGTTTGCGCCCTATTTAAGGGAATGTGATGGCTAGGGTTGATCACTCTCAGCCTTCATCACACTCTCTCAGCCTCCAAGCAAACCCTAATCTCCATTTTTGCTCTCTAAGCTTTTTGTGTTGATTTTTTTGGATTAGAAAAAGAATGAGGTGACTTCTAGACTTGGATTCAACAAGCAACTCTTCTCACCATCTTATTGTGCATCTTCTGGAATCTTGTAAGTCCCCAAGTTCCAAGCTTTTTGGTTTTTTGTGCATATATCTAGGTTTCTATGCATTAATCTTCATGTCCTTGATTATTGGGTGGTGAGATCTCATAAAGTTTGCAAGTTTATAAATCTCCAGGTCATTTTGGACCTTTGATGCTTTGGATATGGAGTAATATTGTGTTTTATCATCATGCATGGAAGATTTAGCCAAAAACCCTCATTTTGACCTGATAGGGTCCAAGATATGCATCGGACATGCATGTCTAGAAAGTAAGGATATTTATGTTGTTATTTAATGCTAGAAATGTTCTGGAAATAGGGATCTAGTAGTCCTCAAGAGAAAGTGCTTAATGGGCTAAGCCAAGTTATGTTTTGTTGCCCTATTTAGATTTAGAAGTGAGATCTCTATCCCTTAGAGAGTCTAAAGGGATAAAGTTGGAAAATTTATCCACTAGGATCTTAGAATGGACCAGATTTGCACTTTGAATCCCTTAAGATCAAGGAAATCGACTTAATCCATTAAGTTGTTGGGAGCCCAATGCCCACAGCATGGCCTAGGTCTGCACGGCGTGGCAGCTAGGCTGAGACTCGCCTGTTTTGTCATTTAGTGGCCACAGCCAGGGCAAGGATGGCCACGGTTTGGCGACCTGCTGTAATTGACTTTGACTTTGACCTTTGACTCTAACCAAGTTTAACCTAAGGGTATTTTGAGTATTTTGAGTTGTATTTAAGATTGGTCACTATTTGATGAATAGGTGACACGTGGAGCTGATATTCGGAGCAGAGACCTATTCAACTATTTTTTTCAGATTGAGAGGTGAGTTTTCCTCACTGTACTCGTGGGTCGAAGGCACCAATGTCGGCCCACTAGATCTGTATCCTGGTATATATGATGTTGCTATGTGGTAGAGATCTGTAAACCTGTCTGTTTGTCTGCTGACTTGTTATATGATTATTTGTTGCTGGATATACGTTATTTGTTTTGTATATGTCGTCATGGTATAGTGGGGTTGAGACTATACTACTTTGTGCTATCAGTCAACTAACAAGGGCATTTCAACCGAAAGGTTGTGGGCCAGGGCATTCCAATCGAAAGGTTGTGGGCACGGGGTAATCCAACCAGGAGGTTGTGGACCTATTATGTATTAGGCAAGCCAACCGAAAGGTTGTGGGCCAGGGAATTCCAACCGAAAGGTTGTGGGCCGGGGATAATCGAACCAGAAGGTTGTAGACCCGTCATGTATTGGGCAAGCCAACCGAAAGGTTGTGGGCTAGGGGTAATGCAACCAGGAGGTTGTGGACCCGTTATCTGTTTGATTATCTGTTTGTGTGTGATACTTTGGGGGAACTCACTAAGTTTCGTGCTTACAGTTTTAGTTTTATGTTTCAGGTACTTCAGATTATCGGGAAAGAAAATGTGTGATCGTGCGTATCCTTCTGGTTTTTTGAATCTAGATTTTGGGGACACTCTGGTTATTGAGTAACACTTTTGAATCAATGGTTTTGTAAACATTTATGATTATTGGGATGTTTTTGAAAAATTTAAATTTATTCTGATTTTCTGGATGTTACATTTGGGCTAGTCTATTAAAATATATGACTTAATCGTTAATTTTCTCAAAATAATGAAACTTTTCTGAAGATTTTTTTAAAAAAAAATTAGACTATTAAAATAAAAATCTAAAATTTTATATTTAAAATAAGTCTCGCTTATTAATAAAATAACAATATCTTCATAGCTTTTAGTTAATCCAAGATCGTACCTGTTTCAATCTGTATAAAAAATTCATTTATTTTCATCAATATTTAATGATTTTAATCTACCGAAACCATTTATTTAGTCAACTCCACTCAAATGTTATTGTTTGTTTCAATGTTTTAAAAACCGGTTTGAAACTGTTGGTTGAATCGGTCGGACCGGAAATCAGTGACAAGAAAGTTCAACAATAATCAGTTTTATGTCAATTTCTAGACCGAATCGAACATAACAGTTTCTTCAAAAACCGTGTTGAACCGATAAAAAAACGTTTGAGATTTATTAGACTTGAAAAGTTTGATTTCACTTGTCTGTTAACAAAATAGCCCATTTTCAAAGCAAATTGAACAACTCGATCGATCACGTTAACTAGAATGTACACAACTTGAAGGCCGACGCACACCACTGTCAGATATAGGAAAAAATATTGGTTATATATATATATATATATATATATATATATATATATATATATATATATATATATATATATATATATAGGAGTAGGATCAAATGAGAACACCAAAAAGGTTGAGAACGCGAGAACAAAATATATTCATTTGCGATTCCATGTATTCATTTGTGGAGAAATGATAAATTTTTACGCATTTCATTTCAATTGAAGAGAAAAAGCATATTCATGTTGATTGTGGGTAAAAATTTATCATTTCTCCACAAATGAATACATGGAATCACAAATGAATATACTTGTTCTCGCGTTCTCAACATTCTAGGTGTTCTCATTTGATTATATATATATATATATATATATATAGTTAGGTTCAACTATTCTAACTAATTATTGTGTGGATATAGGAATCAATGCGAGCCAATCATTTAAAAACCTAAATAAGGTAAATTTTTAATGTTATCTATTAATTAATTTTAGTAATTAAATAAATATTTAATTAATCCCTTTAATTTAGGCAAAATAGTTTAAGAATTAAAAACCTTAACCGACCATACAAAACACATATATCGTTCTTCTGTAAGAATATGTATGAATCTATATTTGCATTTCAATGTTTGAATATATAATGATCATGTTATATTTCAATTGAAGGTTCAAGAATGTTGTTTTTCTACAAAGAGTTACTTCAATCAAAATATGTACTTTATCAGAATATATTCTGGCATTTTCATAGAATATCGTTCTAACAGAAATGCATTCTAAAAGAATAAAATCGAGTAAAAATAAAAACTATGTTAGAATTAAAAATGAATTAATTAAAAAAAATCAGAATTCAAAATTAAAAGATTCAATATCCCTTAAAATCTAAAATTTTCATTAATTAAACATGTGTTTCCTAATTTAAAGATAGGTAAATCATTACCTAAAATAACTAAAACCGTTGGTATACATTCATCCCTACATCCACACAATAATTAATTAGAATACAGTAACCTAAGTATATATATATATATATATATATATATATATATATATATATATATATATATATATATATGAAAATAGAGAACACATAAACTTCCAGTCGAACAGGAAATCGATCATCGAACCAATTCACCAAAAAAACCGGTTTTTCAACAATTGCTTTGTTTTTACAAAAAGGGTTAAGGTCAAATTTGATCATTTAATTTTTGGTTTGTAGTCAATTAACTGGTTCAAGTATTAAAACGCCACAAACTTTTTAATTTTTGCGAAAAAGATCATTATGATCGACAATAACATGTATTCATATTTTCTTTTTGCTATCTAAGGTTATTGAATTTCATTTTTTGGTTATTTTAGGCCACTAAACGTTTTTGGATTATAATTAGTCACTAAAATTTCGAAATCGTTCAAATTTATTTTAATATCTTTTTCAACAATTCATTTTTATAACTTCACTTTCATTTAATTTTTAAATATTTTTCACAATTCATTTTTATAAATTCATTTTTCTTCGTTTTTACATGTTTTTTCACAATTTGTTTTCATAACTTCATATTTTACTGTGTTTTTGCATTTTTTTCTCACAATCTATTTTTACAACTTCATTTTTTTACTTCGTTTTCAAGTTTTTTTTTTCAAAATCCATTTTTACAACTTCGTTTTCATGTTTTTAAATACATAGTGTAACGTCCCAAAAACCATGATAAAAAGTCTTCCTTTTTATAAAAATATTTCCACAAAACTATAAGTTATAAACCACTGTTTTCAAGTCAAATCCATGAAATAAGAGTATCAAAATCTCTCAAAACATATATCAGCAGGAGGATGTGTACGAACACACCTTTGCATTGCCCCTATCATCTGATGTACCTGAAACAATGAAACCAACAACTGTAAGCCAAAGCTTAGTGAGTTCCCCCAAATATACCCACACACAACACATATACAATGCATGCACACAAGGCCTACATATAATGTCCCAAAAATTCATAGTAAAATTTTCATTTTTAAAACAGTAAACCATACAAACGATGCGGATAAATCTGGGGGGATGTTGTGCAGTCACGTCGGGCCCTTCCCTTTTGAACCGGAAGTACCTGAAACCATAAACATGAAATCGTAGGCACAAAGCTTAGTGAGTTCCCTAAAATACTACATACCATACATAGAATAGAGAATGTTATGTGCCAACATAGTCTTACACTTACTAACATGTCATGAGCCATATGATGGTCTTTCCTTGCTAAGCCGGGGACCAAGACCCAAGTCTTACAAACAAGTGCCAAGAGCCACCTCCTAGTCTTCCATGCAAGTATCACAAAGACAACTAACATCCTACATATAACTGTCAGGGTCCAGACCCTAGTCTTGTATACAATTTGTCGGGAGCCATATCCAGGTCTTTCATACAGTTTCCACGGGCCACCACTTGGTCTTCCTGCATAACATAATCAAGTGGGCCGACATTGGTGCCTTTGACCCATAATTAAAGTGAAGAGACTCAACTGAATCACAAAGTCGACTATAACTCAACTCAATGTCACGCCGTCCACAACTATCAGATTTCCCCCGGCCAACGAATGGGTGCTGAACACCTCCTAATAATTTATAGAAGGTAAACCCTAAGTCTACCTTCTAAAGATAGATATTTGACCAAAAGTCAACCATGCCAAAAGTCAACGATCAAAGTCAGCGGTCAAAGACAACAGTCAAAGCTGACTTTAGTCGACTGCCACGTCGTGGCCATCCATGATCACGTCATGGCCCATAAACGACAACACATACACGAATTTCCCTGACACCACTCGATGACGAACTAAGGCCACACCGTGGGCACTGGGTCCTTAGCAGTTTTATAGGTTAAGCTGTTTTCTTCGATTGTAAGAGCTCCAAAGCTCAGATCTGGTCCTTCCTTTGGTCTAGATGGATAAATCTCGATTGTAAGAGCTCCAACTTTATCCCTTAAGACCATCCAAGATATCAAGATCTCAAACCCTAGGTCCAAAATAAGGAAAAACATATCATGTGCTTAATCATTGAGAACTAAATCCTGAAAGTTCCTTGTCCATCAGTTCCATAAGAGTTTCTAGCACCAACACCATCATAAAAATTCATGTGTTTACAGACATTCATGTCCAATGCATGTCTTGAACTCATTATTAAGTTAAAATAAGGGTTTTATGACCAAAACTTCATGTATGACACCAAAACCCATTCTTACTTCAGATCCAAGGCCTTAAACACTCCAAATGTCCCAGAGATTCATAAAGTTGCAAATTTATGAGATCTCACCACTCCAACCCACCAAAACATGAAGAATAAGGGAAAAATCTAGAGATATAACAACTTAGCAATGTAAAGATTGAGTCTTAGACACTCACCAAGGTCTAGAAGATATGCTAGAAGATGAAGATGATGCTTGCAAGTGAACCACCACAACAAGAGGCTTCCTTTTCCTTAAAAGATCACAAGAAGTACCAAAATGAGCTCACAATATGTAAAGGAGGCTAGGGTTAGGGTTTCTGAGCTTGGGAGGGTAATGGAGGCTGAATGATCAAAAAACCTAGCCATAACGTCCTTTAAATAGGTTCGAAGACCCAAGGATTAGGATTTTACCAAAAAACATCTGCCACGATGTGGCACCCATGGCCATGCCGTGGCCGGTCATTAAATCACGCGATCATAAAAAATTACAGCGACGCCGTGGTGAAGCTCCACCACGCCATGGCCATCCAAAAATGAAAATTCAAAATTAGAGATTAACTCATATCTGAAACGGGTGTTACAGCTCTCCCCCACTTAAATTAGATTTCGTCCTAGAAATCATTCCTTACAACTTACTCTGCCACACCAAACGACCCTGCCATAACTTCCTGAATACCAATTAGGACTGTGAAGTCCTCTCACCGGCGACCACTTTCCAACATTGCTATCAAATCCCGGTCTTAGCAGAAATCACGTATCCTAATGAAGAAAATGAACCTTAACACTTTGCTCTAACCGGCAAGGAGAAAACCCAACTGCCCTACCCGAGAACTGAAAATCCCAAGTCCATGTTTGACTTCCAGACAGACAAAATCATTCCGAATCACAACCATAATGACTCCACTCTGCAACCCGGGCTAACGAACTCCTCTGACCCTGAATTATCCCAATGATACCAAAAAACAGAACCCTATAGCATTCGCCGACACCAATTGCCCTGCACCCAAAAACAAGGGCGACTCCCAACACGAGTCTCAATAATTGGTGTCATACTAACATAAAATCACATCTCGCTAACCAAACATTCGCATCTTCGATCTATCTAAGATCTCCCAAGTTCCGAGCTGACCAACCAATTAACTGAAATACCAAATTTTAACTGGTTGATGAAGCTGATAGCCTCGCACATGACCACACCACTAGCCTCGTACATGAGAGAACATCCTAGCCTATTTGCCAATACGTATCCAACAAATCACTTGTTCGAACAAGGGACGACATAACCAACCAACACACAAACATTAGCTAGTCCACTTCATTCTAGATGAATGCTACCGGCCCAGTCGTAGTCCTACATCACATCCGGCCCCAAATCGACATACAACCTTCCTCAATCCCATGAATTTTGTGGCCCACCCACAGTTTCACAACCCTTCCTGCCATGGTGTAACTCTATCTAGTAAAGACTACGAGCCAAATCATAGATTCACAACACTCTCACAACAGCTCATCGACCTGTTAAATGCTATGGGCCACACCGCAGTCTTATAACACTTCCACATTGCCTACCGACATAGTGAATGATACGAGCCACCCCATAGTCTTACAACACTTCCATACTACCTACCATCCTACTGAATTCTACAAGCCACCCCGCAGTCTTACAACATTCCCATACCGCCTACCATCCTAGTGAATGCTACGAGCCACCCTACAGTCTTACAACACTCCTACCACTTCCATGGCCGCAGCTCATGGTCTTTCTAACTATCCATGAGAATACTTAGCCAAGAATCAATACAATCTGAAACCCCGTCTTGCAAATCCCCAATCAGGTGTTCAGGTCATGTTTCGAACCCCGAGGCCTTTATCAGACAAGAACATGCAGAGAGGTTCTAACACAAACCTTAACCCGAACCTTTCCACGAATCTGCCAATCCACCACTATCGCTGCTTTATGACCCGCATTGGGAATATTTCCATTAATCCCAAGCAATTCTCCCCCATTTGGAATCATTTATACTCTGTCGACCTCGTACCCATTCGAATTCCCAAGCCATATACAATTTCACTACTAAAAACTGCCGCCAGCCTGAGTTTGCAAGAACTAAAATTCCATGACCAGCCGACCTAGTGTACACACATCCCAATAATCTGGATGATTACACCCCAATATCTCAACGTAAACTCCGTATCTACAAGCACTTTCCATGATACAACTTCAAAATCCTTAAGCGACTTTAATCAGATGACGAAGAACGAATAACCCAACTATCAAAACAAGTAAATAACCAATCCAACGATCTACTTACAATGGAGCAATTACCATGCGAGCATGCCATCAACCATGCCATGGAGTTATGAATTTTGACGACAATCAATCTGAACCATGTGATTAGACCAATCCTCAATTGCATCGCAACCACGAAAGATCCCTACGAGTCCTGCATTGAAATCTGACACGCTCACTCTGCAACTTCCTCGACTCCCTTTTACCAAAAATCAAATTGGTTGTTGGTTCTCCAAGAAGAACACTCAGTCTTCCCCACTTAAGGATTTCTCTATCGTTGGTCGACATCTCCCATATCTAAACCTAAAACTGGCTCACCCACATACCCTTTAAGCATGGATCTCGGTATGCAAAATGGCATATGAAGATTCTTGGAATATAATAACTAGATCATCATAAGGAGATTCTGATTCCTAGGTGGAGACTTAGATAAACCGAACATAACATCTGGCACACACAATCATATAACTTTAAGCACAATTAATAATAAGAGCATGAAGGAAGTGAATGCAATACATACCTTCGACGTCAGCTGATGGAACTTGGATCTCTTCGGCCTGTAACTAAAACGCTCGTCTCCTCACTACGGGAGCCTCCACTCTACCATCGCGGCTATCAATAATCCTCAGAGTGGCTGGGGCTAGTGTCCACACCGTTCCACCTGTCAATCCCAGACAGTCGACCTTCTTGTGGCCCACTTCGTTGCAGTGGAAACATATCGGAGCAGATCCCTTGGGGCAATCCCTGCTGACATGACCAATCCCGCCACACTTGTTGATATGTGCATATTAAGCTATATATTTCGATTAGAATTTTATTACTTTGTGGCTAATTTATTGCAATTTATGGACAAAAGGTACTTAATTATGTTTAAATTGTATTTTCAGTCTAAAAGATGTGCTCGGAAGCAAAAGGAAGCGGGAAATGCAATCGAGAACTCGGGAATTAAAGAAAGAAGAAAAAAGTCAAAATCCTGAAAGACTCCGCGAGTTGGATCGTCTACTCGACGAGTCCAAACGAATGTTCGCGAAGCAAATACAAAGTCCTTGCCGTACACAAATTCTACAAAGGGGACTCAGAGAGTCGGTTATCTACTCGGCGAGTAGCCCCTGTTTTCTAAATACTATAAACAAAAGCCAATTCCCGAAACCAAACCTCTCTCTAGAACCCTTGGGGATTAATTTGCGACTAAAGGTGCTGCTAGAGCTTTGGAGTTTGTGGAGAAAACCCTAACCTTCAATTTTAAGGAGATTAAAGGCAAATTTAGTTTACTCTTCACTGTATCTCTTATTTGAACCATGTTTGAATTAGTAGATCTTGTTTGTGAGTTACTATCTGTTGTAATTATGAGCTAAACCTTATATCTTCTGTTTAGGGTAGATAAATTTATAACTATGGATTGATTTGTGGTTGGATTAATTTTTTATTGGTGAATTTCGTTTTATTAAGCTTGTTAAAGAACCTTATGCATTAACCACAACTATTTTATGTTAATTAACAAGTAATTAAGCTGCATGAACATCTCTTAATTGCTTATCTCATATGATTTATGTGAAAACATTGTTATGTGCCTAGGAATAGCGAACGTGAAACTAGGGTTAACTAGAAAATGGGTAAATTAATGCGTGAGCTTGTGTGATAAACCATCAACACGAGGTTAATTGAATTAGTAATTTGATTAGCTAATTACAAGTCTTATTTAACCCAAATAAATAAACTAGGAAATTCATTAGTTTAATCACTTGATCACTGCTTAAATTAATCTATTTTCTAAGGATTGGTAATAGCGAATGTGAACCTAATCACTTTAATCGGTAGCCAATAACAATTAATCCATTGCACTTGCCATAAAATCAACCACAGGAGTAAATGAATCGAACCTAAACAGAAGTCTTCTTATTATTGAATTTAGTTGGTTTTTACTTGCTTTAGCTGTTAGTTACTTAATTTGCGTGTTAGTTAATTTGTTAAGTTTCTAGTCTTGCAAAACTAGAGAAAACCTTTTACTTTTATTACTTGTTTTAGTTCATTCTAGTCATTAGTTTAATTATCGTTCCCTGTGTTCGACACCCTGCTTATTCAACTATAACACCAATTGACAGGTCCACTGCCTTTGTGTGTCTAAATTATATCTTAAAAGTAGGACTAAAACTAGTGCATTTATATACACATCACTTGTAGTAACCCATTGCCCTAGATTGACTTACCTCATCGTGCTGTTTCCCACTCTTTCAGTAATGGCCCCGACCATGCTGGCCTCTAGCTCGTGAATCAAAAGTCTTGGGCTTTTTCATTGAAGCATCGACTGTCTGCACCTGCTATGTCTTCCTCTTCGATAGGTTCTTCAAGTCAATCTCTCGCTCTCGGGCTCTAGCTATCATGTCCTCCAATGTCCGACAAGCTGAAAAGCTAACAAACTCCCTGATATCTGCCCTCAGCATGTTGTGGTACCGAGTCTTCTTCATCTCCTTGTCTGCGGCATACTTTGGAACCGAAAAAGCTCTCTCCCTAAACTTAGAGGTGATCTCCACCACCATATCAGTCGTCTGGCATAGGTCCTGAAACTCCCTCGCCAGCTATTGCACTTCAACAATTGGTGTAAACTCTGCTCGAAATCTGGTCATAAAATCATACTTATGGCCTTAATAGCCAGTGCTCCCAGAGCATATCCAACCTCCTCCTACCAATCCCGGGCTCGCTCCCTCAAACACCCTGCAACGAAACTCAACTTCGACCCCTATGGGCTGAAGCTCGTCATCTGGGCACACTCCATGTCCGCTATCCACCGCCTGGCGGTAATGGGGTCTTTCACCATGAAGAACTTTGGTGCCCCACATCCCTATAAATCCTTGAACATGAGGCTATGTGCTCCGTCCTGTCCGACGGACATCTCAGACCGATAGGTTTGATGGCACTCCTCCATCATCTCAGTAATCCCTTCCTTGATCGACCCGAATATCACTGTGGTCGCATCAATGATACCTCGTATAATCTCCGATGCGATGAACTCGCATAATCCCTCATCAATTGGTTTGGTACCAAAGCCCGAATCGAAGCCAGATCCTGAACCTCCTGTTCCACCACGTGTCATCAACATTCTGAAAAGCAACCATACGATGATCAGAACATACCCAAAGAATCCTCATTCTACAGAATTCCTAGAATCTCAGCGACATTCATTGATTCGAGTACGGAACAAAGGCCCATAAGAGTGTTATAACAAAGGATGATGACTTGCTTGTTGAATTTTAGCTCACTTTTTCTCTTTCTTCCTTTAATGGTTTCAAGGAACAACAAAAAGGGCTTAAATAAAGGAGGAATGAGATTATGGATTCTTAGGTCTTAAGGAGGCTGGTGGAGGTTGAGGGTGAGCAAACGCTAGCCTCCTTATTCCTTTAAATAGGGAGCAAAACCCGGAAAATAGGGTTTGTCATTTTCCAACTGCGACTCCATGGCTATATACTGCCACGCCGTGGCGGCTTAAATGAATATGCAATCTTATCTTGATTTTTCACATCGTGGTGCCTTCACCACGCCATGGAAAACCCTAAAACACTAAAACTAAAAATGTGAAGTACCTCGGGATCCGGGTGTTATAGTTGTAAGACTGCGGGGTGGCTCATAGCATTCACTAGGCTGGTGGGCTGTTGTGGAGGTTTTGTAAGACTACGGGTTGGCCCATACCATTCATTAGATTGATGAGTAGTTGTGGGAGTGTTGAGAGTCTATGATTTGGCTTGTAGTCTTATCTAGGTTGAGTTTGACCATTGCAGGAAGCGTTGTGAGTATGTGGAAGGGCCATAACATTCATAGGATTGAAAAGGGTTGTAGGCCGACTTGGGGCCGGGTATGATGTAAGACTATGGCTGGGCCAGTAGCATTCATCTTCAGTTATGCGGGTTAGTTAATGTTCATGTGATGATTGGTTATATCATCCTTGGTTTGATGAGGAGGGCTTTTGGAGCCATGTTGGTGAATAGGCTAGGATAGCCTTGGTTAACTAGATTCATGGCTGGATTTTCATGGTGTAACTGTGTGCAGAGTTATGAGTTTCAGCAAAGGGTCGGGATTCAATACTCCATTTGATAGGTAGGTCAGCTTGGAATTAGAAGATCTAGGGTAGGTCGAACATGCAAATTTTTGGTTATCAGGATGTGAGTTATGTATTGGTCAGGAACCAATGGTTGAGACTCGCGATGGGAGTCACCTTGTGTTCGAATTCGAGGTTTCGATAACAATGAATGGTCGGGGATTATGTTTTCCGGTATCAATGGGGAAATTCAGGGACATAGGATTTTGCTGGTCCGGGTTGCGGAGTGGAGTCATCATGGTTGTGTTTTGGAAGGATTCTGTTTGTTTGGAAGTCAGACATGGTATCGGGTTTATAGATTTCGGGCAGAGTAGTGATGGCCACTCTTCATTGGATTAAGTTAGTGTGGCAAGGTCCATTTCTTTATTAGGGTAAGTGAGTTCTGCTAAAATTTGGGTTTTGATTGTAGTATTGGAAGGCAGTCATCTGAATGAGACGACTTCTCAGTTCTAATCAAGGTTTTGGAAGAATTAACCGAGTCTTTTGGTCTGGCTGAAAAAGTAGTAGGGAGTGATTTATTAGGATGGATCGATAGGGTGGTCACGATGTGGCAAGCCGTTATGAGAAACACGTATCCAGTTGAGCTTACGATGTGACACATAGGGTGTCACGACGTGAGGAAGGTTGCAAACCAAACCCATGATCTTTTAGGCTTTCCTCTGTATTTAAACCCTATTATCCCAAAGCTAGGGTTCATTTTCAGCCTCCATCATCCTCCTACCTCAGAAAAACCCTAACCTCCTTGCTGATTCATGGCCTTTTTGGTGCATTTGGTATTTTGAAGAAGAAGAAGAAGAAGAAGAAGAAGGAGAAGAAGAAGGTGTTCAAGTGTGGACCTAGCAAGGAAACTTCATCATCATCACCTTGTGCTCATTCCGGACCTTTCTAAGTGTCCAAGATCCTAACTTTATGGTTTAATGTTGCTAGATCTAGCTTTTGGTCCCATTTTCTTCATGTTTGAGAAAGCTTGAATGTAAGAGAACCATAAAGTTGGCAACATTATGAGTGCTAAGGGTCCCTTGAGTATGATAAGGTTCAGATCGAGAAGTTGGTTGAGTATTGAATCCATGCATGTGATTTTTGGTATTATCTCTTCACTTTTGACCTAGAATGGATTGAGGACATGCTTGAAGCATGCATACCCATAAAGTAATCATTTTTATGGACCTTTGGAGTCCCCTTTAGCTTCTAAAAAAATTGGGGTTAGAGGCTTAATAGATTAAGGACTCAAATCTTTGGATTTTTGCTTCAGACTGTAGTCACGACGTGACATTAGGGGTGTCACGACATGACCAAGAAAGGATCCCGCTTCTGTGACAACCCGAAATTTCTATCATAGTTATCCAAATCAATCAAGGTTGGACTCGTTTTGCTATCTTCTAGCATTGTTTAGAGTCAATTAGTGTGTTTTAAGCCTAGTACATCCAAGAAATGAGTGTTAGGATATATCTGCTTGTGTCCATTGTGCACCAAGCAAGCCATAAACTTCATCATGTGGAGTTTACGGCCACACCATATGATTTTACGGCCGTAAACTCATGGTGGCCATAAACTCATGCCTTAAACATGATATTCCATCCTTATTCCTCATTATTCACCATTTCAACCTCAAGAACTTGATTTCTCTCTCAAGTATCATAAGGATCTTCATTTTATTCTTAAAAAAATGTAAGTGTTTCACCCTTTGTTTTGTTGATACATCTCGTTATCTAGTATCATCCTTTGATTCTATCCATTAACTTCATCTTTTGGGTTTGATCTTTAAGATCACCAAGAACACCAAGAACACATACTAGTGTTTTGGGCCGAAATCAACTCTTGTTGCTTCCATATTGTAAGTATCCTCTTCCTATACTTGTTATCTAGTAGGAAACCTTGATTTGCAACTTGAAAAAATCAAAATCCCAAGAACAAAGAGAGTTTACGGTCAGGAGCATCTCCCTTAGCCATAAACCCTTGTTAAGGGTGCATTTGTTGGCCATAAACCCCCTAAAGCTAAGCATTGAACCTAGAATTCATCCTTGATGCTTGAAAGGACTTTAAATCACTCTTTGGCACAAGACTTCTTGAGTTTACGACCGCAAACACCTTTGGCCGTAAACCCTATGGCGACAAACACTTAGGGTCGTGAACTCAATGGACGTGAACACCTTGGCCGTAAACACCATAGTGTGGCCGTAAACCCCTTAGATGCAACCCTTTGTACTTCTAACACTTCAATATAAGTGTTTACTAAGTCCTAGGGTGTTTTCCTTGCATGATTAGTTGTGTAAACACTAATTATATGCATATATGTGTCATTATATGCTTATTAGGATCCGTTGTGCTCAAGTCTTCACTTGACACTTAGCATCCTTCAAATCGATCTTTCATTCGTATCTGTAACATCCAGATTTTCAGGGTTATTAATGTGTAAGTTAATCTTGTGATTAAAGGAGAGACTCGACGAGTTGAGGGTCCAACTAGCCGAGTCGAGTCGGGTTTCTCACGTGGGTTTAATGAGTGGACTCGACGAGTCAGAGGAGGGACTCGCCGAGTAGGTGCTGGGCAGAGAAAACCTAATTTCCGGGGTTTGGGACCTATTTAAAGGCACTTATAGCCTCCTTGGGCCCTCCCCATCAGGGTCTTCGTTCCTTGAGAGAAACCCTAGAGTGATTGGTGATCTAGAGAAGAAAATGGCTAATTGGAGATTATTTCTTGGAAAGGAAGAGCAAGGGTGTTGCAAGGATCTCAGAGGAGAGTTAGAGGATCAGTTTCATTTTCATTGCAAGCTCCAGATCTGGTACAAGCTCTTCCCTTCTTTGTGTATGAATAGATTTCCTTGGTTGTTAAGTTAGGGCTTGAATCACCATTTAAATAGGGTTGTGGGTGCATCCAAACCCTTTTTCGAGTCATGTGTAGATCTGGACCTTGTGAGGTCCAGGGAACCAGAAAGTAGGCAGCCATGAAAGAGTTGTTTGGGAGCTTTGAAGCTATGGAGCTTCAATGGAGTCCAAATGGTGTATTGAGCAAAATACACCATGCATGAGCCTCAAGTTCAGACCTTTACGTGACTTTTGGGTAGTAGGAGGTTGGATCTATGAGTTTGGGTTGCAGATCTGACCTCAGATGGATGAATGAGCAATCTGTTGGAGCCAACTCGCCGAGTCCATGAGATGACTCGACGAGTCGTAGCGGGTTTAACCGAGTAGCCTTAACCCAGTGTTGGCTCACCGAGTTAAGGGTCAACTTGACGAGCTGAGTGAGACCCGGGTAGAGTTCAGATGATGCGAGGGGACTCGACGAGTCGCAAGGATGCACTTGACGAGTAGGGTCAAGTGTGGACTGTTGACTTGAGTTGACTTCCGTTGACTTTGGGGGTTTTGGTCAACATAAGTAATAGAGACCATGGAGGGGTAAAATGGTATTTTACCAACTTCTCGATTAGAGAGGGAAAGATTAATCGTCGGTTTAATTAGAGTTGAGACTTCGAGTGTTAAATAGAGATATTTTCCTTATGTGTTAGGCGGGGGCGAGTTCGAGATTCAAGTGTGAGGATAACTGCTTTCTGCTTTCCAAGTGAGTCTTCTCACTATACTTTACCTTGAGTGGTAATTAGAGTTATGTGATAGAGTATCTTGTATGCTATGTATGTGATGTATTGCACTGCGTTATTTCTATGTGATTTATGCTGTGTGTATTTCAGAGTTTACAGAGTTAGGACCGGAAGGTGCACAGAGTTAGGACTAGAGGGTCCACAGAGATAGGGCCAGAGGGCCCACAGAGTTATAGCCTCGAGTGGATAGTATGTGTTATATGTGGTATTTTGGGGAACTCACTAAGCTTCGTGCTTACCGTGTTATGTGTTGTGTGTTTCAGGTTTTTCTCAGGATTACGGGACGGCACCGGCTCGATTGTACACACCAGAGGAAGAGTTATGTTTTTGAGGATCCTGGATTATCATTTAATTGAATATGGAGTTATGTTTTGTAATTTAACAAAATGAGATTTTTACGAAAAGTGTTTTAAGAATTAAGCGATTATAAATGAAAATTTTAGTTTTGAAAAATTATGGTGTTACAAGTTGGTATCAGAGCCTTGGTTTGAGGGATTTGGATGCACCTTCGGGTAAATCTGGACTCAAACTGAGGAATTGAGAAAATTTTTCAAAGAAATGATTTTTCTAAAGCGAATAAGAGTTCAAAGAGAAAACGAGAAAGAGCAATGTGTATAATCAGCCAGAGCCCGAACGGTGATTTCCCAAAATACCATTACTTTTGTCTTATGAGATATTTATGAGACATTTTATGAGATATTATGCATGCTAGAGACAGGCTAGGTATTTCATATCTTAGGACTAGAGTGGCCTGATTTGTGATGCCTTAGCCTAGGAGTTGCTGTTATATGTGATGTGCTTCCGAGTATGTGCTGAGTAAGAGTATCCAGCAGGAATCCCTTTAGGGGATTCGAGTAGAGAAGTAATCTAGAAAAGGTATCTATATGAGCATATGAGGAGCCTGCCGAGAGTGTAGCCAGATGCCCACGTGGGGTGAAGTTGTTTGAGTTCGGTGATATCCTTCGAGTATGAGGAAAGCAAGAGGATAATAACCTAAGGAGGTTTTACGTGCTGAAGGAGATGCTTCGATGCCGAATGCTGCTTGCTTCGTGATTTGTGGAACTCTCGATGATGGGAGTCAGCTACTAAGTGAATATGACAATATTCAGGAGGTAGATGGCTGGCATCATTAGGAGTTCTTCAGCAGCTGATGGCGGAGAAGTGTGAGAACCTAGGAAGAGCCTAGGGAGTAACCTTAGTCAGATGAGTATGCTGGCAGGGTAGAGCATTTCGCTGAGGAGCGAGCACGCATGACGAAATTGGTGAACGAGAAGGTTGAGCAGCTACTTAGGAGCTCTGGGATGGTCCGTGTGGAAAGTATGGGTAGATGTGGCAGGTAGTATGGGCCCGTACTACCGAAAGCAGAGGACCCATACTCGATACAGGGAGTATTTTGAAGGTTCTAAGTAGCAGATTGAGGAGTGATGTTATGGTTCGAGTACCATACATCATAGCAGATTGAGGAGTGAGGTCATGGTTCGAGTACCATACATCGTAGCAGATTGAGGAGTGATGTTATGGTTCGAGTACCATACATCGTAGCAGATTGAGGAGTGATGTTATGGTTCGAGTACCATACATCGTAGCAGATTGAGGAGTGATGTCATGGTTCGAGTACCATACATCGTAGCAGATTGAGGAGTGATGTCATGGTTCGAGTACCATACATCGTAGCAGATTAAGGGGTGATGTCATGGTTCGAGTACCATCCATCGTAGCAGATTGAGGAGTGATGTCATGGTTCGGGTACCATACATCGTAGCAGATTGAGGAGTGATGTCATGGTTCGAGTACCATGCATCGTAGCAGATTGAGAGGTGATGTCATGGGCTGAGTACCATGGTTCGTAGCAAATGATGCTTGTGGTTCTCCGGTTATCCGGTCATGATTGATTAGGTGGAGATTGGACGCGATGGGATTTTAGGCCTGAGAGCCATGTTTGAGTCCGAAGAGGCATCCCTTGAGAGGGAGGTCGAGAGAATTTCAAAGTATTTTTGGTGAGATGTCAGATGTAGTCGCAAGACTCAAGGACAAGTAGAGATGGCGTTTGTAGGGGGATTGCGGTCTGAGTTGAGCAATCAGCCGATAGAGGTGATGTCACCTTCTGTGACCTGAGTGGTGCTATTTATGTTTCTTGTGGGAAACATGAGAGGCGTGAGATTTCAGTTTTGGGTTTAGGAATAAACCCTGCGGGTTGACATTGATGACGACCTTCCGCCAGAGTATTTGGTAGCATGTCGGCCGCGAGGTAATGATATATCATGAGCATGTAGTCGATTGGGACTGAGATGGTCAAGGACCACGTTGCACCCTATTTGAGTATAGTAGGGCGTATGGTAGCGGAATCAGCAGGTAATCCAGACGAGTATATCGGGGTGGTGGCTCTTTTGTCTATGATGGGTATTGAGTATGGGAATGGAGTCCCTGTTCTTGTGATGATTCATGTGTTGGAACGTTGGTTGAGAAGTCGAGGTTGAGGAGTATGATGATTTATTGTTCAAGTCTAAGAGTGAGGGATATTACTGGACAGTTGAGATGTTCGGTATTGGGATGGTATGGGACTTCGAACGACTAGAGGCAGTCGTGATGAGAAGTTCCTGAGGATTTCATCTGAGATTCAGAGTATTTGAGGTTGCTTGATCTCTTTAAAGGAGATCATCGTGCGTTGCGTAGCACCTTCCAAGAGCAGGTGCGATGTTGCTGGTGGAAACAGTCTGTGGGATGGTTTGTTTGTGCGCCAATTGGTGATGGTTCGAATCCTAAGTGGGGGAGAACTGGGTATCTTATTGAAGGGAGCAGAGATTTGTTCAAAGAATGGTTAGAAAGTGGGATTTAGAGACCTACGGTACGGATTCATAAGACCAGGGTTATTGGTGGTCGAGGAGAGGTGCAGAGCAAGATAATGCATGTGGTACGAGTTTGAGAAAGGATGAGTGTCTCCACGGCAGGTGGCCAATGGTCGGGAACCTGGTGGTGGTCAGGGATGTTCAAGGTGGTAGGCTCGTAAGGATGGTTTTGACAGTTGAGAACTTATGGGTCGAAGTATGGATTATTATATTCCCTTTGGGGTAGATAGGAGATGATCGAGCAGCCAACTCCCGGGCCGGTATGTGTATTCTTGTAAGGGTTTTGAGCAGTAAAGGAAAGAATTTCGGAAGATCATCAGCGTGTTCTGAAGCGTTAGCGATTTCTCTGTGTTCCAATTGAGTGTTTGGATACACCGAAGTTGCGCATTGGGTAAAATGAAGAATTAATTATGAGGTTCAGAGGGAATGTATTGTTGTATCTGTATGATGCTGGGAGTAGGAGATCAGTGGTTGAGGCAGGACATTGTGATGTTCTGTAATAGTGTTCCGAGGAATCCGAATATAATGCCCTGATTGCCGAGTTAATTTTCTTGGGTTTGTGTCTGCAAGTAGTGTATCGAGTATCTATGTTCCAGGGGGAGCCCCTCGTGTGTTGTCATCAAGATGGATTATTTAGGAGTGAAGTTTGCAACGGGAAAAGGTGTTTTGGTTATGACGGTTGTTGTCAGATATAAGGATGCATGATTTGAATGAGTGTGGGCATCTATCTATGTTAGTCCAAGGAGCATGAGTTAGTGGACGTGGTGCGGTGATGCTACGGGGAGCCGTAGTACTCATTAGTCAGAGGGAGGTTGTTGTGATGCTACGGGGAGCCGTAGTATTCACTAGTCAGAGGGAGGTTGTTGTGATGCTACGGGGAGTCGTAGTACTCACTAGTCAGAGGGGGGTTGTTGTGATGCTACGGGGAGCCGTAGTACTCACTAGTCAGAGGAAGGTTGTTGTGATGCTGCGGGAAGCCGTAGCACTCACTAGTGAGAGGGTGTTGTGAGGGTGTTGTGATGCTGCGGGGAGCCGTAGTACTCGCTAGCCAGAGGGAGGTTGTTGCGATGCTGCAGGGAGCCGTAGTATTCTCTAGTCAGCGAGAGGTGGTTATGAGGAAGTACTCTTTGATCAGAGCAACGCAGAAGAGTTTAGGCTTGGGTAGCCCTAGTGGTTGAGTTTTGGGAGCCTGGCGGTCGAACCAGGGGCGAGGCTGAGGATTCCATAATTGTCGGGAATCGCTATATTCCGAATTGAGTGGTGGTTGTCGCAACCAAAGGGAATTAGAGAGGTGGTTTGCGCGCAGGTTGCGAGTCATGAGTTATGAGATGAGTGTTTTGTTGGGATGAGTAGTTCCAACTTTGGGGCAGACCAAACTCTCAAGTTGATTTTGGCTCTGGTGATGCGTCAGGTAGGCGGGATGAGTTTCAGATTTAGAGATGGATTCCGTGTTAAGAGGGGGTTATTGTTGTCACCCAATATCTTAGACCTGATCAGGGTCAGTTCGTGGGCACGGGAAATACCATGGGGTACCTGAGACGATTCCAGTTGAGAGTATAGTATCCGTTTGGGGTAAAGAGAACTTTGTGACTTGTGTGTCACTAGGCCGAGATAGTTGATACGAGAAGGAATCCAGTGAGACATTGTGGATCATGTTATGGGTAACCATGGAGGTTCAACTGTTGGGTTGAGTTCAGACCTCGTGTGGTGTTAAAAGGGATATGGAAATTGGAGCTGAGGCTTATGAGTGTGATGTCTGAGGACACTTCTGAACAAGCAGGGTTTTTCCCTTGTGTTCTGAGGGCGAAGTGTTAGGGGTTCTTTTTCGGTTGGGTTCTGATAGCAGTTTAGTGGGTGCGCCCCTTTCGTTCTTGGGGCATGATTCGGATGATTTAGCATGATCGGTTTGGGCTAGCTATAGCCGGTTGTTGGATTTGGTCTTATGGGAATCAGAGAGCCAGTGAGTAATCAGGGTTTGATATTCAAGGAGCATATATCATGGTGATTGCTCGAGTGGGCGGTCTGGAGGCGATTCAGGCCACCAGAGTTTCTGGATATTGGGAAGGAGTATTTAGCGATGAAAGGGTTAGTTTAAATTCTGGTCTTGGGAGTTTCTGTGTGGTTTCAGGTGTCCATAGAAAAGATATCGGTGTAGTATGAGATCCTTTCGGTGGTGCCTTTCGGGTTGATGATTTCAATCTATGTGTGGTTGAGAAATGATTTCGAGGGCGAAATCAAATTCAAGTGGGGGAGATTTGTAACATCCGAATTTTCAGGGTTATTAATGTGTAAGTTAATCTTGTGTTTAAAGGAGAGACTCGACGAGTTGAGGGTCCAACTCGCCGAGTCGAGTCGGGTTTCTCATGCGGGTTTAATGAGTGGACTCGACGAGTCAGAGGAGGGACTCGCCGAGTAGGTGCTGGGCAGAGAAACCCTAATTTCTAGGGTTTGGGACCTATTTAAAGGCACTTATAGCCTCCTTGGCCCCTCCCCATCTGGATCTTCGTTCCTTGAGAGAAACCCTAGAGTGATTGGTGATCTAGAGAAGAAAATGGCTAATTAGAGGTTATTTCTTGGAAAGGAAGAGCAAGGGTGTTGCAAGGATCTCAGAGGAGAGTTAGAGGATCAGTTTCATTTTCATTGCAAGCTCCAGATCTGGTACAAGCTCTTCCCTTCTTTGTGTATGTATAGATTTCCTTGGTTGTTAAGTTAGGGCTTGAATCACCATTTAAATAGGGTTGTGGGTGCATCCAAACCCATTTTCGAGTCATGTGTAGATATGGACCTTGTGAGGTCTAGGGAACCAGAAAGTAGGCAGCCATGAAAGAGTTGTTTGGGAGCTTTGAAGCTATGGAGCTTCAATGGAGTCCAAATGGTGTATTGAGCAAAATACACCATGCATGAGCCTCAAATTCAGACCTTTACGTGACTTTTGGGTAGTAGGAGGTTGGATCTATGAGTTTGGGTTGTAGATCTGACCTCAGATGGCTGAATGAGCAATCTGTTGGAGCCAACTCGCCGAGTCCATGAGATGACTCGACGAGTCGTAGCGGGTTTAACCGAGTAGCCTTAACCCAGTGTTGGCTCACCGAGTTAAGGGTCAACTCGACGAGCTGAGTGAGACCCGGGTAGAGTTCAGATGATGCGAGGGGACTCGACGAGTTGCAAGGATGCACTCGACGAGTCGCAAGGATGCACTCGACGAGTAGGGTCAAGTGTGGACTGTTGACATGAGTTGACTTCCGTCGACTTTGGGGGTTTTGGTCAACATAAGTAATAGAGACCATGGAGGGTTAAAATGGTATTTTACCAACTTCTCGATTAGAGAGGGAAAGATTAATCGTCGGTTTAATTAGAGTTGAGACTTCGAGTGTTAAATAGAGATATTTTCCTTATGTGTTAGGCGGGGGCGAGTTCGAGATTCAAGTGTGAGGATAACTGCTTTCTGCTTGCCAGGTGAGTCTTCTCACTATACTTTACCTTGAGTGGTAATTAGAGTTATGTGACAGAGTATCTTGTATGATATGTATGTGATGTATTGCACTGCATTATTTCTATGTGATTTATGCTGTGTGTATTTCAGAGTTTACAGAGTTAGGACTGGAAGGTCCACAGAGTTAGGAGTAGAGGGTCCACAGAGATAGGGCCAGAGGGCCCACAGAGTTATAGCCTAGAGTGGCTAATATGTGTTATATGTGGTATTTTGGGGAACTCACTAAGCTTCGTGCTTACCGTGTTATGTGTTGTGTGTTTCAGGTTTTTCTCAGGATCACGGGACGGCACCGGCTCGATTGTACACACCAGAGGAAGAGTTATGTTTTTGAGGATCCTGGATTATCATTTAATTGAATATGGAGTTATGTTTTGTAATTTAACAAAATGAGATTTTTACGAAAAGTGTTTTAAGAATTAAGCGATTATAAATGAAAATTTTAGTTTTGAAAAATTACGGTGTTACAGTATCACTCACTACATGTGAGTTCATACCCCTTAATTTACCTTTTAAATGATTTTAAATGCTTTTATGGGGGGGGGGGGAATACAAGTAGAAACATTATAGTTATTATATCAATCACATGTGATTAATAACTATCAAACAATGGAATTCTTATACTTCAAACTGTGTTTTCAAACAAATTGCTTCAAATCGTTTTACAACCTCCTTTACATGCAAAACTCTTTATCAAACTCTTTTAAACTTATATCTATTCAAAAGCATATCTATATAAATATAGTTATATAAGTAGGGTTGAAAGGACTTAGGACTGATAACTCGCCTTACTTCCTGTTCCTTGTTTGGTTGTGGACTTAGGGTATCGGTTGTTTGTCCGAAGGTCGTTTGAATCTTAGTTATATATTATGTGTATGTATATAGATATAAAAGTTCATCATTCAATTCAATACCTTTGGGTAGCAAAGGTGTACAAACATGTTCATTCATACAAACAACATTGCTAGTAAACTATAATAGGTATAGTTTAGGAAGTCACTAATACTATTACTAGAACAATGAAACACACAAAGAGTCAGTTCATACATGAGTCAGTACATACTATAAAGAGAAACATATAAAGAATACTATAACGAGAGTCAATACTCACTATAAAGAGAAACAATACATACTATAACGAGAAATAATACATACTACACACTATACACTAGAGAACATACTACATACTAGATAGAGAAAACATACACTACACTAGTACATACTATAAAAATACAAGAATACTATAACATTAATGTGAGATACTACTTCATGGCTCGGCAATATACTGCTGTGTCACGTTTTGTACCCAGAGTCTCCTGGAAGGAGAACGTGAATTTGTGTATAGATCTATACGGGACTGACCCTCCTACACCTTGCTGCTAGCTACAGTGGGACCTGCAGGTCTATGGGTGACGAATGTCATATCATTTCGACGTCTCGAACGTCGTGTTATACTACTCGATCAAGTATGGTTACAATCATATCACATTTTACCTTAATTAACTAACAAGTTTAAAGGTAGTTAGTACATTAGTAGTTACCTAGATAAAACTACAGTACATCTTTATTTTCCCATTTCATTCACATTGTGATCTTCTCACATAAACGGTAATGAAAAACTATATTTTGGTAATGATAGTCATACTTTGGGAAAACACACACACTTTTACAAAGAACAAACATAGAGAACAGTTGGGTCTTGGTAGAAGACTGGTTTAGTAGAAAATATAGGATTTTCTAGGAAGTTTACAAACATTTACATCAAATACTTACAAACTTTTACATCAAACATTTACAAGTACATTCTTCAAACTTATACAAACAATGACACTAAAATACTTATGAACTCACCAGCTTTAATGCTGATCTATGCTTTCAAAATAACTTGTATTCTCAGGTCACCAGTAGACAGGTACAGATGACCAGGTTTTGAGAAGACGGAGCTTTCAAGACTCGTCTTTATTTTGGTTATTCATTTTTGGTGTCTTATAAACTTCAGAACACACTTGTATTAAAATTATACTATTAATGCAATGGATGATGTTGTTGCTTGTTTACTATTATGCATTGTTGTGATACTGTACATGACGTCCTCCGCCCCCGAACGTTTCCGCCATTCCGGTTTTGGGGTGTGACAGATTGGTATTAGAGCATTGTTTATAGTGAATTGAGTATATCAACCCATAAAAGATATACAACTATAAACACAGCGGGATTAAAATACATAGACCAAGAGTTTATGCTTTTAAATAATAAAATATTTAACCAAAGTATACATACCTGCATTCATACTAAAATCAGTGTCACTAGGACAGAACAAAAGTATTACGATTGTTGGACAACACAATTAGGCTTGGAGACATATAATCAGATATGGGAGGGATATAGCTTGATCAACTATATCTTTCCGAGAAGTGATTGCATGTGCCTAGGAATGGTTGTGGCGTTGCAGCAAGTCTAAAAACTTACCAACACTACTACAATGAAAACATTAGAACATAACATAAACTTAAAATACTATAGGAGTATTTTGTGTTACTATGTTTGCTTAAGTGCAAACTAAAAAGGTCTTTATGAGTATGTCAATAATTGCTGAGTGAATATGCTAAGGTTATATGTGACTAAGGTGTTATAGACTTAGAATTTGTGATCTTTGCTTTACTTCCTGTTCCTTGTTTGGTTGTGGGCTTAGAGTTAGGGTCACTTATTCGAAGGTCTATCCTGTTTTGGTTACATATGACTGGTATGCACTACGCAAATGTTGAAGTAACTGGTAAGGATCATCTTATAATTATCTTAATTTAGTACGTCTATTATCTATTTCTTTTACCCCTATTCTTGCGTACATAACATGGCTGGATTCCATATCCCCGAAGACCAGTACTTTCCCAACCAAGGAGACGGAGGATGGCTCGATGTTGAGCCCGAAGAAGAACCTGCAATTCCACTGGACGATGACTTTGCTGAGAACTTCCCGGAGGATTCTGACTCCAAGGAAGAAGTCAATGACCTACCTTTGGTTGCTCCAAACCCAAATCCAAACCCACGTCGGGCTTTTCAAGGCCCGACGCCTCTGTGGGTGGAAAGTCTGGAGACACGGAGTCAGGAACAGGGCCAACCCATCCCATACAACGGGGATAGAAGTTTCTACAATGTGAGCGAAGGAGGCTCAGCGGACAGAGTTCTGCCTATTCTGGTCCGCAGGGTTGCTCGTAACGAAATTCAGGGTAGGACAGCCCTCCACCGAATTGCGGAACTTGATGCCAATACAGGGATCAACACTGCCCGCATTCGTCGGCTGGAAGATGCTCGTGAGAAAGCTGAAAGAGAAAATGAGTCTCTGCTTCAAGCACTAGCTGAGACTAGGGCTGAAGTCATAGAGCATCGCGTACGCCAACGAGTGTACGAGCGACGCCTTCTTGAATTGGAGCGTCAGATGGATGACCTAAGGGTTCACCCAAGGGGTTCCCGTCGTCAGTAGGGGATGCTCTGCTCATCCCTTTTCTTTTGATATAAGGATTAGCCTTCTTATCTATGCTCTAAGTAGCACTTTTTCCTGTAATTTCTTGTTATTTTATGACCTTGAACTTTCGGTTGATAGGTCTTTAATCTGTCAAAATTTCCTTATCTTGGTTTGATGTAAGACCTACTCCTAGGTCATTTTTCCCGAACTTGATGCATCTGTAATACCAGTATTATTGACAGATATATAATCTAATAGAAATTAATATCCAAATGCTTCCATCTGTGTTGTTGGGCTATGGAGTGTTAGTCCACGAGTCACTCTCATCATTCTCTCTAATTAATTCTTACCAATATCGTCATCTTTGTGATCTTATAGCTACAAGATGCCTCCACGTCGATCAGCGAGGCGCACTACTCCAATAACTCCAAATCAAACACCTCCTCCTCCTCAATACAACCCAGCAGCTATTCAAGCTGCTGTGAATGTGGCTGTTACGACAGCTCTAGCACAATTCACCACCACCGGTACTAGTGGGAGTGGGAAGAATGTGCCTCCCACCCCAGTTGAAACTCCAGTGCGCTCTAGGGAGTGCTCGTACAAGGACTTCACCAGCTGCAAACCCAGGGCCTTCAATGGAACTTGCGAAATCATTGCCCTCTCGCAATGGTTCGAGAAGACGGAGTCGATCTTTGAGATCTGCCCCTGTCTGGAAGGGAGCAAGGTAAAATTTGTCGCCTGCACCTTCGCGGACCGAGCCCTGACGTGGTGGAACAGCCATGTCAAGTCACTATCTCTTATAGTGGCAAATGCTATCGGCTGGGAAGCTCTGAAGGAGCTCATGATCGAAGAGTACTGGCCGAGGGGCGAAGTTCAGAAGTTAGAGCAGGAGCTCTGGAGCCTAACCATGAAGGGCTCCGACATAGTCTCCTACACTACCAGATTCAGCGATCTGGTAGCGCTATGTCCGAGAATAGTCCCTTCTGAAGCAAATAAGGTGGAAAGGTACATCTGGGGGCTGGTGCCTCCATTTTAGGGGAATGTCCTAGCTTCCAACCCCACTACCTTCGATAGTGCCAAGCGATTGGCACAAAGGCTCATTGACCATGGGGTCTGAACCCCGTTAACAAAAACAACCCTAGCCATCTCAGAACCCTCCAAAGCCGCTGATAACAAGCGGAAGTTCTGGGATGACAAGAAGAAGAAAGCTGCCAAAAAGCAGCAGGTCGTAGTAGTTCATGCTGCGATAGCACCTGCCGCTGCTGCACCGGCAAAGCAGTACGCTGGAAACTTGCCGAAGTGCAACAAATGCAGTTTCCACCACAATGGACCCTGCCGTGAAATGCAGTGCTCTAACTGCAAAAGGAAGGGGCACACTGCCTGTTTCTGTAAAGCTCCGGCAAAGCCAATCACCCAAGTCCCCAGCGCTGGTGTGGACCAGGCTTGCTACGGTTGTGGCGAGGTGGGCCACTATAAAAGGAACTGCCCGAAGGCAGGGAATGCCGACGAAGTTGGAAGGGTTTTGCCTATAGGCCACGAGGAAGCGGTTGCCGACCCGACAGTGGTCACTGGTACGTTTCTCCTCGATAACTCTTATGCATGCATTCTGTTTGATAGTGGAGCGGAGAGGAGTTTCGTGAACCAGAAATTTGCTCACTTGCTTAAACATAAGTCTCATGCACTTAAAGAACCGTTCACAGTAGAAATGGTTAATGGGAAGACAGAGAGTACTAGCTGCATATACATAGGATGTACACTAACACTAGATAGCCATTCATTTCCAATCGACCTAATGTCGGTCTCAATTAAAAGTTTTGACGACATCATCGGCATGGATTGGTTGAGTTCTCATCGTGCCGACATTATGTGTTACGAAAAGGATGTTCGCCTTAATCTGCCATCTAGCGAAACTCTAGTTATCTACGGTGACAAACCCGCCACGAACCTTCGTATCATCTCGAGCATTCAAGCCCAGAAATTCTTGCGAAAGGAATGTCGCGCATTCCTTGCTCATGTTGTCGATATGAGCCAAGAGACGAAAGACATTAAGAACATCCCGGTAGTACGCGACTTTCCCGACATCTTTCCAGAAGAACTCCCAGGATTACCTCCACAACGTCAAGTCGAGTTCAGAATCGACTTAGTTCCAGGGGCTACCCCAGTGGCCAAATCGCCCTAACGTTTAGCACCATATGAGATGCAGGAGCTATCCAGTCAACTTAACGAACTGCTCAGCAAGGGCTTCATTAGGCCAAGCTACTCACCCTGGGGAGCACCGATCTTGTTCGTCAAGAAGAAAGACGGATCGTTCCGTATGTGCATCGACTACAGAGGACTTAACAAGCTAACCATCAAAAATCGTTACCCTTTGCCTCGCATTGACGATTTGTTTGACCAACTTCAAGGAGCAAACTTCTTTTCAAAAATAGACCTGAGGTCCGGGTATCACCAGTTACGAGTGCTAGGGGAGGATGTTCCGAAGACAGCCTTCCGAACTCGTTATGGACACTACGAGTTTGTAGTGATGCCGTTCGGATTGACCAATGCGCCCGCAATATTCATGGACTTAATGAATAGGGTGTGTCGTCCTTACTTGGATCATTTTGTCATTGTCTTCATCGATGACATACTTATCTACTCTCGTAGTAAGGAGGAGCATAGTCAACATCTGCGACAGGTCTTAGAAACGCTGCGATCAGAGAAGCTTTATGCGAAGTTCTCGAAATGCGAATTTTGGATCCGAAGAGTCGAATTCTTGGGGCACGTGGTTAGCGAAGAGGGAATACACGTGGACCCTTCCAAAATTAAAGCCATTGAGAACTGGTCAGCACCGAAGACGCCTACAAAAATTTGTCAATTTCTAGGCCTCGCTGGCTACTATCGCAGGTTCATTCATAACTTATCTCAGATTGCGAAGCCGCTTACAACATTGACCCAGAAGGGCGTGGCCTTTGATTGGGAAGAGAAACAGGAGAAAGCATTTCAAACGCTGAAGCGAGCCTTATGCACCGCACCGATACTATCCCTCCCAGAAGGGATAGAAGACTTCGTGGTTTATTGTGATGCATCCAACCAGGGGCTCGGCTATGTTCTGATGCAACGAGGTAAGGTCATCGCCTATGCCTCAAGATAACTGAAGACACACGAGGTCAACTACACCACACATGATCTTGAGTTAGGAGCAGTAGTGTTTGCTCTGAAGATCTGGAGACACTACCTGTATGGTACGAAAAGCACTATCTTTACAGACCACAAAAGCTTACAACATCTATTCGAACAGAAGGAGCTCAGTATGAGACAACGACGGTGGGTCGAGCTACTCAGTGATTACGAATGCGAAATTCGTTATCATCCAGGCAAGGCCAACGTAGTAGCTGACGCCCCGAGTCGGAAAGAATACTCTGGTCGTAGAGTCAAATCATTGACTATGACTATCCATTCACACTTGTCCACACAAATTAAGGAGGCTCAGCTCGAAGCTTTGAAACCTGAAAATGTGGCGGGTGAATCCCTGAGAGGGATGGATAAGAATTTGGTGGTCAAGGGTGGCGGAGCCTTATATATCATGGATTGGATCTGGACACCGAAACATGGTGGTTTCAGAGACTTGGTCATGACCGAAGCGCACAACACTCGATATTCCGTCCACCCAGGTTCAGATAAGATGTATCTGGATCTTAAAAAGTTATACTGGTGGCCTAACATAAAAGCAGAGATTGCTACCTTCGTGAGTAAATGACTTACTTGCGCCAAGGTAAATGTCGAATACCAGAAACCATCAGGTTTACTTCAGCAACCGGAGATACCTGAATGGAAGTGGGAGCGTATCACAATGGACTTCATAACCAAGTTGCCTAAGACAACGGGTGGTCTCGATACCATTTGGGTGATCGTAGACAGGTTAACAAAGTCCGCACACTTCCTGCCTATCAAAGAAACTGACAAGATGGAGAAGCTAACAAGAACATACATCAGGTAGATAGTACGACTGCACGGTGTTCCCATATCCATTATCTTTGATAGAGATAGTAGATTCACTTTGAGGTTCTGGCAGTCGCTACAAAGTTCCCTAGGAACTAGGTTGGACATGAGTACAACCTACCATCCACAAACAGACGGACAAAGTGAGAGGACTATTCAAACTTTGGAAGATATGTTGCGAGCTTGCATGATTGACTTTGGGAAGGAATGGGATACTCATTTACCCCTTGTCGAGTTCTCCTACAACAATAGTTATCACACGAGCATAAAGGCTGCTCAATTTGAAGTCCTCTATGGCCGTAAGTGCAGATCCCCTCTTTGATGGGCTGAGGTGGGCGACACGCAGTTAGCTAAAGGACGAGTTCCTGACAGCACTCTCACAGGTCTGGAAATCATTCGGGAAACGGCAGAGAAGATCGTTCAGATTCGTGAACGATTGAAAGCCTCTAGAGACCGACAGAAAAGCTACGCGGACAAGAGAGGGAAACCGTTGGAATTCCAGGTGGGCGACTGTGTTCTATTGAAGGTCTCACCCTGGAAGGGCTTGATACGCTTCGGAAAGCATGGAAAGCTAAATCCAAGATACGTAGGGCCTTTCGAGATTCTCGCTAGAATCGGCCCTGTAGCTTACAAACTCAAATTACGTCGCGAACTCAGTAACGTACATTCTACTTTCCACGTCTCGAACTTGAAAAAGTGTCTGTCCGACGAGACTCTTGTAATCCCACTCGACAAGGTCAAGCTCAACGAGAGCCTCAACTTCGTGGAAGAACCTGTAGAGATCATGGACCGAGAGGTCAAGAAAACGAAGCAAAGCCGTATCCCAATAGTGAAGGTTCGCTGGAATGCCAAGCGAGGACCTGAATTCACTTGGGAGCGCGAGGATCAAATGAAACTGAAATATCCTCATCTTTTCGTTTAGTTATTTGTAATAGCTTATTTGTTAAACTGTAATTTCGGGACGAAATTCTCTCTAACGGGGGGATGATGTGACAACCTAAAATTTCTATCATAGTTATCCAAATCAATCAAGGTTGGACTCGTTTTGCTATCTTCTAGCATTGTTTAGAGTCA
The DNA here is from genome assembly GCF_052849685.1 of Lactuca virosa. Classification (NCBI taxonomy): domain Eukaryota; kingdom Viridiplantae; phylum Streptophyta; class Magnoliopsida; order Asterales; family Asteraceae; genus Lactuca; species Lactuca virosa. Next base: position 106,343,899 of record NC_136426.1, on the reverse strand, counting down.
ATTAGTGCGTTTTAAGCCTAGTACATCCAAGAAATGAGTGTTAGGATATATCTGCTTGTGTCCATTGTGCACCAAGCAAGCCATAAACTTCATCATGTGGAGTATACGGCCACACCATATGAGTTTACGGCCGTAAACTCATGGTCGCCGTAAAATCATGCCTTAAACATGATATTACATCCTTATTCCTCATTATTCACCATTTCAACCTCAAGAACTTGATTTCTCTCTCAAGTATCATAAGGATCTTCATTTTATTCTTCAAAAAATGTAAGTGTTTCACCCATTGTTTTGTTGATACATCTCATTATCTAGTATCATCCTTTGATTCTATCCATTAACTTCATCTTTTGGGTTTGATCTTTAAGATCACCAAGAACACACACTAGTGTTTTGGGCCGAAATCAACTCTTGTTGCTTCCATATTGTAAGTATCCTCTTCCTATACTTGTTATCTAGTAGGAAACCTTGATTTGCACCTTGAAAACATCCAAATCCCAAGAACAAAGAGAGTTTACAGCCAGGAGCATCTCCCTTGGCCGTAAACCCTTGTTAAGGGTGCATTTGTTGGCCATAAACCCTCTAAAGCTAAGCATTGAACCTAGAATTCATCCTTGATGCTTGAAAGGACTTTAAATCACTCTTTGGCACAAGACTTCCTGAGTTTACGACCGCAAACACCTTTGGCCGTAAACCCTATGGCCGCAAACACTTAGGGCCGTGAACACAATGGCCGTGAACTCAATGGCCGTGAACACCTTGGCCGTAAACACCATAGTGTGGCCGTAAACCCCTTAGATGCAACCCTTTGTACTTCTAACACTTCAATATAAGTGTTTACTAAGTCCTAGGGTGTTTTCCTTGCATGATTAGTTGTGTAAACACTAATTATATGCATATATGTGTCATTATATGCTTATTAGGATCCGTTGTGCTCAAGTCTTCACTTGACACTTAACATCCTTCAAATCGATCTTTCATTCGTATCACTCACTACATGTGAGTTCATACCCCTTAATTTACCTTTTAAATGATTTTAAATGCTTTTATTGGGGGGGGGGGAATACAAGCAGAAACATTATAGTTATTATATCAATCACATGTGATTAATAACTATCAAACAATGGAATTCTTATACTTCAAACTGTGTTTTCAAACAAATTGCTTCAAATCGTTTTACAACCTCCTTTACATGCAAAACTCTTTATCAAACTCTTTTAAACTTATATTTATTCAAAAGCATATCTATATAAATATAGTTATATAAGTAGGGTTGAAAGGACTTAGGACTGATAACTCGCCTTACTTCCTGTTCCTTGTTTGGTTGTGGACTTAGGGTATCGGTTGTTTGTCCGAAGGTCGTTTGAATCTTAGTTATATATTATGTGTATGTATATAGATATAAAAGTTCATCATTCAATTCAATACCTTTGGGTAGCAAAGGTATACAAACATGTTCATTCATACAAACAACATTGCTAGTAAACTATAATAGGTATAGTTTAGGAAGTCACTAATACTATTACTAGAACAATGAAACACACAAAGAGTCAGTTCATACATGAGTCAGTACATACTATAAAGAGAAACATATAAAGAATACTATAACGAGAGTCAATACTCACTATAAAGAGAAACAGTACATACTATAACGAGAAACAATACATACTACACACTATACACTAGAGAACATACTACATACTAGATAGAGAAAACATACACTACACTAGTACATACTATAAAAATACAAGAATACTATAACATTAATGTGAGATACTACTTCATGGCTCGGCAATATACTGTTGTGTCATGTTTTGTACCCAGAGTCTCCTGGAAGGAGAGCGTGAATTTGTGTATAGATCTATACGGGACTGACCTTCCTACACCTCGCTGCTAGCTACAGTGGGACTTGCAGGTCTACGGGTGACGAATGTCATATCATTTCGACGTCTCGAACGTCGTGTTATACTACTCGATCAAGTATGGTTACAATCATATCACATTTTACCTTAATTAACTAACAAGTTTAAAGGTAGTTAGTACATTAGTAGTTACCTAGATAAAACTACAATACATCTTTATTTTCCCATTTCATTCACATTGTGATCTTCTCACATAAACGGTAATGAAAAACTATATTTTGGTAATGATAGTCATACTTTGGGAAAATACACACACTTTTACAAAGAACAAACATAGAGAACAGTTGGGTCTTGGTAGAAGACTGCTTTAGTAGAAAATATAGGATTTTCTAGGAAGTTTACAAACATTTTGTCACACCCCAAAACCGGAACGGCGGAAACGTTCGGGGGTGGAGGACGTCATGTACAGTATCACAACAATGCAAAGTAGTAAACAAGCAACAACATCATCCATTGCATTAATAATATAATTTCATATAAGTGTGTTCTGTCAAGTTAAATAGACACCAAAAATATGTATCAAAATAAAAGATAAGTCTTGAACGAGCTCCATCTTCTCAAAACCTGGCACCGGTACCTGTCTACTGGTGACCTGAGAATACAACTTATTTTGAAAGAGTTTATCAGCTTTAAAGCTGGTGAGATCATAAGTATATTAGTGTCTGTATTTGTATGAAAGCATTTGTAAGATGTTTGTAAGATGTTTGTAAGATGTTTGTATAAGTTTGAATTCTCCTAGAAAACCCTATGTTTCCTACTAAAAGTAGCCTTCTACCAAGGCATCTAGTGTCTGTGTGTGTGTCTCTTGTAAGAGTATGTATTTTCCCAATTCTGACTATCATTAACCAAAAATATAGTTTTTACATTACTGTTCATTGTGTGAATGTTCACAAAGTGAATGTAATGGGAAAATGAAATAGTACTGTAGTGTTGTATTAAGTAACTACTGCTGTACTAACTACCTTAAACCAATTGTTATTTAAAGTACCATGTGATCGGCATGTACCCTGCTATCGACTCATAGAAAAACGACGATGTAAGACGTCGTAAGAAATGACGTTTGGCACCCGTAGACTTGCAAGTCCCACTATAGCGAACAGCAAGGTGTAGGATAGTCAATCCAGTATAGATCTATACACAAACTCATACGCTCCCCACTTAAGAAGATTTTGGATACAAAACGGTCATGGCAGGTAGTGCCATGGACCGTTACATGGCTCACATAACTGAAGTAATATATATGTAATGTATGTGCTGGCTGTATTGTGTGTTCTTCCTCTGTCTAGCCTGTATGTACGTTCTCTCTGTAATGTATTGTTTGATTCTCATCACTATGTATTATGTTTGTTTCTCATCACTATGTATTATGTTTGTTTCTCATGTATGAATTGACTCATTGTATGTTTCGTTGATCTAGTAATAGTATTAGTATCTCCCTAAACTATACCTATTATAGCTTACTAGTAATGTTGTTTGTATGTATGAACATGTTTGTGTGTACCTTTGCTACCCAAAGGTATTGAACTGAATGGAAGAAGTAACCTTTTATATCTATATACATATACATAATATATAACTAGGATTCAAACGACCTTCGGACAAATAACCCTGATACCCTAAGTCCACAACCAAACAAGGAACAGGAAGTAAGGTGAGCAATCAGTCCTAAGTCCTTTCAATCCTACTTATATCACTATATCTATATAGATACACATTTAACAGAATATAAGTTTAAAAGAGTTTAAGTAACAGTATTTGACATGTACAAGAGTTTGATAAAAGCATTTGGTATATAAAAGAGTTTGTAAAATAGTTTGAAGTAAAACAGTTTGGTAACACAGTTTGAAAAGTAAGAAATCCACTTGTTTGGTAGTTATTAATCACATGTGATTGATATAATAACTATAATTGTTCAACTTGTATTCCCCCCATAAAAGCATTTAAAAACATTTAAAAGGTTAATTAAGGGGTATGAACTCACCTGTAGTGAGTGGTTTGGATGAACGAAATGTATAGGATGCTAAGTGTCAAGTGAAGACTTGAACACACACAAGGATCCTAGTTAACATATAATAACACATATATGTATCCAATTAGTCATTAAACAACTAATTAACCAAGTTAAGACATCCTAAGACATGTAAAACACTTGAATTAAGTGCTATAAGTCCTAAGGATTTCATCTAAGGGTGGTAGGACCTTGTAATTGAGTTTAGGGTTCAAGGGTAAACTCCTTTGGAGTTTACGGTTTTGTGACCATCACCCCTTGAGTTTACGGCCGTAAACTCATGGTACTTTGACCATTTTGTGTTTTGAAGCCTTAAAGGTCATAAGAAGCATTCCTACTTCATGTTTAAGCCTTAGGAAGTGATTAGGGCACCATTTCACTCCTTTATGGAGTTTACGGTCCTTGGACCACTTCTCTTTGGGTTTACGGCCGTAAACCCAAATGATTTATGATCTTTTTGTTGTTTTGAGTTCCTAGCACATCAAGGAAGGGGTCTAGACTAGTTTCCAAGGCTTGGTAAGGGACTAGGGCCACTTTGGCCCATTTGTTAGGGTTTACGGTCCAAGGTGTTCTTGGACCGTAAACACCTTTGATCCTTTGATTCTTGGGTATTTTCTTGATGATTAGAAATGTAAAAAGTCTTATAATACACTAGGATAGAAGTACTTACTAGGTAGAAGCTTGAAAAGGTGCTAAAAGTCGAAGAACACTAGTGTGTGTTCTTGGTGAAACTTGAAGATCTACACTTTTGGAATGATTTCACGGATGGAATCATGTAAGATCACTAGATTAAGTAAGATATCAACTTTTAGGGATATAAACACTTACAAAGTTGAAGATCTTGAAGAAAAGTCGGATGATACTTGAGAGAGAAATGGGTTTTGGATCTTGAAAATGTGAAAAGTGGTAAATAATGACTAAGTGTCATATTTATACCCCCTTTTAGGGTTTACGGCCGTTAACACCTTTGTTTAGGCCGTAAACTCCAAACTCTTGGAGTTTGGGGACTTTATTGTTGCACAATAAACCCTAGGGCATCCTCTCTCCTGATATCTCCTAAAGTACTAACTTTAAAACACTCAAACTTATTCCAAAAAGCTTGAAAATTAGCAGAAACAGTTCTGAATTCTATTAAATTGAATGGTTGTACAGAATAGAAATTTTGGGTTGTCACACATTTACATCAAATACTTACAAACTTTTACATCAAACATTTACAAGTACATTCTTCAAACTTACACAAAAAATGACACTACAATACTTATGAACTCACCAGCTTTAATGCTGATCTATGATTTCAAAATAACTTGTATTCTCAGGTCACCAGTAGACAGGTACATATGACCAGGTTTTAAGAAGACGGAGCTTTCAAGACTCGTCTTTATTTTGATTATTCATTTTTGGTGTCTTATAAAGTTCAGAACACACTTGTATTAAAATTATACTATTAATGCAATGGATGATGTTGTTGCTTGTTTACTATTATGCATTGTTGTGATACTGTACATGACGTCCTCTGCCCCCGAACGTTTCCACCGTTCCAGTTTTGGGGTGTGACAGCTTCTGTGGCGTCTTTTGTACTCGCGACGTAACAGAGGAATGTTCACATCGTAAGGTTTTCTTAATGGGTTATCTGTGACCGAGTTGGATGAGTTGGAGCGAGTCGAGTAGGAATCGAGTCGAGTGTGCTCTCACGACGTGACCAAGGGCTGGTCACGACGTGAGGATTGATGGTTGACATTATTGGTTGTTAACTTTGACTTTAACCGTTGAGTTTCTTACAATGGTTGATTTTTTGGGTCAAGGTGGGGGTTTAACGATGTAGGTTGAAAGGGTATGTATTTACTGTTGTTAGGTGTCTTGTTGCTCCTGTCTACCCTGTGTGTGAGAGTTGTTGTAGATCTAGCTAGTATTTGCAAGGTGAGTCCTCTCAATATACTTGCATGTGTGGTAGTGTGTTCATGCTGACCAGTGGGGTCTTACTTGTTGATTGATGTGATTTGTGTAATTGTGTTGCTGATATCTCATGAACAACTGTGAGTCCACGTGACTTCTCAGAGTCCCCATGGTTGTTGAAAACTCATAGTTGTTTATTTTGCTGAGTTGTATGTAATATTTTAGGATCTCACTAAGCTTCGTGCTTACATTTGTGGATTCAATGTATTTCACGTACTTCAGATGATTGCGGAAAGGTGAAGGCTTGGCTGTACACCCTGGCTTGCAGATTTTATGATTTTTCGCATTTTGATAATCTGATTTGGGATTACTGTATTTGATTCACCAAGGATTTTTACGACATGGTTTATATAATAATTGATGTTTTCTCTATTTAAAAATTAAAAATTGTGTGGTAAAAACCGGTATGTTTCAAATGAAGGTAAGAATAATGTTTGGAAAAAAAACAAGAAAAACCAAATAACATGAAGTAGTAAGAACGAGTTGTGAATATATATATATATATATATATATATATATATATATATATATATATATATATATATATATATATGGAAATTTAGTTATCTAACCATTATTTTGTGTTTATTAAAAAAAAATAACCACTGTAAATTCGTTTTTTGCAAAATGACCATTGTCTTCGGAATGGGTCATTTCGGAGTCCATTTCGAACTGTGTACCTATCCTGGACCACCAAAGACACTCCGGAATGGGCATTCCGGATTACTATGACTTGTTATGGATATCGATTTACAAACCTGGGTTGCAGATTTGATTCCGACACATTTTGAAAAAGTAACTACACTACAAACTCATTCCAACACATTCCGAGAACTGCTCCACATTTTGGAGTTAAGAACCAAAGAAGATTATTGATTTTAATAAGTTAGTCCGGAACACGAAGAACAGATCTAAAATGTGCAGAACACGTTCCAAACAGGCACTAGATGTTTACATTAGATTTAGTACTAATGCAAAACTAGTTTACTTATTCTTATTAGGGTATTATACATCAAAATTTTGTATTCCGGAAAAAAAATACAATTATGGAACATCTCCAAAATGTCTGGAACGTGAGGAGCAACTCCGAAACGCGAAGAACACTCCAAAATGCGAAGAATATGTCCAAAATGTTCACACATTTCGTTCTGGAACACCATATAAACTTATAATTTACCTTAAAAATAATTTGTTTTTTTATTTGCAGCATGACAATCTTTTTGAAGCATCAATTACACTAAGTTGCAAACTCGCAATTGCTACAGATATTCTTGCGACACTCAAAGACAGACCGCCATGCGAGACTATTTTCTTAAAGACCTGTTTTGGGTGGTGGTTAGATATTCCTGCAGTGATAGAAGGGGATCCTTTACTTCTACATTACGTGTTTTGCCACGAAGTTATTACAACCCCTCGAAGTAAAGTAGAGGATATGGTTTTTGATATTGGGGGTACGAGATGTCTTTCGGGAAGAAAGAATTTTTTCTTCTCACCTGATTCCACTTTCATGAATATTTTCCTGCCTTCGTTACTGGTGCTGCCATCTGATCTCATGTATTCCTATGTTTAAGAAGAATGTCTCTGTGAAATTAGAACAGGCGGTTCATGTGTTTGAAAATCCGCTTAATGACTTATCGGACGAGGATGCGATCCGTGTATGTCTTCTATACCTGTTAGAGAAGGAGTTCAATGAGCGACTGCCTCGTAAGCCTGTGATAAAGGAGTATTTCTCGTTGCTATCTAACCTTAATGCATTCAACATTTATCATGTCGTTGATTTACGATTATACGTATTATTACTAATATTTTTTTACAAATTTAATTGTGAATTTTTATATATCGTAGATATCCATGGAGAGAGGATAATTTGGGATCAATTGTACTCTCTGTTATGCACTATATTCGATATGAATGAGAAGCTTATACATCCAATGCTACCAAAACCTACAAAACCTCAAAAAATGGCGTACACCCTAAACAGATTTTATTCATTTTTAATATAAAATAAATGACTAACAATTAAACATTTTTTTGTTTGATAATATTCTAATACATGTTTCTTTCAGATATGGATTATTGAGAGTTTTCTTATGAGCAGTTTGTTTCGATAACCGAATGTGATCCTCGGGCTATTGGAGGGTCGAAACTGAGGAAGATGCATGTGGATCAGTACAAGTAGTTTCTAATCATTAACAATGTATGACTGCTTATATAATTTTTAATTTTCAACTATATGTATAATTTATGCTTATTTATAATTTTATAATTTTGTTAGAAGGATGATAGACTTATAGAGAAGTTGGAGCCAACGATAGATGAGAGTCGTGATAAATAGTGGAATTTTAGCTCAGCGTGGATTGAGGGCCCTGGTTTACCTGCCACAAATGTTCACATGGCACCTACTCTAACACCATCACCCCAATACTCACCTACCTATGAGCCTCGAAAAAAGAAGACACAAACAGATGTTGCGAAAGGTTCATATGCATTTGACCCGCCACCACCGCCCATTGTGTAACGTCTGGTTCCTGGTACGTATTTAATTTAATAATTATTTAATTTATAAGGGCAACTCGGCGAGTTGGAAGCCCCAAACTCGTCGAGTAGCGATCAGATGGGCCGCGTGATTTAAGTAACCTAGTTCACGAGTTGAGAGGCCTCAACTCGATGAGTAGGCTGGCAAAGGAGAAACCCTAATTTCCGGGGTTTGCTCCCTATTTAAACGTCTTAAACCCTTCATGTTGGCCTCATTTCCAGCCTCTAAGTCCTAAACCCTAAATCTTGAAACCCTAATGCTATTGTGAATGTTTGTGAGCTATTTCAAGTGATTTAGTGTGTGTTTTGAAGCTATTGGAAGAAGGAGAAGCTTGAGGACACAAGAAGGAGTTTATAGATCCAGAACCCTTGTTTCATCCATGACATTTTGCTGGTAAAAAGCTTGAACCTTGCCTTGTAGTTATTTAGATCTCCATTCTTAAAGTTCCTTGCTTATTTTAGTCCAAATGACATAATTCTTGGGATTTGGACGTCCTAAGTGGAGAACACTTCAGATCTAGGGCCTTAAGGGGTTTTCATGGCATAAATGTGCCAACTTTACGACCATGGAAGTCCCATGCAACCTCTAGACCATAATTTTGGTCTTTTGAAGCTTTTATGGCCATGCATGAGGATAAAGTTCAAGGCTTTACGTGATTATTTAGTCTCTAGAGTCCAGATCTATGATCTTAGGGTCTATCTCTTAGCTTTGATGGTGTTTGGATTAAGACCTTGACCTTTTTAGATTAGGGTTTGAGCTTAATCCATTTAGGAGAGGTATCAAGGGGTAAAGTTGGAAACTTTACCCTTCTAGAGGATTTTTTAGTCGAGATCTGAAGTTTAGGGTTCAGATCTAAAGGACAATGGCTTAATGAGTTAAGAAAGGGTTAACAGACTGAGGAACTCGACGAGTTCAAGGATGGACTCGACAAGTTGAAATGAAGTGTCCTAATTCTGTTGAAAGGAAGAACTCGGTGAGTTCAAGGATGGACTCGACGAGTTGGATCTCAATTTCACGATTCTGTGAATTATAGGAACTCGGCGAGTTGAAGGGTAAACTCGATGAGTTGGGTCAACTCGGAGCGTTGACTTTGACCTTGACTTTGGCTTTGACTTTGACCACAGTTGACTCAAAAAGGAGTATGAGTATAAATGGTATCTAAGGGGTTGTTTTGATTCAGAGAGTGTGTAGAGCTGATTCCGATACATAGACGCTTCAACTATCATTCGACCGTGGAGGTGAGTTTTCCTCCTGTATGAACGGGTTGAAGGCACCAATGTCGGCCCGTATATGTATGTTAGTATGTATTTGACTAAGGTCCGATGCCGGGCAGTGCCCGATGTAGGTTTATATGTTTCCGGATTCCAATCTGATGTCGGGCGGTGCCCGAGGAATGTTTGTATGCTTGACGTCTTCGTGATTCTTGCATGTGTCTGTTTTGTACGTTTCCAGATTACGGCCCGATGTCGGGCAATGTCTGAGGAATGTTTGTATGCTTCCGGATTTCGGTCCGATGTCGGGCGGGACCCGAGGAATGTTTATATGTTTATGTTATGTGATTATTTATGCATATTGTTGATATGTTATATGTATACTGAGCTTTGCTTGATGCCGGGCGGGGCTCGATGCCGAATTTCGGTCCGATACCGGGTGGGGCCCGATGCCGGACTTGTCCGATGCTGGGCAGGGCCCGATGTAGCGGGCGGGGCCCATGATATGTTATTGTGTGATTATTTGACTATGTGTATGGTATGTGGTAGTTTGGGGAGACTCACTAAGATTCGTGCTTACAGTTTTCAGTTTTGTTTTCAGGTACTTCTGGTAGCAAGGGGAAGAGCTCGGGATGACTGCAGTGTACACACCATGATTTTAGCCTGGGATGTTTTTACTCTGATATATTTGACATATGTTTATGATGTTTTAAGATACAATGAATTATGATTTTATGTGATGATTTGATAACTATGGCTTTATTAATAATTAAAAACGAAAATTTTAGACCGTATTTTTGGGATGTTTCACATTGTACCATCAACTGATAAGGATCGAATTAATACTGAGTTGCAAAACTAGGTTCGTGAATGTCGCGAGCAGTTGAGGGCACATGCTATGCGTTTTGTAGAACTAGAAGTTATGGTAGCCATGCTTCTAAAACTTAATAATAAGGCCGCTAGAGATGATGATGGTACCACAACGAGGATGGAGGTACTTTGTTAATTATTTCACTCTCGTACCTTTTTTAGTTAACTTTATGGTATACCCATTATTGCATCGTTTATAATTAAATACCATTAAACCATACATGAACTTATCATGCATGATGTTGGTACCACATACAACAATGACTTATGGGAGTATGGTCATGGGTTAGGTACATATGAACAGCCACTGAATGTCGGACCCGAGTAGATGTCTGCATATAGTGACTCGTCGTATATAAAAGTGATTCCTTGGGAAGAATACAAAATGTATGCAACACCTCTTATGCGTTCACATACACAAGACATGTATATGTATGGTATAAATCCCTATGGATACAGTTGAAAAAGAAAGGCATTTCATGCCAACAACCAGAACCGTTGGATAGTCTTTTAGACCCTACCATTCACACTCTATATAAAGAACGAGATGCTTCGTTGTTGTTTTCACACTGTTTATCACTGTTATACCGACGGTTGAGTTTTGGATGCTCTTATATGGCGATAGTCACATAGGGTTGGTTGGAATGTGATGTAAGTTATATAATTATGTGATTATTACGTAGTACTCCTTTAGTAACAATACTTATTATTGTATACATGTGTTGATTGGAAGCACATCATGATGTGAATCTCATTGTTGATAGAGCATATACCGGATGATGCTCGGTAAACATTTGTGCCGACAACTTTCAATACAGATGCATATGACTGGAGTAACATGGCTGATGGATCCATTTACCCATCTTGGTCTGCCTGTGATACGGTATAATTGTGTTTTGATTAGATTACCTATGTAATAGTCATTATAATAAAATGTTATTTGATGATTACTTAATTTAAACCTTTTGTGAAGCTTTACATCCCTATCAATATACCGAATGCCCACTGGTTTTTGGATTTCAAGACATTCAAAATGACTATATATGATAGTCACTAGGTGGACGACTATTTTTCAGAAGATGAATCTTGGTTTATAGATATGCGAGCCCATATCTACAAACTCCTACTAGGTATCAAGTATTGGGGTACCAAACCCACTGATGTAATCCCGCTTGAGAGTTTCAAAATCACCATTGAAAAGGGCGCAGATGTACCACAACAGTTTGACAACGAAGGGGATTGTGTGGTGTTTTTGTGTTGGTTCACAAATATGTTAATCGTGGGAAATCATTGAGGATAGAGGGTTCGACTAAAACCTGAGCCAAGTCATATCGAAAGCGACTGACAAATTGTTTTGGGGTACGAAGATAAAGTATGGTCCATTTAAACGTTGTAGTATTATTTAAAGGGCAAATACCAAAAAAAATCTCAAGTTTTACACATGAAGTTGGCGAAAGCCCTAACTTTTTTTTGTTGGTAAAAACCATAAGTTTTTAGAAAACGTTTCATTTTTAACCCTTTATATGGCCATCAACTGGCCATCCTATTTTTTTTAAATGGAAGGTTTTCTAAAAACTTATGGGTTTTACAAAAACAAAAAGTTAAGGCTTTTGCTAACAAAACGTGTAAAACTTGAGACTTTGTTTTTGTATAAAATACAAAAAATCCAAAGTTTTATACGTTTTGTTGGCAAAAACCACAACTTCATGTGCAAAATTTCCGACTTTTTGGTATTTGCCCATTATTTAAAACATATTTAATTTTATGTAATTATTATTTTTTGGTAGATTTAAAGATTTCAAGCACTGTTACTTTTTGCAATATATACATTTTATAATTTAAATACAATATAAAATCATAAATATAAAACAATAAACAAAAAAAAAAAACTTAACACACAACACATAAAACCATAAATATAAAACAATAAATAAAATAATAATTGTTCCGGAACATTTCTTCGAAATCCTACTCAAGCATCCTAGAGTTCAATCTGAAATGACATTTTCCAAACATACAGGTGATTTTACAAAAAATTAAAAATGTTGGTTAATTTTATCAAAAAGTTTGTTTATATGGTTAGAATATATATATATATATATATATATATATATATATATATATATATATATATATATATATATTACTTATTATGCAAATTTGGTCATAGACTGAATTTTAAGAGGTACTTGACCAAATGCAACATGTACAATAACTTTATGCATTAAAAAGCCATCGATCTTATTTTGGTCAAACTATTGAAAAAGTCATGTGGCCTTTGAATTGGTATTCCTCATTTTCAGCCATATGAATCTGTCAACACCAACTATACTGTATATAACATCTCCTCTCTCATCGTTATAATGTATATAACATCTCCTCTCTCATCGTTATTGGATATACACGCCTCTATGAAGTATCGAGTGAAACTCCAATTTGGTGCTTGGAAAAGAACAATAACCCAGATTGATTGAAGCCTGATAAAGAAGGAAAACCCAGATTTTAATTTTGGTAACGATTTTTCTTTTGATTTTTATTCTCCATCGATTTTTCTTTTTATTGTGATTCTTAATCTTATAATCTCTATAGAGACCACCATTTACATCCAAACCATTTTTCGTTGTCCAGTAACTTTTGTACTGGATTTTGGTTTCTCTTAAATGAAAATCTCGAATTATTTTGTTAAACATTTTTTGTTACATGGGGCATCGATGAGCTCTGAGATTTACCTTCAATGTTGCTTTTGGAGCCATAGTCGACCTCACTGTTCTCACGCTTTCCTTGAGGATCAAAAAGGTAAAAATGGATCCAAGCAAAAATAAAGTGACTTGCTTCTAATTCTGTTTGTCAGTTTCCTTTTACAAAAAACATATTACTTAGGCCTTTACTCATATGCTACTTTGTATGTATGTGCGTGTTTTTGAGGAGAAAAAAGAATGCTTAGCCGTTTCCCACCAACTGTTCGATGAAATTCCTTTAAGACATACACATATTTACATGATCTTTTAACCAGGTGGTGCAAGATCAATATAGGTTTAAATCTGCAGAAACACTAGTGAACGAAGTAGATGGTCATTCATCTGTTAAGAAGTGTATGAAAAATACATCGAGATCTCCATGTATGCCAAATAGGTAAGTCATCTAGATTCAAATCAAATGTAGTCTCTAATATCAGATATAAAAACTCTTTTGATTACCGGGTATCATATTCAATTTTGATTTCAATTTTTTTTTGGAACCCCCTTCTCCCTGTAGAGGATGACATCTTTCAACCCTCATTTGAAGTTTGAAAGAATTATCACTTTCTAATCCCTATTCTCTCTCAACCCCACCGCCTCTTATCAAAATCATCGACTGAGGTTGAATAGCCATCACTATCGCACGCTGCTTCCACCATTTCATTTAATGCCTCTCTTTCCTTTTGATTTTCAATTTTACCATATGTTGATATGTATATGTATTTGATAATATGATATGATATTTATTTTGAGCAACTATGAATTCTGGGAGGGGAAGCCGAAAGATATGTAAATGCTTACTATTACAAGTTTAATTTCACTTTTTTGTTTTAACGCTTACTATTTTTGGTTCTATAATATTACAAGTTTGATTGAGTTTTTAATTTCAGCAATGGCTTACAAACCTAAGTTGTTACAAGTTTCATGCACACAAATGGGACCAACTTGATGATGGTGGTAAGAAAAAATGAAAGGGGATTCAAAGTTGACAAGAACAAAATTTTGATTTTTACATTAGATCTTCATAGATTTTTAACATTTGTCCAGATTGTGGTTATTGAAGTTTGATTTCGGTTAGATTTCCTCACTATTTTACTATTTACTATTTTTAGTTTGATTTTTTGGTCGTGCGAATCTAGAAAGTTCATCAACCATTGATGTTAAGAAGCTAATCCCTTCTCATGTTATGTAGACAATTTGAAGATTTACACCTGTTTCTCTTGCCTCTAATTAAGAAGCTTACCCATTTTCATATTGTTCATTCATTTTTTATATTTATTTGTATTTATTTGATGTTGGTTTAGCCACTAGAAAGGGGATTCTGAATTATTTGATATTCATCATTGCTTTAGCTCATTTGATTTTATATGTATTTGATGTTGTAGGGACAGGGAGTAAGTGTTATCAATGACTCTTTGGTTAACCAAAGTAGTCATTTAGAGCAAATGGATATGGCAAATCCATATTTTTCATGGAATGTGTTCTTTGTAGCCTATTTCATATCCTGAAAACACTGTCAGGTCAACATCTCATTCTATTTATACCTTTATAATGTCTGACTTTTTTGGTTCAAATGGGTTTATATTTGAAGTTCAATCAAATTCAAATTGCCTATTACATTCATTAGAATTTTGTGCAGCCAAACTTTCATATGCCTAAATCTGTCAGGTATCTTGTGTATACTGCATGTTAATATCTATTTTTTCCATGATCTTGATTGTTTCTAGATATAATTTTGTTGGTTTGCAGACTCGAAAAAACTGAAGTGCACTAGGTCTGAGTAGGGAATGGTGGTTTAGAGTTGGGGGATGTAGGTTGCCAAGATGTAGTAAGATTACAGCGGATCTATATTGTGATTCAACACGTCTTTGCTTATTTTTCTTTAGTGATGATGTCCTGAATACTATCCAGGTAATAGGCTTGAAATTTATTGATGTCTTTTTTTTAATAAATGTAGCCACTAAAAATTTCAGCGTAATATGATAAAATTTGGTAGATTTTACCTTAGTAGACTACATTTCTATTTCTTGCAATTCAAGTACTTTGTATATTTTGGCTTAGATGTGTATGTTTATACTTGAAAACTTTAGAGATGAGTTTTTATTCTTTTTTTGCTGTCTGGACAGATGTATGTTGTCTTGCATAGCAACATATATAGGTGCGACATGCATCAGACAAAAACTACATGTAAGGAAAGTAATGAAAAAGGCAATGGTTTTATGATTATTCCAACCATCTAAATAATTAGACAATCAAAATTATAATTAATTTTAAATTGTTCCCTTTGTTGATAAGATTTTTTCATCAATTTTTGGTTCAAATGTTAAGGTTTGACTGGTAAATCATAAGTGTCTTTATTATTTTCCCTAATATAGTTAAATTCTCAGATGAAGTTCTTCAATTGATGGGAATGTTGGCTTGGCTTATGCTGGTTTGGTCTGGATTCTTTTGATTTTTATTGAATAATGTTCTCGAATATGGTTTGGTTGATTTTGATTTTAACGGTTAAATGGTGAATTTGGGGATAATTTTGGTTGATTTTGATTTTAGTTGTTAGATGGAATTTCAAGATGATTGGAGGCTTCAGGTATATTACAACATCCGGTTAGTTTTGTGGCCTCAACTCTTTGTAACATCGATTCATAATTTCATAAAACCAACTTAGTTTATATATTATATCTTAATCACTTTAATGCTAAATTGATTATTTCTAATGTTTTTAAATTATAGGTGTTTATTAATATTATTTTTAAATTACCTTTTGCATAAATTGGTTGGAGGTGACAGTCAATTCAGTTTCTAACTATTTTGCCTTTTATGTTCCACAATTCAAAAGTAATTGGATTGAAGGGCGTGACTATCTTCTTTTTTATAACACTTCGAATGGAGGATGCGTTTTAATTGGCAAAAATAAAATCAAATTGTTAAGTGGCTTTTATATATGAAGTTGTACCTTGTGTTACTCCTTATTTTAACAAGTGATGAAAGGGTAGTAAAATGTATTGGGAATGAAGTAATAGAACTTGGGATTTAATAAGAGATTTTTTTGTTAAATTAGAATGAAGGATATAGTGGGCTCTTTGGAGTAAAAGTCGGTGTTTTTTTTATTTTTTTTTGGAATTATAGTTTGTATTTGTTATACTACCGGAAATTACTTAAAATTGTTTAAGAAAAAAATCAAAGAATTGAAACATGTTTTCATTTTGAAGCGTTTTAATACAATTATCTTTTTTTTTAATACATTGCTTACTAATCGCATACCTTATTCATCACACACACATATTTTCATTTTGATGGCATACCTTATTGATGTAGGTTGGAAACTAATTGTTAAAAGAAAACTGTGTATTCGTTGTAATATGATATTTTTTCGAAAGAGAACCATTTTTTTTTAAAGGAAACTATTTTTTTGAAATGAAACTTTTAGCTGTTTGCTAAAAACGGAAACTAATATCCGGAACGAAAACATTCGATAAAAATAAACTATTCGTCGTAAGTTGTTTAGCTTCGGTAAACAATTTGTACAAAATAAATAATCGTCTCTACAAATTAATTTCTGAATAAAATATTTGCACCCAGCGTTTGGCGCGGGTAAACGGCTAGTATATATATATATATATATATATATATATATATATATATATAGAGAGAGAGAGAGAGAGAGAGAGAGAGAGAGAGAGAGAGAGAGAGAGAGAGAGAGAGAGAGAGAGAGAGAGATTATGATCATTATTATTTAAAAACTCTGAGATTTGTGAAAATCCAAAAACTTCATTTACGCTAACTTAAAAAAAAAAAATACTTAATCCATGTGGACGATATATAAGAATAAGAAGCTTGTTTGTTGAAAAAATTGTCAAAAAATGGTTTTAGAAAATATGCATATATGCATATCTTTTGATTTGCACATAGGCACATCAAATTTGTATATACTCACATTTCTGAAAATTATGTTTTTTTTATCAACTTCTTTTTTCAGCGAATAAACATAATTCATTGCGTCTTTAGCCATTAAGTCATTTTTTTTATAAACGTTTGGTGGAAAAAACGTTTTTGGGTTTTAACAAATTTTTAAGTTCTCAACGGATTTTAATTATATATATATATATATATATATATATATATATATATATATATATATATATATATATATATATATATATATAAAAGCCATAAAATTATTGAATTAGACATAGCATGTGGACGAACATTTTTCACCTTTCAAATAGTTTCCTTTAACTATTGAGTTACAAGAATTCTCTTAAATCTCCTTCTTTTATTTTATAATGTTTTAGTTTAGTTTTGTTAGTTTTAGTTTTAATTACAACGAATTTATAAAACGTTATTAGTACCAAAGCTCTAATCAAGTCGAAATCACATCTATCATACTTAAGGTATATATTACTTAATATTAATAAAAAATGTATTTATTATAAAAAACCATTTAAAACAAATAAAAAATTATTTGTTATTAACGATTAATGATATTTATTTATTTTTTTCTAAACCATTATTTATATATTTTAATTTTGATTTATGCATTTACATTATGAAACTAATTTTTATTTATGTATACTAACATTTAAATTATGCAACTAATTTTTATGTATACTAATGTTTGTTTATACATACACATATTTATATTTTAGATATTTGTAACGTCTGGTCCCTGGTATGCATTTAATTCATTATTTTTTTTTTTTTTGAAAAAGGAACTCGACGAGTTGGTGGCCCTAACTCGTCGAGTAGAGGGCTGATTATGTGTGGGGTTTGAGCTATCTACTCGACGATTCAAGAGCCC
Source organism: Lactuca virosa (assembly GCF_052849685.1). Lineage (NCBI taxonomy): Eukaryota > Viridiplantae > Streptophyta > Magnoliopsida > Asterales > Asteraceae > Lactuca > Lactuca virosa. Next base: position 106,325,860 of record NC_136426.1, on the reverse strand, counting down.
TCGAATCGACGAGTAGCTCGGCCAGAGTGAAACCCTAATCTCGGGGTTTTGCACCCTATTTAAGCTCCTTAACCCCCACCCCCTGGCCTCATTTCAAGCCTCCTTGTCCCAAACCCTAATCCATGAAACCCTAGAGCTTTCTTTGAGAGTGTGATCCATTTTGAGTGATCTTTGTGTGCTTTTGAAGCTTGTGGAAGAGGAAGAAGATAGAGGGCTCAAGAGGGAAAGAGTAGATCCAAAAGCGACACTCCATTTGCTACATTTTCTGGTAATCAAGTTTCTATCTTGCCTATTAATTTATTAGATCTCTTTATGTCCTCTTTATGTGGGTTTTTGGTCCAATATTGGTAGCTTTTGGTAAATGATCGACCCAAGAGGGTATTCTTCCAGATCCAATACCTAGAAGGGCTGTTATGACATAAATGTGCAAACTTTATGCCATTGGAGTCCCCATGCAAGCCTTAGAGAGTCATATTGGCCTTTTTAGCCCCAAAAGGCCATACATGTGGGAAAGGTGGGAACTTTACGTGTCCAAGTAATGTTAGGGTTTAGATCCGAGGTTGTAAGCTTGAGTTTGGTGTATGGAGGGCTTAAGGACCAAGTTCTAGGTCCCAAGGAATTAGGGTTTGAGCTAAGCCCTTTAAGAAGTGGTATTAATGGGTAAAGTCAGAAACTTTACCCTTAAAAGGACATTTTCAGGGTTTATGTGAAGTATGAAGCTTGGATCTGAAGTGTAGGGGCTTAATCCATTAAGATAGCCCAAACAGACAGGGGAACTCGGCGAGTCCAGTAAGGGACTCGACGAGTTGAAGCCGGGTTGTCCCGATTGTATGCCAGGTAGAACTCGACGAGTCTGTGAAGGGACTCGATGAATTGACTCGGTTGACCACGAGTCTGAGTATTATAGTAACTCGCCGGGTTAGGAAGTAACTCGACAAGTTGAGTTAACTGGGAGTTGACCTTGACTGTGACTTTGACCAGAATGTTGACTTTGACCAGGGGTAAAATGGTCATTTTACCCTAAGAAGGGTTATCAGGTTTTAACTAAGTGTTATTGTGCAATTGATAGTCGGGGAGTCGTTGGAGCAGCCGTTAGAGATTCCTCACACGAGGTTTCACAGCTATCATTTGAGGTGAGTTTCCTCCAGTAGGAATGGGTCTAAGGCACCAAGGTCGGCCCTTTTAGCTACTAGTAGTTCCGGGCTATGGTCCGATGCCGGGCGGGGCCCGATGTAGGTTTATATGATTTTCCGGATTTCGATCCGATGTCGGGGTGGTCCCGAGGAATGCTTGTATGCTTGATGTCCTTGTGATTTTTGCATGTGTTAGTATTGTATGTTTCCAGACTTCGGTCCGATGTCGGGGCGGTCCCGAGGAATGTTAGTATGTTACCGGATTACAGTCTGATGCCTGGCGGGGCCCGAGGAATGTTTAAGTGTTAATATTATATGCTTAGGGTTATGTGTATTATTGATTATGATCATATGTATTCCGAGATGTTCTCGATGCCGGGCAGGGCCCGATGCCGAATAGGGTTCGATGTCGGGCGGGGCCCGATGCCGGGAAAGCCGATGTCGAGCTTGACTCGATGTAGCAGGGGCGGGGCCCAAGATATGTTTATGTGATATGTGTATGGTATGTGGTAGTTGGGGAGACTCACTAAGCTTCGTGCTTACAGTTTTCAGTTTGGTTTCAGGTACTTCCGCTAGCAATGGGAAGAGCTCGGGATGACTACATGGCACACACCACTGTTTTTAGCCTGGGAGGATTTACTCTGATTTATGATATATGGTTTTGATACATTGACAGATATGACGATGTTTTTGAGATACATGATTATGATTTTTATGTGATTGAGAATATTGATGGTTTTTATTACTGATTTAAAACGAAAATTTTGGTCCATATTTTTGGGATGTTTCAAGTTGGTATCAGAGCCTTAGTTTGAGGGATTCGGGCATACTCTCGGGTGTGTGTCTCAACTTAAACTAAGGACTTGGTATGAAAATTTTCAAAAGAAAATCATTTTTACAAAAAAAAGAACTTTGAAAAGAGAAAAGAACTTTGAAAAGAGAAAAAGGGTGTGGTGCATGCAATCAGCCGAGCTCAAGTAAGTACTCCCAAATTACCCATACAAGTATATGTTATGATATGATTATGAGAACTGCATGCTAGATTAGGACTAAGGATCTAGGAAGGATGCCTTATGTGCCTATTATATGTGTATCAGCTCTATGAGAATTGCATGCTAGTTTAGGACTAAGGATCTAGGAATGATGCCTTATGTGCCTGTTATATGTATCTCAACTTTATGAACCGCATGCTAGTACAAATTAGTTAGTGATGGCCTGAATGAGATATGCTTGATTATGTTTACTCGATGCTCAAATGCTGCTTGCTTTGTGCTTTTAGGAGTTCTAGTTATCTTTTACTAACTAGTAAATGAATATGTTAAGTTACATATTTCGAGGACTAAATAATTTCAGAAGATTAGATCTAGGTCTATTGCACAGCTCTTGTTTGAGTCCAACCGTTGTAGGGTAGGATCTCTCATTCGAAGAATTATCTATTCTTAGTGATATGTAATAGTATTCACGAGCTAGTTAGGGGGAGATAGTCGGGACTTCTTATGTAGCTGATAGCGGAGAGTGGGTTGGTGATTACCCTAGGGCAAGCCTAGGATGAGTTTAGCATGAGATGAGCAATAGTAGTATAAGGGACTTGGTGGAGTCGAGGCAGTTCTAGAGGAAAGTACGGATAGATGTGGAAGGTAGTATGGTCCCGTACTATTGGAAGCAGATGATCTGTACTCGAATCAAGGAAGGCTGAGATGAACCCAGGAAACTTGTAGAATGTTAGATCCCTCGAGTTATGATGAGTATACTGATGTTTGTTATGGTGTATTTTCAGGTAGGTGACACTACGCACTAGGCCAGTTGGCACTTCAGGCACTGGTGAGGGATCGGGATCGGGCTCTGGAGACGGGCAGTTGGATGAGCAGACAAGGGAGTTTATTTCGTCTGAGATCACACACAACAAATTAGATCAGACTCCTGTGATCTTTGGTTCGATCAAGGAGGGTATTTTGGAGGTTCTGGGTGAGAAGCTGAGCGCTTTCCGCACTGAGGAGGCGACCATGATGGGGTCGCGCACACTGACTTTCTGGGAGTTCAGGGCTTGTGGAGCTCCCGACTATCATGGGGCTCAGGACCCCATTACTAGCAACAGATGGTTGGCTGATGTCGCCAACGCATTCCGTACGAGCAGATGTCCTGAGGGGGACAAGGTCCGATTTGCATCCTGTCTTCTGAAGGACAGGACACGAGATTGGTGGGAGGAGGTCGGGCGAGCCATTGGGGATGATACAGTTCTAGATGCTATGACTTGGAGTGATTTTTCGGCCAGGTTCAGGGCCGAGTTTGCACCCGTGATTGAGGTGCAATAGCTAGCGAGGGAGTTCCAGGATCTTGAGCAGACGACAGAGACTGTGGCAGAGATCACCGCCAAGTTTAGGGAGAGGGCCCTTCTCGTTCCGTAGTACGTGGCGGACGAGGAGATGAAGAAGGCCCGATATCATGAGATGTTGCAGAGTGATATCCGCCAGTTTGTGAGCCGCTACAGCTGCAAGACGTTGGAGGATATGATTGCTAGGGCTCGAGAGAGGGAGTTGGATTTAGAGATGGAGAGGAAGAGGAAACCAGATGGGGTTCAGACAGGCAGTTCGGGAAAGAAGCCCAAGTTATCAGACCACAGATCGAGGAGCCAGCAGGGCCGCAGCCGGTGTGACAAGTACGACAAGATGCACATGGGGGCGTGTAGGGCGGGGAGTTCCGGCTGCTTCAAGTGCGGCTGAACTGGGCACATGAGCAGGGATTGTACAACTACCACCACCACAACAGTTTCAGATCTGATTTGCTTCCAGTGCAATCAGAGGGGCCACAAGAAGGCCCAGTGTCAGAGTCTGACATCAGCAGGACAGGTGGCGACACCCACTCTTGCCACGTTGAGGATTACAGATGGCCGTTAGGGCCGGGCAGAGGCACCTATGGCGGAGAGCAGGGCTTTCCAACTAACTTCAAAGGAGGCACGTGCGGCTACCGATGTTGTGATGGGTATGTATTCTCTCCTTATCTCTTTATTTGTTATGATTATTGATTATGTTTATGTATTTGTTATAGGATCGTTCTTAGTGAACGATATATCAGCCTTGGTACTGTTCGATTCGGGTGCAACCCGATCTTTTGTGTCACTCGCGCTCAACAAGCGATTCGTAGGAGCTCTAGTGGAGCTGGATTGCCCACTAGATGTGGAGATAGCAAATGACAGGACCGTTAGCGTTGCGAGGGTTCACAGAGGTTGTACACTACAGTTATTCGATGAGCAGTTTTTAGTGGATCTGGTCCCTATTCCCCTAAGAGGAAAGAAGGTTATAGTGGGTATAGATTGGTTGATCCCCAATGGGGCAGTGATCGACTGCGAGCAGCAACTAGTGAGGGTGCAGACTCCTAGTGGGGGAAGGTTAGTGATCCAGGGCGAGAGGCCACATCGCAGACCGGTTTTACGTTCAACGGTGAGGGCGATGCGTTACCTACAGTAGGGTTGCGCATGTTATGTCGCTTATGTTATGGATACCCGAGATAAGGGTAAGGCGACAGTGGATGATGTACCGGTCATGCGAGAGTACTCGGATGTATTCCCAGAGGATTTTCCTGGGATACCTCCGGAGAGGCAGGTTAACTTCAAGATCGACTTAGTCCCTGGTGAGGCTCCGATAGCCAAGGCACCATATCGGTTGGCTCCTCCCGAGATGCAGGAGTTGTCTACGCAGCTGCAAGAGCTGCTAGACAAGGGATTTATCAGGCCGAGTAGTTCGCCATAGGGAGCCCCGATCCTATTTGTAAAGAAGAAGGATGGGTCGCATCAGATGTGCATAGACTACCGGGAGCTGAATAAGGTAACGGTGAAGAACTGTTATCCCCTCCCGAGGATCGATGATTTGTTTGAACAGCTACATGGTGCATCTTTGTTCTCCAAGATTGATATGTGATCGGGTTATCACCAGATGCGAGTTAGAGAGGAGGATGTGCAGAAGACAGCTTTTAGGACTCGCTATGGTCATTATGAGTTTGTGGTGATGTCGTTTGGGCTCACCAATGCTCAAGTCGCATTCATGGATCTCATGAACCGAGTGTGCAGACCGATGCTGGATCGGTCTATCATCGTTTTCATTGATGATACCTTGGTCTATTCCAAGACTCAGGAGCAGTATGAGGAGCACCTGAGGGAGGTGCTGGAGACACTGAGGAGGGAGAGACTTTTTGCAAAGTTCTCCAAGTGTGAGTTCTGGTTGCGCGAGGTGCAGTTTCTTGGGTATCTCGTCAACCAGAAGGGTATTCTGGTCGATCCGATCAAGATAGAGGCTGCGTTGCAGTGGGAGGTTCCGAGGTCTCCAACTGAGATTCAGAGTTTTCTTGGTCTAGCGGGTTATTACCAGAGATTTATCCAGAATTTCTCCAAGATCGCTGTTCGTTTGACCCGACTGACCAAGACGTCGGTGACATTCTGCTGGGGGCCTGAGCAGCAGGCAACCTTCGAGACTCTTAGATAGCGGTTATGCGAGGCACCGACTTTGACTCTGCCCGAGGGAGTTGATGACTTCGTAGTTTACTATGATGCGTCGATTACGGGCATGAGTGCATTTTTGATGCAGAGGGGTCATGTGATATCTTACGCGTCGAGGCAGCTGAAGCCTCATAAGGCTAACTATCCGACGCATGATTTAGAGCTCAGGGCTGTGGTTTTCGCACTCAATATTTGGCGGCATTACCTCTATGGAGTCCATTGTACCATTTACACAGACCACTAGAGTTTGAGGTACGTCATGGATCAGCCGAATCTGAACCTGAGGCAGCATCGATGGTTAGATGTGTTGAACGATTATGACTGTGAGATCCTTTACCACTCGGGAAATGCCAATATGGTGGCCGACGCCCTAAGCCGCAAGGCGGTGACGGCCCCGATTAGAGATATATGTCTGAGGATGACAGTGATTACTCCATTGTTGGAGCAGATTAGAGAGGCGCAGGTTGAGGGCCTGAAGGAAGAGCGCCAGAAGTTCGAGCGGATCGTAGGCCGGGTGGCCTCATTTGATTATGACAGTCGAGGGTTGTTGACCCTGCATGGGTGGGTCTGGTTTCCGTACTGGGGCGGAGTACGGCAGGTTCTGATCGATGAGGCCCATAAGTCGAGGTTCTCCATCCATCCTGGGGCGACGAAGATGTACCGATATCTTCGCCCTGATTACTGGTGGCCCTGCATGAAGCAGGACGTTGCTTGGTACGTGGAGCGGTGCTTGACCTGCAGGAAGGTCAAGGCTGAGCACCAGAGACCCCACGACAAGATGCAGCCGCTAGACATTCCCGTATGGAAATGGGAGGATATCACCATGGATTTCATTACCAAACTTCCCAGGACCGCATGTGGAGTAGATCTGATATGGGTCATCGTGGATCGGTTGACCAAGAGAGCTCATTTTATCCCGATCCAGGAGAGCATATCGGCCGAGAAGCTGGCCGAGATATACGTGCATGAGATAGTGGCACAACATGGAGTGTATGTCTCGGTGGTGTCCGATCGAGATGTCCGTTTCACTTCCAGATTTTGGAAGCGGTTTCACGAGGAGATGGGTACTCGTATCTTTATGTCCTCTTTATGTGGGTTTTTGGTACAAGATTGGTAGATTTTGGGAAATGATCGACCCAAGAGGGTATTCTTCCAGATCCGGTACCTAGAGGGGCTGTTATGACATAAAGGTGCAAACTTTATGTCATTGGAGCCCCCATTCAAGCCTTAGAGAGTCATATTGGCCTTTTTAGCCCCAAAAGGCCATGTATGTGGGAAAGGTGAGAACTTTACGTGACCAAGTAGTGTTAGGGGTTTAGATCTGAGGTTGTAAGTTTGAGTTTGGTGTATGGAGGTCATAAGGACCAAGTTCTAGGTCCCAAGGAATTAGGGTTTGATCTAAACCCTTTAAGAAGTGGTATTAATGGGTAAAGTCAGAAACTTTACCCTTAAAAGGACATTTTCAGGGTTTATGTGAAGTATGAAGCTTGGATCTGAAGTGTAGGGGATTAATCCATTAAGATAGCCCAAACAAACAGGGGAACTCGGCGAGTCCAGTAAGGGACTCGACGAGTTGAAGCCGGGTTGTCCCGATTGTATGCCAGGTAGAACTCGACGAGTGTGTGAAGGGACTCGACGAGTTGACTCGGTTGACCACGAGTCTGAGTAATATAGGAATCCGCCGAGTTAGGAAGTAACTCGACGAGTTGAGTTGACTGGGAGTTGACCTTGACTGTGGCTTTGACCAGAATGTTGACTTTGACCAGGGATAAAATGGTCATTTTACCCTAAGAAGGATTATCAGGTTTTGATTAAGTGTTATTATGAAATTGATAGACGGGGAGTCGTTGGAGCAGCCGTTAGAGATTCCTCACATGAGATTTCACAGCTAGCATTCGAGGTGAGTTTCCTTCAGTAGGAACGGGTTTAAGGCACCAAGGCCGGCCCGTTTAGCTAGTAATAGTTTCGGACTATGGTCCGATGTCGGGCGGGGGGCCCGATGTAGGTGTATATGCTTTTCCGGATTTCGATCCGATGCCGGGGCGGTCCCGAGGAATGCTTGTATGCTTGATGTCTTTGTGATTCTTGCATGTGTTTGTATTGTATGTTTCCGGACTTCGGTCCGATGCCGGGGCGGTCCCGAGGAATGTTAGTATGTTACCGGATTAAGGTCCGATGCCGGGCGGGGCCCGATGAATGTTTAAGTGTAAATATTATATGATTAGGGTTATGTATATTATTGATTATGCTCATATGTATTCCGAGATGTGCTCGATGGCGGGCGAGGCTCGATGCCGAATAGGGTTCGATGTCGGGCGGGGCCCGATGCCGTGAAAGCCGATGCCGAGCTTGACTCGATGTAGCAGGGGCGGGGCCCAAGATATGTTTATGTAATATGTGTATGGTAGGTGGTAGTTGGGGAGACTCACTAAGCTTCGTGCTTACAATTTTCAATTTGGTTTCAGGTACTTCCGCTAGCAAGAGGAAGAGCTCGGGATGACTGCATGACACACACCATTGTTTTTAGCCTGGGAGGATTTACTCTGATTTATGATATATGGTTTTGATACATTGACAAATATGACGATGTTTTTTAGATACATGATTATGATTTTTATGTGATTGAGAATATTGATGGTTTTTATTACTGATTTAAAACGAAATTTTTGGTCTATATTTTTGGGATGTTTCAATATTTTTCATATTTTTATTTAAACATTTACTAATATTTATTTATGCTTCTAATTAGTAAAATTATACCAAGTAAAAAAATTATGTACTAATTAAAAGTCTTATTAAATGATTTAAAAAATACATATACATATATATAATATATATACACAGCGGCTATATATATATATATATATATATATATATATATATATATATATATATATATATATATATATATATATATATGCAATGTTTATAAACGGAAAAACAACGACTTTTTTTTTCTACTATAACTAACATCACTATCATATTTCTTTCTACCACAAAAGGAGTAAATTCTTTCATTTTTCAAGGTTATCAAGATCAAAATGATTCATCCAGTTGTGATTCCCGCAACTATAATGACCATAGCACTTAGCTTCATATTTTTCAATCTCACGCCGGATGTATTTTATCCTAATCTTTTTTGTCCTTTCTTAGTCTTTTATGGGATGATTCTTCTCCCACTTCTGTTTTGTGCAATAGATATTGAAATAAATGGATTTTAATTTTCATCTTGTTATTTTGTTTAAATGTATAGTTACAATATGTCCAACATTGCAAAGCTCGATTTTGTAGCACTTGAAGTTAGTGGGAAAAACTATGTTCCATGGATGATAGATGTAAAGATGCATCTTGAGTCCATGGGAATCTCAAATGCTATATATGAATTTAATAATTGTTTGGCACAAGACAAGGCGAAAGCACAAGTTTTCCTTCGTAAGCATATTGATGAAATGTTGAGATTTGAATATCTTGATATTACCGATCCAAGTATTCTTTGGAATCTCTTAAAAGAAAGATTTGATTATCAAAAGGAAGTTATACTTCCAAATGATAGAGATGAATGGAGAACACTGAGGTTTCAAGACTTCAAGAAAGTAAATGAATTCAACTCAAATTTGTTCAAAATATGTTCACAACTCAAGTATTATGGACAAGAAGTTACTAATGAAGATATGTTGGAGAATATTTACTCCACGTTTCATGCTACAAACATTACCTTGATGCAACAATATCGGTTGCAAAAGTTCACAAAATATTCTTAACTGAACGCATGCCTCGTTGTTGCAGAGCAAAACAATGAGGTATTGATGAAAAACCATGAATCTCGTCCAATGGGATCAGTAGCACTTCCTGAAGCAAATGCTACAAATACTGATGGTCATCGAAACAATACACGTAGACGATGGCGTATTCGTGGTCGAGGACGAGGCCGCAACTATTTTAATCGAAATCAAAGCCATAATTATAACCATAATTCTGTTTGTGGACAAGGTAATAATCGTGTTCGTGGCCAGAAAAGGAATAATTACCAATATTCACAAAGAAACAAGGTCCATACACAATACAAGACCAAAGTGGCAAGGCATGATGATGGGACATCACAAAAATCTGATGGTTCATGTTATAGATGTGGTAGTAGATGCCACTGGTCAAGGAACTGTCGCACACCTGCACATCTTTGTCAACTTTATCAAAAGTCCATTAGAGAAAATGGAAAAGAAGCAAACCTCATTGATAATGTTGAATGCACTCCGCTAACTATTGTTGATTTTTGTAATGACATGGAAGACATAAACTAAAAATTTCTATTATTGTTCTAGTAAACTTGTTTTTCCTTCCTTTGTTTTTCATGTAATGTCTTTCCTACAATAAATGAACTTCCTTTATAATAATTGTTGTGATTATGTTTATTGGCTTATTATTTCTTTCATATGTGAAGTTTAATATGAGTCCAACTGGAGTTCAACACCAAGAAAAGGTTGGAGATCTTTGTATAGCAGATAGTGGTAGTACACATACTATTCTTAAATCAAAGAAATATTTTTCAAAATTAGTACCAACAAAAACAATCATACATACAATATCAGGTCCTGCAGACTTGATAGAGGGAACTGGGAAAGTCCATTTTATATTACCAAATTGTACAAGCTTTTGTATAGAAAATGCCTTATTTTCTCCAAAGTCTGATAGAAACTTACTAAGTTTCAATGAAATATTTCAAAGGATATGACACAAAAACTGTGACCATTGAAAATTAAAAATATATGTATATTATAGACAAAAACCATGTGCTTGAAAAACTAACAACACTTGATTCTGGTATGCATTATACATATATACATATGATTGAATCAAATATGGTAGTCAAGGAAAAACATTGTGATACTGGGACATTCAGTTTATGACATGATAGGTTGGGCCGCCCAGGATTAACAATGATGCGAAGGACAATTGAGAATACGCTTGGGCACCCATTGAAGGACCAGAAGTTCCCTCAATCCAGTAGCATAAGACCATGTACATCTTGTTCCCTTGGAAAGTTAATTATAAAACATTGTCCAATGAAAGTTGAAAGGGAGTCACCTAGATTTATAGAAAGAATTCAAGGTGATATATGTGGACCAATTCATCCACCATATGGACCATTTAGATACTTTATGGTCTTAATAGATGCATCCAACAAATGGTCTCATGTTTGCCTATTATCAATTCGTAATATGGCATTTGCAAAGTGTCTTGCTCAAATTATTAAATTAAGAGCACATTTCCCTGATTATACTATCAAAAGGGCGAGACTTTATAATACTGGTGAATTTACTTCATAACTATTTAATGACTATTGTATATTTGTAGGAATTGTTGTTGAACATCCAGTTGCTCATATACACACACAAAATGGTTTAGCTGAATCACTGATTAAACGTCTCCAACTAATAGCTAGACCATTGATAATGAGGACCAAACTTTCCGTTTCTATTTCGGGCCATGCACTCTTACATGCTGGATCTTTGATACACATGATACCAAGTTCATATCATGTATATTTTCCCCTACAACTTTCTTTTGGTCAAGAGCCAAATATATCCCATTTGAGAATTTTTAGGTGTGCAATATATATCCCCATTGCACCACCACCACATACAAAAATGGGTCCTCAAATAAGGTTGGGAATATATGTTGGTTATGAGTTAATCTCTATTATAAGATATCTTGAACCTTTAACATGTGATGTTTTCACAGCACGCCTAGCTGATTGCCAATTTGATGAGAAAAATTTCTCATCATTAGGAGGAGAAAAGAAGATTATAGAAAATGATGTTTCATGGCATGAGCCTTCTTTATCATATTTTGACCCTTGAACAAAGCAAGGTGAAATGGAAGTTCAAAATATAATGCATTTCCAAGAAATGGCAAATCAATTGCATGATGCATTTACTGACATGAAAAGGGTGACTAAATCATATATACCACCTGTCAATGTTCGAGGTCGAGTTGAAATTCCATATGGGAAATCTGATGATAAAGTCACTCAAGAGTCTAACACACGCCTAAAGCATGGAAGACCATTTGGTTTTAAGGATAAGTACCCTTGGAAAAGAAGAGGAGTAGGAAATGCTCTAGATTATGAGGAAAGCGTTTCCTGGTGAAACACGAAATATCCAAATTTCCCCAGGAAAGGAAGATGTTGCACTAAATTAATCTCAAACAAATAGAATATGTGACCAAAATGAAACTGATAATATAAGTGCAATATTTTCTTATTTTGTTGCATGTGATATTATGAATAATGATCCCGAACCACAATCTGTCACTGAATGTCAAATAAGAAATGATTGGGCTAAATGAAATGAGTCTATGCAAGTTGAATTAAATTCTCTTAACAAGAGAAAGGTTTTTGGGGCCATTATCCTCACACCTGGAGTTGTGAAACCATTAGGGTATAGATTGATCTCCGTATGAAAAAGAAATGAGAAAGACAAAATTGTAAGATACAAGGCTAGGCTTGTGGCTCAAGGTTTCTCTCAAAGACCTGGAATTGATTATGAGGAAAATTATTCACCAGTAATGGATGCAACCACTTTTAGGTATTTAATCAGCTAGGCAGTCTCTGAAAATTTAGAGATGCGACTTATGGATTTTGTTACAGCTTACTTGTATGGATCACTTAATAGTGATATCTATATGAAAATCCCTAAAGGATTTAAAATGCCTGAAAAATTAAGTGCAAAACCCAAGGAAATGTATTCTATAAACTTGCAAAGATTTTTGTACGGGTTAAAGCAATCTGGACGCATATGGTACAATCGTTTAAGAGATTATTTGACAAGTAAAGGTTATAAAAATAACACTATTTGTCGATGCGTATTCTTTAAGAAAACAACATCTGGGTATGTAATTATAGTGGTCTTTGTTGACGATCTAAACATCATTAGAACGAATAAAGAAATCCTTGAAGTGATTGAACTTTTAAATAATGAATTTGAAATGAAAGATCTTGGAAAAACCAAATATTTTCTTGGTTTGCAGATTGAGCATATGCCTAACGGAGTACTTGTGCATCAATCAAATTATACAGAACGAGTCTTGAAATGTTTCAATATGGCCAATGCCAATCCTTTAAGCATCCCAATGGTTTGTTAGATCAATGAATATGGACAAAGATCCATTTCGTCCCCACGAAGAACATGAAGAAGTTCTTGGTCCAGAAGTACCATATCTAAATGCAATTGGGGCTCTTATGTATCTTACCAATTGTACTAGACCCAACATTTCTTTCGCTGTAAATTTGCTGGCAAGGTTCAGTTCATCCCCAACATAAAGTCATTGGAATGGGATTAAGCATATTTTGTGATATCTTCGAGGAACTACTTATTTAGGGTTATTTTATCCTAATGATTCAAAACAAGGTTTGATTGGTTATACAGATGCAGGCTATTTATCTGATCCTCATAAAGCTAGATCTCAAACTGGATACGTATTCATGAACAGAGGCACCGCAATTTCCTAGTGCTCTCAAAAGAAAACACTTGTCGCCACATCCTCAAATCATGCTGAAGTAATTGCATTAAATGAAGCTACTAGAGAATGTACATGGTTAAGATCAATGAGACAACTCATTTTGTCTTCATGTGGACTAGACAAAGATAAAGGTCCAACTTTAATTTATGAAGATAACTAAGCATGTG